>NC_140992.1:141929292-142529292 GCF_052327205.1 Somniosus microcephalus | reverse complement strand
GGCAAGCCCCATGGTATACGCCATTAAGATGCCTCGGCGCACCAAATGGTTCCATATTAATCAATGCAAATTGTTTAAGCCTGAGAGAAGGGAACAGCCAGTTAAGACAAGGTCTGAGGATAGAAATCCTCAGCCTGCAGCAGGAGCAAATTCACAGGCTGCACAGGCAGGCGCAGTGGCTTGTTTAAGGGGAGGCGCCATCCCGCCCACCGCTTGGGACACTCCCCCCTCTTCTGGGATTTAGATGAGGTGGGATGTGAGGGCGAAGACCCTGCCCCTGACCCAGATTTAGATGAGGTGGGACCTGAGAGCGAGGACGCTCAGCCGGCAGCATCAGGCTGCGCAGAGTTGCCTGCCCCTAGCACAGGTTCAGGAGAGGTAAAGCCTGAGGATAAAAATCCCCAGCCAGCGGCAGTGGAAAGTTCACAGACCGCACCGGAGGGGGCAGTGGCTCGTGTTAAAGAACCACCAGCCAGAAAACCCCCACCAGCCAAAGTCCCCAGAAGGTCCCCACGAACGCCCCAGCCAAGGAAACCGTGGTCACTGGCTCCTCAGTTTAAAAGGGCAGCCTCTTGAGTCAGGGGTAAATCTAAGGACAGAGGTCCCCAGCCAGCAGCCACAGGCTGCGAGGGACCGAAAGTATAGGACAGTGCGGCCACACCGAAAGGAGCGGTGTGCCGCAGCCCGAACAGGGATTAGCCTGGCCGCCCGGAGACAGGCGGCGGATGTACATAGTTTCTGTAATGTAATTTTAGTTATTGTTAAGTTTGGGTGTTAGTTTAAGTTTAAACGAGGTGATTGGTAGTTTTAAATTAGTAGTAGTATTTTTAAGAATGTTTGTATTGAGTCGAGGTCGCAGACTCAACTATGCATCACCCAAGCCAGAGAATCTCCTCGGGACCTGGCTATATGCTCTTGTGTCTCTTTGCAGGAGAGGATTTCAAGATGAAGGGGGGCGTACTCCTACTCGCCCTGATAGGACTGAGCATTGGGAAGCGAGGTGACGTGGAGGACTCCCACATCTATGGGTGCTCAGGAGAGAAAGCACCGGTTGTGACTGCTGGGAGCAGCGAACAAGGCACGGAGGAGCCCGCCATCTATTCCCATGAGGGAAGATGGCCCGGGTGGCTGGGATCCAACTCCACCCAGTACTCCAGCCAGACCGGGTTCACCTACGGGGAGGCCTCCCTCCCCTGCCCCAGCGTACAGGTTGTGGCCTCACGGGTCGGGGTCACTGAGGGGAAACGCATGTGCCTGACTTGTAGAGAACAGATTCCCCTGGGAAGGTGGTGGTGGCTCAGGAAGCTGAGCACAGACATGGGGGACCATACAGCTGACTGGGAACGAATGGGGAACGACACCCACCGGACGGTCACAGGGACCCAAGGAGGGACTAGTGTGTGCTGGGATAAGTGGTGGGAGTCGGAACAGGGAATTTATGTCTGCATGTGCCCCACAGGCCTATCTATCATCTTCTCCGCATCATGGCAGGATAAGGGGAAGGGGGTGGGATGGGATTCCCACCTACACACTTACATAGTCCCACGCTACTCAGCCCCAGTTAAAGCCACTGAACTAGTGGCACGCGCCCGAAAGCCCCTGCCCATGACTCAGGCAGCAAGGACACACAGAGAGGGGTGCCCTTCCACCACCAAGGGACCAGGGAATGGGCTGGTACTAGTACCGACGGAACAGGTACTGTACCAGGGGGTACACTACGCGGTAGCTTCCGTGATTTTAAACCTCACCGAGGTACACTTGCCTGAGTGGTGCCCCAAAGAGACAGAACAGCTATACCAGGCTCTGTTGAAAGACATGTTTAGGAAATTCTACAAGTTCGATTTTGCCAACGTAGACAAAACCAAACTGTACACCACACGCCATGAGTATTTCGGTAATGCGGGGAGACAAAGAAGGGGAGCCTGGAATTATGTTTTACAGCGTTTAACACAGGGTCCTCTGTAATCAACAGTCTGGATGATATAGAGTTGCAGACACAGGTAAATGGTTTAAAAACACAATTGAGGAAAATCTTGATGGATGAAAACAAGGTAGTAGGCTCAGAGTTACATGAGGACCAGGCCATGACGGTGTGGCGGAGACCACATAGGGACAGTTACACAATTCACTATGTTTAGCCAATGTTGTTATCGCCCCACGTTATGTACGGAACTTGGTTGGGTTATCGGGGCAGGGTCCCTTTAAGAGTCGTCGATTGTGTGACGATGTCATAGCCCTGCGACGAGGCCGAGTCCCTCAGTCCATGCGGAGAGTTAATAAAGCTAACACGCGTTTTTCTTTGCTGCTACGAAAGTCTCGCAGTCTGTTGATTTCCAGCGACTCCTACATTGGTGACCCCGTTTCTCTTTTGGACGTTTCCAAAGACTTTATCTGAGATGGCGAAGAACGCCGTTTCTCTCAAATTACCGGAGTTTTGGGAACAACAGGCTGCCGCTTGGTTCGCCCAGGCCGAGGCTTAGTTTGCACTCCGGGACATCACCGCGGACGACACGAAGTATTATTACGTTGTCTCTGCTCTCGGCAGCTCCACCGTGGCCAGAGTCATGAGCCTGCTCGAGGACCCCCCGGAGCACCACAAATTTGCGACGCTGAGAAGGCACCTCCTAGAGACTTTTGGACTAACCGAACCCGAGCACGCACGCCAGCTTCTCTCTCTACCCAGGCTTGGCGACGCCAAGCCCTCAGAACTGATGGACCACATGTTAACCCTCCTGGGCAAGCACAAGCCATGCTTCCTCTTCAGAGAACTGTTCCTACAACAGCTGCCAGGGCAGGTACGGTCGGCTTTAGCCAACTCTCATATTGGTGATTTCCGCGACCTGGCCAAGGAGGCCGACAAATTTTTCTCCGCCGGGCAACAGTACTGCGTGGCCATGTAGGGCCCTGCCCCACTGCCACAGCACAATGGCGGCAGCCCCCAAACATGTGCTTCTACCACGCGCAGTTCGGCCCCAACGCTAAGAAGTGCCGGCCCCCGTGCAGCATTACCGCGTTGGGAAACACGAAGGCCCACTCATTAGCTACCATGGCTGTTGGCCGTTCAGGTAGTCTGTTATTCATTACGGACACTGACTCTGGACGTCGTTTCCTCTGCGACACGGGTGCCCAGGTGAGCGTCCTGCCCGCATCAACCATAGACATACAGAGGGGGAACCACGGCCCTGCCCTCGAAGCCGCCAACGGCAGTTCCATCCGTACCTTCGGGAAACGGAGCGTGGCGCTGTGTTTTGGTGGGCAGCATTTCGCTTGGGACTTTGTTACAGCGAAAGTGTCCACCCCCCTTCTCGGCGCTGACTTATTCTGCGCCAATGGCCTTTTGGTGGACGTCAAGAACCGACGTCTCGTCCATGCTGAGGCTTTCAGTTCGCTCCCGTGTTCACTCAGTGGTTCCGGAATGACAAAGTTGTCCAGCGCACTCTCGGCCTCCGACGAGTTTTCCCACCTCCTCGCCGGGTTCCCGGACCTCACGAAGCCCACTTTCTCGTCCGCCACCACCAAGCATGGGGTAGAACACCACATCCCGACCACCAGTCCACCTGTCTATGCCTGCACTCGGCGCCTCGACCCAGGGAAACTCGCCATCGCTAAAGCTGAGTTCGACACGATGGAGCGCCTCGGCATCATTCGCCGGTCGAACAGTCCGTGGGCCTCGCCCCTCCACATCGCACCAAAACCAGGTGGCGGTTGGCGCCCGTGCAGCGATTACTGGCGCCTCAACGATGCTATGACCCCGACCGCTACCCGATTCCACACATCCAGGACTTTTCCGCCCACCTAGCCGGGAAAGTTGTTTTCTCTAAAGTGGACCTCGTTCGGGGTTACCACCAGGTCCCCGTCCGGCCGCAGGATGTCCCGAAAACCGCGGTGATCACCCCGTTCGGGCTGTTTGAATTCCTCCGCATGCCATTCGGTCTCAAAAACGCCACTCGGGCTTTTCAACGCCTAATGGACACCGTGTTACGGGACCTGCCATTCCTGTTCGTCTACCTGGATGACATTCTCATTGCCAGCGCCTCCAGGACGGAGCATGTGTCCCACCTCTGGACTCTCTTCGAACGCCTCAGCCAGCACGGCCTAATCAACAATCCGGCCAAGTGCCAGTTCGGGCTGTCCTCGATTGACTTTCTCAGGCACCGCATCCCGAAGGACGGGGCGGTGCCACTGCCGTCGAAAGTGGAGGCCGTGAAGGATTTTCCACGACCCCTCACCATGAAGGCCCTGGGCATGGTGAACTTTTATCATCCCTTCGGCCCCTTTATGAGGCCCTCAAAGGCAAGCCCGCCAAGCTCGCCGTCGACTGGTCCGAGGAGATGGCCAATTCTTTCCCGGACACGAAAAGGGCCCTGGCTAACGCGACCATGCTGGCACGTCTGTTGCCCGATGCGCCGATCGCTCTCACCACTGACGCTTCGGACTATGCTGTCGGCGCCGTCCATGAACAGTGGGTCAACAGCGCCTGGCAGCCGCTCGCCTTCTTCAGCCGGCAGCTCCGCCCCAACGAGCAGAAGTACAGCACCTTCGATCGCGAGCTTCTCGGCCTCTACCTCGCCGTCCGACACTTCCGTTTCCTGCTAGAGGCCCGCCCGTTCACGGCGTTTGTGGACCACAAGCCATTGACCTTCGCCATGGACAAATTTTCCGAGCTGTGGTCGGCCCGTCAGCAGCGCCAGCTTTCCTTCGTCTCCGAGTTCACAATGGACATCCAGCATGTGGCTGGGAAAAACAACCCCATCGCCGACTGTCTCTCCCGGGCCGTCACCAGTGCCGTACACCTCGGCATCGAATACACCCACATGGCGGCCGACCAGGCCTCCGACCCGGACGTCCAGGCCTACAGGACGGCTGTCACGGGCCTTCAGTTAGCGAACGTCGCGTTTGATGATGCCGGCACCACGCTCCTGTGTGACGTCTCCAATGGGCAGCCACGCCCCATCGTGCCCGACGGTTGGAGACGGCAGGTTTTCGACGCCGTCCATAGCCTTTCCCACCCGGGCAGGATGCCGTCACAGAAGCAGGTGGTGGCTAAGTTCGTCTGGCACGGGCTCAAGAAGGACGTTCGCGACTGGACTAATGCCTGCGTGGTATGCCAGCGCTCGAAAGTGCATCGCCATACTAAGGCCCCGTTGGCGCCTTTCGTGGTGCCCGAGAGGCGGTTCGACCATGTTTACGTGGACCTGGTGGGGCCCCTGCCGCCCTCCCGCCGGTTCACCCACCTCCTCACGAGGGTCAACAGAACCACCTGATGGCCGAAGCCTCCCGCTGTCGTTAACAACATCTGCCGATGTGGCTCGGGCGTTCATCAACACTTGGGTTGTCCGGTTCGGCGCCCCATCTGACGTCTCCTCCGACCGGGGGGCCCCAGTTCACGTCGGAGCTCTGGAACACTGTCGCCCAAGGCCTCGGGTTGAGACTTCACCGCACCACCGCATATCACCCTCAGGCTAACGGGCTGTGTGAATGGTTTTATCGCTCCATGAAGGCCGCGCTCCGGGCCAGCCTCCGGGACGACAGTTGGATCGACAGACTCCCGTGGGTCATGCTGGGTCTCAGGACCTCCCCCAAGGAGGACCTCCAGTCCTCGTCCGCCGAGCTCATCTACGGGCAGCCGCTGCGGGTTCCCAAGGAGTTCGTCCCCAACGCCATGGACCCTTGGTCCGCAGCCCGTCAGCGGTCCGCCCTCCTGGACAACGCCAAGGTTTTCACGCCGGTGCCCACGTCGCAGCACGGTCTCCCTCAGTCCCACGTTCCACCCGACCTTCGGGCGGCGGAGCACGTTTTCGTCCGCCACGACGCCCACCGCGGACCTCTTCACCCACCCTACGATGGACCATTCCGCGTCCTGGAAGCCGGGGACAAGGCCTTTTTGGTGGATGTCGGCGGTAAGCCAGGCTACATTTCCGTGGACCATCTTAAGCCGGCCCCCCTGGATCTGGACCGACCCGTTGGGTTGGCTCAGCCCCCACGGCGGGGCCGACCTCCGGCTTCTGCACCCTCAGTCCACCACCGAGCGCCCGGGGACCCTCCGGCGACCCCCCCGGTCCCCACCCCAGACTTAAGGAGCCGTTTTGGCCGTGTGATCCGGGCCTCTCAATGACTGACATTGCCAGTTCTAGTGAATTCTGGGGGGACGTATGTGGCGGAGACCACATAGGGACAGTAACACAATTCACTATGTTTAGCCAATGTTGTTATCGCTCCACGTTATGTACGGAACTTGTTTGGGTTATCGGGGCAGGGTCCCTTTAAGAGTCATCGATTGTATGATGACGTCATAGCCCTGCGACGAGGCCAAGTCCCTTAGTCCATGTGGAGAGTTAATAAAGCTAACACGCGTTTTTCTTTGCTGCTACGAAAGTCTCGCAGTCTGTTGATTTCCAGCAACTCCCACAACGGTCCATTTAAAAGAAATAATAGCTGAGCTGGAGAAGCACGCAAAGACTGTAAATGCCCTCATAAGTGAGGACAGAAATGCTTCAGATCAGGCTGCACAGAACAAGGTGTGCATGCTGTACGGGGCATGGTTGCTGGGCGAGGGCCACAGTAGCAGGGTTTAGTCCCCTCCTGGATCAGCAACAAACACCTCGCAGCCTTCCATCCATTTGAGAATGCATTAAGCCCGTGTCAACTCCGGCTAGCTTCTGAGGCCTACCCAGTCCCAGTAGATTGTGGACGGTCCAACCACACCATCATGGGTATAGTAGTAAGAATGCCGGTCATGGGTAGGATAGCCCGACCCGCACCGGTATACAGGGTAGAGAACATTGGAGTAATTCAGTGGGGTGCACACATCCGTTTCACAGCAGTCCCACCTTATGTCATAATACTGTGTCCCCAGCACTTGAATGCCTATTCAAAACCACAGTGCGGGTTTAAAGCTGCTGGCGCAAAACCTATAAACTGTACCATGGAGGTAATGGCACAAGACCATGTTCCCCCACAGGTAGCATATATAGGAGGTGGGACAAATTGTGTCACCACAGATGCGCCCCACTACCAGCATGGACAGCATAGCAGTAAGTGACAGCAGTTTTTGCTTTAAACCCGAGGCAGAAGTTCAAGTGGCCCAGGAACGAATTGTCCCCATTCCTGAACCCTCCATTGTTCACCTCACTGTAAAGGAGAATTTCACCAACCTGCAAAAGTATGTAGCGCATTTCGGCTATGAAATTCCCCCTCTCCCAGAACACCTTACCAAAATACTCAAAGCAGTAATAGTCTCACAGAAACATTTCTACACTCTGGAGCAGAAGACGGTAGAGATAGGGGCCAAGATACTGGACATTGTAGTTCCACCCTGGTGGGACATTTTTGAAAACATAGAGGTCCCTTCATGGATTAGACTGGCTTCCCACATCCTCATGGTTTGCCAGCTGGGAATAGTATTGTACCTAGTGTGCACTCAGTGCAAGGGAAGAGGCCAAATACTAGAATTCCAAAACCAAAGGATGTGGAAAGAGCATTATGTTAAGGTGGAGGGAGATACACCTGTTTGAATTTTTTTGTATTTCTGAATAAAGATTGTTGTTTTTTTGTGTTTTTTGCTGTTTTTAATAAAGATTTTCGATGTGTTGTTTTAATAAAGATGTATGTGTACCAAATGGTGCAGGGGTGTTGGACCCCCTCCATGCTTGGATGTGTGTAAACAACTGTAATTATTCTATGTATGCTTATGTACACTGCATTTTTACAGAATGGGAAATGCATGCGTCGCGGGATCATAGATAGGTAATTACAGGGGAAGATTGACTATGGAGGGTCGGGAATTTTGCTCACCTTGTCAGGATGATACTTAAAGCGAGTTTAGTATCAACAGGGGGGAGTGTAGGGTTCTCAAAATTCCCACATTCCCCAAAAGTTATGGATAAAGGGACCCTGTATGGACAAGTTATTAAAAAGGGTACCCAAAATGGCTTCTGAAACCTCGTGACCAAGGCCTGCAGGATTTTAAAAGCACCCATTCAAATCCTGAAATAAAACCTAACATGCATGGATCTGTGAAAGACTTTGCCATTTTCTAAAGCCAGACAGCTAGGTAAACATGGAATATGCATTCTTCACCTTGGAACAGATCAAGTCAGGATAGACCTAATCTTGAGGCCATTAACTTTTTGCATAAAGAATCGGTAACAGCTCACAGGTAGCTACCAAGCCAAGAAAGATGATTAAATTTCATAAATAATAAACAGCCAGGATATCGAAGCCATTAAACAAGGAGACAACCGCCCCAAAAGTCATTAAAGTGAATGCCTGTAATCATTTTAGACGAGACCGTCAAATTAAACAAAGAACTGACCTGATTTGGCGCGCAGATAAGGGGTGAAGAACCGGGTATAATTGTAGGCCCACCGGTAGCTCTCGCTCTCTTGCCTCTTGTTCTTGGCTCTCCCGACACTGAGGACGCCCATTACAACACTGGGGGCCAAACGCGGGAGGAGAACGGAACCCGATTCGAACACGCACAAGACACACGGGGCCGCAAATGGCAGACGAGATGAGACGAGATGAGCGGTAAAACTGATGGGCAGAGAAGGGCAGTGAAAAAGAAGCATTGGGGACGAGTGGGTATACACCCCGGCCTAGTTATAAGCTGGCGTTTGAAGCTTGGGTAGAAAAATCAATCGACAATATAAACCGCCAACCGAGCCCCAACCGCAACAAAACCATCGGCGACCAAACCACCACCAGAAGAGCAGCCATTCCTGTAAGGTGAAGTACCCAACAAAAGACTTTACTCTAACGAAGGAAAAGAAGGGTACTTCACACAGACAACTCCATCGCCACGCCCTGTGACCACGTGACAACGGCAAGCCCCAAAAGACAACAAGGGCGAACCCCAAAACCACAACCGGCTTAATCGACAGGTTTCGAACCGTAAAAGAAACCCCATTGGTGAGCATGAATTCCGGTCCCCTCGTAGCTTAATCTCGTTAGGTATTGGGGGTGGGACAATGGTAAGGGGATTTTTAATGTGTTTGTTCCCTCGATGTGCCGTGTGTTCCCCATTCCCAAATAAGTGTAATTTTATATGCCTGTAATTATTCCAGTAATTCTCAGTGTTGTGATTTTATTGTGCCTTTAATAAAAATTGCGGTTTATCTTGCTCCAAACCACTTGTCTATTTCTGTATCGCCGCCTGTACCTAAGTCCAGAACCCAGGGGCGTGGGAGCGATTCGAACTGCTCAGAGACAGTCAGGGGCAGAGCTGACTGGGCGCACACGCCACCCCCTACAACCCCTAAGCTGGCCTAGGCAGCAATGATTCCAAACACCAAATATGTACATTTTGAATACAAAAACTTATTTATTTTACAAACTCTGTGTGTGTCATTTGTTCATGACAAACTAATAGAAAGAAACATCAAAAAACAAACTTTAACACAACTGGTTCTCACAACCTGGAGATAATGTCCAAAACACTAAACAAAAGTTTGACCACGAACCTCGGCCTTTAATAAAAAATTTAACAACTTTTTGTCACACTTCCTACTTTTTGCCCTTCGAGCGTGATCTCCTTCCCTTGCGTGCTTCCCCCCTTTCCACCCTACTGCTCCTCCATAATGGGACCCCAGTGGCTGCAGCAAGGCTGCTGGACGTCTGCTGATTGTCAGAAAATGAGACTGCAGATGCCCTTGTAGGATGGCCTCGACCAGCTCTGGGCCTAGAGGGCCCAGCTACAGATTGCACCAACTCTGCATGGGCGGCAGCAGTCTGGGCTACAGGCGGTGGCAAGTGTAATGGGGAAGTGACAGTGGTGGCAGCAGGAATGCTGTCATCTTGAGAGAGCAGACATGATGTGGAGATGCCGGTGCTGGACTGGGGTGGACAAATGTAAGAAGTCACACAACACCAGGTTATAGTCCAACAGCTTTATTTGAAATCACAAGCTTTCGGAGCGCTGCTCCTTCATCAGGTGAAGTGAAGAGAAGCATACAGGCACAGCATATATAGTCAGAGAAAACTGCCAGATGATTACAGGTAATCTTTCTAACTGCCCTTTATCACACCTCGGCAGAGAGATAATCACAGCAATCAAAGGTGTGAATGGTGCCAAACAGGTCAGTCAGGAAAACATTACATCAAAGAACAATGAGGTGGGGTCACAAGGGGTCAAATGTTGCAGATGCTGGGGTCTGTATGAAAAACAGAAAAAAAACAAAAAACTTTGCTGGAAATCACAACAGGTCCGGCCGCATCTGTGCAGAGAGAACAAGCCAACGACGACTCGAGTCTGGATGACTCTACATCAGGTGGGGTTACATGTAGCATGACATGAACCCAAGATCCCGGTTGAGGCTGTCCTCATGAGTGCGGAACTTGGCTATCAGTTTCTGCTCGACGATTTTGCGTTGTCGTGTGTCTCGAAGGCTGCCTTGGAGAATGCTTACTCGAAGATCGGAGGCTGAATGTCCTTGACTGCTGAAGTGTTCCCCGACTGGGAGGGAACACTCCTGCCTGGCGATTGTTGTGCGCTGTCCGTTCATCTGTTGTCGCAGTGTCTGCATGGTCTCGCTGATGTACCATGCTCCGGGGCATCCTTTCCGGCAACGTATGAGGTAGACAACGTTGGCCGAGCCACATGAGTATGTACCATGTACCTGGCGGGTGGTGTCCTCACGTGTGATGATGGTATCTGTGTTGATGATCTGGCATGTCTTGCAGAGGTTGCCGTGGCAGGGTTGTGTGGTGGCGTGGTCGTTGTTCTCCTGAAAGCTGGGTAATTTGCTGTGAATGATGGTCTGTTTGAGGTTAGGCGGCTGTTTGAAGGCGAGTAGTGGAGGCGTGGGGATGGCCTTAGCAAGGTTTTCGTCGTCGTCGATGACATGTTGAAGGCTGCGGAGAACATGACGTAGTTTCTCCGCCCCAGGGAAGTACTGGACGACGAAGGGTACTCTGTTGGTTGTGTCCCGTGTTTGTCTTCTGAGGAGGTCTATGCGATTTTTCGCTGTGGCCCGTCGGAACTGTCGATCGACGAGTCGAGCATCATATCCCGTTCTTATGAGGGCATCTTTCAGCGTCTGTAGGTGTCCATCGCGTTCCTCCTAGTCTGAGCAGATCCTGTGTATTCGCAGGGCTTGTCCATAGGGGATGGCTTCTTTAACGTGGTTAGGGTGGAAGCTGGAGAAGTGGAGCATCGTGAGGTTGTCCGTGGGCTTGCGGTAGAGTGAAGTGCTGAAGTGTCCATCTTTGATGGCGATTCGTGTGTCCAAGAATGAAACCGATTCTGAGGAGTAGTCCATGGTGAGTTTGATGGTGGGGTGGAACTTGCTGATGTCATTGTGTAGTCTTTTCAGTGATTCTTCGCCGTGGGTCCATAGGAAGAAAATGTCGTCGATGTATCTGGTGTATAGCATTGGTTGGAGGTCCTGTGCAGCGAAGAAGTCTTGCTCGAACTTGTGCTTGAAGATGTTGGCATATTGGGGTGCGAATTTGGTCCCCATGGCTGTTCCGTGTGTTTGGGTAAAGAACTGGTTGTCGAAGGTGAAGACATTGTGGTCAAGGATGAAGCGGATGAGTTGTAAGATGGCGTCTGGAGATTGGCTGTTGTTGGTGTTGAGTACTGAGGCTGTCGCAGCGATGCCGCCATTGTGGGGGATACTGGTGTAGAGTGCCGAGATGTCCATCGTGGTGAGGAGTGTTCCTGGTTCAACTGGTCCATGGGTGCTGAGTTTCTGTAAGAAGTCTGTAGTGTCGCGACAGAAGCTGGGGGTTCCCTGTACGATGGGTCTCAGGATGCCCTCGATGTATCCAGAGAGGTTCTCACACAGTGTTCCATTGCCTGATACGATAGGACGTCCGGGTGTGTTGGCTTTGTGTATCTTTGGGAGGCAGTAGAAGTCTCCCATGTGGGGAGTACGTGGGATGAGAGCGCGTAGGATGCTCTGAAGGTCTGGATCGAAGGTCTTGATCAGTCTGTTGAGTTGGCGGGTGTGTTCTTTGGTCGGATCTGCGGGTAACTGTCTGTAGTATTCCTGGTTGTCCAGTTGTCGGTATGCTTCTTTGCAATAGTCCATTCTGTTCTGTATGACGATGGCTCCTCCTTTGTCTGCTGGTTTAATGACGATGTTGCGGTTGGTCTCGCATGCTGCTGCAGCTGGATGATGCGCCTCTGCAAGGTCTTCATTCTCATTCTCCTCTTCCTCCTCATCCTCCTCATCTGAGGAGGCTATGCACTGAGCCACTTGTTCTTCAGGCAGCTGCAAGCCATGATGCTGTGCGATGTTGTGCAGTGCACAGCAGACCATGATGATTCTGGAGACCCTGGTTGCTGAGTACTGCAGGGCTCAACCTGATCTATCAATGCATCTGAATCGCATCGTCAGCAAGCTGATGCTTTGCTCAATAATGGATCTGGTCGAAATGTGGCTGGAGTTGTAATGCTCCTCATTTTCGTTCGATGGCCTCCTGAATGATGTCATTAGCCATGTCTTCAGGGGGTAGCCCTTGTCTCCAAGTAGCCATCCGCAAAGTTGGTTTGGTGGAGGCACACTAGACTGCCGCAGGATGAACAAGTCTTGGCAACTGCCAGGGTACTTGGCGCAAACATGCAAAATGTCCTTCCTGTGGTTACACACCAGCTGTACGTTGAGGGAGTGGAAGCCCTTGCAGTTGACAAAAATAGCTGGGTTGTGATGGGGTGCCTTAAGGGCCACATGTGTGCCATCTATGATGCACAGCACCCTTGGCAAGCCTGCCATATTTGCAAAACCAACCGCACGCGCGGTTACACTTGCTTCATCCGTGGAGAAGTGGATGTAATTGTGCGCCTTTGCAAAGAGGGCATCGGTTACCTGCATGATGCAAGTGTGTGTAGCCGACTGGGAGATGCCGCTGATGTCTGCTGATGATCCCTGGAAGGAGCCTGAAGCAAAAAGTTGATTGCGGTGGTGACTTTGATGGCCACTGGTAAGGGGTGTCCACCAGATCCTCTGGGCTCCAGGTGTTGGTGCAGCATTGCGCAGATGTCAGCAAAAGTCTCAGCCTCCTTTGGCACTGCTGCTGACTCATGTTGAGGAAGCACATCCTTATCCTTTAAACCCTGTTTTGGGGGAATATCCTGCGGCGATGTGCTTCCCTGCGCTGGTGCCTTCTGGCCTGTGCACCATCAGGTGGATGAGCAGCAGGTTGGCGCTCCTGTTGTTGCTGTTGTTCCTGGTTCCGTTGCTGCCACGGCAGCTCTTCATCTGAATCTGAGGTCCAGGATGAAAGGAAATAAATGGTTCCCATGCTGCTGGTATATACCTCAGTTGAGGAAGCGTTGAGTCAATGTGGGGAGAGGGTTTTCCCAGGAGGTCACAGTGGAGATGGATCTCAGCTTCACCACTTCCAAAATAAGTAGACCTGCAAAAAGTTCTCCAAGACCTGAGAAAACAAAGTTCTGCCACCTGCAACTGATCCTTGTTGAAAGCTCCATTTTTATGGTGGAGCTGCTCAATGCACAATTCCCATTCACTCATCTACCAACAATCTACACCAATCACGAGGCACATCTCCCATTCCTAACCTCACCTCACCTCTTTGGAGGAGACGGTGCAGGCCATTCTTGGCAGGGGCATGGCTGAGCCCTTGGCCAGCATTGGGGCTGAAAGGATATCAAGATGTGGGTATCCTCATATGTTACCCTCCTTATGGCATGCACCTTATGCTTTCCCACCCTCCCCTCACCACAACTTCACCCTTGTGTCTTTCTTATTTCACACACCCAAGGAATGCAGCCTGCCCAGCCAGTGGGTGACCAATGAATGCAGCCTGCCCAACCAGTAGCTGACCAAGGAATGTGGCCTGCCTAGTCAGTGGGTGACCAAGAAGAGGGAGAGAACAGTGAAGAAGAACAAGAACAGAAGATTGATTTCACACTCCCAGCTTGCAAGGTCGACCAGCAAGGACATCTACAGTGTCCCCCACTGAAAGTCAGCTTCCTTCCACTAGCCATGCTGCAGCCACTGGGGTAGCACTGCGTGACATCAGTAGGATAGGCAAAGGCACACACAAGACACTCACTTAGAGAATGCATACGGGTGATGAGTTGATTTCTTGATGTCGCCTTGGATGGATAGACGTATATAGGTGGATTGGAACGTTTACTTTGTGCTGGCTTTTATTTCAGCATCATGGCCAAGAGGACACTGTGATGGTCAGTAACAGATGGACGGTAAGGTGTAGGACTAATGTTGAAAGTGGAATTGGGGTTGTGGTTACTGGGACCAGAGACAGATGATTCCATTCCAGATATCCCAGCCATGAAGGGGATGTCTGGTGTGCATCCTTCCATCTGATTCCTCCTCTTCTGATTCCTCCTCTTCTGATTCCTCCTCTTCTGTGTCTTCCTCTTCTCTCATAAAGCGACTGCTGTAAATGTGAAATGACAGCATAAAATGCTCAGCTGGTCAGGCAGCATCGCGACTTTGAGACGTGAACTCTGTTTTTCACTCCACGGATGTTGGGTGACCTGCTGCGTATTCGCAGCATGTTGGCCTATAAATTCGGTGACGCCCCGCCAGCACGTTTGCGCCGGGAATTTAGTGCCCGCCGCCGAGCCAGTTGTGCCCGCCCCAAATTCACTTTCAGCGCCCCAAAGCGGAAGCGGGCGCTGGTACAGGGTGTGCCCGCCCCGCTTGGAGCGCTGAAAGTGAATTTCAGCGCTGCCGGTCCCGCTGCGCCACCCGATGCGGAGCGGCAGGCTGCTGTACTGCAGGCCTCCCCCTTCTCTTAAGGGGGAGGTGCCTGCAACGGCCGGAGCCCCGTTGAAAGTGCCGGCAAAAGAGCCCGGCACAACGGCGAAGTGCCGGGCTCCACGGAAACCAGCCAGCAATGCCGCGGGGGGGGGGTGGAGGAGGCCGGGGAAGGAGGTGCAGGCAGGTGGCCGCCGAAAAAGCGGCCGGCCGCACCTCCGCTTTAAATAGCGCCTCTAAGGCTGCAGCACGGCCAGGTTTTCAAAACGTTGTTAGCGGCCGCCAGGGAAGAGGCGGCCGCTACTGAAGATGGGGATCGGCGTGGTTTCGGGCGGTACCGGGGCGCTGCGCACACCGATGACGTCATCGGTGCCGGCGCAGCGCTACCGGCTTACGCCGATTTAAAGGCCCACCTAATTTCAGCGGCGACGCAACTTCCGGCGCAACCCACTCTTGCGCCCCTAAATGGGTGCAAACCCAAGGGAATTTCTAGGCCGTTATGTCTTCTCAAAGGCCTTCATTTAACATCTGAAGCCATGTAAGCATCCAGCAGCATTCCCTACACACTTAAAAAACTTTTCACATCTGTTGCAGCAAGCAACCACTTCAATAAAATCAAAAAACAGTCCAAAACCTTACATTCAAACTTACCTAATGATGTGTGTGTCCCTGTCAGCCTGGTTGAACGGCCGGTTAATCTGGCGTGCTTAGGACCCAGCGCTGAATTTCATGTTGGTGATGTTAAGTCGGCGTTGTACGCCGATTGATGTCACCACGCTGCCATTTTTTTTTTTCAGGGCACTGCCAGTTACTGGCAGCGCAAAGGGGGACATGAACATGCCGGCCACCATGGGAGCTGCCACCAGCTGTCAAAAGACAAGCAGCTGCCATTTTATTGCCATTTCGTGGCGCTATGGAGTGGTGGTACGTAGATGAATTTCCAGCCCCAAGATTCTATGATTCGTCTTCAATGTCCCACATTAACTCCAAAACGATGAAGTGCTGGAGTTTGTGCACTGCGTCTGTCTTTAATGTACGTTAGCTGTTAATGGAAATTTACATTTTCAGCAATATAATGAATGTAATGATGTAGAAAGCTGAGAATCGTCGCACAGTTCTTGACAGAAAACAACTGTGCATCTTGTGTGAATTTGTAGCAATTTGACCCCTCAATGCACTTTCTGATACCTTGTTCTAAACATTTTCAAAAAGTCTCTCTGATCAGTTCTATGTGTTGGTTTTGTAACAATGCAATATTAATCACAGGATGGCATATATTGCAGACCTGAATGGACTGAGCATAGCATTACACTGACAATGCTTTCAAATAATGACAATGGGAAGCTCGAAACTGTACTGATGGCCCTACATATGACGTGTTACCTGCATGGTTTGGTCAGCTAGTTACTGCATTTGAGACGTGTATAAATTAGTTATCCTGCAAATTCTTTGGGGGGAAAATTGGGTTGATTTGCGCCTCTCATTAACACCCCCGAGGAGGCGCTAACGGGGCGTAAATCCCCTGGCGCCCAGGCACGTTGCCGCTAACGCCTCCCCCGAAATTCAGCTGGAGTTTAGCTGCGGCGGTAGCCGGTAGCGCCCCATGTTGCTGCTCCTCCGTCGATGATGTCATCGCCGTGTACAGCGCCCCAGCTGCAACCTTGGGTTGCGGCCCCTGATCTATCACCGGACGACATGTCCGAAAGGGTCAGGGGGCGTTTCTGCAGCTGCATTGGAGCAACTTAACGGGCAGGTGTCGGGCGGCCATTTTTTTGGGCCGACTGCCAGCACCTGCCCCCCTTCCCCTTTTCTCTTTGGGATACCGGCCGCGACCGCTCAGCCCGGCACTCCTCTTGAGTGCCGGGCTCTTTTCATGGCACCCGGCTCCCCGGTGGTCCAGCAGGACCCCCGTGGGTGCAGCACTAGGCCCCTCCCCTTTAATCAGGAGAGGGAGGCCTGCAATGATGCAGCGTTACGTGCAGATGTGCGTGGCGCTGTTGCACGTAGCACCGCAAAATTCACTGGTAGTGCCCCAAGGAGAGGGATGCTTCCAGTAGCGCTGCCTCCTGGTTGGGGCGCTACCACTGAATTTACGGCGCATGGTCACTAACTTTTTCAGGCCGTTGAAATTAGCGCCCCAGCGACGTTAGCAGCCCAAAGGGGGCACCACTGAATTTTTCCCCCTTTTTGTTTCTTTCCCTTTCCCATGTGACATTTTAAAATCAGTGCTTAAGAGGGCCCCTTCGAAACAGCGATAGGATATAGGAGCAATCTGTGCTTTTTAATAATTGACAGCTTGCATAATAGAGCAACATCTTTTAATGATTATATTCAAAAGAAACAGAAGGCACAGCAACATATAGATACAACCCCATCAATGTACCTCTTCCGCCACTACAGGAAGCACTAAAGCAAATAAATCCTTTTGCAACCCTTCTGTACAATTACAGGAAGCATCGCCACAGAACAAGCAATAGACGCAATAAAACTGAAAACATTGTACTTCTTTTTCCTAATACAGTTAATACTCGACATAAACGTCTGTTTCTCATGTTCATTTACCTGTACCCAGGTATTTCTTCTCATACCACATTCTCTTGTTTAATCAAAGACTGCGGTAATAAAGCGATTGATAGACTTTGCCATATGACAGATAGTGTGTTGGTTGGCTGAGGTGTTACTGCCTCGCTCACTTTAAACAGGCCTGTTACCACAGCTTGCCTAACAGATTATTTGTATGATTTACTTTGGAGAAGTCCCTTCCATAGAGTTCTTTATGGGAATCTTCTCTGCTGCACTCATTTATTTTCATGTCCTGTATGCAGCAGTAAATGTTTTTTTCCCACATTGCTAAGCACCTTGATTAGATCAAGCTTCTCAGAGCTGCACCAATCTCCAAACTAACACAATATTCCACCTGGATTCACTAAGACGAGTGATATGACTGTGTGCCCCAACAGCTTACTATACTCTTCAGCCTTGAATGTAACGACTGCATGCCTTGTGTGCTCAGTTCCTGAGGGAACACTGTAACATGCCTTGTATGCATTTCATCCTTGTGCCTAAGACACATTGTTGAAATGTGCCATTTCCATACCTGCATTACATTTAAAGAAACCCAAATGTTCTTTTCTTTATTACCACTCTTTCTTTATTTTCTTTGTTATCTCTGGTGTCTCCCAAGGATCTATCCTTGGCCCTTTCCTATTTCTCCTCTACAAGCTGCCCCTCAGCGACATCAGCCAAAAACACATCAGGTTCCACATGTACGGTGACGACACCCAGCTCTACCTCACCATCACCGCTCTTGGCCCGTCCACTGTCTCGAAACTGTCAGACTGCTTGTCCGACATCCAGTACCGGTTGAGCAGAAATTTCCTCCAACTAAATATTGGGAAGACTGAAGTCATTGTCTTTGGTCCCCACCACAAACTCCGTGCCCTATTCACCGACTCCATCCCTCTCCCTGGCCATTGTATGAGGCTGAACCAGACTGTTCACAACTTTGATGTCGTATTTGACCCCGATCTTCTGAATATTATCCATGCCATCACTAACACCGCCTATTTCCACCTCTGTAACATCACCTGTTTTCACCACTGCCTCAGCTCATCTGCTGCTGAAACGCTCCTCCATGCCTTTGTTACCTCTAGACTTGATTATTCCAGCGCTCTCCTGGCCGGCCTCCCATCTTCTACCCGACATAAATTTGAGCTCATCCAAAACTCTGCTGCCCCGTGTCCTAACTCACACCAAGTCCCATTCACCCATCACCCCTGTGCTCGCTGCCTGTGTCCTAACTCACACCAAGTCCCGTTCACCCATCACCCCTGTGCTCGCTGCCCCGTGTCCTAACTCGCACCATGTACCATTCACCCATCTCCGCTGTGCTCGCTGCCCCGTGTCCTAACTCACACCAAGTCCCGTTCACCCATCATCCCTGTGCTCGCTGCCCTGTGTCCTAACTCACACCAAGTCCCGTTCACCCATCTCCGCTGTGCTCGCTGCCCCGTGTCCTAACTCACACCAAGTCCCGTTCACCCATCTCCCCTGTGCTCACTGCCCCGTGTCCTAACT
Source organism: Somniosus microcephalus (assembly GCF_052327205.1). Lineage (NCBI taxonomy): Eukaryota > Metazoa > Chordata > Chondrichthyes > Squaliformes > Somniosidae > Somniosus > Somniosus microcephalus. The sequence continues at coordinate 142,510,525 of NC_140992.1, read as the reverse complement.
CACACCAAGTCCCGTTCACCCATCACCCCTGTACTCGCTGTCCGTGTCCCATCTCACACCAAGTCCCGTTCACCCATCACCCGTGCTCGCTGCCCCGTGTCCTAACTCACACCAAGTCCCGTTCGCCCGTCACTCCTGTGCTCGCTGCCCCGTGTCCTAACTCACACCAAGTCCCGTTCACCCATCACTCCTGTGCTCGCTGCCCCGTGTCCTAACTCACACCAAGTCCCGTTCACCCATCACTCCTGTGCTCGCTGCCTGTGTCCTAACTCACACCAAGTCCCGTTCACCCATCACTCCTGTGCTCGCTGCCTGTGTCCTAACTCACACCAAGTCCCGTTCACCCATCACTCCTGTGCTCGCTGCCTGTGTCCTAACTCACACCAAGTCCCGTTCACCCATCACTCCTGTGCTCGCTGCCTGTGTCTTAACTCACACCAAGTCCCGTTCACCCATCACCCCTGTGCTCGCTGCCCCGTGTCCTAACTCACACCAAGTCCAGTTCACCCATCACTCCTGTGCTCGCTGCCTGTGTCCTAACTCACACCAAGTCCCGTTCACCCATCACTCCTGTGCTCGCTGCCTGTGTCCTAACTCACACCAAGTCCCGTTCACCCATCACTCCTGTGCTCACTGCCTGTGTCCTAACTCACACCAAGTCCCGTTCACCCATCACCCCTGTGCTCGCTGCCCCGTGTCCTAACTCACACCAAGTCCAGTTCACCCATCACTCCTGTGCTCGCTGCCTGTGTCCTAACTCACACCAAGTCCCGTTCACCCATCACTCCTCTGCTCGCTGCCTGTGTCCTAATTCACACCAAGTCCCGTTCACCCATCACCCCTGTGCTCGCTGCCCCATGTCCTAACTCACACCAAGTCCCGTTCACCCATCACTCCTGTGCTCGCTGCCTGTGTCCTAACTCACACCAAGTCCCGTTCACCCATCACTCCTGTGCTCGCTGCCTGTGTTCTAATTCACACCAAGTCCCGTTCACCCATCACCCCTGTGCTCGCTGCCCCGTGTCCTAACTCACACCAAGTCCCGTTCACCCATCACTCCTGTGCTCGCTGCCTGTGTCCTAACTCACACCAAGTCCCGTTCACCCATCACTCCTGTGCTCGCTGCCTGTGTCCTAACTCACACCAAGTTCCGTTCACCCATCACTCCTGTGCTCGCTGCCTGTGTCCTAACTCACACCAAGTCCCGTTCACCCATCACTCCTGTGCTCGCTGCCCCGTGTCCTAACTCACACCAAGTCCAGTTCACCCATCACTCCTGTGCTCGCTGCCTGGGTCCTAACTCACACCAAGTCCCGTTCACCCATCACTCCTGTGCTCGCTGCCCCGTGTCCTGACTCACACCAAGTCCCGTTCACCCATCACTCCTGTGCTCGCTGCCCCGTGTCCTAACTCACACCAAGTCCAGTTCACCCATCACTCCTGTGCTCGCTGCCTGTGTCTTAACTCACACCAAGTCCCGTTCACCCATCACCCCTGTGCTCGCTGCCCCGTGTCCTAACTCACACCAAGTCCCGTTCACGCATCACTCCTGTGCTCGCTGCCTGTGTCCTAACTCACACCAAGTCCCGTTCACCCATCACTCCTGTGCTCGCTGCCTGTGTCCTAACTCACACCAAGTCCCGTTCACCCATCACTCCTGTGCTCGCTGCCCCGTGTCCTAACTCACACCAAGTCCAGTTCACCCATCACTCCTGTGCTCGCTGCCTGTGTCCTAACTCACACCAAGTCCCGTTCACCCATCACTCCTGTGCTCGCTGCCCCGTGTCCTAACTCACACCAAGTCCCGTTCACCCATCACTCCTGTGCTCGCTGCCCCGTGTCCTAACTCACACCAAGTCCAGTTCACCCATCACTCCTGTGCTCGCTGCCTGTGTCTTAACTCACACCAAGTCCCGTTCACCCATCACCCCTGTGCTCGCTGCCCCGTGTCCTAACTCACACCAAGTCCCGTTCACGCATCACTCCTGTGCTCGCTGCCTGTGTCCTAACTCACACCAAGTCCCGTTCACCCATCACCCCTGTGCTCGCTGCCCCGTGTCCTAACTCACACCAAGTCCAGTTCACCCATCACTCCTGTGCTCGCTGCCTGTGTCCTAACTCACACCAAGTCCCGTTCACCCATCACTCCTCTGCTCGCTGCCTGTGTCCTAATTCACACCACGTCCCGTTCACCCATCACCCCTGTGCTCGCTGCCCCATGTCCTAACTCACACCAAGTCCCGTTCACCCATCACTCCTGTGCTCGCTGCCCCGTGTCCTAACTCACACCAAGTCCCGTTCACCCATCACTCCTGTGCTCGCTGCCTGTGTCCTAACTCACACCAAGTCCAGTTCACCCATCACTCCTGTGCTCGCTGCCTGTGTCCTAACTCACACCAAGTCCCGTTCACCCATCACTCCTGTGCTCGCTGCCTGTGTCCTAACTCACACCAAGTCCCGTTCACCCATCACTCCTGTGCTCGCTGCCTGTGTCCTAACTCACACCAAGTCCCGTTCACCCATCACCCCTGTGCTCGCTGCCTGTGTTCTAATTCACACCAAGTCCCGTTCACCCATCACCCCTGTGCTCGCTGCCTGTGTCCTAACTCACACCAAGTCCCATTCACCCATCACCCCTGTGCTCGCTGCCCCGTGTCCTAACTCACACCAAGTCCCGTTCACCCATCACTCCTGTGCTCGCTGCCCCGTGTCCTAACTCACACCAAGTCCAGTTCACCCATCACTCCTGTGCTCGCTGCCTGTGTCCTAACTGACACCAAGTCCCGTTCACCCATCACTCCTGTGCTCGCTGCCTGTGTTCTAATTCACACCAAGTCCCGTTCACCCATCACTCCTGTGCTCGCTGCCTGTGTCCTAACTCACACCAAGTCCCGTTCACCCATCACTCCTGTGCTCGCTGCCCCGTGTCCTAACTCACACCAAGTCCCGTTCACCCATCACTCCTGTGCTCGCTGCCTGTGTCCTAACTCACACCAAGTCCCGTTCACCCATCACTCCTGTGCTTGCTGCCTGTGTCCTAACTCACACCATGTCCCGTTCACCCATCACTCCTGTGCTCGCTGCCCCGTGTCCTAACTCACACCAAGTCCCGTTCACCCATCACTCCTGTGCTCGCTGCCCCGTGTCCTAACTCACACCAAGTCCAGTTCACCCATCACTCCTGTGCTCGCTGCCTGTGTCCTAACTCACACCAAGTCCCGTTCACCCATCACCCCTGTGCTCACTGCCCCATGTCCTAACTCACACCAAGTCCCGTTCACCCATCACTCCTCTGCTCGCTGCCTGTGCCCTAATTCACACCAAGTCCCGTTCACCCATCACCCCTGTGCTCGCTGCCCCATGTCCTAACTCACACCAAGTCCCGTTCACCCATCATCCCTGTGCTCGTTGCCTGTGTCCTAACTCACACCAAGTCCCGTTCACCCATCACTCCTGTGCTCGCTGCCTGTGTCCTAACTCACACCAAGTCCCGTTCACCCATCACCCCTATGCTCGCTGCCCCGTGTCCTAACTCACACCAAGTCCCGTTCACGCATCACCCCTGTGCTCGCTGCCTGTGTCCTAACTCACACCAAGTCCCGTTCACCCATCACTCCTGTGCTTGCTGAACTACTTTGGCTTTTGGTCTGGCAATGCCTCGATTTTATATTTTTAATCCTTGTTTTCAAATCCCTCCCTATCTCTGTAACCTCCTCCAGCCCTACAAATCTCCAAGATCCCTGTGCTCCTCCAATTCTGGCATCTTGCACACTCCTGATTTTAATCGCTCCACCATTGGCGGCAGTGCCTTCAGCTGCCTAGGCTCTAAGCTTTGGAATTCCCTCCCTAAACCTTTCCGCCTCTCTACCTCTATCTCTTTTACGATGCTTAAGATCCTTAAAACCTATCTCTTTGACCAAGCTTTGGTCATTATAGAATCATAGAAATTTACAGTACAGAAGGGGACCATTCGGCCCATCTTGTCCATGCCGGCCGACAAAGAGCTATCCAGCCTAATCCCACTTTCCAGCACTTGGTCCGTAGCCTTGTAGGTTACGACACTTCAGGTGCATATCCAAGTACTTTTTAAATGTGGTTAGGGTTTCTGACTCCACCACCCTTTCAGGCAGTGAGTTCATGACCTCCACCACCCTCTGGGTGAAAACATTTCTCCTCAAATCCCCTCTAAACCTCTGACCAATTACTTTAAATCTATGCCCCCTGGTTATTGACTTCTCTGCTAAGGGAGATAGGTCCTTCCTATCCACTCTATCTAGGCCGCTCATAATTTTATACACCTCAATTAGGTCTCCCCTCAGCCTCCTTTGTTCCAGAGAAAACAACTCCAGCCCATCCAATCTTTCCTCATAGCTAAAATTCCCCAGCCCAGGCAACATCTTCGTAATTCTCCTCTGTACGCTCTCTAGTGCAATCACATCTTTCCTGTAATGTAGTGACCAGAACTGCACGCAGTACTCTAGCTGTGGCCTAACTAGTGTTTTATACAGTTCAAGCATAACCCCCCTGCTCTTATATTCTATGCCTCGGCTAATAAAGGCAAGTATCCCATATGCCTTCCTAACCACCTTATCGACCTGTCATCTGTCCTAATATCTCCTTATGTGGCTCAATGTCAATGTTTTTGATAACGCTCCTGTGAAGTGCCTTGGGACATTTTACTATGATAAGAGGCACTGTATAAATGGAAGTTGTTGTTATTATAGTTTATTGAGGGTTTTTCACACTGCTCCAGCGTTGTCCTGGCGTGTTGCTATTTTAACCACTTGAATTCTCTGAGTTAATCAACGCACTGTACAAGTCTGGCAACTGAGGTACTGTTAAAGTAAATGACACAGAGACAAAAATAGTATTTATTTGTAGATTGGCCAATTGAGTAAGGTGGCATCATGACAGTTCCTGTCAATCTTCTGTGCAACTTTATACTGGTCCCACGTTCTGCCCAGCATCTCTATGTGCACTGATCCTTTTCGCTTTCCAACCAGTGATCAATAAAAGCAATGCACCAAAGATATTATACCCGACTTGTAGACCCATGTACCTGCGGAACATTAAAATAGTAACATCGTTTCAGCTTTTGTTGGCAGACATTAATTTATCTTCACAGAAGTACAAAAGAGGTTCATGATGGGGAGGTAATTCTTTATAGACATTTAAAAAATATCTATAATATATTAAAAATCTTAATACTGCACTTGCAATCTATAAAAGCTTTCTTCCTGTTGTCACATTTTTGTGTCAACATTGTCTCACTGTAAAGTCCTATGTCCACAATTATAATGGAAACTTATCATTCTGTAATTCCACCCTCCCACAAGTGGAGGTGCTGTAGTGCCTCAGTTTTGCATCTCCCCAATGCTCAGCCTCAGTGTATTCAGACAACCTCATATACTCCAACAACTCTACTTCTCTGCTTCCCAAATTACCATATATTTTGCTACTTAATACTTTGACTTTATGTTATTATTCAGTTATATACAAATAAGTAGAGAATGTATGACTTTAATATGGAGTAACAATTAGACAGGAGTAGTTATTTTCTCTTATTAATACTTGTGTGAAATGGGTCAGCAGACTTTGATTGTTGTGAAGGTTTGGTGCTAGTAGGGGTTCAGGCTCACACTAAGGGTAAGGGAAATGGTACAGTCCTCAGTGTACATTACAGGCCAACAAAGATTCTGAAACAGTCCCAGCAGATTGGAAGGTAGCAAATGCAATTCCGCTATTCAAGAAAGGATCAAGAGAGAAAACAGAGAACTACAGGCCAGTAAGCCTGACATCAGTCATTGAGGAAATGCTGGAATCCATTGTTAAGGAAGTGGTAACAGGGCACTTAGAAAATCATAACATGATTAGGCAGAGTCAACATGGTTTTATGAAAGGTAAATGGTGTTTCACAAAATTATTAGCATTTTTGAAGCTGTAACTAGCAGGGTAGATAAAGGGGAACCAGCGGATGTAGTATATTTGGATTTCCAAAAGGCATCTGATAAGGTGCCACATAAAAGGTTGTTATTCAAGGTAAGAGTTCATGGGGTTGTAAGTGATATATTAGCATGGATAGAGGATTGGTTAATGGACAGAAAACAGAGTGTAGGGATAAACGGGTCATTTTCAGATTGGCAGGCTGTAACTAATGTGGTACTGCAAGGATCAGTGCTTGGGCCGCAGCTATATACAATCTATATTAATGACTTATAAGTTCCTCGGAGTCCACATCACGGAAGACCTCTCCTGGTCCCTCGATACCTCCTCTCTGGTGAAGAAGGCCCAGCAGCGCCTATATTTCCTAAGGAGGCTGAAGGGATGTAACCTGTCACCCCTGATCCTCTCTAACTTTTACCGCTGCACAATAGAGAGCATCCTGACGAACTGTATCACAGTATGGTATGGCAGCTGTAGCTACTATGAATGGAAAGCCCTGCAGCGGGTAGTCAAAACTGCCCAACGCATTACTGGCACCCGGCTACCGACCATAGAGCACATATACCAGAAACGCTGTTTACGGAGGTCACGGTCCATCATCAAAGACCCTACCCACCCCAGCCACAGTCTGTTCGCCCTCCTGCCATCTGGAAGACGCTACAGATGCATTCGCACCCGTACGACCAGATTTAGGAACAGCTTCTTTCCCAGGGCTGTCATCCTACTGAACTCCACAAATAAACTCTAAAGCCTGCACATCTGCCAATGCACTTTATTATGGTTATGTTTATGTTAATGTATTACAAGCCAAATGTATGTTGAATGTTTAAATGTCTTAATCTAAATGTACACTCTCGGGAGCCGCAAGCCTACATTTCGTTGTACTGCACTTGTGCACTAACAATGACAATAAAAGTTGATTTGATTTGATTTGATTTGAGACGAAGGGGCCGAGCGTAATGTATCCAAGTTTGCTGAGGATACAAAGCTGAGGGAGGTGGGGGGAAGTAAGCTGTGAGGAGGACACATAGAGTCTGCAAAGGGATATAAACAGGTTAAGTGAGTGGGCAATCAGATGGCAGATGGAGTATAATGTGGGGAAATGTGAGGTTATTCACTTTGGTAGGAAGAATAGAAAAACAGAATATCTCTTAAATGGTGAGAAACTATTAAATGTTGGTCTTCAGAGAGATTTCGGTGTCCTCGTACAGGAAACACAGAGAGTTAGCGTGCAGGTACAGCAAGCAATAAGGAAGGCTAATGGTATGTTGGCCTTTATTGCAAGGGGGTTGGAGTGTAAGAGTAAGGAAGTCTTGCTACAACTGTACAGGGCTCTGGTGAGACCACACCTGGAGTACTGTGCACAGTTTTGGTCTCCTTATCTCAGGAAGGATATAATTGCCTTAGAGGCGGTGCAACGAAGGTTCACTAGATTGATCCCGGGGATGAGAGGGTTGCCCTGCGATGAGAGTTTGAGTAGATTGGGCCTACACTCTCTGGTAGTTAGAAGAATGAGAGGTGATCTCATTGAAACATATATGATTCTGAGGGGGATTGACAGGGTAGATGCTGAGAGATTGATTCCCCTGGCTGGAGTGTCTAAAATGAGGGGGCATAGTCTCAGGATAAGGGGTTGGCTTTTTAAGGCTGAGGTGAGGAGGAATTCTCTACTCCAAATGGCTGTGGATGCTGATTCACTGAGTATATCCAAGGCTGGGACAGATAGATTTTTGGACTCTAGGGGAATCAAGGGATATGGAGATTGGGCGGGAAATTGGAGATGGAGTCGAAGATCAGAAATGATCTTATTGAATGGCGGAGCAGGCTCGAGGGGCCGTATGGCCTACTCCTGCTCCTAATTATTAAGGTCTTATGTTCAAACAGTGGAAATGAGGAAAAGGGGGCAATCTACAGGCAGTTCGGAGATATATATACTGTATATAAGAACAAGAGAAACAGCAATATTGGGTGATTTTAATTATCCAAAGCCAGATGCAATGAAGGTAATGCATATTGGGTACTGATTCATTATGGAGTGATTAATAGTGAGAGTGAAGAGAGCGAGGCTGAGGAGAAGCAATGCGAGAGTCAGTGAGAGCAGAGAGAGCCTGAGGAGAAACAGTGTGAGAGTCAGTGAGAGAGAGAGAGAGAGTCTGAGGGGAAACAGTGTGAGAGTCAGTGAGAGAGAGAGAGTCTGAGGGGAAACAGTGTGAGAGTCAGTGAGAGAGAGAGAGTCTGAGGGGATACAGTGTGAGAGTCAGTGAGAGAGAGAGAGAGAGAGTCTGAGGGGAAACAGTGTGAGAGTCAGTGAGAGAGAGAGAGAGAGTCTGAGGGGAAACAGTGTGAGAGTCAGTGAGAGAGAGAGAGAGTCTGAGGGGAAACAGTGTGAGAGTCAGTGAGAGAGAGAGAGAGAGTCTGAGGGGAAACAGTGTGAGAGTCAGTGAGAGAGAGAGAGAGAGTCTGAGGGGAAACAGTGTGAGAGTCAGTGAGAGAGAGAGAGAGAGTCTGAGGGGAAACAGTGTGAGAGTCAGTGAGAGCGAGAGAGTCTGAGGGGATACAGTGTGAGAGTCAGTGAGAGAGAGAGAGAGAGAGTCTGAGGGGAAACAGTGTGAGAGTCAGTGAGAGAGAGAGAGAGAGTCTGAGGGGAAACAGTGTGAGAGTCAGTGAGAGAGAGAGAGAGAGTCTGAGGGGAAACAGTGTGAGAGTCAGTGAGAGAGAGAGAGAGAGTCTGAGGGGAAACAGTGTGAGAGTCAGTGAGAGAGAGAGAGAGAGAGTCTGAGGGGAAACAGTGTGAGAGTCAGTGAGAGAGAGAGAGAGAGAGTCTGAGGGGAAACAGTGTGAGAGTCAGTGAGAGAGAGAGAGAGAGTCTGAGGGGAAACAGTGTGAGAGTCAGGGAGAGAGAGAGAGTCTGAGGGGAAACAGTGTGAGAGTCAGTGAGAGAGAGAGAGTCTGAGGGGAAACAGTGTGAGAGTCAGTGAGAGAGAGAGAGAGTCTGAGGGGAAACAGTGTGAGAGTCAGTGAGAGAGAGAGAGTCTGAGGGGAAACAGTGTGAGAGTCAGTGAGAGAGAGAGAGAGTCTGAGGGGAAACAGTGTGAGAGTCAGTGAGAAAGAGAGAGAGAGAGTCTGAGGGGAAACAGTGTGAGAGTCAGTGAGAGAGAGAGAGAGAGTCTGAGGGGAAACAGTGTGAGAGTCAGTGAGAAAGAGAGAGAGAGAGTCTGAGGGGAAACAGTGTGAGAGTCAGTGAGAGTCAGTGAGAGAGAGAGAGAGAGTCTGAGGGGAAACAGTGTGAGAGTCAGTGAGAGAGAGAGAGAGAGTCTGAGGGGAAACAGTGTGAGAGTCAGTGAGAGTGAGAGAGTCTGAGGGGAATCAGTGTGAGAGTCAGTGAGAGAGAGAGAGTCTGAGGGGAAACAGTGTGAGAGTCAGTGAGAGAGAGAGAGGGTCTGAGGGGAAACAGTGTGAGCGTCAGTGAGAGAGAGAGAGAGAGTCTGAGGGGAAACAGTGTGAGAGTCAGTGAGAGAGAGAGTCTGAGGGGAAACAGTGTGAGAGTCAGTGAGAGAGAGAGAGTCTGAGGGGAAACAGTGTGAGAGTCAGTGAGAGAGAGAGAGTCTGAGGGGAACCAGTGTGAGAGTCAGTGAGAGAGAGAGAGGGTCTGAGGGGAAACAGTGTGAGAGTCAGTGAGAGAGAGAGAGAGAGTCTGAGGGGAAACATTGTGAGAGTCAGTGAGAGAGAGAGAGAGAGTCTGAGGGGAAACAGTGTGAGAGTCAGTGAGAGAGAGAGAGAGAGTCCGAGGGGAAACAGTGTGAGAGTCAGTGAGAGAGAGAGAGAGAGTCTGAGGGGAAACAGTGTGAGAGTCAGTGAGAGAGAGAGAGAGAGTCCGAGGGGAAACAGCGTGAGAGGACAAAGTCAGAGTCTGAACAAGATCTGGGCGCAGAAAATGAGAAAGAAATTCAAAAGTGACGTCACTGCCGTGGAGGATGTGGATTGGTGGGTAACAGGTAAGTGTTTGTTTGTTTTATTAAATTGTTTTTTTCTCTATTGAAATTCATTTGATGGTAGTTTCCATCATGTTTTAGATTTAAATATATAATTTCCAGTATTTTTAGTTAACTTTTTACTATTTTAGTTTCCTCAGCCTGTTGGAGGTCAGTTCCTTAGAATTTTATATGTCAGTGTCTTAGATTTGTAGAGTTCAGCGTTAAGTGTTTTAGTGGTCAGGGTCTCAGTGATTTACAGGTCAGTGGATTGATTACCATGGCAGGCCAGTAGGGACCCGTTGCATGCTAATCCTGTTCTATGTGGGGACTCCAGGACATTTCATGCGTTCAGTATGACCATGTGTGCAGGAAGTGCCGCCAGTTGCTCGAGCTCCAGGTCCAAGTTTTGGAACTTGAGGAAGGGCTGGAGTCACCGCAGAGCATCCGGGAGTCGGAGAGTTTCCTCAAACGTACCTTCCAGGAGTCGGTCACCCCACTGCTATAGAAGGTGCAGGAGGCGAGGGAATGGGTGAGCACCAGACAGGGTAGGAGGAAGAGACAGGTAGTGCAGGAATCCCCCAAGCCAGTGGCACTCACTAACTGGTTTTCAGTTTTGAGTTCCTGGGAGACGACTCCTTGGAGGATGAAATAAGAATCAAATCTCCAGCACCACGGGCGATTTGGCTGCACCCAGTGGAAAAAGAGTAAGGCCTGCTTTTACCCAGGGGCGCTTGCGAACCGCATGCGCCCCTGGGATACCTGGGTCTCTGCGCATTTCCAACAGGAGAGGCCCAGGATCACAAGCCTCGGGATCTATGGAACCAGCAGGTAGTTTCGTAGATTTTTTTCCGATCGGAGGCATCAGCCTGTAGTAAGCCTCCGATCGGAAATTCAGGGCCATTAATAGTTAAAGGGTTGGGCCACTCAGGGAGAAGGGAGTCTAATTGTGAAGGGTGAATTTATGAAATTAAAGCTATTAAATGAGTATTTTATATCAGATTTTACAATGATGGTGGAAGTCATTCATGAGGATGACACCAGGTATGAGGAATTCTAGTTATAAAGAGAGACTTGAGATACTGGGACGATTTCCACTGGAGAAGGTAAAAATAAGAACAACATAAGAACATAAGAAGTAGGAGCAGGAGTAGGCCATACGGCCCCTCGGGCCTGCTCCGCCATTCAATAGGATCATGGCTGATCTGAACCTAGACTCATGTCTGTAGTGTATGTACCCGTCTACCTTTAAGAGAACTATTGTATGTAACCGTTCACCTTTAAGAGAACTATTTTAGGTGTGGCACTACTTTGTTTGGCTTCTGTATACTGTAATACCGACGGTGACCACACCAGTATATAAGTGTTGCGTCAGGATTTATTGGGCAGATTCGCCCTGACCTTCGAATAGTAAAGTCCTGTTTTAAGTTACTCTTGGAGTCTGTGTATTAATTAACTAAACAACCCACAGACTTTACAGTGGCGACGAGTCCGATCGTACCCTGCGGCAACAATACTTCCGAAGCAGTTAACGAGCGTCGAGAAGAGGCAACCGCCCTCGTCATTCTGCTGGGAGAAAACTCGAGGCTGCAGAACTAGAAAGGAGGAAGAATTTAGAGACAAAGACTTCCATCAGCAACAGGCACTGACTGTCCCTTCTGCCACGGTGAGGAGTGAGCCGATCAGCATGAGAAACAAGGCGGCCACGGTGACTGTGAGTAAGGGAAAGTAAAAAGAATAACCGGAGGATAAGGGCGGTGCACTCGACCACGGTCGAGGGGGAAAGGAGCCGGACAGAAGTCGGGTCCAGAGGTGCTGAGCCTGGGGCAGCGTGGAGCAAGGAAGCCGCGGTACAGACAGGCTGGGGGACGCAACGGCGTCGTGAGACAGCTAGACCGCGACCGGCGAAAAAGGCCGGGCAGCGACCGAAGCCACGAAGCGCTGCGACCGGGAACGTAGGCGCGGGAAGAGATAAACTCAGCCGCAGCCGGGGAGGGAAGCACCGGACTGCGAGAGGGCTGGGAGGCACGATTGGGAGCCGAGCAAGCGGGAGAGGCAGAGCCGACCAAGGGAGACTGAGCGAGAGCCAGTCCAGCGGCTGAAACTGTCCTCCGTCAACGGGGTGTACCCAGCGCCGGTAGAGCCGAGCGAGCGGGAGAGAGACAGAGCCCGAGCAAGGGAGACTGAGCGAGAGCCAGCCCAGCGGCTGAAACTGTTCGCCATCAACGGGGTGTACCCAGCGCCGGTTGCCCTACCGAGAAAAGGGAAAGCACTGAAGCCGACGCGCAGGCTGTGAACCTGAAGCCAGCGGCCGTCGCCCGTGGGGAAAGTGTACCCCTCCCGCCAGGGAAGAAACGCGGGAAGCCGCCATTAGGCGGGGAAGAAGACAGAAGCGGGAAACCGCCATTGAAGTGGGCGGGGAGAGAAGATAAGCGCGGGAAACCGCCATTTTCGCGGGAACCGCCATCTTGGAAAAAAAAAATTTTAAAGAAATAATTCGTGGTGTTTATCAGGAAGAGAGGAAGATGCCTAAGCATGGTAACATCAACGATTTTAATTCCGAGGTAGAAGACTGGGCCACGTATGTGGAACGCATTGAGATCTATTGTGAGGCCAATAAAATAGAAGAAGATGACAAAGCTATAACCTTGCTAAACTCGATGGGCGCGAAGACATACGGGCTCTTGAAGCATCTACTATCACCGGCTAAACCGGCGGATCAGGCTTTCGATGATATTGTGGCTGTTCTGAAGGATCACTTGAACCCCACACCGTTGATGTTGGCGGAACGATTCAAATTCTATGAGAGAACACAACGGAAAGACGAAAGCAACGCAGAATACTTGGTCGAACTGCGTAGACTAGCGAAATACTGCCAGTTTGGAGGGAATCTGACAGAGGCATTGCGAGACAAGTTCGTGTGCGGATTGGCAAAGGAAGGAACGCAAAAGCGACTACTCGAAGAGAACGACCTTACACTTGACAGGGCTGTCCTTATTGCAGCATCGCACGAAGCCGCAGCGAAGGGAACTGCGGAAATGCAGCTAAAGACAGCGGCACTCAGTGTGGATCAAATTACCTCGACAACAACAAAATGCTATCGCTGTGGGAAGACAACACACGACCAGAACCAATGCTGGTTTAAGAACCAGGAATGTAGGAAATGTGGCAAACTGGGTCACATAGCTAAGGTATGCCGGTCAGGGAAGAAGACCAACAACCAAAGAAAGCCATCACAGGAAAAGTACAACAAGGTACACAAGGTGGCTGAGAAGAGTTCAGGCGAACAGAATTCGGACTCAGACCCAAACGGCCAGGAGCTGGGTAGTCTGAGAATTCACAATGTGAGTAAGGAAGCTGACCTACAAACTATCTGGGTCATGCTAAAAATAGCTGGAGTCCAAGTGAAAATGGAGTTGGACACTGGATCAGCTCTATCAGTCATAAATCGAAGGGATTACCACCAGCTATTCTCACATATACCCTTAAGAGATACCAAGTTCGTATTGCAGACATACACGGGGCATAAAGTATACCCCATGGGAAAGATAAGAGTCAAGGTGAGAGATAGGGGTAAAGAACACCCAAGAATGAACTTATACGTACTACCTGAGGGAGGACCACCACTTCTAGGACGGGAGTGGATCAAGAAAATAGACATGGAATGGCACTATCTAAAAGCCATAACGAGTGAGGACTCGGTGCAGACAATCAGCTCAGATTCTGAATCGGATGACGATAAGACCAACCCAAATGTGAAAGACAAGGCTAAAATGGACTTGCCGACTAAGGTTGGAAAAACGAAGGCATGCAGAAAGGCTTATGCTCCAGAGAAGAACAAAGTTTCAGAACAGATCTCCACCGAACAACGACAACATAGTTTGACAGAGAATTCTGAGTCTGTTCAGTTTAAGGACATATCCATGACGGAAGAACACCGAGCTCGGACTCAACTTTATTTCAAATTACGACAACAATTAGAACAATTGAGTTACCGTCTCGTACAAGAGATGAAAACAATGAAAAAGTTCTATGACACCGAATGGGAGAATCTGGAAAGACAACAGAAGCAGCTAGCTCAAGCAGAGAGCGGCCATAGAGCCATCGTGACCAATCACCGATCACATCTCCCTTATGATGTTCAGGAGTTAGAATATTTGCAGAAAGAAGCAAATGAAGAGGAATCTTCAGGAAGCCAGGATTTTATTCCAGTTCTTCTCTACGACTCCTTACAAGCAGAGTTTGAGAAGTTGAAGGAACAGTATGAACAGGCCCAGGCTACAATCCTGGAGAGGGTTAACTCGGCAACCTCCGAAAAGCTAGTTTCAGTGGAAGCTTATGAGCAACTAAAGGTTGAACATGAGCAAGAAGTCCAAAGGCTGCAGGAAATTCTTGATGAGCTCAAGGCCAAGACAGACTCATTGGTAGAAGTTCCATCCATAGATGAGAAATTAGAGGTGAAAGACATGGCAGAACATGAAAGTCAAGATGTCCAAGCACTCATAAAAATATTGAAGGAAACCCAAGACAAATATGAGGCGGCAATGACCGAGGTTCAACAACTTGAAGAACAGATTCAACTGGGAATTCTTTCAGTGAAAGAAAAGGCAACTGTAAGAAACACAGAGACTGTAAGAATGGCCCCTGAACATGAGCTAGAGAGCATCAAGGCGCAGCTTCTCCGAGCGCTTAAAGCCAAAGTACAAGAGGAAAAAAAGGTGAAAGCATTGGAGGAAAAGGTGGATGAAATGGAGAAGACTCTGATCCACAGGGTCCCCGTGGAAGAGTTAACGGTCAGCCAACTCCTTCATATGCTGAGAGACAAGACTCTGCAAGGGGAACCATTTGAACACGAGCTTCAATCTTCAAAGGGAAGGGGTTCGGAGCTCTCAAAAGTTTGGGGAATAGTTGAGGTTGCAACACAGATTTTACGGGGCTGCCGAAAGTACGCTGAATCACGTCAATGTGAACTACAGAATGTTGAAACAGCTGCTCCAGTAGAAGGATTGAATAGCCCGATCAATCAATCCCCGATGGAAGGGGAAGTATTGGAATCACAAATGAGGTCATTAGTGAAGGATTGGCAGGAAACCCGGGAAGAGCGGGATGGATATGAACGCATGAAGAAGTCTCTTCAGGAAAGATGTCTAGGGAGGGAACAACAGTCGGCTAACGTCCAGTTGGGTAAGGAAGAAGTAGCAGGCCCTCTCGCTAGACTAGCTCAGGATGACACCGAATATTACCATGACCTGTTGAGTGACACGGAATATTACGATGACTTGGTCTGCCCAACTTGTGATGAAAACTCCCAAAGTGCAGAAATCAGGATGAAGCACTTAAAGTCTAAGGAACATAGGGAGATGGTGGCGCTACAGCTGGCACCGGATAAGGGAGCCCCGAGAGTCTCCAAGAAGCAGAAAAGAAAAAGACGAAGCAGAAGACGATAACCATCTAAATCATTATCACTTCTATCAGATCATGCACGTGGGCCCTACGAAGGGGGCCAAATCAGTTGGAAAGTAGGAAAAATTACCAAGGCAGTCCAGCTGTTTGTAAAAGTCAGCACTGCTGGTTCAGCAGGACGGAAGTTCAAGCTGTTTAGCCAAGGGAAAGACTATTGGATGAGTCACGCTAGAAATGTGAACCGGCTACACCACAGAGATGTTGTTCGGACCGAGTCAAGACCAGAGACTGAATCTGTGAACTGTTTCCCGCAGAGACTATATCTGTGAATTGTTTTACATGAAGTTGATTATATGTTATGTTTAATGGGGAATAAGTATGTTGTAAGCTAAAAAGGGAGGATTGTAGTGTATGTACCCGTCTACCTTTAAGAGAACTATTGTATGTAACCGTTCACCTTTAAGAGAACTATTTTAGGTGTGGCACTACTTTGTTTGGCTTCTGTATACTGTAATACCGACGGTGACCACACCAGTATATAAGTGTTGTCAGGATTTATTGGGCAGATTCGCCCTGACCTTCGAATAGTAAAGTCCTGTTTTAAGTTACTCTTGGAGTCTGTGTATTAATTAACTAAACAACCCACAGACTTTACAATGTCCACTTCCCTGCCCTCTCCTCGTAACCCCTAATTCCCTTATCTGCTAGGAAACTGTCTATCTCCGTTTTAAATTTATTTAATGTCGCAGCTTCCACAGCTCTCTGAGGTAGCAAATTCCATAGATTTACTACCTTCTGAGTGAAGAAGTTTCTCCTCATCTCAGTTTTGAAACGGCAGCCCCTTATTCTAAGATTATGCCCCCTAGTTCTAGTCTCACCCATCAGTGGAAACATCCTCCCCGCATCCACCCGATCAAGCCCCCTCACAATCTTATATGTTTCGATAAGATCGCCTCTCATTCTTCTGAATTCCAATGAGTAGAGGCCCAACCTACTCAACCTTTCCTCATAAGTCAACCCCCTCATCTCCGGAATCAACCGAGTGAACCTTCTCTGAACTGCCTCGAGAGCAAGTATATCTTTTCTTAAATATGGAAACCAAAACTGTACGCAGTATTCCAGGTGTGGCCTCACCAGTACCCTGTATAACTGAAGCAGGACTTCCCTGCTTTTATACTCCATCCCCCTGGCAATAAAAGCCAAGATTCCATTGGCCTTCCTGATCACCTGCTGTACCAGCACACTAACCTTCTGTGTTTCATGCACCAGGACCCCCAGATCCCTTTGTACTGTAGCACTTTGCAGTTTCTTTCCATTTAGACAATAACTTGCTCTTTGATTTTTTTCTGCCAAAGTGCATAACCTCACATTTTCCAACATTATATTCCATCTGTCAAATTTCTGCCCACTCACTTAGCCTGTCTATGTCCTTTTGCAGGTTTTTTATGTCCTCCTCACTCACTGCTTTTCCTCCCATCTTTGTATCGTCGGCAAACTTAGATACGTTGCACTCGGTCCCTTCCTCCAAATCGTTAATATAGATTGTAAAGAGTTGGGGTCCCAGCACTGACCCCTGCGGAACACCACTAGTTACTGATTGCCAACCCGAGAATGAACCATTTATCCCAACTCTCTGTTTTCTGTTAGATAGCCAATCTTCCACCCATGCCAATATATTACCCCGAGTCCTGTGATTTTTTATCTTGTGCAGTAATCTTTTGTGTGGCACCTTGTCAAATGCCTTTTGGAAGTCCAAATACACCACATCCACTGGCTCCCCTTTATCCACCCTGTTTGTTACGTCCTCAAAGAATTCAAGCAAATTTGTCAAGCATGATTTCCCCTTCATAAAACCATGCTGACTCTGTCCGATTAAATTATGCTTATCCAAATGTTCTGTTACTGCTTCCTTAATAATGAACTCCAACATTTTACCAACCACAGATGTTAGGCTAACTGGTCTATAGTTTCCAGCCTTTTGTCTACCTCCCTTTTTAAATAAGGGCGTTACATTAGCAGTTTTCCAATCTGCTGGGACCTTTCCTGAATCCAGGGAGTTTTGGAAAATTACCACCAATGCATCCACAATCCCTACCGCTACTTCTCTCAAGACCCTAGGATGTAAGCCATCAGGTCCAGGGGATTTATCCGCCTTAAGTCCCATTATCTTACCGAGTACCATCTCCTTAGTGATTTTAATCGTGTTTAGCTCCTCCCCCCCTATAGCCCCCTGTTTGTACAGTGTTGGGATATTTTTAGTGTCCTCTACTGTAAAGACTGATACAAAATATTTGTTCAGCGTATTTGCCATCTCCATGTTCCCCACTACTAATTTCCCCGTCTCGTCCTCTAAGGGACCAACATTCACTTTAGCCACCCTTTTTCTTTTTATATAACTGTAGAAACTCTTGCTATCTGTTTTTATATTTTTTGCTAGTTTACTTTCATAATCTATCTTCCCTTTCTTAATTAATCTTTTAGTTATTCTTTGCTGGCTTTTAAATGCTTCCCAATCTTCTATCCTCCCACTAGATTTGGCTACTTTATATGCCCTTGTTTTCAGTCGGATACTATCCTTTATTACTTTACTTAGCCACGGATGGCTGTCTTTTCTTTTGCGCCCCTTTTTCCTCAGTGGAATATATTTTTCTTGAAAGTTGTGAAATATCTCCTTGAATGTACACCACTGCTCCTGTACCGTCTTACACCTTAATCTATTTTCCCAGTCCACTTTAGTCAACTCTGCTCTCATACCTTCATAGTCTCCTTTATTTAAGCTTAGTACGCTGGTTTGAGATCCAACTCTCTCACCCTCCAACTGAATTTGGAATTCAACCATGTTATGGTCACTCATTCCAAGGGGATCCTTTACTAGGATATTTTTTATTAATCCTGTCTCATTACACAGGTCCAGATCTAAGATTGCCTGCCCCCTGGTTGGTTCAGTAACATACTGCTCAAGGAACCCATCCCATATGCAGTCTATGAACTCTTCCTCAAGGCTGCCCTGCCCAATTTGCTTCATCAAGTCAATATGAAAGTTAAAATCTCCCATGGTTATAGCTGTTCCCTTATTACAAGCCTCAACTATTTCCTGATTTATACTCCGACCAATAGAGTTGCAACTGTTAGGAGGCCTATAGACTACGCCCACTAGTGACTTTTTCCCCGTATTATTCCTGATCTCCACCCAAACTGTTTCACTATCCTGATCCTTTGACCCAATATAATTTCTCACTATTGCAGTGATTCCATCCTTTATTAACACAGCCACCCCACCTCCCTTTCCTTCCTGTCTGTCCTTCCTAATAGGAGATTTAATAGAAGTTTCAAAGTGATGAAGGATTTTGATAGAGTTTCTTTGGTCATCCTGACCGTAGACTAATTGACGCTGCGATTCTCTGGACCAGATTGTAGAACAGGTGGACAGGTTGCAGGGCCCTGAATGCTGAAGATTTGAATAATTGGAAAACTGTTTTAATGCCTGGATATGTACTATGTAATAGCAAAATACTGTGGATGCTGGAAATCTGAAATAACAACAGAAAATGCTGGAAATACTCAGCAGGCCAGGCAGCATCCGTGGAGAGAAACAGTGTTTAACGCTGCACCTGGTTCAGTGTATGGAGTGAGTGAGAAATTATTTGGATAAATGGCATTCTGTAGTTTTGACATATCTAGTGTTAAATTATACGAGGAAAAATGTACACGATACTCACCAATACACTACCTGTGCTGTAACTTTTGATTATAATTGGTTTAAATTTCAACATTCTTTAAAGGAAACATTGAGACAATTGTCCACTGTTCCAATTTAAAAAGATAGAATTACAACATACCGGTTTCGCAACAGATCGTTGTCATAATAACTACACGCTCCTCTCTTTCCAGTGCACTTCTTACTCCACCTAATGCAAGTCGAATCGATGACTGCACCAAATAAAGCAGGAGCTGGTAACCATGCTGCAGCAAGAAGGAGAAAAGCAGATCAGAATAATCAAGCGGAACGCAGCTCACACCTACACCACCATACTTTTATACACACACATTCAGGCCTATTTTCATACAAGAGAAAAGGTTCCCGAGTACAGCAACAATAAATATCGGCCATTGGTGACAAACCCAGGTTCAGGATTTTATACCAGATCTGATCCCAGCTGCCAGAGGTCCAATGGCAGTTTTCTAACCGACAACCACATTTGCTTCTGTGCCAATATTTGTTTCTATTTGTGTGAGCCATCAACCTTTTGCATTGCTACCCTCTTTAAAGAAATATGAGAACCCTAATTAGTGAGAGGTTAACCAAGGCTCTAAATGGTATCAGATTGCAAGTAACCATCGCTCCAGGTGGAGATATAAGAGAAAAGCCTGCAGTTCAGCCCTCAGACTGGGTTGCATTTCTCAATGGCTCGTGTTCCTCACTGACTTATACTCACCAAACATCCTCATTAACAGAAACTGGATCCCTATTGCAAATGATTTTTCTTCTTGTCTCACCACTCTGTGGAAAATAAAACAAAATCAAGAATTCCACAGTTTAGCCTTGTTCGCCTAAAGATGTACGGTCACAGCATGTGATGGGGTAATCACCTCACGGTAAAGGTCAGTCTGAGCCGATTGTCAATGTGGTGAGCACAGCTCTCTTTACTGTGGTTATATTCACAGCAATATTTCCCTCTGTCACTCTCTGTCCAGGAAGTTGAAACTTTCCCTCCACATTAAGATTTGCTCTGTAAGGTGTTTGTTTTTCTCTCAAACAGGACAGAAAATCGCTTTCCCCCTAATATGGGCGATGTGGAGATAAACTTGTCTTTTGAACCAGTTTTCATTCAAAGTACCTACAGAATGTGCCTTTAGTAATTGTCTTTTTCTGGTCACCTTGTGGCCATTCTCCAAGTCTGAGAACCCACCCGCATTGTCTTGGAGTCTCCCGGAATTGAAGATTAAGCTCCCAGACACTCTTGCGAGCAGTTCAGGAGAAAAATCATAGGGGAATCTTCTTCTCCCGATCCACTCCGGCCAGATTCACAACAGTAGGGCCACAATGCACCCAGAATGCAATGCACCCCTGGAATATAGATGCTCTGGTAAAACTATGCAATGGATAGAGTAGTTTCTAGAGCATTGAGGCTTGTGGGTATTGTAGCCACCATTATTGATCGATCGCAGCAAGGATTGATGTGTTGGGTGACCAATGGCGGGAGCGTGGGGACAGGGCAGTCAGAGGCATAAGGTCATGGGACGATCCAACCAGAGCTGGCAACCCTACTGGCTATTTCACCATGGATGGCATCACAGTCGAGTATCACGTTGCTCTTACCCAAGATCTACATCTGCGCACTTTCCACTTAAGGGTCACTCAACAGTGATCGAGGAAGGAACCTAGATTGATTTAGGTGACACTTATTCAGAGCCTTATGTGAATCATGATATCCAAATGTTTGACAGTTCTTTTTCGAGTACTCCTTGTTCTTATTCAACTTACCCATTCCATTTTGATTTAAATAAATTGGTGTATTTGTACTAGATTGAATTATCCTGTCTCTGGCACTAAGACCAATCAAAGCAACACAACTGCTGCACGGCTGAGAATCAAACCTGGCTCTGCAGGTTCAGTGATGCACCTATCCACTGAGGAAACTGTTGAGTCTGTGTGTTCCAGATATACTTATTTTAAATAACTGGACACAGACAACAGGAAAAACTTAAACAGGTCTTTACTACTTGAAGGTCAGGGCTGAACTGCTTTACAAATTACTACACAGAGCTTATATACCGGTGTGGTCACCACCGGTACTACAATATACAGTAGCAAGAGAAAGTAGTCCATCTTCTTAAGGTAGTTCTCTTAAGGTGGTACAGGTTATATACACCACAATTCCTCCCTTTTTAGCTTAACAGTGTACACCCCAATTTAAACATAACATGGATAACATATATACAACTTTCATGCAACTGTTCAAAGATTCAGTCTCTGAGGAGGCCTCCTGATCCGAGTTGGATAACGCCTTTCAGGGGTCTCTGATTCTGGTTGCTGGGGTGACTCCTCTAATTGATCTCTTATGGATTGAACATCCTCATGTACGTTCGCGTTTGAGGTAGATGCTACAGGTTCAATACTTTCTTCCACTGGTGTCTCTGCCGTAGCCATGGGTTCGACCCTTGTTCTCGATTCTACAAGTTGGTCAGCATGACGTCGTATTACGTTTTCACCAATCTCTACCGTGTACATCAGGGGTCCTTGTCTGGCACGAACTGTTCCAGATTGCCATTTCTCATTCTTAAAGTCCCGGGCTAACACTGGTTGTCCTATTTCGAAACTCCGAGTGGTCTTGTTATTTACATGCTGGAACTGTTTGTTTTCAACTTCCCTACGCACATTTGGTTTTAACAAATCCAACCTGGACCGCAACCTCCTGTTATAAAACATCATGGCAGGACTTTGATTTGTCACGGCATGTGTGGCGTTTCGATATGCCATTAGGAAATTGTCCACCTTGTGTTGTAGTGGAATATGGTCTTCGCTCATGGCCTTTATCGCCTTTTTGAACGTTTGTACAAATCTCTCGGCCAACCCATTTGTAGCCGGATGATATGGGGCAGATGTATAGTGTTTCACCCCATTCTTCTTCATGAATTTCTGGAATTCTTCTGACACGAACTGCGGTCCGTTGACTGAACATATCTGTTCTGGCAATCCATTTCTTGCAAATATGGTTCTTAGTGTTGTGTATGTAATATGTATGTTACTTTAAACCTATGGCCAGGGCAGCACTACTTTGTAGGGCGTAGTGATACCGTAGTACCACTCCTGGCCATAGGGGTATAAATAGTACTGTGGGTACTGATCTCCCCTCAGTTCCCGCCTGTTGGTATGAAGTAAAGACCTAACTTGAACCTTCCAAGCTGTCTCCTCATTATTGTATTAAGTATAGTCACATACTTTACACTGGCGATGAGTTACGTTCGAACTCACCAGTACACGGTGCAACAAAGGATCGGTAGCAGTACGGGGAGAGAAGGAGAGAAGCTTCTTACCAGCCAGCCTGCGGAGTCCAGCGTCGACCGAAGGAGGCCGCCCAGTTCGGGAGGAGCGGCAGCAACGGAGCGAGAGAGAGAGGTTTCCAGCGGAGGCTGCAGCAGCTGAGAGAAGAGGCTGAACGGGCGTTCCAGCCACGGGGCAAAAGTCCACCCAGGGCCAGGTAAACTGCAATCCTTCCCGGGGAACGCGAGCTGCAAGGGCCAGAACGGGCAGGCGATCTGGGGAACAAACGGAGCCACGAGGACTAGCGGGCCACGAGAGGGGAAGGTCGTTGTAATAGCGGCGGTGGCAATAACGGGAGCTGCAAGAGAAAAAAAAATAACGACGCTGGAGAGAGGTTGTTGACAGCAGAGGGAGAAAAGGCGGGAAAAGCGCCATCTAGTGGACAAAGGGGAGACGTTTTTCTCTTCAGTAAAAAAAAACCGCCATCTAGTGGACAAAAGGGGAAAAGTTTTTCTCTTCAGCAGTTTAAAATAAAAACAAACGCCATCTAGTGGAAAAAGGCGGGAAAACCTCTTCAGCAGTTTTAAAATGTCCAGAGAAGTTTGGTTGTCAGAATTTGTTGCGGACACAGAAGAATGGGACGCATATGTCGAAAGGCATGAACTTTATTGCGTAGTAAACAAGGTGAAAGATGACGAAAAGGCAGCAACCTTATTAAATTCTATGGGGGCAAAAACATACTGTCTGCTGAGGAATCTTCTTACTCCAGAAAAGCCAGCAGACAAAACGTATGCCCAAATTGTTGATACGTTAAGGGAACATTTAAACCCTAAGCCACCATTTATAGCGGAAAGGTACCGCTTTTACAGACGTGACCAAAGGAATGATGAGTCACAGGCAGCCTATTTGGCTGAGCTCAGACGGTTGTCCAAACATTGCCAGTTTGGAGCCTTTTTGGCGGAAGCGATCAGAGACAGATTTGTCTGTGGCATGTTAAATGAGAGTACACGAAAACGGTTGCTGGCCAAGAAACAGCTCAGCCTAGATCAGGCGATGGAAATAGCATCGGCACATGAAGCAGCAGCACAGGGTGCGGCCCAAATACGACAAAACACAACCGGCTATGACACCCATGAGGTGACATTTCACAAAGGTAAATGCTACCGTTGTGGCAAAACCATCCACGACCAAAGTAATTGTTGGTTTCATGATAAAATATGCCGGCAGTGTGGGAAAAAGGGGCATATAGCGAAAGTTTGTCGGTCGGGTACGAAGCCCAATAGTGGGGGCAATCTGAGCAGTACCAAGGCAAGGACAAAAATACATAAGATATCTGACAGTAGCTCAGACGAGTCACAGGAAGGCACAAAAGCAGAGCCTAAAGGTCTGGGATGTCTCAAGTTATATGGTGTAGACAAAACGGAGGACCACAGCACAATGTGGGTTAAAATGAAGGTAGCAGGCGTCGAAGTTAATATGGAGCTGGACACGGGTTCAGCTCTATCAGTAATTAATGAACAAGATTATAACAGGCTGTTCAAACGCATTCCCTTAAAGGATACCGAAATCAAATTAAAAACATATACGGGACAAAAAGTTTACCCGAAGGGAAAAATGCAAGTAACAGTTAAATACAACGGCAGAAAAGTGCCAGGACTTTATTTATATGTCCTACCAAACGGAGGACCACCACTTTTGGGTAGGGAATGGATAAGAAAAATCCATTTCAACTGGAAGTCGATACACGAGATAAAAGTAGAAACCACCAAGGATGATACAACCATTACAAGCAGGCTGTCGAAAATATTGGCAAAAACGCCAGAGGTGTTCCAACAAGGGCTGGGGACCTTAAAGGACATTAGAGCAAAAATAACTATTGCTCAAGACGCAAACCCCAAGTTTTGTAAGGCCTTACGCCATTCGGCCAGCTGTGGAAGCAGAACTGGATGCCTTAGAGAGTGCACGTGTCCTTACAAAGATTGAGTGGAGCGAGTGGGCCACGCCCATCGTCCCAGTTATAAAGAAATCTGCAAATAACACACCGGGGGAACCAAAGAAGGTTCGCATTTGCGGGGATTTTAAGATAACTATTAACCCAGTCCTGCACACGGTACAGTATCCGCTGCCGCGGATAGAGGACATATTCGCATCGTTAGCTGGGGGTAGACACTTTACGAAGATTGACCTTTGTCAAGCTTATTTACAGATGGAGGTGGAGCAGGACTCGAAAAAGCTCCTAACGATTAACACACACAAGGGATTGTACCAGTACAATCGCCTGGTAATTGGTGTGGCGTCCGCCCCAGCAATATGGCAGAGGACCATGGAACAGGTCCTACAGGGCATTCCAGGAACGCAGTGCTACCTGGATGACATCCTGGTGACAGGACAAACGGATAACGACCACCTCGCTAACCTGGAGCGAGTACTTCTGCGGTTGCAACAATACGGACTCAGGGCGAACAAGCAGAAATGTGAGTTTTTCCAGGAACGTATCTCATACTGTGGTCACATTATAGATAAGGAAGGCCTGCATAAGTCCCCGGAAAAGATCGAGGCAGTAGTGAAGGCCCCGCCCCCTGAGAATGTATCTCAGTTACGATCATTCTTAGGCCTTATAAACTATTACCATAAGTTCCTCCCGAACTTATCGTCCATTTTACATCCACTAAATTCATTGCTGCAAAAGGGAGTCTCCTGGAATTGGGACGAAGCGTGTGAGGCTGCTTTTAAAAAGGGTAAACAACTCATTACATCAAAGGAAGTGCTCGCACACTTTGACCCAAAAATGCCAATGAGGTTGGCATGTGACGCCTCCCCGTATGGTGTAGGGGCAGTGTTGTCACACAAATTTCCCAATGGGACGGAGAGGCCAATAGCATTTGCCTCAAGGTTGTTAACTACAGCCGAAAGAAACTACGCGCAAATCGACAGGGAGGCCCTCAGTCTGGTGTGGGGTGTAAAAAAATTCCACCACTATCTACATGGGCAACGTTTCACACTACTGACGGATCATCAACCGTTGGTGTCGATATTTAATCCAACAAAAGGGGTGCCCCTGATGACGGCCCAAAGGCTACAGAGATGGTCACTGTTCTTAGGAGCACACCAGTACCTTATCGAATATAAGGGTACCAAACAGCATGGCAATGAGGATGGCCTGTCGCGGCTACCATTGCCTGCCGAGATCGAAGAGATAGTACAGGACCCCGTGGAAATATATCATACGGCTGTTATGGAACACTTGCCCATCACCAGCCAATGTATCGAGCGGGAAACACAGAACGACCCGACACTG
The DNA here is from genome assembly GCF_052327205.1 of Somniosus microcephalus. NCBI lineage: Eukaryota > Metazoa > Chordata > Chondrichthyes > Squaliformes > Somniosidae > Somniosus > Somniosus microcephalus. The sequence goes on along the minus strand of NC_140992.1, from coordinate 142,484,925 downwards.
GCAAGGGTTTACGAATTGACCGTGAAAGGCTGGCCGGCGCAGGGTGACGCATCATTGCCGGCATTTTCGGCAAGGAAAGACCAGTTGTCCGTCTGCCGGGGCACATTGATGTGCGGAGCCAGGGTGGTGGTCCCTCAAAAATTACAACATAAAGTGTTGCGGGACTTACACGAAGGTCATCTGGGGGGTGTCAAAATGAAAAGCCTCGCCAGAGCCTACGTCTGGTGGCCCAGCATTGACAGGGACATCGAGGAAGTAGCAAAAGCATGCCAAGGGTGCCAGATGGTACAGAACGTACCACCCCAAGCCCCACTACATCTGTGGGAGTGGCCCTCAACGCCGTGGCAAAGGATCCACGTGGACTTCGCTGGGCCCTTCCTGGATGCGATGTTCCTTATTGTAGTGGACGCCCACTCAAAATGGCCGGAGGTCATAAAGATGTCATCAACGACAGCCGAAAAGACGGTCGCAGCCTTAAGGACTATTTTTGCCCGAAACGGGGTGCCCGAGCAAGTCTGTTCGGACAATGGGCCACAATTTGTGGCAGAAGAATTTCAAGCATTCCTAAAAAGGAATGGAGTGCAACATTATACGTCCGCACCATATCATCCGGCTACAAATGGGCTGGCAGAGCGATTTGTACAGACTTTTAAAAAGGCCATCAAGGCGATGGGGGAGGAAAGGTTGCTACTACAACACAAGGTGGACAATTTCCTATTCGCGTACCGTAATGCTACACATACGGTGACCAACCAGGCCCCCGCCGTCATGTTCTTTAATAGAAGGTTAAGGTCGCGCCTTGAATTGCTCAGACCAAACATCCGGAGAGATGTGGAAAACCGAATATTTCGTAGGGCTCCTGACAGACAGACACGGAGCTTCGAGGTGGAGCAGCAAGTGTTGGCCCGTGATTATAGAAATGAAAAGTGGCGGTCTGGTACGATAAAGGCCCACCAGGGACCCTTGATGTACACAGTGGATACAGGGGACGGCATAATCAGACGACATGCTGATCAACTTGTGGAGTCCAGAAACCCAACTGATTCACTACCTCAAACGTCTCAGCACATTGTTCCAGCGGAATCACGGCCCAGCTCGTCGCTACAGAAGTCTCAGGATTGCAAGGAGTTCATCACTCCAGTGAGCTCCACGGCACAGGATGTGCCATCAGACACCGACGACTCCAGCGATGAAGTGGTGACGGAAGTACCGCCGCCTACACCGAGACCGACTAGAGAAAGATGTTATCCTAGTCGAGACAGGAGGCCTCCTCAGAGACTGAATCTATAACATGTTCTTTTTATATATATATATATATATATAGGTAGACAACTCTGATGTAAATATGTTATGTATGTTGTGTTACCAAATGTTATTAGCCCTAGTTATGGTGCATCTGTTGATTTAATTGCACGGGTACGTTTTAATTAAAAGGGGAGGAATGTTGTGTATGTAATATGTATGTTACTTTAAACCTATGGCCAGGGCAGCACTACTTTGTAGGGCGTAGTGATACCGTAGTACCACTCCTGGCCATAGGAGTATAAATAGTACTCTGGGTACTGATCTCCCCTCAGTTCCCGCCTGTTGGTATGAAGTAAAGACCTAAGTTGAACCTTCCAAGCTGTCTCCTCATTATTGTATTAAGTATAGTCACATACTTTACACGTAGAACTGCGATCGTCTTTTCCGAGGTAGTGGTCGCCATCTTAATCACTTCTGGCCATTTAGAATGTGCGTCTACCACTATCAAAAACATGGAATCCATGAATGGACCTGCAAAGTCGATATGTACAAGCTGCCATGGGGTTGAAGGCCATTCCCATGGATGCAGCGGTGCAATTGGAGGTGCATTTTGAACTTTTTGGCACCCTGAGCAGCTTTTAGTCAGATCCTCTATTTATTTGTCGATACCTGGCCACCACACATAAGCCCTAGCAAGGCTTTTCATCTTGACTCCCCCCAGATGACCTTCATGCAGTTCCTTTAGAACTCTCTCCCTTAATTTAGGAGGAATAATCACCCTTGTTCCATACATCAATGTTCCTTGACAAACGGACAGCTGTTCTCGTCTGGCTGAGAATGCCGGTAACAGTGGTTCGCCATGTGCTGGCCATCCCTTCACTGTCAATTCGTAGACCCGAGACAGTGTCGGGTCATTCCTGGTCTCTCTCTCAATACTCGCATTGGTGACTGGCAAACATTCGATGATGGTCGAGTGAAATAACTCAACAGGGTCAACTGTCGGTGCCTCTTCCGCTGTAGGTAGTGGCAGGCGCGACAGCCCATCAGCATTACCATGTTGCTTTGTACCTTTGAATTCGATCTCATATTGATGTGCCCCTAGGAAAAGGGACCATCTCTGGAGCCTCTGCGCTGTCATCACCGAAATACCCTTCTTAGGGTTAAAAATGGAAACCAACGGCTGGTGGTCTGTCAGCAGCGTAAACTTTTGGCCTTGCAGGTAATGATTACATTTTTTTACTCCCCACACGAGGCTGAGAGCCTCCCTATCCATCTGAGCATAGTTGCGCTCAGCGGAGGTCAATGATCTGGATGCGAACGCGACTGGTCTTTCCAAGCCATTTGGCAACTTATGTGATAGCACTGCCCAAATACCATATGGAGAAGCATCACAAGCTAAACGAATAGGCAGCGTTGGGTTAAAGTGAGCCAACACTGCCTTAGAGGTGATCAATGCCTTGCTTTTGTGAAAAGCCCGCTTACAGTCCTCGCTCCACTTCCATGGCACTCCCTTTTGTAAAAGAGCATTCAGCGGGTGTAGCACCGTGGATAAATTTGGCAGAAACTTATGGTAATAGTTAATCAGCCCTAGGAACGACCTCAACTGGGATACATTTTCCGGAGTGGGAGCCTTCACAACAGCTTCGATCTTGTCAGGTGACTTGTGAAGCCACTCCTGGTCAATGACGTGACCACAGTACGAGATTCGCTTCTGAAAGAACTCACATTTCTGGCGATTAACTCGAAGTCCATACTCTTTCAATCTGGTGAGCACCTGTTCCAAATTAGCAAGGTGTTCCTCATCATCATCTCCTGTAATAAGAATGTCATCCAGATAGCATTGTGTGCCAGGAATTGCCTGTAATACCTGCTCCATGGCCCTTTGCCAAATCGCTGGAGCCGATGCCACTCCAAAAACCAGTCTATTATACCAATATAAGCCCTTATGCGTGTTGATCGTGAGATACTGGCGTGACGCTTCATCAACTTCCATCTGTAAGTACGCCTGCGCCAGGTCTATCTTGGTGAAGTGTTTCCCACCAGACACCGAAGCGAAGATATCCTCAATCCGCGGACGCGGATATTGCACCGTGTGAAGAACCGGATTAACAGTGATCTTGAAATCACCACAGATGCGAACCTTCCCCGGTTCCCCCGGCTTGTTGCTCAATGAACGCTTCATGACGGGAACAATGGGCGTGGCCCATTCGCTCCAGTCCACCTTTGACAGTACTCCTGAACATTCTAGCCCTTCCAGCTCAGCTTCCACAGCAGGTCGTATCGCATAAGGTCTGGCTTTGAAAAATTTCGGGTTTGCATGTTCTTCAACCTTGATGTTTGCCGTAATTCCTTTCAGTGTTCCCAGTCCCTGTTGGAACACCTCCTTAGCATCGTCCAATATTCTGGACAGTCGTTTAGGTTTGACATCGTCCTTTTTACCGGAATCTACAGTTAGTGCTTTTAAGGAATGCCAGTCCATATTTATTCTCCTGATCCATTCCCGTCCCAGTAGTGGTGGACCTCCCTCAGGTAACACATACAAGTCCATTCCTTTGCTTTCTTTACCCTTGTGGACCACCTTTACTTTTATCTTTCCGATGGGGTACACTCTTTGCCCCGTGTATGTTTTTAATACAATCTCCGTATCCCTTAGGGGAATGTGTGAGAATAACCTTTTGTAATCTTGCTTATTCATGACCGTCAATGCCGATCCCATGTCCAATTCCATCTTCACTTGGACTCCTGCTATCTGGAGTGTAACCCAAATAGTTTGGTGGTCTGCTGTGTTACCCACATTATGTATTCTTAGACAACCCAGTTCCTTACTGCTGGAGTCTGAATCCGTCTTCTGTTCATCCGAACTGTTCTCTGTCACCTTGTGTACTTTTTTGTACTTCTTCTGTGGTGACTTTTTGTTGCTGGTCTTCTTTCCTGACCGGCATACTTTCGCTATGTGACCGAGTCTGCCACATTTTCTGCATTCTTGATCTTTGAACCAGCACTGGTTCTGATCGTGCGTTGTCCTTCCGCAACGATAGCACTTTACTGCACCCAATGCCATTTGATTGGTGCTGAGTTCCGATGGCCTTAGCTGCATTTCCGCGGTGCCTCGTGCTGCCGCCTCGTGCGATGCTGCAATGGTGACAGCTTTATCTAGCGTAAGGTCCTTTTCCTCTAGCAGTCGCTTCTGAGTTCCTTCTTTTAATAGTCCACACACGAACTTATCTCTCAGAGCATCTGCTAGTCCTGTACCAAACTGACAGTACTTTGATAGCTTGCGCAGTTCAATTAAGAATTCAGCGTTGCTTTCCTCTTTCAGCTGCGTTCTTCTGTAAAATTTAAATCGTTCCGCTATCAGCAGCGGCGTGGGGTTTAAATGCTCTTGCAGGATAGTAACAATATTCGCGAAAGTCTTATCCGCCGGTTTATCTGGTGTTACAAGGTGCCTTAATAACCCGTACGTCTTCGCACCCATCGAGTTTAATAGGGTTAGTGCTTTCTTTTCAGCCGGTATCTCATTTGCTGTACAATAAACTTCAATACGCTCCACATAAGTGGCCCAATCTTCGACATCGTCATCAAAAGCAGTGATGTTACCGTTTTTAGGCATCCTTGTAAGTTTCTTTAAGTACATTATTATTATTTTTTATTTATTTATTTATTTATTTCCAAAATGGCGGCTTCCCGCGCTTGGCGGCTTTTCCCGCGCTTGTCTTCTTCCTGCGCCGACTAAAATGGCAGCTTCCTGCGCTTGGCTTCTTCCCACGCTGGCTACAATGGTGATTACCGCGCTGTTGCCGTTCTCGCCTCCCAGCGGTCCTTAATTTCCCCCGACGCTGCTGCTTTTACTCCCCGCTGTCCTCGTGGGTAATAGCGCTTCCTTTCTTGCTGCGCGTCTATTCCGATTGCAGCCCGGCCCTTTACACCGGCTGCAGTCGAGTTCTCCGCCCTTTTTCCTCCGGTCTCGCCCCCCTTCTCCACTGACAACGCGGCCGACTTTCTGCCCGTGTCGCTAGATCGGCTTACCCACCGCCGTGGAAGAAGGATGATCACTGCCTGTCGCTGATGGTGGACTTCGTGGTCAGCAATTCCAACCCGGGTTCTCGATGCCTCCCGTCCGAATGCGGTGCTCAGCAGGATGATGAGGGCGGATGCCTCTTCTCGACGCCCGTTCTGGGGACGAAGCTGCCTTGGATGCAATTGCCGCTGGGTAAGATTGACTCGTCGCCACTGTTGAGTCTGTGTGTTCCAGATATACTTATTTTAAATAACTGGACACAGACAACAGGAAAAACTTAAACAGGTCTTTACTACTTGAAGGTCAGGGCTGAACTGCTTTACAAATTACTACACAGAGCTTATATACCGGTGTGGTCACCACCGGTACTACAATATACAGTAGCAAGAGAAAGTAGTCCATCTTCTTAAGGTAGTTCTCTTAAGGTGGTACAGGTTACATACACCACAGAAACCTTTCTGGTATACTTTTAAAACAAAGGGGAATTTTCAGAAGGTACAGATTAAACCTTAGAATAAACAGAAGTGAAATTGTGCAGGGGGTGGTGTGGGGTGGCGCGTACACCCAGTCAGTTATGCCTCTGACTGTTTATGAGCGGTTCGAATCGCTCCCACGCCCCTGGGTTCTAGACACCGGACTTAGGTACAAGGCGGCGATACAGAAAAGACTCGAGTAGACAGGTGGTTGGATGTAAGCAAAACCAAGATTTTTATTGAAGAAGAAATTAACACAATCTTATGAAAAATTACTAGTATAAACTTTTACAGGCAAAATACAAAATAACTATACTTATACAGGTAATGGGGAACACACGGCACATCGAGGGAAAACAAACTATCTTAACAATCCCCTTATCCTTATCCCACCCCCTATACCTAACTAGATTAAGCTATGAGGGGCCAGAATTCATGCTCACCAATCCAAAGTAAAAGCCAACTATTAACGAGTGCGAGTTTTGAAGTCTGGTCTCTGGTCCTTCTAGGTACCCTGTCGCCACGTGGTCTTCAAGGGCGCGGTGCTGGGTCTGCAACTGCGACACATCTTCTCCCCTCCGCTACCGTCGTCGTCCCGTCTCGATGGGTTCTCCTCTTCTTCTCCCTCGGGCAGTCGTCGGCGGTAACGTTATATTTATCGGACCGTCACCAGTCATTACCATTTAGATTTTACTAGCCATGCATCAAATGCCTGTATATTCGTTGCGGCGTAGACACCTGCGTTCTCGCAGTGTTTAACAAGGTGTTTGTCTTCACCGTCCACAAGGACTTTCTTCCCCAAGCATCAGCTCATAACTAGGCGCTTGGTTTATTTATCGATACATTTTCCGCTGCCCTGCTCTGCCCTTAGAGTTATTATCGTCTTCTTCGTCTCCACTCGTCTCGTCTCGTCGGACTACTATACAAGTCCTGGGCTACCTGCTCAACTTTGTCTCGCCCCTTTCTGCGGCCTGGGCGTCCTGGATGGCTATGGACTTGGGCCTCGTTCCCCTTCCTAGCAGTTGGTATGGTGTCCTTAGCTACTGAAAATCTGCCCCGGGGAGAGAACCCGCCATGAGGCCAGGGCACGAGTACGAGCAGTAGCCCAAGAGGCCAGAGCCACGAGAGCAGAGTCAAGGGCAAGAGCAAGAGTCAAGAGAGTGAGCAAGCCCAGATTGCTACCCGGGGCCTGTAGTTATACTCCTTTCGATAGCCCTTATCTGTGCGCCAAATCAGGTTGGTTCATTGTCCCAATCTTGGCGGGCTAGTTTAAATAATTGTAGCAATCTAAACTAACTGTTTTTAGATGGCCGGTAATCGCATCTACTGGCCTGATAATTGACTTGTTTTGTTATTAATACATCTTAATGGGCCTGTCCAGCCTCGATGGCTTCCTTAAGCTGTTCCCGATTATTTATGCAAACTGCTTGATGGCCTTAACTATAGGCCTAACTGGGTTTGATCTGTCTCCGATTTGGTCTAATACATAATTCAAAGTCCTGTCTGGTTTTCAAAATGCAAAGTTTCTCTTCACAGAAGCTGCAGCTTTGGTTTTGATTTCTCCACGAGCTGCCTGTGCTGCAGAGTCCAAGTTTAAAAAAAAATCTCACAGGCTTTCTGCCACGAGGCGCGGACGCCATCTTGGATACCCTTTTTCATTAAAATGTCCACGCAGGGTCCCTTTTCTTATTAATAACCTTTGGGGAAATGTAGAAATTTTGCGAATCTTACACTTGGACTCTGGACTATCTTTTATTCAGCTAAATAAATTGGTTATAAAAACAGAAAATGCTGGAAATACTCAGCAGGTCAGGTTAAAAGGGACAATCATTCAATCTCTCCTGCCTTCCTATCACAGACCGTCCCTTTTGTTCTTTCCTCCCCTCCCCCCTTTCCCTGCCCCTGCACTTGCTTAAAATCTGTTACATCTCTAACCTTTTCCAGTTTTGACAAAAGGTCATCGGCCTGAAACTTTGACATCGTTTCTCTCTCTCCACAGATGCTGCCTGGCCTGCTGAGTGTTTCCAGCATTTTCTGTTTTTATTTCAGCAGGATTTTGCTTTTAAGTAAATTGGCCAAGTTTGCTGGATGAGAAGTCGTGGTTTTCATTAACTGTCCACCGGTGAGGAAAACCACGGGTTGAAATGTTAATGTTTTGGTGAATTCTGCAGGAGATGCAGCACCAGACCTTTGACAATCAACTCTGCACAACAATCCGCTCATCTAATGACATCGCTCAATGGAATGTGTGAGTTGGAAGTGGCGGAATACAGTTAATTCAGTAAGAACAAGGAGTACTCCAAAAAGAACTGTTAAACGTTTGGATATCATGATTCACATAAGACTCTGAATAAGTGTCAGCACAGCCACATTTGCTCGCTACTTGTCAATGTGTTCAGATGTTCTCAGTGTAACAATGAGAATTACTAAACATTGAGAACACCAAGTGACACCAAACTAAGAGTTATATCAAGTGTTGAGAGAACCTTCACACTATGGGGTCATTTTAACCTTTATCACCATGGGTTTTATGCCTCGCCTAATTTTCTTTTCCACTGAAGTCAAATAACTGCAGGTTTTCACCGTTACAATGTTATTTGTTTCTTGCTGGTCAATTCGTTGCTTGTCACTGTTGGCAGTGGAATCATCAACAGCTCAATACTACCATCAACAATTTGTCAAATGAAAACATAAAAAATACTCGCTAACCAATTTTGAATCTTCACTATTCCGTCGTATCCTCAGCTGGTGTCCATTCACGGATACTTGCAGCAGGGTTGGTGGATAGCAATCAGGAACAGATTGCTGGACAGTTTTCACCTCCTGTCCCTGGGAGTGCACCCCACCTCAGCCTGGGCTAAGGTCAGCTAATTCAGCACAAAACAATGATCAGTCTGGGCCTTTGCTAGGCTTTATGGGCACTATCACACTAAGTGGTGCATGTCCCCACTGTGTCATTCAGGAGCTATCCTTCCATATAAATTAATCGACCACAGGTTAAAGATTGACCAAAAAAACCAGAAGCAGAGCATTGGATTGTGATGACCGAGAGTACCCACTTCACCACGCTCACCAGCACATGTTACTCGGTAAAATAATGGGACTCAAGGTGGATAAATCACCTGGACCGGATGGCTTACATCCTAGGATCTTGAGGGAAGTGGCGGTAGGGATTGTGGATGCATTGGTAATAATTTTCCAAAACTCCCTGGACTTGGCAATGGTCCCGGCAGACTGGAAAACTGCTAATGTAACACCCTTATTTAAAAAGGGCAGTAGACAGAAGGCTGGAAACTATAGACCGGTTAGCCTAACATCTGTGGTAGGTAAAATTTTGGAGTCCATTATTAAGGAGACAGTAACAGGACATTTGGATAATCATAATTTAATAGGACAAAGTCAGCATGGTTTTATGAAGGGGAAGTCATGTTTGACAAATTTGCTGGAGTTCTTTGAGGAAGTAACATATAGGGTGGATAAAGGGGAACCAGTGGACGTAGTGTATTTAGGCTTCCAAAAGGCATTTGACAAGGTGCCACACAAAAGATTATTGCTTAAGATAAAAAATCACGGGATTGGGGGTAATATTCTGGCATGGATAGAGGATTGGCTATCTAACAGAAGGCAGAGAGTTGGGATAAATGGTTCATTCTCAGACTGGCAATCAGTAACTAGTGGTGTTCCGCAGGGGTCAGTGCTGGGTCCCCAACTCTTTACAATCTATATTAACGATTTGGAGGAGGGGACCGAGTGTAACATATCAAAGTTTGCAGATGATACTAAGATGGGGGGGAAAGTAGTGAGTGAGGAGGACATAAAAAACCTTCAAGGGGAGATAGACAGGCTAAGTAAGTGGGCAGAGATTTGGCAGATGGAATACAATACTGGAAAGTGCGAGGTTATGCACTTTGGCAGGAAAAATCGTAGCGCAAGTTATTATCTTAATGGCAAGAAACTGGAAAGTACTGAAGTACAAAGGGATCTGGGGGTCCTGGTGCACGAAACTCAAAAGGTTAGTATGCAGGTGCAGCAACTGATCAAGAAGGCCAATGGAATGTTGGCTTTCATTGCTAGGGGGATAGAATATAAAAATAGGGAGTTATTGCTTCAGTTGAGACCGCACCTGGAATACTGCGTACAGTTTTGGTGTCCATACTTAAGAAAGGACATACTTGCTCTCGAGTCAGTACAAAGAAGGTTCACTCGGTTAATCCCGGGGATGAGGGGATGGACATATGAGGAGAGGTTGAGTAGATTGGGACTCTACTCATTGGAGTTCAGAAGAATGAGAGGCGATCTTATTGAAACATATAAGATTATGAAGGGGTTGGATCGGGTGGATGCAGGGAAGATGTTCCCGATGATGGGTGAAACTAGAACTAGGGGGCATAGTCTTAGAATAAGGGGCTGCTCTTTCAAAACTGAGATGAGGAGGAACTACTTCACTCAGAGGGTGGTAGGTCCATGGAATATGCTGCCCCAAAAAACTGTAGAAGCTACATCATTACATAAATTTAAAACAGAAATAGACAGTTTCCTAGAAGTAAAGGGAATTAAGGGTTACGGGGAGCGGGCAGGAATTTGGACATGAGTCTAGGTTCGGATCGGTCATGGCCCTGTGGGTAGCGGAGCGGGCCCAGGGGCCGTGTAGCCTGATCCTGCTCCTATTTTGTGTGTCTAATTCTGTTAGATGCAGGAGATTGTTCTGTGATAGTGGATTGGCAGTTAGGATCAGATCAGCCATGATCTTATTGAATGGCGGAGCAGGCTCGAGGGGCCGATTGGCCTACTCCTGCTCCTATTTCTTATGTTCTTATGTTCTTCTGTTTATCCGCCCATAAAATGAACAGGGCGTGGGGTTAATTTGTGTGTTAGTAAAGACACAACAACTTGCATTTATATTGCGCCATTAACATAGTAAAACACTCCAAGGTGCGTCACAGAAGTGTAATCAGATAAAAGTTGACACTGGGCCAAAGAAGGAGATATTAGGACAGGTGAGCAAAAGCTTGGTCCAAGAGATAGGTTTAAGGAGGAGAGACAGGACATGAGGGGAAACTCAGTCACAGCTTCAAGCACTTACCGCAGCACTACCATGTAGAGAGGATTGTGGGTGAGGGCGGCTATCAGTCCGACGAAAGAGATGCTAAAGACCACTGGGAGAAGCAGGGAGGAACAGCTGACCTTGCAGTGCCCGGGATGAGCAGAGTCCTCATCGTCAGATGTCTGAATGCAGCTACAGTTGTCGTAGATCTGGATCAACAGGAAGAAGGGCAATGACATGATTACAGATCTCCAAGAAACCCTTGTACATAAAAACTGGCCAATGTACCATTTGTATCTAATCCTACTCCTGTATCACACTCTTGTTTAAATAACAACAATGATTGCACTTCAAAACATCATTCAGGACTTCCTGAGCATGTGATTAGACTGTATAAATGCAGGTTCATATTTTCATATTTAAAGATAGGGCCAAAACACATTTATAACTAAAGTACACATGCATACAAGTATGATGGGCAGAATGGTCTCCTGTGCTGCATCATTCTATGATTCTATGCTATACCTTTATGATATTATAGCTAACAATTGTTGACGAAACTTGACCCCCATATTTGAAATGATTGACTGAAGTTCCAGAAGTGGCTCAGTGTTATAGGGTGCATTCTCTGAATCACTTGTGCAGCCAAGGTCTTTATAATTTTCATTTTATCCGAGGACTGACATTAATCTAGTGTAGCAGGCTGATGAGGGCTCTGGTTCCTGAGTAAGGGAATGGCCTCTTTAAGAACCTCGCCTTTAAAGATAATTGCACCTGGAGAGGGAGGAGACTTTCTCCAGCCAGGTGAGCATAAAAGGGAAGGTTCAGGGGAAGTAAAGGTTGGGAGATGAAGAGCTAAAAGAGACCGTGACCGTGTCTCCACGATGGTAGGGCCCTCTAACACTCGTTTAACAAAAACAAACACTTTGTGCTAGTTTAAGGAAGGCAAAAGTTATTCTTCAAGAAACTGCATGCAAAATTTAAATGATTTCCTTGCTCAAAGGAAGCATTTTGACAAATAGCATGGCATCAAATCTGACCCTTTTCACTGCACTTTCCATAATGCCTTTTTTAACTACTTTTCACTCGCACTTTCTTTTCTCATATGTTTTCCTCGTTGAGTGAGCATTGGCTCAGTGGTAGCACTCCCACCTGAGTTGGAAGGTAATGGGTTCAAGCCCCACACCAGACAGCCTCAGCTAGGAGACCAGAGTTCTGTAATCTGAATCCTAGGTTGACATCCAGCGGGGTGCTTGTGTCCGATGGGAGTGGAGAGGAATGGTGAATCTCCCCACACCCCCACCAGACCACCACATCCAGCCGGACACCCCAGTAGGGAATGTGGTCAGGCTAACAACCTGTCCACATACAAAGGGCCTACATTACAGAAAAACGCATCTACTGGATGTAAAAGCAGTGGGCGAAACTGGTTGCTTCGTGTGCTGCTAGGCAGAGCGGTGGGAGTGGAAGGGGAGGGGAAAGGAGATGAGGAGTTTTGGCAGTGGGATTAGTTGATGCAGGGCTATGGGGAGAGAGTTGGGCAGTGAGAAAATTAGAGAAGGATTGAACAGGACTATAGGGAGAGAAATAAAAACAGGAAATGCTGGAAATACGCAGCAGGTCAGGCATCATCTGTGGAGACCCTTCGTCAGAACTGGAAAAAGTTAGAGATGTAACAGATTTTAAACAAGTGCAGAAGCCGGGAAAGGGGGGAGGGGAGGAAAGAACAAAAGGGAAGGTCTGTGATAGGGTGGAAGACAGGAGAGATAAATGAAAAAAAGGGAGGATGGTGCAAGGCGAGAGGAGATGGTAATGGGACAAGTAAAGAAACAAAAGATGACTCAAGATGAGGTGTAAATGGGAATATCAGAATCATCAGCAACAGCTGCTGTCTGAAAAAATGAGAGCAGAGGTTATGGTCTGAAATTGTTGAACTCAATTTTGAGTCCAGAAGGCTGTAAATTGCCTAATAGAAAGATGAGGTGCTGTTCCTCAAGCTTACATTGAGCTTCATTGGAACAGTGTAGGAGGCCGAGGACGGAGTGGGAGTGGAGTGGAGAATTAAAATGACAGGTGACTGGAAGCTCAGGGTCACGCTTACAGATTGAACGGAGGTGATCCGCAAAGCAGCCACCCAATCTGCGTTTGGTCTCCCCAATGTAGAGGAGACCGCATTGTGAGCAGCGAATACAGTATACAAAATTGAAAGAAGCACAAGTAAATCATTAGTTCACCTGGAAGGAGTCATAGAGTTATACAGCACAGAAAGAGGCCCTTCGGCCCATCGCGTCCGCACCAGCCATCAAGCCCTATCTAATCTAGTCCCATTTTCCAGCATTTGGTCCGTAGCCTTGTATGCTATGGCATTTCAAGTGCTCATCCAAATGCTTCTTGAATGTTGTGAGGGTTCCTGCCTCTACCACCCTTTCAGGCAGGGAGTTCCAGATTCCAACCACCCTCTGGGTTAAAAGTTTTTCCTCAAATCCCCTCTAAACCTCCTGCCCCTTACCTTGAATCTATGCCCCCTTGTTATTGACCCCTCTACTAAGGGGAAAAGTTCCTTTCTATCCACCCTATCTATGCCCCTCATAATTTTGTATACCTCAATCAGGTCCCCCCTCAGCCTTCTCTGCTCCAAGGAAAACAACCCCAGCCTGTCCAGTCTTTCTTCATAGCTGAAACGCTCCAGCCCAGGTAACATCCTGGTGAATCTCCTCTGCACCCTCTCCAAAGCAATCACATCCTTCCTATAATGTGGCGACCAGAACTGCACACAGTACTCCAGCTGTGGCCTTACCAGCGTTTTGTACAGCTCCATCATAACCTCCCTGCTCTTATATTCTATGCCTCGGCTAATGAAGGCAAGTATCCCATATGCCTTTTTAACCACCTTATCCACCTGTTCTGCTGCCTTCAGGGATCTATGTACATGCACACCAAGGTCCCTCTGATCCTCTGTCTTTCCTAGGGTCTTACCATTCATTGTGTATTCCCTTGCCTTGTTAGTCTGTCCAAAATGCATCACCTCACACTTTTCAGGGTTAAATTCCATTTGCCACTGTTCCGCCCATCTGACCAACCCATCTATATTGTCCTGTAGCCTGAGGCTTCCCGCCTCGCTACTTACCACCCCACCAATTTTCGTGTCATCTGCGAACTTACTGATCATACCTTTTACATTCACATCCAAATCATTAATGTAGACCACAAACAGCAAGGGACCCTGGATGGTGGGAAGGGAGGAGGTGAAAGGGCAGGTGTTGCATCTTCTGCGCTTGCACGGGACAGTGCTGTGGGAAGGGGAGCGGGTGATGGGGGTGATAAAGGAGTGGACCAGGGTGCCGTGGAGGGAATGGTTCCTTTGGAATGCTGAGAGGGGAGGGAAAGATGTGTTTAGTGGGATCACGTTGGAGGTGGCGGAAAATGATCTATTGAACGTGGTGGCTGGTGATGGAACCATGATAGGGTTCCCCTTTGTAAAGTCCACGCCTCAATAATACACGGACTTCGGGAGAACAGTTTAACAGGTACTTTACTGAACAAGAGGCAGCTTGAAACTGAAACTACAGAAGCCTGCTAGGGCCTTTTATACAGGGGTGGTCACTGCCGGTACTGCAGTCTAAGACCAGTTATTCCCTTAAAGGTACATACACAACAATTCCTCCCCTTTTAGATAAACAGTACATAACATTCATTTAACAACTAAATAATAACTAATTACAATTACAATTTCCTCAGTAATATATACATCAACTGAAATAGTCATTTATAAGTTCAGTCTTTGAGGAGGCTTCCTGATCCGGACTGGATAGCGCCTTTCTCAAGTATCCTGTTCTGGCGGTGGAGTCAATTCTGGCTCATTGTCATTGGTTGGTTCGTCAGCTTCCAATACCCCTGCTTCTGAGGTAGACGCAATCTGTACTTCGGGCTCATTACCAGGTGCACATGCTTGTGGTACAGGTTTGGCTTGTTCCTGTGACTCTAGAATCTGGTCAGCATGGTGTCTCACGATGCTCTCTCCAACGTCCACTGTGTACATTAGTGGTCCCTGCTGTGTGCATATCGTACCTGGCTGCCATTTTTCTGTTCGGTAGTCGCGGGCCAAGACTGGTTGCCCTATCTTGAAGCTCCTGGTTGGCTTCTCATTTATGTGCTGGAACTGCTTATCCTCAACCTCTCGTCTTATGTTTGGTTTGAGCAAATCCAAGCGACATCTTAGTCTCCGGTTGAAAAACAGTACGGCTGGAGTTTGGTTGGTTACTGCATGGGTCGCATTCCGGTAAGCAAACAGGAAGTTATCCACCTTGTGTTGCAGTGGTATGTCGTCATTATACATTGCCTTTATGGCCTTTTTAAAGGTCTGAACAAACCTCTCAGCCAACCCATTTGTGGCTGGATGATATGGGGCAGATGTGTAATGTTTCACCCCATTATTCTTCAGGAACCTCCGGAAGTCCTCAGACACAAACTGTGGGCCATTGTCGGAACAGATCTGTTCTGGCAACCCATTCCTGGCGAAGATGGTCCTTAGGACTGCAATAGTTTTCTTCGTGGTGGTGGAGGACATTTTAATGACCTCTGGCCATTTTGAATGGGCGTCCACAGCGATTAGAAACATTGAGTCCATAAATGGACCAGCGAAATCAATGTGTACCTGTTGCCATGGAGATGAGGGCCACTCCCATGGATGTAGCGGGGCCTGTCGTGGAGCGTTTTGGACCTTCTGGCATCCTGTGCATCTCTTGGTCATATCCTCGATTTCTTTATCGATTCCCGGCCACCACACAAACGCCCTGGATAGGCTCTTCATTTTAACCCCTCCCAGATGACCCTCGTGAAGCTCATAGAGTACTCTATCTCTCAACTTGGGTGGAATTACCACTCGGGATCCACACATCAAGGTTCCCCGGCACACTGACAGCTGTTCCCTCCTTGGCGAGAATGCTGGCAACAGTGAGTCGCCATATGCTGGCCATCCCTTCACCGTCAAATCATAGACCCGAGAGAATGTCGGGTCATTGCGGGTTTCCTTCTCAATACTTGCGTTTGTAACAGGCAAACATTCGACTATGGTCGCATGGAATATCTCCACAGGGTCCACTGCAGGTGCTTCTTCTGCCGTAGGCAACGGTAGGCGCGACAGCCCATCAGCGTTTCCATGTTGTTTCGTACCTTTGTACTCTATGTCATACTGATGTGCCCCTAGAAAAAGTGACCATCTTTGCAGCTGTTGCGCCGTCATCACTGGAACGCCCTTCTTTGGGTTAAAGATTGAGACCAGGGGTTGATGATCAGTCAGTAGGGTGAATTTCTGCCCGTGCAGATAGTGATTGAACTTCTTCACCCCCCACACCAGGCTGAGGGCCTCCCTGTCAATCTGGGCGTAGTTACGCTCGGCTGAGGTTGGCGAGCGCGATGCAAAGGCTATTGGCCTCTCTGAACCGTCACGGAATTTGTGTGACAGCACCGCTCCAATGCCGTAAGGTGACGCATCACATGCCAACCGAATCGGTAGTGTTGGGTTGTAGTGGGCCAATACTTCTTTTGAAGTGATTTGGCATTTACATTCCTGAAAGGCACGCTTACACTCATCACTCCATTTCCATGTTACACCAGTTTGAAGGAGGGCGTTCAGTGGGTGCAGAATTGTAGATAAATTCGGCAAGAACTTATGGTAGTAGTTCACCAACCCGAGGAACGACCTCAGTTGCGACACATTTTCTGGTGCTGGAGCCTTGACTACAGCCTCAATCTTGTCCGGCAACTTATGCAACCCTTCCTCATCAATCATGTGGCCACAATACGAGATTTGTCTCCTGAAGAACTCGCATTTGGGACGGTTGGCTCGTAGCCCATATTCCTGCAATCTCGTGAGCACCTGTTCCAGGTTGGCAAGGTGTTCATTGTTATTTTCGCCCGTAACCAGGATGTCGTCCAAATAACACTGGGTCCCCAGGATCCCTTGCAGGACTTGTTCCATTGCCCTCTGCCACATAGCCGGGGCTGATGCTACCCCAAATACCAGTCGATTGTACTGGTAAAGGCCTTTGTGAGTGTTTATCGTGAGGTATTTCCTAGATGCTTCTTCCACCTCCATTTGTAGATATGCTTGAGCCAGGTCAGTCTTTGTAAAACTTTACCCTCCAGATAGTGAGGCGAAAATATCTTCTATCCGCAGAAGCGGATACTGTACTGTGTGCAGGACTGGGTTCACAGTCACCTTGAAGTCCCCACAGATGCGAACCTTCCTTGGCTCCCCAGGCGTGCTGCTCAATGCTTTCTTCATTACAGGAACGATGGGTGTGGCCCACTCGCTCCAGTCCACCTTAGACAGCACCCCCGAACGCTCCAGACTCTCCAGTTCAGCTTCCACAGCTGGGCGTATCACGTATGGCACCGGTCTGGCCTTGAAAAAGTTTGGGGTTGCGTTATCCTCAATCTTTATGGTTGCCTTTACTCCTTTTAGTCCCAAGTCCTTGTTGGAATACCTCTTCCGCGTCAGATAGAATTTGTGACAGACGTCCAGGTGCGATGTCATCATCTTTTTTGTCAGTCACAGTTAGTGCCAGAATGGAATGCCAATCCAATTGTAATCTTCGGATCCATTCACGTCCCAATAATGGTGGTCCTCCATCTCGTAGTATATACATGTATAGTTTCTGTGTTTCCTTTCCGTTATATTCAACTGGCACCCTTATTTTTCCTCTGGGGTAGACCTTTTGCCCCGTGTATGTCTTCAATACAATGGACGTGTCCTTTATGGGTATGTGTGAGAATAGCCGCTCAAAGTCTCGTCGATTCATGGCAGTTAGGGCTGATCCTGTGTCCAATTCCATCTTCACTGGGGACCCTGCTATCATGAGGGTGACCCAAATGGTTCGGTGATCTTCTTTTGCGATCACGTTGTGTAACTTTAAACAACTTAGTCGCCTGCTCCCGGAGTCCTTATCACTCTCCTGATCTTCTGAACTAATATCTGTCAGTTTCTTTACTTTCCTGTACTGTTCCTTAGTAGTTCTT
Organism: Somniosus microcephalus; assembly: GCF_052327205.1. Taxonomy (NCBI): domain Eukaryota; kingdom Metazoa; phylum Chordata; class Chondrichthyes; order Squaliformes; family Somniosidae; genus Somniosus; species Somniosus microcephalus. The sequence continues at coordinate 142,467,125 of NC_140992.1, read as the reverse complement.
GTCATGTTGGTCTTCTTTCCCGACCTGCAGACTCTTGCTATATGTCCCATTTTCCCACATTGCCTGCATATTTTGTCTTTAAACCAGCAGTCCTTCTGCTCATGGGTTGTTCTGCCGCAGCGATAGCACTTTTCTGCTCCATACGCCATTTCGTTAGCGCTGTATTCTTGTGGTTTCTGTTGTATTTCTGCAGCTCCCCGTGCTGCTGCTTCGTAGGATACTGCCATGCTGAAAGCCTGTTCTAGCGTCAGGTCCTTTTTTGAAAGTAGTCGTTTCTGGGTTCCTTCACTCTGGAGCCCGCAGACAAACTTATCCCGTAAGGTGTCTGCCAGTCCTGCTCCAAACTGGCAGTGCTTCGATAACTTGTGTAGTTCCGTAAGATAGTCAGCATTGCTCTCATCTTTGTGCTGGTTTCTGTTATGGAACTTGAATCTTTCTGCTATCAGCAGTGGTGTAGGGCTTAGGTGTTCCTGTAAGATATGAACAATCTCCTCAAACTTTTCTCCATTGGTTTAGCTGGGGTAATTAAATTCCGCAATAGGCCGTACGTACTCGCACCCATCAGATTTAATAATACTGACGCCCTCTTTCCATCGGCCACCTCATTTGCCTTGCAGTACACTTCAATTCTTTCTACATACGTGGTCCAGTCTTCTACCTCGTTGTCGAAAGCAGTGATACTGCCACTTTTCGGCATCTTGGGCGATTTAAAAAACGCTTCCCGCGCTTTTGCTTCTTCCCCAATGGAATAAAATGGCGCCTCCTGCGCTTTTGCTTCTTCCCCTTACTGCCACGCTGCTCCTAGCGTTCTACGGGGTAATGGTGGTGACCCACAGCTTCGGCGCGTCTCGCTTTCCTTCCCCCCCCGTTTAGTTTCTCTCCGCTGTCCTGTTCTCGAGCACCGACCGCGCCCTGTGCGCTCCACCCGCTCTCTCTTGTTTTCTTTTCCCGGCGACGCTGCGTGGCCCGATTTGTAGAGCCGCTCGATCGAGCTTGAGCCCGTCGCAGTCCGGAAGGGTCAGCGCGCTACCTGCTACCAGCACGATTCGCTGGAACCACAGTCTCTCCCGCAATTCTCCAAACACCGATGGATTCTTTGGGCGGTTGCCCTCGGTCGACGCCCGTTGCTCGGACTACGACCTTCCAGGACCTTCCTTTCAGGCGAGATCCCCGTGAGATGATGCCACACTGCAGGTGAGTTCGAACTTACTCATCGCCACTGTAAAGTCCACGCCTCAATAATACACGGACTTCGGGAGAACAGTTTAACAGGTACTTTACTGAACAAGAGGCAGCTTGAAACTGAAACTACAGAAGGCTGCTAGGGCCTTTTATACAGGGGTGGTCACTGCCGGTACTGCAGTCTAAGACCAGTTATTCCCTTAAAGGTACATACACAACACCCTTGTCCTCACCTTCCAGAGAGAGCGGGGCACTGGAATTAGTTTAGGATTGATACAGGGCTATTTTAGGGAATGGGGTAATGGGGTTGATTTTGGATGGATACAGGACTATGGGGAGAGAGCAGGACAGTAGGATTCGTTTTGAATTGATACAGGGCTATGAGGAGAGAGTGGCGCAGTGAGATTACTTTGGGATTGATACAGGGTTATGGGGAGAGCGTGGGGCAGTGGGATTAGTTTTGGATTGATACAGGGCTATGGCAAGAGAGTGGGGCAGTGGGATTACTTTGGGATTGATACAGGGCTATGGGGAGAGCGTGGGGCAGTGGGATTAGTTTTGGATTGATACAGGGCTATGGGAAGAGAGTGGGGCAGTGGGATTAGTGTTGGGTTGATACAGGGCTATGGGGAGAGAGTGGGGCAGTGGGATTAGTGTTGGGTTGATACAGGGCTATGGGGAGAGAGTGGGGCAGTGAGATTAGTTTTGGATTGATACAGGGCTATGGGGAGAGAGTGGGGTAGTGGGATTAGTTTTGATTTGATACAGGGCTATGGGGAGAGAGCGGGGCAGTGAGATTAGTTTGTGATTGATACAGGGCTATGGGGAGAGAGTGGGGCAGTGGGATTAGTTTGGGATAGATACAGGGCTATGGGGAGAGAGTGGGGCAGTGGGATTAGTTTTGGATTGATACAGGGCTATGGGGAGAGAGTGGGGCAGTGGGTTTAGTGTTGGATTGATACAGGGCTATGGGGAGAGAACAGGGCAGTGAGGTTAGTTTTGGATTGATACAGGGCTATGGGGAGAGAATGGAGCAGTGAGATTAGTTTTAGATTGATACAGGGCTATGGGGAGAGAGTGGGGCAGTGAGTTTAGTTGTGGATTGATACAGGGCTATGGGGAGAGAGCGGGGCAGTGGGATTAGTTTGGGATTGATACAAGGCTACGGGGAGAGAGTGGGGCAGTGTGATTAGTTTGGGATTGATACAGGGCTATGGAGAGAGAGTGGGGCAGTGGGTTTAGTGTTGGATTGATACAGGGCCATGGGAAGAGAGCGGGGCAGTGGGATTAGTGTTGGATTGATACAGGGTTATGGGGAGAGAGCGGGGCAGTGGGATTAGTTTGGGATTGATACAGGGCTATGGACAGGGAGCAGGGCAGTGGGTTTAGTATTGGATTGATATAGGGCAATGGTGATGAACATGTTGGATAGGCAGAGAAAATATTTGACCAAAGTGGAGGAAGTAAAGTTGCTTTCTGTAAATCTCAAACACTTACCATAACCCTCCTTGTGGAGTAGTTGAAGACAGAGTGAGTGCAGCCAGCTTGGCACGGTGAGATATATTCGATACCGTCAACACCACACACCGGGTTGTAAGTGTAATCAAAGCAGAAGCAATGAGCATTACAGTCAGCCTTGAGATCGAACGAAGAGGAGCTGCCAAGATCCAGAAATTACACAAGAATGTCAAACCAAACCATTTAATTCTACCTCACTTCAAATAAAGCCAACCTTCAGTGGGTTTCACTGCACCCTAATTCAGAAATGCGTGTCACATGCACACAGTGCAAAAGAGTGTCTTTTGGACTAATTCCTTTCTATAGCAATTTTAATTGTGTTACGCCACAAACCATGGGGTGAAATTCGGCTCCTTTGCGCTGAGGGGGGCGCTAATGGGCGCAAAGGGGTTATTGCCCAGGGGAAGCGCCTCCCGCGTAATTCAGCGGGGCTTTGCTGAGGCACTACCAGATAGCGCTGCGTCCCCGCTGGTAGCACCCTGGGCCGCCGCTACACCGGCAATGATGTCATCGCCATGTGCGGCAATCCCTTCGCATCCCCGCTGCGACCCCTTACAGCCCTGTGGCAGAAATTCGGTTGCACCCCGCGACACTGTCGCGGGCGGTGTCAGCACCAACCTCGCAGGTCGTGAACCGGACTGATCTCCGCTCGCGGGGCAGTAGTTAATGGGGAGGTGCGGACGCAACCTGCGCCGCCATTTTCTTTTTTTAGTCGACCTACAGGTTGGCCCTCCGTGGTATGCCATGGCGTGGTCCTGGCGGCCATTGCGAAGCCCGGCACCATGTCTCGTGCAGGGCTGCTGTCATGGCACCACGCCGCCCTGGTGGTCTATTTGGCACCATCGGAGTCCCTACAGAGTGCGTAGCGGCCCTCCCCTTTAACTGGAGGGGAGGGACGTTGAAACACAAAGCTTTTGCCGAGCGTTGCCGAATGCGCCTCAACATCGCCTCGGTTACTGTCCCACCAGGAAGTGAAGCACCCGACATTGCACTCCACTTCCTGGGCGGGGCCGTAAGGTGAATTCCGCGGCCAGGGCAGGCTTTCCTCGCCGGGCACAGGATGTCACGCCTCACCAGGGTTACCACCCCAAAATGGGGCGCTGCTGAATTTCACGCCCATTCTGACATTAATTTGAACAAAAGCTCCATGGACCATTAGTAACTGATCAGAACCTGTGATCAGGCTGAGCTGGAGTGTGGGGGGTTCGGAGGTGGAGTGTGGGGGGGTTGAGGTGGAGTGTGGGGGGTTGAGGTGGAGTGTGGGGGGGGTTGAGTTGGAGTGTGGGGGGGGTTGAGGTGGAGTGTGGGGGAGTTGAGGTGAGTGTGGGGGGGTTGAGGTGGAGTGTGGAGGGTTGAGGTGGAGTGTGGAGGGTTGAGGTGGAGTGTGGGGGGGTTGAGTTGGAGTGTGGGGGGGGGTTGAGGTGGAGTGTGGGGGGGTTGAGGTGGAGTGTGGGGGAGTTGAGGTGAGTGTGGGGGGGTTGAGGTGGAGTGTGGGGGGGTTGAGGTGGAGTGTGGGGGGTTGAGGTGGAGGTGTGGGGGTTGAGGTGGAGTGTGGGGGGGTTGAGGTGGAGTGTGGGGGGGGTTGAGGTGGAGTGTGGGGGGTTGAGGTGGAGTGTGGGGGGTTGAGGTGGAGTGTGGGGGGTTCAGGTGGAGTGTGGGGGGTTGAGGTGGAGTGTGGGGGGGTTGAGGTGGAGTGTGGGGGGGTTCGGAGGTGGAGTGTGGGCGGGTTCGGAGGTGGAGTGTGGGGGGTTGAGGTGGAGTGTGGGGGGGTTGAGGTGGAGTGTGGGGATTCAGGTGGAGTGTGGGGGGGTTGAGCTGGAGTGTGGGGGGGTTGAGATGGAGTGTGGGGGGGTTGAGATGGAGTGTGGGGGGGTTGAGATGGAGTGTGGGGGGTTGAGATGGAGTGTGGGGGGGTTGAGATGGAGTGTGGGGGGGTTGAGATGGAGTGTGGGGGGGTTGAGATGGAGTGTGGGGGGGTTGAGATGGAGTGTGGGGGGGTTGAGATGGAGTGTGGGGGGGGTTGAGATGGAGTGTGGGGGGGTTGAGATGGAGTGTGGGGGGGTTGAGCTGGAGTGTGGGGGGGGTTGAGATGGAGTGTGGGGGGGTTGAGATGGAGTGTGGGGGTTTCAGAGCTGGAGTGTGTGGGGGTTGAGGTGAGTGTGGGGGGTTGAGGTGGAGTGTGGGGATGTTGAGGGGGAGTGTGGGGGGGGGTTGAGGTGGAGTGTGGGGAGGTCGAGGTGGAGTGTGGGGGTTGTGGAGTGTGGGGGTTCGGAGGGGGAGTGTGTGAGGGTTCGGAGGTGGAGTGTGGGGGTGGTTCGGAGGTGGAGTGTGGGGGGGTTGAGGTGGAGTGGGGGGGTTGAGGTGGAGTGTGGGGGGTTTGAGCTGGAGTGTGGGGGGGTTGAGGTGGAGTCGGGGGGTTGAGGTGGAGTGTGGGGGGGTTGAGGTGGAGTGTGGGGGGGTTGAGGTGGAGTGTGGGGGGGTTGAGGTGGAGTGTGGGGGGGTTGAGGTGGAGTGTGGGGGGGTTGAGGTGGAGTGTGGGGGGATTCAGGTGGAGTGTGGGGGGGTTGAGCTGGAGTGTGGGGGGTTGAGCTGGAGTGTGGGGGGGTTGAGATGGAGTGTGGGGGGGTTGAGATGGAGTGTGGGGGTTTGAGATGGAGTGTGGGGGGGTTGAGATGGAGTGTGGGGGGGTTGAGATGGAGTGTGGGGGGGTTGAGATGGAGTGTGGGGGGGTTGAGATGGAGTGTGGGGGGGTTGAGATGGAGTGTGGGGGGTTGAGATGGAGTGTGGGGGGTTGAGATGGCGTGTGGGGGGGTTGAGATGGAGTGTGGGGGGTTGAGATGGAGTGTGGGGGTTTCAGAGCTGGAGTGTGGGGGGGTTGAGGTGGAGTGTGGGGGTTGAGGTGGAGTGTGGGGGTGTTGAGGGGGAGTGTGGGGGGGGTTGAGGTGGAGTGTGGGGAGGTCGAGGTGGAGTGTGGGGGTTCGGAGGGGGAGTGTGTGAGGGTTCGGAGGTGGAGTGTGGGGGGGTTCGGAGGTGGAGTGTGGGGGGGTTGAGGTGGAGTGGGGGGGTTGAGGTGGAGTGTGGGGGGGGTTTGAGCTGGAGTGTGGGTGGGTTGAGGTGGAGTCGGGGGGTTGAGGTGGAGTGTGGGGGGGTTGAGGGAGTGTGGGGGGGGTTGAGGTGGAGTGTGGGGGGGGTTGAGGTGGAGTGTGGGGGGTTGAGTGGAGTGTGGGGGGGTTGAGGTGGAGTGTGGGGGGGTTGAGGTGGAGTGTGGGGGGGTTGAGGTGGCGTGTGGGGGGGTTGAGGTGGAGTGTGGGGGGGTTGAGGTGGAGTGTGGGGGGGGTTGAGGTGGAGTGTGGGGGATTGAGGTGGAGTGGGGGGGTTTGAGGTGGAGTGGGGGGGTTGAGGTGGAGTGGGGGGTTGAGTTGGAGTGGGGGGGTTGAGGTGGAGTGGGGGGGTGGAGGTGGTGTGTGGGGGGTTCGGAGGTGGAATGTGGGGGGTTGAGGTGGAGTGTGGGAGGGTTGAGGTGGAGTGTGGGGGGTTGAGGTGGAGTGTGGGGGGGTTGAGGTGGAGTGTGGGGAGGTTGAGGTAGAGTGTGGGGGGTTCGGAGGTGGAGTGTGGGGGGTTGAGGTGGAGTGGGGGGGTTGAGGTGGAGTGTGGGGGGGTTGAGGTGGAGTGTGGGGGGGGGTTTGAGGTGGAGCATAGGGGGGTTGAGGTGGAGTGTGGGGGGTGTTGATGTGGAGTGTGGGGGGTTGAGGTGGAGCATGGGGGGGATGAGGTGGAGCGTGGGAGGGGTTGAGGTGGAGTTCGGAGGGGTTGAGGTGGAGTGTGGGGGGGTTGAGGTGGAGTGTGGGGGGTTCAGAGGTGGAGTGTCGGGGGGTTGAGGTGGAGTGTCGGGGGGTTGAGGTGGAGTGTGGGGCGTTCGGAGGTGGAGTGTGGGGGGGTTCGGAGGTGGAGTGTGGTGGGGTTCGGAGGTGGTGTGTGGGGGGGTTCGGAGGTGGAGTGTGGGCGTGTTGAGGTGGAGTGGGGGGGTTGAGGTGGAGTGTGGGGGGTTGAGGTGGAGCATGGGGGTTTGAGGTGGAGCATGGGGGTTTGAGGTGGAGTGTGGGGGGGGGTTGAGGTGGAGTGTGGGGGGGTTGAGGTGGAGTGTGGGGTGTTGAGGTGGAGTGTGGGGGGGTTCGGAGGTGGAGTGTGGGGGGGTTCGTAGGTGGAGTGCGGAGGGGGTCGGGTTTGGAGTGTGGGGGGGTTGAGGTGGAGTGTGGGGGGATTGAGGTGGAGTGGGGGGGTATTGAGGTGGAGTGGGGGGGTTGAGGTGGAGTGTGGGGGGGGTCGGAGGTGGAGTGTGGGCGGGTTGAGATGGAGTGTGGGGGGGGTTGAGGTGGAGTGTGGGGGGGGTTGAGGTGGAGTGTGGGGGGGTTGCGGTGGAGTGTGGGGGGGTTGAGGTGGAGTGTGGGGGGTTGAGGTGGAGTGTGGGGGGGTTGAGGTGGAGTGTGGGAGAGTTGAGGTGGAGTGTGGGGCGGTTGAGGTGGAGTGCGGGGGGGTTGACGTGGAGTGTGCGGGGTTGAGGTGGAGTGTGAGCGGTTGAGGTGGAGTGTGGGGGGGTTGAGGTGGAGTGGGGGGGTTGTGGTGGCGTGTGGGGGGGTTGAGGTGGAGTGTGGGGGGGTTGAGGTGGAATGTGGGGGGGTTGAGGTGGAGTGTGGGGGGGTCGAGGTGGAGTGTGGGGGGTTCGGAGATGAAGTGTGTGGGGGTTCGGAGGTGGAGTGTGGGGAGGGTTCGGAGGTGGAGTGTGGGGGGGTTGAGGTGGAGTGGGGGGGTTGAGGTGGAGTGGGGGGGGTTTGAGCTGGAGTATGGGGAGGTTGAAGTGGTGTGTGGGGGGTTCGGAGGTGGAGTGGGGCGGTTGAGGTGGAGTGGGGGGGGTTGAGGTGGAGTGGGGGGGGTTGAGGTGGAGTGGGGGGGTTGAGGTGGAGTGTGGGGTTGTCGGAGTTGGAGTGTGGGGGGGTTGGAGGTGGAGTGTGGGGGGGTTGAGGTGGAGTGTGGGGGGGTTGAGGTGGAGTGTGGGGGGCGTTGAGGTGGAGTGTGGGGGGGTTGAGGTGGAGTGTGGGGGGGTTGAGGTGGAGTGTGGGGAGGTTGAAGTGGAGTGTGGGGGGTTCGGAGGTGGAGTGTGGGGGGTTGAGGTGGAGTGGGGGGGTTGAGGTGGAGTGTGGGGGGTTGAGGTGGAGTGTGGGGGGGTTGAGGTGGAGTGTGGGGGGGGTTTGAGGTGGAGCATAGGGGGGTTGAGGTGGAGTGTGGGTGGTGTTGATGTGGAGTGTGGGGGGTTTGAGGTGGTTTGGGGGGTTGAGGTGGAGCATGGGGGGGTTGAGGTGGAGTGTGGGAGGGTCTGAGGTGGAGTGCGGAGGGGTTGAGGTGGAGTGCGGGGGGGTTGAGGTGGAGTGTGGGGGGTTCAGAGGTGGAGTGTCGGGGGGTTCGGAGGTGGAGTGTGGTGGGGTTCGGAGGTGGTGTTTGCGGGGGGTTCGGAGGTGGAGTGTGGGCGTGTTGAGGTGGAGTGGGGGGTGTTGAGCTGGAGTGTGGGGGGGTTGCGGTGGAGCATGGGGGGGCTGAGGTGGAGTGTGGGGGGGGTTGAGGTGGAGTGCGGAGGGGTTGAGGTGGAGTGTGGGTGGTTTGAGGTGGAGTGTCGGGGGTTGAGGTGGAGTGTGGGGGGTTGAGGTGGAGTGTGGGGGGTTGAGGTGGAGTGTGGGGTGGTTGAGGTGGAGTGTGGGGGGTTCGGAGGTGGAGTGTGGGGGGGTTCGGAGGTGGAGTGTGGTGGGGTTGAGTTGGAGTGTGGGGGGGTTGAGGTGGAGTGTGGGGGGGTTGAGGTGGAGTGGGGGGGTTGAGGTGGAGTGGGGGGGGTTGAGGTGGAGTGTGGGGGGGTTGAGGTGAGTGTGGAGTGTGGGGGGTTGAGGTGGAGTGTGGGGGGGTTGAGGTGGAGTGTGGGGGGGGTTGAGGTGGAGTGTGGGGGGTTCAGAGGTGGAGTGTGGGGGGTTCAGAGGTGGAGTGTGGGGGGGTTCGGAGGTGGAGTGTGGGGGGGTTCGGAGGTGGAGTGTGGAGGGGGTCGGATTTGGAGTGTGGGGGGGTTGATGTGGAGTGGGGGGTTGAGCTGGAGTGTGGGGGGATTGAGGTGGAGTGGGGGGTATTGAGGTGGAGTGGGGGTATTGAGGTGGAGTGTGGGGGGTTGAGGTGGAGTGTGGGGCGGTTGAGGTGGAGTGGGGGTGTTGAGGTGGAGTGTGGGGGATTGAGGTGGAGTGTGGGGGGTTGAGGTGGAGTGTGGGGGGGTTGAGGTGGAGTGGGGGTGTTGAGGTGGAGTGGGGGGGTTGAGGTGGAGTGTGGGGGGGTTGAGGTGGAGTGGGGGTGTTGAGTGGAGTGTGGGGGGGTTGAGGTGGAGTGTGGGGGGTTGAGGTGGAGTGTGGGGGGTTGAGGTGGAGTGTGAGCGGTTGAGGTGGAGTGTGGGGGGGTTGAGGTGGAGTGTGGGGGGGTTAAGGTGGCGTGTGGGGGGGTTGAGGTGGAGTGTGGGGGGTTGAGGTGGAGTGTGGGGGGGTTGAGGTGGAATGTGGGGGGCTTGAGGTGGAATGTAGGGGGGGTTGAAGTGGAATGTGGGGGGGGTTGAGGTGGAGTGTGGGGGGGTTGAGGTGGAGTGTGGGGAGGTTGAGGTGGAGTGTGCGGGGGTTGAGGTGGAGTGTGGGGGGGTTGAGGTGGAGTGTGGGGGGGTTCGGAGGTGGAGTGTGGTGGGTTCAGAGGTGGAGTGTGGGGGGGTTCGGAGGTGGAGTGTGGAGGGGGTCGGATTTGGAGTGTGGGGGCGTTGAGGTGGAGTGGGGGGTTGAGGTGGAGTGTGGGGGTGTTGAGGTGGAGTGTGGGGGGGTTGAGGTGGAGTGGGGGTGTTGACGTGGAGTGTGGGGGGTTTGAGGTGGAGTGGGGGTGTTGAGGTGGAGTGTGGGGGAGTTGAGGTGGAGTGTGGGGGGGTTGAGGTGGAGTGTGGGGGGATTGAGGTGGAGTGTGGGGGGGTTGAGGTGGAGTGGGGGTGTTGAGGTGGAGTGTGGGGGGTTTGAGGTGGAGTGTGGGGGGTTGAGGTGGAGTGTGAGCGATTGAGGTGGAGTGTGAGCGGTTGAGGTGGAGTGTGGGGGGGGTTGAGGTGGAGTGTGGGGGGTTGAGGTGGAGTGTGGGGGGGGTTGAGGTGGAGTGTGGGGAGGTTGAGGTGGAGTGTGCGGGGGTTGAGGTGGAGTGTGGTGTAGTTGAGGTGGAGTGCGGGGGGTTGAGGTGGAGTGTGGTGTAGTTGAGGTGGAGTGCGGGGGGTTGAGTTGGAGTGTGGGGGGGTTGAGTTGGAGTGTGGTGGGGTTGAGGTGGAGTGTGATGGGGTTGAGGTGGAGTGTGGTGGGGTTGAGGTGGAGTGTGGGGGTGTTGAGGTGGAGTGTGGGGGGGTTGAGGTGGAATTGGGGGGGTTAAGGTGGAGTGGGGGGGGTTGAGGTGGAGTGGGGGGGGTTGAGGTGGAGTGGGGGGGGTTGAGGTGGAGTGTGGGGGGGGTTGAGGTGGAGTGTGGGGGGGGTTGAGGTGCAGTGTGGGGGGGTTGAGGTGGAGTGTGGGGGGGTTGAGGTGGAGTCTGGGGGGGTTGAGGTGGTGTGGGGGGGGTTGAGCTGGAGTGTGGGGGGGTTGAGGTGGAGTGTGGGGGGGTTGAGGTGGAGTGTGGGGGGGTTGAGGTGGAGTGTGGGGCGATTGAGGTGGAGTGTGGGGGGGTTGAGGTGGAGTGTGGGGGGGTTGAGGTGGAGTGTGGGGGGTTGAGGTGGACTGTGGGGGGTTGAGGTGGAGTGTGGTGGGGTTGAGGTGGAGTGTGGGGGGGTTGAGGTGGAGTGTGGGGGGGGTTGAGGTGGAGTGTGGTGGGGTTGAGTTGGAGTGTGGGGGGGTTGAGGTGGAGTGTGGGGGGGGTTGAGGTGGAGTGGGGGGGGTTGAGGTGGAGTGGGGGGGTTGAGGTGGAGTGGGGGGGTTGAGGTGGAGTGGGGGGGTTGAGGTGGTGTGTGGGGGGTTCGGAGGTGGAATGTGGGGGGTTGAGGTGGAGTGTGGGGGGGTTGAGGTGGAGTGTGGGGGGGTTGAGGTGGAGTGTGGGGAGGTTGAGGTGGAGTGTGGGGGGTTCGGAGGTGGAGTGTGGGGGGTTGAGGTGGAGTGTGGGGGGTTGAGGTGGAGTGTGGGGGGTGTTGATGTGGAGTGGGGGGGGTTGAGGTGGAGTGTGGGGGGGTTGAGGTGGAGTTCGGAGGGGTTGAGGTGGAGTGGGGGGGTTGAGGTGGATTGGGGGGGTTGAGGTGGTGTGTGGGGGGTTCGGAGGTGGAATGTGGGGGGTTGAGGTGGAGTGTGGGGGGGTTGAGGTGGAGTGTGGGGGGGTTGAGGTGGAGTGTGGGGAGGTTGAGGTGGAGTGTGGGGGGTTCGGAGGTGGAGTGTCGGGGGTTGAGGTGGAGTGTGGGGGGTGTTGATGTGGAGTGGGGGGGGTTGAGGTGGAGTGTGGGGGGGTTGAGGTGGAGTTCGGAGGGGTTGAGGTGGAGTGTGGGGGGGTTGAGGTGGAGTGTGGGGGGTTCAGAGGTGGAGTGTCGGGGGGTTGAGGTGGAGTGTCGGGGGGTTGAGGTGGAGTGTCGGGGGGTTGAGGTGGAGTGTCGGGGGGTTGAGGTGGAGTGTGGGGCGTTCGGAGGTGGAGTGTGGGGGGTTTCGGAGGTGGAGTGTGGTGGGGGTCGGAGGTGGTTTGTGGGGGGGTTCGGAGTTGGAGTGTGGGCGTGTTGAGGTGGAGTGGGGGGGTTGAGGTGGAGTGTGGGGGGTTGAGGTGGAGCATGGGGGTTTGAGGTGGAGTGTGGGGGGGGGGGTTGAGGTGGAGTGTGGGGGGGTTGAGGTGGAGTGTGGGGTGTTGAGGTGGAGTGTGGGGGATCAGAGGTGGAGTGTGGGGGGGGTGAGGTGGAGTGTGGGGGGTTCAGAGGTGGAGTGTGGGGGGGTTGAGGTGGAGTGTGGGGGTGTTCGGAGGTGGAGTGTGGGGGGTTCAGAGGAGGAGTGTGGGGGGGTTGAGGTGGAGTGTGGGGGGGTTCGGAGGTGGAGTGTGGGGGTGTTCGGAGGTGGAGTGTGGAGGGGGTCGGATTTGGAGTGTGGGGGGGTTGAGGTGGAGTGGGGGGGGTTGAGGTGGAGTGTGGGGGGCGTTGAGCTGGAGTGTGGGGGGGGTTGAGGTGGAGTGTGGGGGGATTGTGGTGGAGTGGGGGGTATTGAGGTGGAGTGGGGGGGTTGAGGTGAAGTGTGGGGGGGTTGAGGTGGAGTGTGGGGGGGTTGAGGTGGAGTGTGGGGGGGGTTGAGGTGGAGTGTGGGGGGGTTGAGGTGGAGTGTGGGCGGGTTGCGGTGGAGTGTGGGCGGGTTGCGGTGGAGTGTGGGGGGGTTGAGGTGGAGTGTGGGGGTGTTGAGGTGGAGTGTGGGGGGGGTTGAGGTGGAGTGTGGGGGGTTTGAGGTGGAGTGTGGGGGTGTTGAGGTGGAGTGTGGGGGGGGTTGAGGTGGAGGTGTGGCGGGGTTGCGGTGGAGTGTGGGCGGGTTGCGGTGGAGTGTGGGGGGGTTGAGGTGGAGTGTGGGGGGGTTGAGGTGGAGTGTGGGGGGGTTGAGGTGGAGTGTGGGGGGGGTTGAGGTGGAGTGGGGGTGTTGAGGTGGAGTGTGGGGGGGGGTTGAGGTGGAGCGTGGGGGGCTGAGGTGGAGCGTGGGGGGGTTGAGGTGGAGTGTGGGGGGGTTGAGGTGGAGTGTGTGGGGGTTGAGGTGGAGTGTGGGGGGGTTGAGGTGGAGTGTGGGGGGGTTGAGGTGGAGTGTGGGGGGGTTGAGGTGGAGTGTGGGGGGGGTTGAGGTGGAGTGTGGGGGGGGTTGAGGTGGAGTGGGGGTGTTGAGGTGGAGTGTGGGGGGGTTGAGGTGGAGTGTGCGGGGGTTGAGGTGGAGTGTGGGGCGGTTGAGGTGGAGCATGGGGGGGTTGAGGTGGAGTATGAGCGGTTGAGGTGGAGCATGGGGGGGTTGAGGTGGCATGGGGGGGTTGAGGTGGAGTGTGGGGGGGTTGAGGTGGAGCATGGGCGGTTTGAGGTGGCGTGTGGGGGGGTTGAGGTGGGTGGTGTGGGGGTTGAGGTGGAGTGTGGGGGGGTTGAGGTGGAGTGTGGGGGGGTTGAGGTGGAGTGAAGGTGGCATTGAGGTGGAGTGTGAGGGGGTTGAGGTGGAATGTGGGGGGGGTTGAGGTGGAGTGTGGGGCGGTTGAGGAGGAGTGTGGGGGGGTTGAGGTGGAGTGTGGTGGGGTTGAGTTGGAGTGTGGGGGGGTTGAGGTGGAGTGTGGGTGTGTTGAGGGGGAGTGTGGGGGGGTTGAGGTGGAGTGGGGGGGGTCGAGGTGGAGTGTGGGGGGGCTGAGGTGGAGTGGGGGGTTGAGGTGGAGTGTGGGGGGGTTTGAGCTGGAGTATGGGTGGGTTGAGGTGGAGTCGGGGGGTTGAGGTGGAGTGTGGGGGGGTTGAGGTGGAGTGTGGGGGTTTGAGGTGGAGTGTGGGGGGTTGAGGTGGAGTGGGGGGGGTTGAGGTGGAGTGGGGGGGGTTGAGGTGGAGTGGGGGGGGTTGAGGTGGAGTGGGGGGGGTTGAGGTGGAGTGGGGGGGTTGAGGTGGAGTGGGGGGGGTTGAGGTGGAGTGGGGGGGTTGAGGTGGAGTGTGGGGGGGTTGAGGTGGAGTGAAGGTGGCATTGAGGTGGAGTGTGAGGGGGTTGAGGTGGAATGTGGGGGGGGTTGAGGTGGAGTGTGGGGCGGTTGAGGAGGAGTGTGGGGGGGTTGAGGTGGAGTGTGGTGGGGTTGAGGTGGAGTGTGGGGGGTTGAGGTGGAGTGTGGGGGGTTGAGGTGGAGTGTGGGGGGTTGTGGTGGAGTGTGGGTGGATTTGGAGGTGGAGTGTGGGGGGGTTGAGGTGGAGTGTGGGGGGGTTCAGGTGAAGTGTGGGGGGGTTGAGCTGCAGTGTGGGGGGGGTTGAGCTGGAGTGTGGGGGGGTTGAGCTGGAGTGTGGGGGGGTTGAGCTGGAGTGTGGGGGGGTTGAGCTGGAGTGTGGGGGGGTTGAGCTGGAGTGTGGGGGGGTTGAGCTGGAGTGTGGGGGGGTTGAGCTGGAGTGTGGGGGGTTGAGCTGGAGTGTGGGGGGGTTGAGCTGGAGTGTGGGGGTTTCAGAGGTGGAGTGTGGTGGGATTGAGGTGGAGTGTGGTGGGATTGAGGTGGAGTGTGGGGGGTTGAGGTGGAGTGTGGGTGTGTTGAGGGGGAGTGTGGGGGGGTCGAGGTGGAGTGTGGGGGGGTCGAGGTGGAGTGTGGGGGGGCTGAGGTGGAGTGGGGGGGGTTGAGGTGGAGTGGGGGGGGTTGAGGTGGAGTGGGGGGGGTTGAGGTGGAGTGGGGGGGTTGAGGTGGAGTGGGGGGGTTGAGGTGGAGTGGGGGGGTTGAGGTGGAGGGGGGGGTTGAGGTGGAGTGGGGGGGTTGAGGTGGAGTGGGGGGGTTGATGTGGAGTGGGGGGGTTGAGGTGGAGTGGGGGGGGTTGAGGTGGAGTGGGGGGGTTGAGGTGGAGTGGGGGCGTTGAGGTGGAGTGGGGTGGGTTGAGGTGGAGTGCGGGGGGTTGAGGTGGAGTGGGGGGGTTGAGGTGGAGTGTGGGGGTGTCGGAGGTGGAGTGTGGGGGGGTTGAGGTGGTGTGTGGGGGGGTTTGGAGGTGGAATGTGGGGGGGCTGAGGTGGAGTGTGGGGAGGTTGAAGTGGAGTGGGGGGGGTTCGGAGGTGGAGTGTGGGGGGTTGAGGTGGAGTGGGGGGGTTGAGGTGGAGTGGGGGGGTTGAGGTGGAGTGTGGGGGGGTTGAGGTGGAGTGTGGGGGGTTTGAGGTGGAGTGTGGGGGGGTTGAGGTGGAGTGTGGGGGGGTTGAGGTGGAGTGTGGGGGGGTTGAGGTGGAGTGTGGGGGGGTTGAGGTGGAGTGTGGGGAGGTTGAAGTGGAGTGTGGGGGGGTTCGGAGGTGGAGTGGGGGGGGTTGATGTGGAGTGGGGGGGTTGAGGTGGAGTGGGGGGGGGTTGAGGTGGAGTGGGGGGGTTGAGGTGGAGTGTGGGGGTGTCGGAGGTGGAGTGTGGGGGTGTCGAGGTGGAGTGTGGGGGGGTTGAGGTGGAGTGTGGGGGGGGTTGAGGTGGAGTGTGGGGGGGTTGAGGTGGAGTGTGGGGAGGTTGAAGTGGAGTGTGGGGGGTTCGGAGGTGGAGTGTGTGGGGGTTGAGGTGGAATGGGGGGTTGAGGTGGAGTGTGGGGGGGTTGAGGTGGAGTGTGGGGGGGGTTTGAGGTGGAGCATAGGGGGGTTGAGGTGGAGTGCGGGGGGTTGAGGTGGAGTGGGGGGGTTGAGGTGGAGTGTGGGGGGGTTCGGAGGTGGAGTGTGGGGGGGTTCGGAGGTGGAGTGTGGAGGGGGTCGGATTTGGAGTGTGGGGGGGTTGAGGTGGAGTGGGGGGGTTGAGGTGGAGTGTGGGGGGCGTTGAGCTGGAGTGTGGGGGGGTTGAGGTGGAGTGTGGGGGATTGTGGTGGAGTGGGGGGGTATTGAGGTGGAGTGGGGGGGTTGAGGTGAAGTGTGGGGGGGTTGAGGTGGAGTGTGGGGGGGTTGAGGTGGAGTGTGGGGGGGTTGAGGTGGAGTGTGGGGGGGGTTGAGGTGGAGTGTGGGCGGGTTGCGGTGGAGTGTGGGCGGGTTGCGGTGGAGTGTGGGGGGGTTGAGGTGGAGTGTGGGGGTGTTGAGGTGGAGTGTGGGGGGGGTTGAGGTGGAGTGTGGGGGGGTTGAGGTGGAGTGTGGGGGTGTTGAGGTGGAGTGTGGGGGGGGTTGAGGTGGCGTGTGGGCGGGTTGCGGTGGAGTGTGGGCGGGTTGCGGTGGAGTGTGGGGGGGTTGAGGTGGAGTGTGGGGGGGTTGAGGTGGAGTGTGGGGGGGTTGAGGTGGAGTGTGGGGGGGGGTTGAGGTGGAGTGGGGGTGTTGAGGTGGAGTGTGGGGGGGGGTTGAGGTGGAGCGTGGGGGGGCTGAGGTGGAGCGTGGGGGGGTTGAGGTGGAGTGTGGGGGGGTTGAGGTGGAGTGTGGGGGGGTTGAGGTGGAGTGTGGGGGGGTTGAGGTGGAGTGTGGGGGGGTTGAGGTGGAGTGTGGGGGGGTTGAGGTGGAGTGTGGGGGGGGTTGAGGTGGAGTGTGGGGGGGGTTGAGGTGGAGTGGGGGTGTTGAGGTGGAGTGTGGGGGGGTTGAGGTGGAGTGTGCGGGGGTTGAGGTGGAGTGTGGGGCGGTTGAGGTGGAGCATGGGGGGGTTGAGGTGGAGTATGAGCGGTTGAGGTGGAGCATGGGGGGGTTGAGGTGGCATGGGGGGGTTGAGGTGGAGTGTGGGGGGGTTGAGGTGGAGCATGGGCGGTTTGAGGTGGCGTGTGGGGGGGTTGAGGTGGAGTGTGGGGGGTTGAGGTGGAGTGTGGGGGGGTTGAGCTGGAGTGTGCGGGGGTTGAGGTGGAGTGTGGGGGGGTTGAGGTGGAGTGAAGGTGGCATTGAGGTGGAGTGTGAGGGGGTTGAGGTGGAATGTGGGGGGGGTTGAGGTGGAGTGTGGGGGGGTTGAGGTGGAGTATGAGCGGTTGAGGTGGAGCATGGGGGGGTTGAGGTGGCATGGGGGGGTTGAGGTGGAGTGTGGGGGGGTTGAGGTGGAGCATGGGCGGTTTGAGGTGGCGTGTGGGGGGGTTGAGGTGGAGTGTGGGGGGTTGAGGTGGAGTGTGGGGGGGTTGAGCTGGAGTGTGCGGGGGTTGAGGTGGAGTGTGGGGGGGTTGAGGTGGAGTGAAGGTGGCATTGAGGTGGAGTGTGAGGGGTTGAGGAGGAGTGTGGGGGGGTTGAGGTGGAGTGTGGTGGGGTTGAGTTGGAGTGTGGGGGGGTTGAGGTGGAGTGTGGGTGTGTTGAGGGGGAGTGTGGGGGGGTTGAGGTGGAGTGTGGGGGGGTCGAGGTGGAGTGTGGGGGGGGCTGAGGTGGAGTGGGGGGTTGAGGTGGAGTGTGGGGGGGTTTGAGCTGGAGTATGGGTGGGTTGAGGTGGAGTCGGGGGGTTGAGGTGGGAGTGTGGGGGGGTTGAGGTGGAGTGTGGGGGTTTGAGGTGGAGTGTGGGGGTTTGAGGTGGAGTGTGGGGGGTTGAGGTGGAGTGGGGGGGGTTGAGGTGGAGTGGGGGGGGTTGAGGTGGAGTGGGGGGGGTTGAGGTGGAGTGGGGGGGGTTGAGGTGGAGTGGGGGGGTTGAGGTGGAGTGGGGGGGTTGAGGTGGAGTGGGGGGGTTGAGGTGGTGTGTGGGGGGGTTGAGGTGGAGTGAAGGTGGCATTGAGGTGGAGTGTGAGGGGGTTGAGGTGGAATGTGGGGGGGGGTTGAGGTGGAGTGTGGGGCGGTTGAGGAGGAGTGTGGGGGGGTTGAGGTGGAGTGTGGTGGGGTTGAGGTGGAGTGTGGGGGGGTTGAGGTGGTGTGTGGGGCGGGTTGAGGTGGAGTGTGGGGGGGTTGAGGTGGAGTGTGGGGGGTTGAGGTGGAGTGTGGGGGGTTGAGGTGGAGTGTGGGGGGTTTGTGGTGGAGTGTGGGTGGATTTGGAGGTGGAGTGTGGGGGGGTTGAGGTGGAGTGTGGGGGGGTTCAGGTGAAGTGTGGGGGGGTTGAGCTGCAGTGTGGGGGGGTTGAGCTGGAGTGTGGGGGGGTTGAGCTGGAGTGTGGGGGGTTGAGCTGGAGTGTGGGGGGGTTGAGCTGGAGTGTGGGGGGTTGAGCTGGAGTGTGGGGGGGTTGAGCTGGAGTGTGGGGGGGTTGAGCTGGAGTGTGGGGGGGTTGAGCTGGAGTGTGGGGGGGTTGAGCTGGAGTGTGGGGGTTTCAGAGGTGGAGTGTGGTGGGATTGAGGTGGAGTGTGGTGGGATTGAGGTGGAGTGTGGGGGGTTGAGGTGGAGTGTGGGTGTGTTGAGGGGGAGTGTGGGGGTGTCGAGGTGGAGTGTGGGGGGGTCGAGGTGGAGTGTGGGGGGGCTGAGGTGGAGTGGGGGGGGTTGAGGTGGAGTGGGGGGGGTTGAGGTGGAGTGGGGGGGTTGAGGTGGAGTGGGGGGGTTGAGGTGGAGTGGGGGGGTTGAGGTGGAGTGGGGGGGTTGAGGTGGAGTGGGGGGGTTGAGGTGGAGTGGGGGGGTTGAGGTGGAGTGGGGGGGTTGAGGTGGAGTGGGGGGGTTGAGGTGGAGTGGGGGGGTTGATGTGGAGTGGGGGGGTTGAGGTGGAGTGGGGGGGGTTGAGGTGGAGTGGGGGGGTTGAGGTGGAGTGGGGGGGTTGAGGTGGAGTTGGGTGGGTTGAGGTGGAGTGCGGGGGGTTGAGGTGGAGTGGGGGGGTTGAGGTGGAGTGTGGGGGTGTCGGAGGTGGAGTGTGGGGGGGTTGAGGTGGTGTGTGGGGGGGTTCGGAGGTGGAATGTGGGGGGGCTGAGGTGGAGTGTGGGGAGGTTGAAGTGGAGTGGGGGGGGTTCGGAGGTGGAGTGTGGGGGGTTGAGGTGGAGTGGGGGGGTTGAGGTGGAGTGGGGGGGTTGAGGTGGAGTGTGGGGGGGTTGAGGTGGAGTGTGGGGGGTTTGAGGTGGAGTGTGGGGGGGTTTGAGGTGGAGTGTGGGGGGGTTGAGGTGGAGTGTGGGGGGGTTGAGGTGGAGTGTGGGGGGTTGAGGTGGAGTGTGGGGGGGTTGAGGTGGAGTGTGGGGAGGTTGAAGTGGAGTGTGGGGGGTTCGGAGGTGGAGTGGGGGGGGTTGATGTGGAGTGGGGGGGGTTGAGGTGGAGTGGGGGGGTTGAGGTGGAGTGGGGGGGGGTTGAGGTGGAGTGGGGGGGTTGAGGTGGAGTGTGGGGGTGTCGGAGGTGGAGTGTGGGGGTGTCGAGGTGGAGTGTGGGGGGGTTGAGGTGGAGTGTGGGGGGGGTTGAGGTGGAGTGTGGGGGGGTTGAGGTGGAGTGTGGGGAGGTTGAAGTGGAGTGTGGGGGGTTCGGAGGTGGAGTGTGGGGGGTTGAGGTGGAGTGGGGGGGTTGAGGTGGAGTGTGGGGGGGTTGAGGTGGAGTGTGGGGGGGGTTTGAGGTGGAGCATAGGGGGGTTGAGGTGGAGTGTGGGGCGTTCGGAGGTGGAGTGTGGGGGGGTTCGGAGGTGGAGTGTGGTGTGGTTCGGAGGTGGTGTGTGGGGGGGGTTCGGAGGTGGAGTGTGGGCGTGTTGAGATGGAGTGGGGGGGGTTGAGCTGGAATGTGGGGGGGTTGAGGTGGAGTGGGGGGGGGTTGAGGTGGAGTGTGGGGGGGGCTGAGGTGGAGTGTGAGGGGGGTTGAGGTGGAGTGCGGAGGGGTTGAGGTGGAGTGTCGGGGGGTTGAGGTGGAGTGTCGGGGGGTTGAGGTGGAGTGTGGGGAGGTTGAGGTGGAGTGTGGGGGGTTCAGAGGTGGAGTGTGGGGGGTTCAGAGGTGGAGTGTGGGGGGGTTGAGGTGGAGTGTGGGGGGGTTCGGAGGTGGAGTGTGGAGGGGATCGGATTTGGAGTGTGGGGGGGTTGAACTGGAGTGTGGGGGGGTTGAGGTGGAGTGTGGGGGGATTGAGGTGGAGTGGGGGGTATTGAGGTGGAGTGGGGGGATTGAGGTGGAGTGTGGGGGGGTTGAGGTGGAGTGTGGGGAGGTTGAGGTGGAGTGTGGGAGGATTGAGGTGGAGTGGGGGTGTATTGAGGTGGAGTGGGGGGATTGAGGTGGACTGTGGGGGGGTTGAGGTGGAGTGTGGGGGGGTTGAGGTGGAGTGGGGGTGTTGAGGTGGAGTGTGGGGGGGTTGAGGTGGAGTGGGGGGGTTGAGGTGGAGTGTGGGGGGGTTGAGGTGGAGTATGGAGGGGTTGAGGTGGAGTGGGGGTGTTGAGGTGGAGTGTGGGGGGGTTGAGGTGGAGTGTGGTGGGGTTGAGGTGGAGTGTGGTGGGGTTGAGGTGGAGTGTGGGGGGTTGAGGTGGAGTGTGGGGGGGTTGAGGTGGAATGTGGGGGGGGTTGAGGTGGAATGTGGGGGGGGTTGAGGTGGAATGTGGGGGGGTTTGAGGTGCAATGTGGGGGGGGTTGAGGTGGAATGTGGGGGGGGTTGAGGTGGAATGTGGGGGGGTTGAGGTGGAGTGTGGGGGGGGGTTGAGGTGGAGTGTGGGGTGGTTGAGGTGGAGTGTGGGGAGGTTGAGGTGGAGTGTGTGTGGGTTGAGGTGGAGTGTGGGGGTGTTGAGGTGGAGTGTGGTGGGGTTCGGAGGTGGAGTGTGGTGGGTTCGGAGGTGGAGTGTGGGGGGGTTCGGAGGTGGAGTGTGGAGGGTGTCGGATTTGGAGTGTGGGGGGGTTGAGGTGGAGTGGGGGGTTGAGGCGGAGTGTGGGGGGGGGTTGAACTGGAGTGTGGGGGGATTGAGGTGGAGTGGGGGGGTATTGAGGTGGAGTGGGGGGATTGAGGTGGAGTGTGGGGGGGTTGAGGTGGAGTGTGGGGCGGTTGAGGTGGAGTGGGGGTGGTGAGGTGGAGTGTGGGGGCGTTGGGGTGGAGTGTGGGGGGATTGAGGTGCAGTGTGGGGGGGTTGAGGTGGAGTGTGGGGGGGTTGAGGTGGAGTGGGGGGTGTTGAGGTGGAGTGGGTGGTGTTGAGGTGGAGTGTGGGGGGGTTGAGGTGGAGTGTGGGGGGGGTTGAGGTGGAATGTGGGGGGGTTGAGGTGGAGTGTGGGGGGGTTGAGGTGGAGTGTGGGGGGGTTGAGGTGGAGTGTGGGGGGGTTGAGGTGGAGTGTGGGGGGTTGAGGTGGAGTGTGAGCGGTTGAGGTGGAGTGTGAGCGGTTGAGTGTGGGGGGGGTTGAGGTGGAGTGGGGGGGTTGAGGTGGCGTGTGGGGGCGGTTGAGGTGGAGTGTGGGGGGGTTGAGGTGGAGTGTGGGGGGGTTGAGGTGGAGTGGGGGGGTTGAGGTGGCGTGTGGGGGGGGTTGAGGTGGAGTGTGGGGGGGTTGAGGTGGAATGTGGGGGGGGTTTGAGGTGGAATGTGGGGGGGGTTGAGGTGGAATGTGGGGGGGGGTTGAGGTGGAATTTGGGGAGGGTTGAGGTGGAGTGTGGGGGGGGTTGAGGTGGAGTGTGGGGGGGTTCAGGTGGAGTGTGGGGGGGTTGAGGTGGAGTGTGGGGAGGTTGAGGTGGAGTGTGGGGAGGGTTGAGGTGGAGTGTGGGGGGGTTGAGGTGGAGTGTGGGGGGGTTGAGGTGGAATTGAGGGGGTTGAGGTGGAGTGTGGGGATTTGAGGTGGAGTGGGGGGGTTGAGGTGGAGTGTGGGGGGGGTTGAGGTGGAGTGTGGGGGGGTTGAGGTGGAGTGTGGGGGTGTTGAGGTGGAGTGTGGGGGGGTTGAGGTGGAGTGTGGGGGGGTTGAGGTGGGGTGTGGGGGGGGTTGAGGTGGAGTGTGGGGGGGTTGAGGTGGAGTGTGGGGGTGTTGAGGTGGAGTGTGGGGGGGTTGAGGTGGAGTGTGGGGGGGGTTGAGGTGGAGTGTGGGGGGGTTGAGGTGGAGTGTGGGGGGGTTTGAGGTGGAGTGTGGGTGGGGTTGAGTTGGAGTGTGGGGGGGTTGAGGTGGAGTGTGGGGGGGTTGAGGTGGAGTGTGGGGGGGGTTGAGTTGGAGTGTGGGGGGGTTGAGGTGGAGTGTGGGGGGGTTGAGTTGGAGTGTGGGGGGGTTGAGGTGGAGTGTGGGGGGGTTGAGGTGGAGTGTGGGGGGGGTTGAGGTGGAGTGTGGGGGGGTTGAGTTGGAGTGTGGTGGGGTTGAGTTGGAGTGTGGGGGGGTTGAGGTGGAGTGTGGGGGGGTTGAGGTGGAGTGTGGGGGGGGTTGAGGTGGAGTGTGGGAGAGTTGAGGTGGAGTGTGGGGGGGGTTGAGGTGGAGTGTGGGAGAGTTGAGGTGGAGTGTGGTGGGGTTTGGAGGTGGAGTGTGGGGGGGTTTGAAGGTGGAGTGTGGGGGTGTTGAGCTGCAGTGTGGGGGGGTTGAGGTGGAGTGTGGGGGGTTGATTTGGAGTGTGGGGGGGTTGAGTTGGAGTGTGGGGGGGGTTGAGGTGGAGCGTGGGGGGGGTTGAGGTGGAGCGTGGGGGGGGTTGAGGTGGAGTGTGGGGGGGTTGAGGTGGAGTGTTGGGGGGTTGAGGTGGAGTGTGGGGGGGGTTGAGGTGGAGTGTGGGAGAGTTGAGGTGGAGTGTGAGCGGTTGAGTGTGGGGGGGGTTGAGGTGGAGTGGGGGGGTTGAGGTGGCGTGTGGGGGCGGTTGAGGTGGAGTGTGGGGGGGTTGAGGTGGAGTGTGGGGGGGTTGAGGTGGAGTGGGGGGGTTGAGGTGGCGTGTGGGGGGGGTTGAGGTGGAGTGTGGGGGGTTTGAGGTGGAATGTGGGGGGGGGGGTTGAGGTGGAATGTGGGGGGGGTTGAGGTGGAATGTGGGGGGGGGTTGAGGTGGAATTTGGGGGGGGTTGAGGTGGAGTGTGGGGGGAGTTGAGGTGGAGTGTGGGGGGGTTCAGGTGGAGTGTGGGGGGGTTGAGGTGGAGTGTGGGGAGGTTGAGGTGGAGTGTGGGGAGGGTTGAGGTGGAGTGTGGGGGGGTTGAGGTGGAGTGTGGGGGTGTTGAGGTGGAGTGTGGGGGGGTTGAGGTGGAATTGAGGGGGTTGAGGTGGAGTGTGGGGATTTGAGGTGGAGTGGGGGGGGTTGAGGTGGAGTGTGGGGGGGGTTGAGGTGGAGTGTGGGGGGGTTGAGGTGGAGTGTGGGGGGTGTTGAGGTGGAGTGTGGGGGGGGTTGAGGTGGAGTGTGGGGGGGTTGAGGTGGAGTGTGGGGGGGGGTTGAGGTGGAGTGTGGGGGGGTTGAGGTGGAGTGTGGGGGGGTTGAGGTGGAGTGTGGGGGGGTTGAGGTGGAGTGTGGGGGGGTTGAGGTGGAGTGTGGGGGGGGTTGAGGTGGAGTGTGGGGGGGTTGAGGTGGAGTGTGGGGGGGGGTTGAGGTGGAGTGTGGGTGGGGTTGAGTTGGAGTGTGGGGGGGGGTTGAGTTGGAGTGTGGGGGGGTTGAGGTGGAGTGTGGGGGGGTTGAGGTGGAGTGTGGGGGGGGTTGAGGTGGAGTGTGGGGGGGGTTGAGTTGGAGTGTGGTGGGGTTGAGTTGGAGTGTGGGGGGGTTGAGGTGGAGTGTGGGGGGGTTGAGGTGGAGTGTGGGGGGGGTTGAGGTGGAGTGTGGGGAGAGTTGAGGTGGAGTGTGGGGGGGTGGGTGGAGTGTGGGGGGTTGAGGTGGAGTGTGGGGAGTTGAGGTGGAGTGTGGTGGGGTTTGGAGGTGGAGTGTGGGGGGGGTTTGAAGGTGGAGTGTGGGGGTGTTGAGGTGCAGTGTGGGGGGGTTGAGGTGGAGTGTGGGGGGGTTGATTTGGAGTGTGGGGGGGGTTGAGTTGGAGTGTGGGGGGGGTTGAGGTGGAGCGTGGGGGGGGTTGAGGTGGAGCGTGGGGGGGGGTTGAGGTGGAGCGTGGGGGGGGGTTGAGGTGGAGTGTGGGGGGGTTGAGGTGGAGTGTTGGGGGGTTGAGGTGGAGTGTGGGGGGGGGTTGAGGTGGAGTGTGGGAGAGTTGAGGTGGAGTGTGGGGGGGGGTTGAGGTGGAGTGTGGGAGAGTTGAGGTGGAGTGTGGTGGGGTTTGGAGGTGGAGTGTGGGGGGGTTTGAAGGTGGAGTGTGGGGGTGTTGAGGTGCAGTGTGGGGGGGTTGAGGTGGAGTGTGGGGGGGGTTGAGGTGGAGTGTGGGAGAGTTGAGGTGGAGTGTGGGGGGAGTTTGAAGGTGGAGTGTGGGGGTGTTGAGTTGCAGTGTGGGGGGGTTGAGGTGGAGTGTGGGGGGGTTGAGGTGGAATGTGGGGGGGTTGAGTTGGAGTGTGGGGGGAGTTGAGGTGGAGCGTGGGGGGGGTTGAGGTGGAGTGTGGGGGGGGGTTGAGGTGGAGTGTGGGAGAGTTGAGTTGGAGTGTGGTGGGGTTTGGAGGTGGAGTGTGGCGGGGTTTGAAGGTGGAGTGTGGGGGTGTTGAGTTGCAGTGTGGGGGGGGTTGAGGTGGAGTGTGGGGGGGTTGAGGTGGAATGTGGGGGGGTTGAGTTGGAGTGTGGGGGGGGTTGAGGTGGAGCGTGGGGGGGGGTTGAGGTGGAGTGGGGGGGGGGTTGAGGTGGAGTGTGGGGGGGTTGAGGTGGAGTGTGAGAGGGCTGAGGTGGAGTGTGAGAGGGCTGAGGTGGAGTGTGGGGGGTTTGAGGTGGAGTGTGGGGGGTTCGGATGTGCTGCGGATGAGCCACAGTTGTGCAAAATGCTGATGTTCATTCTTTGCCACAGAAGTCCTGCATTAAGTTGGGAGTGAGGAGTGGGGCACAAAGCAGACTGAATCAGGAAGAGGTGCTGATACATCAGAATCTGGCTGATCTCCCCATTTGTTATTTTAAATGTGTAAAATATTCCAGGTCAGTGTTGAATCAGTATCAGATGTTGTGAGCTGCAATAAGACAGCAGCACTTTGTCCTCCCTCAGATTCATTGACATCAAGTATATCTGTAACCCTTGTAAAATGAATTCCTCCCGCTCTACACGACACTGCCCACTTTTTGGCTGTGTTCTTTTCTTGGAATCCGTGCAGTTCACATAAACATCATTCTGGCCATGATAAATTCCCCACTGAATGTCAGATGTCTGTGCACAATACTGGACGCAGTGCAGGGTCAGGAAAGGAATACGAGAGCAAGATCCAGGGGCCAGTGGAATACTGCCAACCAATTGGACAGACAATTGAGTCTTTTTAAAAATCTATCTGCCAACTACTATGAGCTTTAATAGCTTCCAGATTTTGTTTAAAATAACATGTAAATTCAGGTAGTTTGCTTTCATCATAAGTGAAGAGGCATAAGCTTCGATACGTCAAATTTCAACCTGAGTCCTTTAATTGTAATGTCAGCATTGGACTTCATTCAAACCCACTGCTCGATTCAAAATCTAAAGAGTTAATGGCTCAGTAATTCCTGTCACAACGTGTGAGTACGGACAGGATACTCACGCGTGTGCCAGAAGGAATTGCCGGTTTTCAGCATGCACAGCGCATGCGCTGAAAACCGTCATTTCCTGTCCTCTGACCCAAGGGGTTAAGAGGCTGAACGCATGCGCGGTATTGGGCAGCGCGTGCGACTTGGATTTCCTGTATTTTTACAGATTTGCGCATGTGTAAAGGGCTCCGGTTTTTACGCATTGAAAAACCACACGTAAGTATTTAGTTTTACAGGTAAGTGGTCTTTTAGTACAATTTAGAATTTTTTTTTCCACAGGTTTATTATTTTTAAAGAATCTACAGTAAGGTAAGTTTAGTTTTAGACCCTATTTTTTAAAAATTTATTTTTTTCAAAAATTTGATTAATTGTTTAAAATAGTTTTTTAAAGTTATTCATAGTTAATTTAATTATTGGGATGCTTTTTAAAATTTTATTTAAAGTTTAAGTAGTGTTTTGGGGTGCCGTACTTTTCATGAGTTTGACAGTCTTTACTATCAAACTTATGAATGAAGTTTCCCCTCCCCTGATTGGCTGAACAGTGCTCACCTGATCCCAGCCGGCACATCGCACTAACTACGCCGCTGGGTCAGGTTAGCACAGCGCGCCGAGATCAGAACCGGGCCACTTACAGGAAATCCACTGCGGGCCAGGTTTCAGATGTCGGCGCGCCGGGTAAGTGCACATCGGGGGCTTGCACGCGCGGCAAGCCCCCGACAGGAATTACTGGGCCATTCGGGAGCAGGGAGGTCAGACAGTTAAGATAACTTTGGCAAGAGGGCCTTCTCCACAGAAACTGTGGAATGTGAGTGGATTGATCCTGGCGGCCCTGTGTACTGTGGAGCAGCACTGATGAAATCCTCGGAGCAGGGGGGACGGGGTGATGAGTGGGGGGGGACTGGGTGATGAGGGGGTGATGAGGGGTGGACTGGGTGATGAGGGGGGTGACTGGGTGATGAGGGGGTGACTGGGTGATGAGGGGGGGACTGGGTGATGAGGGGCATGAGGCGGTGATGGGGGGGACTGGGTGATGAGGGGGGGTACTGGGTGATGAGGGGGGTGAGGGGGGGACTGGGTGATGAGGGGGGCACTGGGTGATGAGGGGGAGACTGGGTGATGAGGGGGGTGAGGCGGTGATGGGGGGGACTGGGTGATGAGGGGGGGGACTGGGTGATGAGGGGGGTGAGGGGGGGACTGGGTGATGAGGGGGGCACTGGGTGATGAGGGGGAGACTGGGTGATGAGGGGGGTGAGGGGGTGATGAGGGGGGGACTGGGTGATGAGGAGGGTGAGGGGGTGATGAGGGGGGTGAGGGGGTGATGGGGGGACTGGGTGATGAGGGAGGTGAGGAGGGGGGACTGGGTGGTGAGGGGGGTGAGGGGGTGATTGGGGGGGACTGGGTGATGAGGGGGGAGGGGGTGATGGGGGGAAGCGAGTGATGAGGGGGGTACTGGGTGATGGGGGACTGGGCGGTGAGGGGGGCACTGGGTGATGAGAGGGGACTGGGCGATGAGGGGGAGGAGGGGGTGATGAGGGGGGGACTGGGTGATGAGGGGGGGACTGGGTGATGAGGGGGGACTGGGTGATGAGGGGGGACTGGGTGATGAGGGGGGACTGGGCGGTGAGGGGGGGACTGGGTGATGAGGGGGGACTGGGTGGTGAGGGGGGGAGGGTGTGATGAGGGGGGGCTGGGTGGTGAGGGGGGGACTGGGTGATGAGGGGGGACTGGGTGATGAGGGGGGACTGGGTGATGAGGGGGGGCTGGGTGATGAGGGGGTGCTGGGTGATGAGGGGGGACTGGGCGGTGAGGGGGGGACTGGGTGATGAGGGGGGACTGGGTGGTGAGGGGGGGAGGGTGTGATGAGGGGGGGCTGGGTGGTGAGGGGGTGCTGGGTGATGAGGGGGTGCTGGGTGATGAGGGGGGACTGGGTGATGAGAGGGGACTGGGCGGTGAGGGGGAGGAGGGGGTGATGAGGGGGGGACTGGGTGATGAGGGGGGGGCTGGGTGATGAGGGGGGACTGGGTGATGAGGGGGGACTGGGCGGTGAGGGGGAGGAGGGGGTGATGATGGGGGGACTGCGTGATGAGGGGGGAGACTGCGTGATGAGGGGGGGGACTGGGTGATGAGGGGGGGAGGGGGTGATGCGGGGGGGAGGGGGTGATGAGGGGGGGCTGGGTGATGAGGGGGGCTGGGTGATGAGGGGGGCTGGGTGATGAGGGGGTGCTGGGTGATGAGGGGGGACTGGGCGGTGAGGGGGGGACTGCGTGATGAGGGGGGCTGGGTGATGGGGGGGGGAGGGTGTGATGAGGGGGTGCTGGGTGATGAGGGGGGGCTGGGTGATGAGGGGGGGCTGGGTGATGAAGGGGGGCTGGGTGATGAGGGGGGGACTGAGTGATGGGGGGGCTGGGTGATGAGGGGGTGCTGGGTGATGAGGGGGGGCTGGGTGATGAGGGGGGGAGGGTGTGGTGAGGGGGTGCTGGGTGATGAGGGGGTGCTGGGTGATGAGGGGGGGCTGGGTGATGAGGGGGGACTGAGTGATGAGGGGGGACTGGGTGATGGGGGGGGGAGTGTGTGATGAGGGGGGAGGGTGTGATGAGGGGGTGCTGGGTGATGAGGGGGACTGGGTGATGAGGGGGGACTGGGTGATGAGGGGGGACTGGGTGATGAGGGGGGACTGGGTGATGAGGGGGGGAGGGTGTGGTGAGGCTGATCTAACAAGCAGAACAAATATAGCAAATTTATACAAATCCATAACAGTATTTCTTAATTAAGTCACAAACAAATGATGTGATTGGCTCCTCTCCTCTTTTCTGTTACACTGACAGATAATTATTTCCAAACACAGGATTACCTGTTCACATCTTCACTGTAATTGATTCCAGCAATTTTCTGAGTCGAGCACCCCACGAAAAACAGAGGAATGGTCAGAATGATGGTAAAAATCAGAACGTAGGCTGAGTACCAGGGGATCTTCACCAGAGATAAATTGAAACGCTTCATATAGATTCCACCCAGGAGCATCCCTATAGCAGCGGCTGGCAGGGTTATTGACCCTAAAGGCAGAAAAACAAGGACCCATCAGCCAAGGCTGCCACGCTCCAGCACTGGGTGAAGTTCATGGCACAGTGTGTCGCTATATGTCTGAGTTGGGGCCATGATAATGCTGTGCTGCCAGCTTGACGTTCCATGTCATTGTGCGAAACACAATGAGCAGAGGTCAGGGAAAGGTCAGAGGGCGCGTTTGCTGCAAAGTGGGATTGGCTAAAGCCTGGGAGCCTCTTCTGACCCTGTTACTTATATACGGTCGCTATTGGACCTGGGAAGACCAATGGACAAAACAGAAGAAAAATCACCTAAACATGGATCTGAAACTAAAGCTGGACTTTACGGTGCATCTTTACAGCACAAACTTGGAGATCAAACACCTTGGGGGGGTAACTTTAACTGAACTCGTGCAGCGTGACACTGCGACCACTAGATCGGCTACCCGTGTTACATCCCACCCAGTTTACTCTCCATTGCCTTCAGTGTGAACCAGCGGCGAGAAAGGTAGCCTTTTGACCAGGATTGGAAATTAGTTAGGTGGTTGGAGACACCTGGCTCAATTTCAACTCAGCCATCAGGCGGGCTTTGAGGCGTGTGGGGGGTTAAAAATCGCAAAACCTGTGGGTCGGGGCCCCCCCCCCACCTGGTTCCCGACACCTAGCCATTTTAACCCAGGCGTGTCTGATGGTCCCAAATCAGTCCCGCTTGCAACAGGCGGGACTGGTCTTTAGGGCCCTTAAACAGCACTAATTGGCCTTTATAATCCCATTTTAACAGGCCCTTGCCTGTTTAACCCTTTTCCCACGTAAAACACGCCTGGTGGGGATCACGCCTGTGAAACCTGTCGTGAGAAGTATTGGCTTGCTAACTATCAGCTGCAGGTCAACCATTAAAGAGATTTGATCAGTCATCATTTGCAGGTGGCAGAACTTTGTTGTTTCAGGCCTGGGGCAACTTTTACCAGGCTTAACCACACCTGTGGAAGGTTGGAGCCTCACACACTTCTCCAGTGTGACCTCCTGCGAAACCCCTCTCGCCACCCTCACTCAGCGCTTCCTCAACTGAGGCATCTACCAGAAGCATGGGAGGCCTTTTTTTCCTTCTCTTCTTAGCATTAGAGGACCTCCAGCACCAGGCGTGGCAGCAGCAGAACCAGGAACAACAGCAGCACTAGCAACAGCAGCAGGAGCGCCAGGCTGCTGCTCACCCACCTGAGGCAGCACAGGCCAGAAGGGGCCAGCGCATGGAAGCCCGTCGGCGCAAGAGATACCCCCCAAACAGGGTCTACAGATACAGGGTCAGCTACATCAACATGACTGAGCAGCAGTGCCAAAGGCGGCTCCGACTTTCACGACAGGTAGTGACTGACATCTGCACAGTGATACAGCAAGACCTGCTGCCCAGAGGACCAGGTGGACACTCCTTACAAGTGGCCGTCAAAGTCCCCACCGCACTCAACTTTTTTGCCTCAGGCTCATTCCAGGGATCATCAGCAGACATCAGCAGCATCTCCCAGTCGGCCGCACACACTTGCATCACGCAGGTAACCGATGCCCTCTTTGCCCTCACGCACAATCACATCCATTTCACCAGGGATCGCGCAAATGTGACGGCATGAGCGGTTGGATTAACTCACCTGGCAGACTTTCCAAGGGTGCAGGGCGTCATGACTGCACACATGTGGCCCTTAGGGCACCCCATCGCAATCCAGGTATTTTTGTCAACCGCAAGGGCTTCCACTCCCTTAACGTTCAGCTGGTGTGTGACCACAAGAAGGAAATTTTGCATGTTTGTGCCAAGTACCATGAGTTACCATGACTCCTTCATACTGCGCCAGTCTAGTGTGCCTCTGCTATTCAGGCCGCCAGACCAACTTCACGGATGACTACTTGGAGACAAGGGCTATCCCTGAGGACTTGGCTAATGACGCCGTTGAGGAGGCCAGCCAACGAAGCTGAGGAGCGCTACAGCTCCAGCCACATTTCCACCAGATCCATAATCCAGCAAACCATCGGCTTGCTGAAGATGCGCTTCAGATGCCTGGATAGATCAGGTGGAGCCCTACAGTACTCAGCAGCCAGGGTCTCCAGAATCATCGTGGTTTGCTGTGCACTCCACAACATGGCACATTGTCGTGGCTTGCAGATTCCTGAGGACCAAGTGGCTCCTCACATACCCTCCTCAGATGATGATGCTGATGATGATGATGATGATGATGAGGAGGGTGAAAACAAGCATCCTGC
Organism: Somniosus microcephalus; assembly: GCF_052327205.1. Classification (NCBI taxonomy): domain Eukaryota; kingdom Metazoa; phylum Chordata; class Chondrichthyes; order Squaliformes; family Somniosidae; genus Somniosus; species Somniosus microcephalus. The sequence goes on along the minus strand of NC_140992.1, from coordinate 142,437,161 downwards.
AGAGGCCCATCAACCAGCGGCAGCATTATGCAAGAACATTGCTGCCCAGGATGCAAGGAACGCACTCATCCTGGCCAGATTTGCTTAGCCTAGTAAATCAAACTCTTTCGCCTTGCAGCTTCTTACCTGAGCATCGACAATGGCCAAACCCTGCAGATTCTGAGCTATTTGACCAGCATCCTGACAACTGCAAGTAATCCTAAGCCCTCAATGTGAAAGCCCCATTCGCGAAATGACACACGCCAGAACTGCAGCAGTTGCCATCAGAATTTCTATGCAAAACAAACAACTGATGGCATTATTACAAAATACACATTTCACCCAAGTGACTACCCTTGTGACTATTTGTGCTTTATTTTCCTCTTACGCATGCTCCTACGTAGTGGTTCCCCTGTGGCTTCAGCAGATGTGGCGGCCCCTTGCTCACTTTCCTGCTGCTCCTGTCTCGACACCTTTGGCGGGCGTCCTCTGGGGTGGCGAGCCTGTGAGGGCTCGTCTGCAGTCTGCTGCTCCTGCGGCTGTGCAGGAGTTGAGACGTCTATCTCAGTTGGGTGTGGACTCCGGCGGGGCTCTGACCGAGGGCTCTGCAGTGGGATGGAAGTGTGAGCGCTTGGAGAGGAGCCCCCACTTCCTTGAGGTCTGCCACCAACCTCCCTTTCATGGGTCAGGTCCCCCTCAGTGCCTGCAAGTGGCTTGAGAGCACCTTGCTGCACATCAGGGGGGCCATGGGGACCCGTCTCTGCAATGGCAGTCCTACTCAGAAGGACTTCTATGAAGGTCTGGTTTCTCTGTTCAATAGATACCCATCGCTCCTCAAGAGATGTCATTCTATTCTGAACACTCACCATGTTTTCCATACCCTGGCGACTAACCTCCTCCGTGGCCGTAGCCCTCCTCTCCTTTACCGTAGCCCTCCTCTCCTCTACCATAGCCATCCTCTCCTCTAGGGTAGCCAGCCTTACCACGGAGGCAGCAATCATTTCCACGTAGGTAGCCATCCTTTCTGTGTTGATGCGTTCATGCGCCACTGACTCCACAAAGGCTCTGCTCATGTTCGCTATGGACTCCTCAATTCGCTCCACGCTCGCAGTGACCCTGGAGACAAAACCTGCCAGAAACTCCTGCATCTGTGCATGGAGTTCCATCACCTCTGATCTTACGGATGGACCCAGAGGCAGAGGGTCGACATGCAGCTGAGCCGAGCTGGCAGAGTCCTGCACCCTCTGACGAGGACTCTCCACTGCTGTCCCTGTCTCCACAATCTGCTGATGCTCACTTGTGAGCTGTGATACACCAGGTGACAACTCTACTCTATGTCGCGAAGATCCCACCGAGGTGTGAGTGTCTGCGCTGGTGCTGGGTGCGCTTATTTCTGCTGACGCTGCGCCCTCAGAGGTTGCAGATTCCTCTGAGGAGTCTGGCATCTCAGGCTCTTCCTCCTGCACAGTGGGGATGGGGGCTCTCGATGGTCCTGTGGGGGAGTCAAGGAAAAAGTTAGAGATGTGATGCCAAGGTTACATGCACATTGCATTTTGCAGCTGATTATAAGTCCATATGATGTAGCTTCAGAATCATTATCAGTGACTCATGCAATGCCAATGAGAGAGATGGAAAACTATTCTGTCACCAGCTTGCTGGGATGCACCTGTCTGTCCTTCCCCAACTTCCGCATCTCTGTCAGCCCCGACAATCTCCAGGACGGCTTCCTCCCAGGGGGTGAGCTGGGCTAATGAGGGTGGCCCTCCTCCTGTCCTGGCTTGCTCTCTCCTGTTGTGAGCTCTCTTCTCCTGCAATGAGGGAGACAAGTGGAGTTTGAGTGAGAATGAAGGAGTGAGTGTAGAGATTGCATAGCATAGATACTTAGAAGGAGACAAAGATGGAGTGAGGTTGCAAGACCAAGGGCCCTCCCTGTGTGTTGTCCATTGTGTTCAAAGCATCAGAGTGAGAGGGAGTGTGAGGGCTTCATGGTCGAATAGTTAGGTGAATGTGAGCATAGAGAGAGAGGGAATGGCTAAGGGTGCATGGATGTGAGTGTCAAGTGGGATGGGGAGGAAGAGATTGCTAAAGCTGAGTGCTGGTGAGGAAAGGCAATGGGGATCAGATTGAGGGTGATGGAAACTTCATACTTACTTTTCCAGTGCGATGAAGGTCATGGAATCTTTTCCTGCACTGCATCCAGGTGCGCCGTGTGAGCCCCAAGGAGTTGACTTCACCAGCCACCTGTATCCACACAGCCTTGGTCTGATTGGGAGGCCTCTTCCTCCCTGAAGTAGGGAACAGGACCTCCCTGTGGGCCCTAGCACCATCCAGCAATGCCTGGAGTGAAGCCTCATCAAATTTGGGGGCAGCTCTTGCCCTCCCGCTGGCCGTTGCTCCTGCAGGCTCCTGTGCCATCTCAATGGTGAAGTTTGGAGGCCTGCAGAAGAAGCAAGGCTTGCAGTGAACCTTAAAAGCAGCAGCAATGATGATGTCATATTCTGCGACTTTCTGACTGGAAATACTTAATTGGCAAGGCTTCCCACACGTTGGAAATCAATTGGCCAATTGAGTTAAAATTGCATCAATCTCACAGACCCATTTAGATTCGTGTGGGAAACACCAAATTCGGGGAACCAGACAATTCCCCGCACCTGAGTTAAAATTGACCCCAGAGAGTGGAGATAAAACATGCATGCTCTGATTGGCAGGATGAGGCAGGGATCCCCAGGAATCCGTTCTGGGGCCTCAAGCTTTTCACCATATTATTGATGACTTAGATGAAGGAATAGAGAGTTATATATCCAAGTTTGCAGATGACACAAAGTTAGGAGGGACAGTAAGTAGTGCAGGATATTACAAATTGACATAGGCAGATTAAGTGAGTCATTTTCTACTCAGATCAGCCAGTGGCTTGGATCACAGCAATAAAATCACACTATACCAATGTTAAGCTAGAAAATACCGCAAATGGGTCCATAATGAAAATTAACACACCAGGAGACAGTTCAACTACGACGGTCAACGCGTACAATACCGGAACAATATTAGTGCAAGGCAACCTCGACAAATTTGCAACGGCCTTCAGGACACTGAAAAAATTAACTAAGGGGGGAAGGAACAGCCCCAGAGTGGCCCGCACTCCCCCCAACATTGACAACTTACCAGGAGAAAATCTGCCTGGTCAGGAGGTGAACGAGCCACACAGTTCAAACCAGACACTAACCCCGGGGAACCACAGCCACACGATACAACTGACAAACCCCAGCATAACTACCAGGGAGGAAGCCACACATAGTCCCCCTACCATTCCCAGCTCACCAAGAGAAGAGCAGCATAGCCAGGAAGTGAGTGAGCCCTCCAGGGCCGACCAGCCTAGCCAGGAAGTGAGTGAGCCTTCCAGGGCCGACCAGACACATACCCCGGGATCACACAGCTAGATACAACCAAAAGATAAATTTAATCAATTAGAGATAGAGATGGTTAAACTTAGAGAGGACTTCCTCAAAATGAATGACGATCAAAATCAGGAGAGGGAGAGACACAAGAGAGAGCTGAAGCTACTTGAGAACCAGGTGAATCTACTTAGGAATCAGGTGAAAGAGCTGCAGGAAAAAGAAGAGAGCCATAGAGGAGAGATAACACCATTAGACCAGCAACCAGAGGCTAGAGATAAGACAAGACAGAGCCGGACGGAACGGCTGCACTCCCACACGGAACAAAAGCAACAGACACACAATACAAGGGGTGCCACACAGACCGACCAGCATACTGATTCGCAATCTTCCCCCACCACCGTGGAACCACAAGCGGGCCGCTCACAAGAGGTACGCACACACCAGACACCCCAGCCCAGCACACACACTATGAGTCCAAGCGAAAGCCACCAGACAGTAAACACAAACAAGGCTGACGTCGTAATACTCATAGACTCAAATGGGAAATTTCTATGGGAGAAAAAGCTATTCCCTAGAAGTAAAGTAGAAAAGATCTGGTGCCCAACAACAAACAGAGCCATGGGATGGCTGACCAAAGCCAGATTAGGCTCCCCCCAACACATAATAATACACACGGGCACAAATGACCTAAAGACCCAACAGAAAGAAGTAGCAACATCGCTCAGAGCAATGATTAGGAAAGCAAGCAGTACATTTCCAAACACTAGAATCACTGTTTCCACAATATTGCCGAGAACAGACTTCAACAACAACACAATTCATGAGATAAATGCCAGCATAGCAAGAGACTGCGAATCAAACCACAACGTACACCTGGCCCAACACCCCACCCTCGATGAGGAATGTCTTTACGACCACGTCCACATCCAAAGGCAAAGAATATCGATCTTTGCTAAAGCCCTGAAGGACGTCGCTTTTAACCGGGTCCATACCCAGACTCCAAGAGGACCCCCCCCCGACCACCAGAGATCAGCGGGGTACATATCAGGAACACTACAAGGACCACCAACACACCAACCGAGACCAGAGAGGATCCCCATGCAAAACAACAATATCAGACCTGCACCACTCCTGTCCCACAGGGGAATAGGACTGCTCCCAGCCAGACAGAGGGAGAGATGCACAGGACATACGCAATACCTCAGACAGAAACAATCCATTAAGAGACAATAAGCAGATGTGCAGCAGCATCTACTTCCGCCTTATGGATCAAGGACTAATTAATAGAAAGAACTGTAACCAAATTGTATTAACTTTTGTAGACAACTGATGTGATCTTTTTTTCCCCACACTTAGACACGACAAACACGTACCACTCTTTAACCTATCATAGTAAAAGATCAAACTTAACATGAAATCCTTATATATTTCGACCTGGAATATCCAAGGTCTACGCTCTTCACTGCGAGAAGTGAAAAGTAGGACCCCAGAGTTCATAGATGAAACTAAAGACCTAGATATTATCATTTTACAGGAAACTTGGTATAAAGGAAAAGGACACACTGGCTGTCCCCAAGGGTACACTGAGCTGGTGGTCCCCTCCAATAAATTACCAAGTGTAACCCAAGGCAGAGACTCCGGAGGCATACTGATCTGGTTTAAAACAGAACTTAAGAATTACATCAAATTTATAAAAAAGGGCGAAAACCATATGTGGCTCAAACTTGAGAGGGAGATTATCTCAAACACCCAAGATGTTTACATTTGCGCACTTTATATCCCTCCAATCGATTCCCCGTACTTTAAAGAGGACACCTTCTCCAACATGGAGGGGGAAATTATCCAATACCAGGCCCAGGGGAACGTGTTGATCTGTGGGGACCTCAATTCAAGAACGGGCGAAGAACCAGACTTCACCAATAATCAGGGAAACAATTACGTTTTCGGGAATAACCACTTTGACATCCCTTCCCTTCCATACAGGCATAACTGCGACAAGCAGTCAAATACCAACGGAAAACAGCTACTACAGCTCTGTCGAAACCTGGGTCTGTACATTGTCAATGGTAGGTTCATAGGAGACCTCCGAGGAAGATCGACCTATTGCTCACCTCTTGGCTTCAGCACAGTAGATTATATGATTACAGACTTAGACCCATCCTCTTTCAGAGCATTCACAGTCAAACCACAAACAACACTGTCAGATCACAGTCAAATTACTATGTTCCTCAAAAAGACAGAAACAAACAACATAGAAACACAACCCAGTAAACTGTACAACACCAAAAAATCGTACAGATGGGCCAAAAACGACACGGAAAAATACCAGAAAACAATTAGCAATGCATCAACTCAAGCTCTCTTAGACATCTTTCTGGATAACATATACACTCACAATAAAGAAGGCGTAAACCGGGCAGTTAGTAAACTAAACAATATTTTTGATAATTTGGCAACAAATGCAAACTTGAAAGCTCGCAAGAACAAACCCAAAACAAAAAACTATGAAAAATGGTTTGACCGAGATTGCCATAACATGAGGAAAAAACTTAGAAAAATATCAAACCAAAAACACAGACATCCAGAAAACGAGGAACTACGCCTTACTTATTGTCAGACACTAACACAATACAGAAACACACTCAGAACCAAAAAAGAGCAATATATTAAGAATACACTCAACTCCATGGAGGAATCCATTGATTCCAATTGTTTCTGGGAAAACTTGAAAACACTACACAAAAAACAACACGACGATTTGGCCATTCAAAATGGGGACACATGGGTAAACCACTTTGAAAAATTATACCAGAAAAACACACTAAGACCAGAGCAACACCAAATATGCAAAAAACTGGAAAAGCTAGAAATGGCCATAAAAGATAACCAAAACCCGCTGGACGCCATAATAACAGAAAAAGAACTTCTTGAAAAACTCAAGGACCTGCGACCAGGAAAAGCCTGCGGGACAGACGGCATACTAAACGAGATGATTAAACACACAGACAACAAAATGAAACTGGCTATCCTAAAACTCTTCAACTTGGTTCTGAGTGTCGGTTATTTCCCTGATATCTGGAACAAAGGACTCATAACGCCCATATACAAAAGTGGGGACAAAATCGACCCACACAACTATCGAGGCATCTGTGTAAACAGTAACCTGGGGAAGGTATTCTGTAGCATCATAAACAAAAGGCTTATAAACTTCCTTGAGGAGCACAATGTCTTGAGTAAAAGCCAAATTGGATTCCTGCCAAACTATAGAACATCCGATCATATCTTCACCCTACAGACCCTAATTGACAAACACGTTCACCATAAAAAAAGCAAAATCTACGCATGCTTTGTAGATTTCCAGAAGGCTTTCGACTCCATCTGGCATGACGGTTTATTCCTGAAACTTATCGAAAGTGGGGTAGGAGGGAAAACATATGATGTAATTAAATCAATGTATACAAACAACAAATGTGCAGTTAAAATTGGAGACAAACAAACAAAATACTTCCCACAGGGGCGGGGGGTGACGCAGGGCTCGCCAATCTCACCGACACTCTTTAATATTTACATAAATGGATTGGCAAAACTACTTGAACAATCTACAGCACCCGGTCTCACCCTATATCACAGAAATCACAGAAACCCCACAGTGCAGATAGAGGCCATTTCGGCCCATCGAGCCTGCACCGACACATATCCCACCCGATCCCCGTAACCCCCACACCAACACATATCCCACCCTATCCCCGTAACCCCACGTATTTAATCCCCCTAACACTAAGGGTCAATTTATCATAGCCAATCAACCTAACCCGCACATCTTTGGACTGTGGGAGGAAACCGGAGTACCCGGAGAAAACCCACGCAAACACGGGGAGAATGTGCAAACTCCACACAGACAGTCGCCCGAGGCCGGATTCGAACCCGGGTCCCTGGCGCTGTGAGGCAACAGTGCTAACCACTACGCCACCGTGCTGGTTCTGCTGTCACCTACTAAAGAGGGGCTACAGCAAAACCTGGACCTGCTGGAGTCGTACTGCCAGACTTGGGCCCTGACAATAAATCCCCAAAAAACCAAAGTCCTTGTGTTCCAGCAAAGATCCAAACATCAGGGACCCAAAATAAATTTCACAGTAGGAACAACCAAAATTGAACAAACCACTAACTACACATACTTGGGCTTAAAAATCAGTTCTACGGGAAACTTCAAACTGGCTGTGAATGAACTGAAAGAGAAAGCAAGAAGGGCTTTCTATGCCATCAAAAAATCAATCCAAATAGAAATCCCAATTAGCATTTGGCTCAAAATTTTCAAATCAGTAATTGAACCAATTGCACTCTATGGCAGTGAGGTATGGGGACCGCTAACTCAACAAGAATTTGCAAAATGGGACAAACACCCAATTGAGATCCTACATGCAGAATTCTGTAAAAGTATCCTCCGGACTCAAAGGAAAACAGTAAACAATGCATGCAGGGCAGAACTAGGCCAATATCCATTAATAATCACTATCCAAAAAAGAGCCACCAAATTTTGGAATCACCTACAAATGAACAATCCCCAATGCTATCACTACGACGCCCTGAAATGCCAAGAGCTGACCATAAAGAAGAATACCCTCAGTCAACTAGTCCTGGGACTCAGTGAAGTAACTACTAACAATACTAACAATAACCAGCCCCAGGATAGTGACAGGGTAACACAAAGAATTCGACCCAACACAATCGTCGCTAAGCAAAAGGAAAAATATCTGACATATTGGGCAGAAACAACAAAAACCCAAAGCAAACTCAATTGCTACTTGGCCCTAAACAGACAATACAACATAGCTGATTACCTGACCATGGTAAAGGATAACAAACTGAGAAGAACCTTGACAAGGTACAGACTTAGCGAACATAGCCTAGCGATCGAAAAAGGCAGACACAGGCAGACCAGGCTGCCAAGAGAGGACAGGATATGCTCTCACTGCAGTCAGGGAGTGGTGGAGACAGAGATGCACTTCCTCACAGCTTGTGGAAAATATCAGGGCATCAGGGAGAATTTCTACCAAAAATTCTCACAAATATGCCCTGATTTCAGAAATCTGAATGACAACCAAAAACTCCCATTCCTACTGGGAGAGGAGAGAAGCTGTATAACACTGGCGGCACACTATGTTACAGCTTGCCATGAACAGAGGGACAACCAGTAAACTAAGAAAAGAATATATATAAACAATGCGAATGTATATTTATACACTCAGGGATATACCTGTTTATACACTGTATGAATAGAACTGCATTTATGTGCTAAACCATAAATGTATTTTGATGCTTTGGCAACATAAGATGTAACTTATCATGCCAATAAAGCGATTTGAATTGTGAATTGTGAGTGGGCAAAACTATGGCAAATGGAGTTCAATGTGGGAAAGTGTGAGGACATCCACTTTAAACAAATCATATTATTTTATAAATGGTGAGACACGCAAAGGAGGGGGAGATTAACCTGAACAGTTTGCTCCAGACTTCGGTCACACCTCGTAGAGAGGTGCAGGTTCAGATCGGAGTTGGTGTGACCGACAGTACGCAGTGTAAGGGGAACTCAGGTGAGATGGAGAAAGAGGATCCACAGAAACTGATCCTATTCAACAGGTACAATGTACTTACTACCTGTGAGGATAAGGATAAAGACATCGGAAGGACAGACAGAAAGCAAACCATGGCACTTTGGAGCAGGAGACTGTCCAAAGGGGGAAGGAGGAGGAAGGGAAGCATAATGTGGTAGTTGTAGGGGATTCCATAATTAGGGGGACAGATAGCATCCTTTGTAAGCAAGATCGAGTATGTTGCCTACCTGGTACCAGGGTGAGGGACATCTCGAACCAGTTTGAAAGGATATTGGAAAGGGGGAGGACCAAGAACATAGGCAAGAGTTCCTGTTTGGGGAGTACCAGGAACTAGGAGCTAATTTAAAGAACAGGACCCTCAATGGTTATTCTCGGATTACCTGAGCCATGTGCAAATTGGCATAGGGATAAGCAGATTAGGAAGATGGCTAAAAGAGTGGTGTGGGAAAGAGGGGTTCCATTTCATGGGGCACTAGCACCAGTATTGGGACAAGAAGGAACTGTACCATTGGGATAGACTCCACCTGAACTGGGCTGGAACCAGGGTCCCAGTGGAAAGGATAAATAAGACTTTAAACTAGTAAATGGCGGGGGGGGGGGGGCTCAGATGGAAAATGTAGTATAAGTAATAGCTCAAAAACAAACAAAATAGAAGAGAGTAGAGTAACCGTCAGAAATTGTGCTTTGGGCACTACAGGTAAAGGAATAACTAAAAGATGTAAAGTGATTAAACCAGGCGAGAGAAATAAGCAACATTTCAGTAAAACATTAGAGCTGAAGGACAGGCTAGGGTGTGTGGTCCAAATAAGCGTTCTTTATACAAATGCATGGAGTATAAGGAATAAATTGAATGAACTGCAGGCGCAAATTCAACTTAGAGGTTATGACATGGTAGCCATTACTGAGACATGCTACAAGACAGTCAGGACTGGGAACTAAATATACCAGGTTATAAGAGCTACAGGGAAAGATAGGGAAAATGGTAGAGGGGGAGGAGTAGCCTTAGTGATTAAGGATGAAGAGAGGATATAATGAGGGGTAAGCAGACAGTGGAGAATTTATGGGTAGAATTGAGATTAAGGAAAGGATTTAAAACTGTAGTGGGAGTTGTGTATCAGCCTCCAGGTAGCAGCTGTGAAGTGGTAGATTGTATAACTGCAGAGATTAGACAAGCATGCCGCAAAGGCAGAGTGGTTTTAATGGGGGATTTTAACTTTCACATAGATTGGGATAAGCAGATTAGCACATGCCAGCAAGCTAGTGAATTTCTTGAGTGTGTCCGGGATAGTTTTCTGCAACAATATGTCCTAGAACCAACAAGGGGGCAAGACATATTGGCCTAGAAATTCAGTATCGCCACGTTTGGGGCGCTACAGCCGGGCGTTCGCTAAATTTAGCGCTCGGCGCAACTTAGCGCCACCTTCACCGAAATTGAGTTGCATCGCCTCAAGAGGTTGCTGCTGCGCTAAAGCAGGCGATGCACGACTATCATAAGGTGCTAAGCCGGAGAGCCGAGGCGCTAACACCGAGGGCGGGTGCAGCGCAGGTGCGGCGAGTTGCTGATTGAAGGCAGACACGCTCGCGCCGGTCAGCTCTTAAAGGGGGAGGGTGGACTTGTTTGGCTGCCATGCCCTGCACACTGCAGCCCTGAAGCAAGGCTTGACCGTTGCTGGATCATCATTTCTACGCCCAGGACCATGCAGAAGGCTAGGGAGCGAGCGGAGCGCTTCAGCGAGGTGCCCTGAGGCTACTGGTTGGCACAGTAGAGCGCAGGCGACCTGTCCTCTTCCCTGACAGTGGGAGGAGGCTGCTTCCCAGCGAATACCGAAAAGCCTGGAGGGAGGTGGCAAACAGGGTGACCACCAACAGCATGGTAGCCAGGACTGCACTTCAATGCAGGAAAAAGTTCAACGACCTCACTCGGGTTGTCAGGGTGAGTACCCTTTCAACTATCCTGTTCATCCCTGCATGTGCACCTCAGTTTCTGGTAAAGGGACCTGAAAGCCCCAATGCCCAGCCCTCATCCAAGAGCTATGGGACTCTCATGAAAACCACTTGCACATTCAGCACTTTACACACTGTCAGGGCTATTCCACCATGGGAGGCAGTGCAGGCAAGATAAGGGCTTGACACTGTCAGGGCTATTCCACCATGGGAGGCAGTGCAGGCAAGATCAGGGCTTGACACTGTACTTAGAGGCCGTCCTTTCTCTTGCAGGGCAAGCTGGCCCACAATCGCAGGCAGCAGCAATGGACCGGGGGAGGCCGTCCTGACCTCAAAGAGCTCAGTGACCTGCAGCAGCGTGTGGAGCGCATTATGGCAGGCCAGCTGATTGGCCCCGTCGCCAGTGGAGATGCCGACCCTGTTCTGGACAGCAATGGTAAGGTCATCGCCTTTTTGACCTCTCTCTTTCCACTTGTGCCTCACACCAGCATCCTTTGCCACTATCGAACCAATGCAGTGCACAGCAGCACTCATGCCTCCCTCGCTGCTGCCCTGTCCTCACTCTAAAGCAACTGTTGTGCCTCCCTGCTTTCAGATGCTGATTCGCCAGGTGAGGAGGCGGGCCCTCAAGCTGCCACTGTCAGTGATTCTGAATTTGAGGAGGAGGAAGAGGAAGCCGGCCCATCAGTGCCACCCTCAGCCGAGGCAGCCCATGGCCATGATGGGGACACATCTTCCCTGGAGGGGAGCAGGGGGGATGGGTCTGAGGACAGTGAAGCTCCGGGGCCCAGCGGGCTGCAGCAATGCGGGAGGGGTGGGGAAGCTCGGCGGCCTTCTCCCCGGAGGGTGAGTGCGGCCTCCAGTCCTGCTACGGTGAGCGCAGAGGAGGTGCAGCTCCTTGGTGAAATGGGCACCCAGGCTGAGCGCAGGCACACTGAGCTCATGGCTGCAGTGGCAAGGATGCTTGACTCCATAGAGCCACTGGCAAGGAGTGCTCAGGAATTCGGGGCAGCACAAGCCAGGAGTCTGCAAGAATTCAGTGCAGCACAGGCAAGGAGTCTGCAGGACTTTGCGGCAGCACAGGTGGCTTCCAGCCAAGTGCTCAGTCGTGCCGTGCATTCACTGGCTGGTCTGATGCAGACAGATCAGGGCCACACGGGCACTAACTGCTGCCACCTTCGCTGGATCGGCCAGGCATTGCTGGGGCCCTCGCCGCGCCACAGCAGCCCAGCAGTCTGTGCTTCAGCAGATTGCTGCACATGCTGCAGTGCTGGCCCGTGCGAGTGCCAGTGTATCAGCCAACCAGGGAGTGTCTGTGCTCTGTCAGGTTGGCAGCATTCCTGCAGCCAATACTGTCACTCCTCCACTGCAGCTGCCACCACCCATAGGACAGACTGCTGCCGCCCAAGCAGAGTTGGAGCAGTCGGCAGCCAGGCCCTCCAGGCCCAGAGCTGGTCCAGGCCGTCCCCCAAGGGCATCTGGCATCTCACCATCTGACCCTCAGCAGCCTTCCCCCAGCCTTGCTGCAGCCACTGGAATCCCATTGAGGAGGAGCTGCAGGGTGGGAAGGGGCCATTCGCGGAAGCAAGGCGGATCACCCTCACAGGGGAAAAAGTAGAAGGTGTGGCCAAATGTTGTGTTTATATATGAAGGCCGAGAATGTTTTTTTTATATATGAAGGCCGAGCCTGTTGTGTTTGTTATTTATATGAAGGCCGAGGATCATGGTCATTTTTTAAAAACTTTTTTTCATTTTCTGAAGGTTGTGAGAGCCAGTTATGTCTCTGATTGTTTTTTGGGGGGTTTATCTGAATTAGTTTGTCATGCGGGAAGGGCACAGAGTTTGCACAGTAAAAAAATTTCTTTAATCACATTGTCCATGTTTGCACTTTGAACTATTTGTTGCCTTGACCGGCTGAGGGCTTGCAGAGTGGCTCCATTCAGGTTCTTTCATTGGCACAAGCCATTCCCTGAGAGGGGGCCTAGAACCGAGTTGCAATAAGCCGCCGACGGACGGCCCTTGCACTTTGTGCCTCCCTCCCATCTTGGTGCTCCTCCTCCTCCTCTGGTGGCCCTCCAATGTCTGCTGGCAGTGGCTGAGTCCTGAGGATAGCCAGGTTGTGCAGCATGCAGCAAGCTACAATGAAATGGGAGACTCGCTCAGGCAAGTACTGTAGGGCTCCTCCGGAACGGTCCAGACAGCGGAACCGTTGCTTGAGCACGCCGATTGTGTGCTCAATGATGTTCATGGTAGCTTGATGGCTGTCATTGTATCGCTCTTCAGCAGGGGTGCTGGGCGCACAGAGCGGGGTCATCAGCCAGGTGCACAAAGGATAGCCTTTGTCCCCAAGAAGCCATCCTCGTGGGTGAGCCTGGGCTTCGAAAATGTCTGCCACAGAAGTCTGGCGCAGGATGAAGGCATCGTGGCTGCTGCCTGGAAAGCGGGCATTGACAGCTAGTATGAGCTGCCTGTGGTCACACACCAACTGGACACTGAGCGAATGGTAGCCCTTCCAGTTGCGGTAATCCTCGGCATTCTGTAGAGGTGCCCGCAAAGCCACATGCGTGCAGTCAATGGTGCCCTGGACCATGGGGAAGCCCACTATTCCTCCAAATCCCATTGCACGCTCTTGCTGCTTATCCAGGGTCATGGGGAAGGAGATGTACTGACGTCTCCTTCTGAAAAGGGCATTGGTCACCTGGCGGATGCAGCAATGTACCGCGAACTGGGAGATGTTGGCAATGTCCCCAGTAGCGGATTGGAAAGAGCCGGTGGCATAGAAGTTGAGAGCCACCGTCACCTTCACTGCCACCGACAGACGTCCTGCTCCTCAGCTGTGGCTGCAGATCTCTGCGAAGCAGGTGGCAGATCTCAGTGACCACCTCCCTTCTGAATCGCAGCCTCCAAACACACTGCTCCTCAGACATGTTCAGATATGAGAACTGCTGGCAGTATACCCTGGGTGGATAAGGCCTCCTGTGCCGACGCCTGTTGGCCCTTCTCCATCTGGCCATGACTGGCACTCTCTCACGGCGTCTCTGAGCCCTTTGAATGCAATGCAGTAAGCCAACATTTCCACCTATTGCAGCCCCCATTATATGTGGCGACTCAAGGCTATGGCACTGAAAGTTAAATCGAAGTGCGTAGCTCTGGCCTGAAGCCAGAAGTACCTGTGCGAGCGCTGAGTAAAAGCAGAAATCTCTCTCCTTTTGTCTCTCTCCAAATATCCGTCTCTCACACAGGATTGCCACAAAATGGCTGCCACTTATAATGCAGGAGGAGTCCCCTTTAAATAGCATCCCCCGCGCCCCGCAGCGACTGGGAACCGTTCCCCTCTACCAGTCGCTGGGGGCACCAGGTGCACAGAAGGGCGGCGCCACTGAAGTTCTGGTTCGGGGCGCACCAAGGGCGTTGCACCATGAAATGACGTCAGGATCTGCGCGCGCAGCTGAGCGGGCGCTGCGGTTTTGCACCGCCGCTAAATCTTGAGTGAAATTCGTGAGAGGCGCAGATTGCGCCGCGCCCGGGCGCTAGCCGCTTAGCACCCCACTTCTTCTCCTCCTAAGGCGCTAGCGGCTGGCGCGAACAACTGAATTTCTAGGCCATTAGATTTAGTAATGAGTAATGAGCCAGATTTAGTTAACAGCGTAACTGTGCATGAACATTTATCCAATAGCGATCATAACATGATCGACTTCAAAGTAGTGTTTTTAGATTCTAGATTTAGGTAAGGCCAACTTCAATGGGATGAGGCAGAGACTGTCCACAGTAAACGGGGCAAATCTGTTATAGGGGAAAATGACAGAAGATTGGTGGGAGATGTTTAAAAATGAATTTAAGGTGATACAGAACCAGTTTTTACCCCTGAGGGGCAAGAGCTCCACTTGCCAAAAAACAGCCATGGACAACTGAAGAGGTAAAGGACAGCATAGAACTAAAGGAAAAAGCATACAAAAATGCAAAAATAGTACGGATCCTGATGAATGGGAAAGATATAAAGAACAGCAAAGGGTGACAAAACAGATAGTAAGAGCCACAAAAAGGGAGCATGAAATAAAACTTGTAAGGGATATCTAAATCAATATGAAGAATTTTTACAATTATATTAGGAAAAAGAGGGTGGTCAGGAGCAATGCGGGCCCCTTAAAAACTGAAAGTGGTGATATTGTCAATGATAATAAGGAAATGGCGGACATGTTGAATAATTACTTTGTGTCATTATTTATAGTGGAGGAAATCCCAAAGAAACTAATATTGAATCAGGGACAGGGACTCATCAAAATTAACATAAGCAAAATAACAGTATTGAAGAAAATAATGGCACTAAAGAATGACAAATCCCCAGGGCCAGATGGTTTCTATCCCAGGTTTTAAAGGAAGTAGGTGAGAACATTGCAGATGCCCTAACTATAATCTTCCAGAGTTCTCTAGATTCAGGAACCGTTCCTTTAGATTGGAAAATTGCACATGTCACTCCGCTATTTAAGAATGGCGAGAGGGGGAAACCAGGGAATTATAGACCAGTTAGCCTCACATCTGTTGTCAGGAAATTACTAGAGTCTATAATTAAGAATAGGGTGACTGAACATCTTGAAAAATTTCAGTTGATCAGAGAGAGCCAGCATGGATTTGTAAAAATTAGATCATGCCTGACAAATCTGACTGAATTTTTTGAAGAGGTGACTAAAGTAGTGTGTAACAATCAAAAACATGTCATTCTATAGTGGCCACTAGGTGGAGCTGTAGAGCTGTGTAGAGCTGTATATAGCTGTATGTATTAAGACTATACTACCCAGCTGTATATATATTAAGACTACATTACCCATGAGGCTAGGCTACCCACAAGGCAACAGTCAAGATGGAAGCCTCTACAGATACTGTACCGGTCCACATGTGCTCAATAAAAGTAGCTAGCAAAAGCTAGCTGTGTTCATAATAAGAATGTCTAGTTATAAATGAACATAACATGGTACCAGGGTGGTGAAGATCTGCTGAAAATTGTGAAAAGTGACATGGAGAATTTGAAGCCACCAGAGTATTTGAATCTCGAGGGAAATGTCGACTACAACTGGCGGATTTTTAAACAGCAATTCGAACTCTACATTGCAGCCATCGGATTCGGTACGAAGCCAGACGCAAGGAAGATAGCGTTGCTGCTTACGGTTGCAGGCCCACAGGCGATAGAGGTATTTAATACATTTGTATTTAATCCAGCGGAGAACAGAGAAAAATTAGAAGATGTGCTAAAAAAATTTGATGCACATTGCTCTCCCAAAAAGAATGAGACGTATGAAAGATACATCTTCCGTTCTCGGACACAGCAACAAAATGAGACTTTTGATAGCTTTATAACTGATCTGAAACTGAAAGCACAGACATGTAATTTCTCTGAGCTCAAAGCATCCATGATTCGTGACCAGATTGTGTTTGGTATTCATGATAAAAAAGACAGGGAACGTCTGTTGAGAGAAACCGAACTAACATTGGAAAATGCTGTGACAATATGCAAAGCCAGCGAGCTAGCTCAAAAGCATGCGAAGCATTTTAGTGAAATCATTAATGATGCGATTGTAGTAAGTGCTGCTGTTGGTGCTGTGTCCTACAAGGGGAAGAAACGTGGGCAGAACAGAAATGAAAAGCAATCGGAGGATGAAATTTTTAATTGTAAACGCTGTGGTTACAAACACCAGTTAAGACAATGCCCAGCGTTTGGAAAAATGTGCACAAAGTGTAATGGAAAGAATCACTTTGCCAAACAATGCTTTTCAAAAGTAAAAACAACGAAAGGGCAACAAGTTAATGTGACTGAGGACACTGATTTAAGTGAGACATTTTTTGTAGGAATGGTGTCATGTGACGATATCAAAAAAGATACAGAAAATGTGCAGCCCTCAGAAATGGACAATGCTGAACATAAAGTCAATGCAGTAAAAGTGGACAAATGGATGATCCCACTGCAGATAAATGGAGCATTAGTTACATTGAAACTGGACACTGGGGCAAAAGCAAACTTAATCAGTATGAGTGACATAAAAAATATGAAAGAAAAGCCCAAAATACAGAAAAAGTCAGTACTACCGAAGAGCTATAATGGACAGAAAATAGATAGCTTAGGTGTATGCAGACTTAAAGTGACAGTCAAAGACAAAGTGCATCATCTCATGTTTTCTGTTGTGGCTGAAAGACTTGATTCGATACTAGGTGACAAAGCTTGTGAAGACTTAGAACTGGTCAAGAGAGTATACTGTATAAACTGTGCCATAAGCAGACCAGATGACTCAGGTGATGAAGCAGAGAGCCCATCAAGGATGAAAAGGCCAAAGGGTATCCATGTCTTCAAAAAGCCTAGTTTCTCCAAGAAGAAAGAAAAAGACTTCAAGGTCAAAGAGAAGCCAAAGGAAGAAAAGCACAAAGAGAAAAAACACAAGGAGAAAAAGTCCAAAGATATAACCGCAGCAGATGTTGTTAAGCAGTGGAAAGAGAAAAAGAAAAAGAAGAAGCCTGCACCAGAGCAGGAAGCAGTTCCGGTGGATACTCCTTCTTCCCTCAGGCCAATCTTTGGTGTTCCATTAGCCGAGGCTGCTGAGAGGACTATGCTGTATGATGGGATCCAGCTGCCAGCAGTTTTTTGAGAGTGCATTGACTACATTGAGAGTTATGGCATGAAGAGTGAAGGAAACACTGAAACCCTCTCCAAGCAAAGATCGCAAGGAGACCTCGATCTATACAAGAGCAGATTGATGACAATGCCGCAACTGCATCTTGTCATTCACCGCCAGAACAATCTCATGAAGACACATCAGACTTACCCGTGTTGAGAAGATCCACACGTGAAGTAAAAGAGCCTGATAGACTTAATCTTTGAGTACAATGTAAAGCTTTGAAAATGTGTTGACTGTTTTGAAAATGTTTATGTTTATAGAGCACTAACAAAAGTGTTACTGATATTATCTTTATTGTTTTCTTGAAAGTTGATTGATATTGATTTTGTTAAACCTCAAAGAAAGGGGGATGTAACGATCAAAAACATGTCATTCTATAGTGGACACTAGGTGGAGCCGTAGAGCTGTGTAGAGCTGTATATAACTGTATGTATTAAGACTACACTATCCAGCTGTATATATATTAAGACTACATTACCCATGAGGCTAGGCTACCCACAAGGCAACAGTCAAGATGGAAGCCTCTACAGATACTGTACCGGTCCACATGTGCTCAATAAAAGTAGCTAGCAAAAGCTAGCTGTGTTCATAATAAGAATGTCTAGTTATAAATGAATATAACATAGTGGACAGGGGAATGTCTATGGATGTTATTTATATGGACTTCCTGAAGGTATCTGATAAAGTCCCTCATAAGAGACTAAGGTTGAAGTCCATGGAATTGAAGGCAAATTATTGACCTGGTTAGGAAATTGGCTGAGCGGCTGGAAACAGAGGAGGTGATTTTGCCAATGGAGAGCTTTTGGAGGCGGGACTCCCACTTGTCAGGTTTCAGTCCTGCCTCCATCAACTTCTGGCCAACCCACGCTATTTTCCCTTGATTGACCTTGTTAAGTCCACCCAGCGGGCTTAGCAGGACAATTAAGGGAAAGCCGGTTGCAGAGAACATCAATGTATGATGTTTCATCTGTCAAAAATTTTTGACAGATGATTTATCATTGTTTGATAGCTCTATGAGGCTGTCAAACAGTGACATTCTCTGTAGCTTGATGAGGTCTTGAATTCAAGACCTCATCAAACTTCTTTCTTTTGCAGAAATGAGATGGTTGTTGCATTAGAGAATGCAACGGCCATCGGTCATCTCTACCGCAGAGATGCGAGACTCTCCTCATACCCATCGACTGAAGCCTGCAGGAAGAAACAAAGGTAAGTACACTTTTTCTAACACTTTGCACTTACCTCAGATACTCAGCTCTCCACTTCTACACCCATCACTCACCTTCACAGCACACTTTAGGACCCCTGCGACTCTCGGAGACCCACTACTCGCCTCACTGACCTGGCGGCTTTCGGAGCCTTCGGGAAGCCCGCACTTATGTGGCCAAAAAGGGGAAAATCCTATTTTCTGCCTGTTAACTACCTGTTAACAGGCAGTTCATTGGCTTTAATCCCTTCCCGCCTCCAAGGAGATGGGACCCAGCGTGGGACGGTTACCCGCCTCCTCGCAAGATGGCAAGGAGGCTTGTTGGGAGTGGGTTGGGCACCCGCCCCCAAATTCTGCCATGCTCCTGGCAGTACCGCCTCCATACCCACCTCCCCAGGGCAGGCAAAATCGCCCCCAGAGAATAGGGATAATGGGCAGGTACTCTGATTGGCACGATGTTACTAGTGGTGTCCTGCAAGGACCTGTGTTGGGGCCTCAACTATTCACCGTATGTATTAACGACTTAGATGATGGGCTAGAAAGTCATATATCCAAATTTGCCGATGACACAAATATAGGCGGCATTGTAGGCAGTGTAGAAGAAAGCATAAAATTACAAAGAGATATTGATTGATTAAGTGAATGGGCAAAACTGTGGCAAATGGATTTCAATGTAAGCAAATGTGAGGTCATCCACTTTGAACCTATAAAGGATAGAACAGGGTACTTTCTAAATGGTGAAAAACTAAAAACAGTGGCAGTCCAAAGGGACTTGGGGGTCCAGGTACATGGATCATTAAAATGTCATGAACAGGTACAGAAAATAATCAAAAAGGCTAATGGAATGCTGGCCTTTATGTCTAGAGGACTAGAATACAAGGGGGTAGAAGTTATGCTGCAGCTGTACAAAGCCCTGGTTAGACCACACTTGGAGTACTGTGAGCAGTTCTGGGCACCACACCTTAGGAAGGATATATTGGCCTTGGAGGGAGTGCAGCGTAGGTTTACCAGAATGATACCTGGACTCCAAGGGTTAAATTACGAGGAGAGATTACACAAGCTAGGGTTGTATTCCCTAGAATTTAGATGGTTAATGGGTGATTTGATTGAAGTTTTCAGGATATTAAGGGGAATTGGTAGGGTAGATAGAGGGAAACTATTTCTGCTAGTTGGGGAGTCTAGGACTAGGGGGCATAGTCTAAAAATTAGAGCCAGAGTGAAATTAGGAAACACTTCTACACACAAAAGGTGGTAGAAGTTTGGAACTCTCTTCCGCAAATGGCAATTGATGCCAGATCAATTGTTAATTTTAAATCTGAGATTGATAGATTTTTGTTAACCAAAGGCATTAAGGGATACGGGCCAAAGGCGGGTATATGGAGTTAGGTCGCAGATCAGCCATGATCTCACTGAATGGTGGAACAGGCTTGAGAGGCTAAATGGCCTATTCTGTTCCTAACTGCGGAGGAGCAAAGAGATTTGGATCTCCGTGCACACATCTCACTAAAACCTAATGCACAGGTACAAAAATCAATACAGGAAACTCTTTTTTATCTGGCACCAACGGAACCGGCGTGGTGCCAGTTTATCAAAAAGTCCGGATTACAGAGAGGTATAGTAAAAGGTACGAGAGCTCCATACACAGCAACAAATCCAGGCTTCCCTGTTGCTTAGCAACAGGTGCAGGAACTCCGACCACAAGATCCAAGCGTCCCTGTTGCTTAGCAACAGGTGCAGGAACCCGACCACAAGATCTAAGCATCCCTGTTGCTTAGCAACAGGTGCAGGAATCTGGCCACAGATCCAGGAACAGGCCACTAATATGAAGTAAAACTTACCTGAACCTACTCCTGAATTTTGCCGGTTAACAGAGATTTCCGGTTATTTAGGTGCCGGTAAATCGAGAGTTTCCTGTAAAAAGGCTAATGGAATGTTTGGCCTTTATCTCAAGGGAGCTGGAATACAAAGGGGAGGAAGTGATGCTTCAGTTGTACCGAGCCTTGGTCAGACCTAATCTGGAGTGACTGCATTCAGTATTGGGCACCTCATCAAAGGGAGGATATATCGGCCTTGGATGAGGTACCGAGCAGATTCACGAGAATGACACCGGGGCTAAAAAGGTTAAATTATGAGACAGGTTGCGTAAAGTTGACTTCTATTCCCTTGAGTTTAGGAGATTGACGGGTGAGCTAATCGAGGTGTTTAAAATGTTAAAACAATTTGATATGGTACAGCGGAAGAACTATTTCCTGGCTCCCATGTTAGCTGATATTGTTAACGGCTCTTTCTCCTCAGGTACTGTCCCCATCTCCTTCAAATCTGCCATCATCACCCCTCTCCTCAAAGAAAATCCTTGATCCATCTGTCCTTGCAAACTGCCGCCCCCATCTCCAACCTCCCTTTCCTCTCCAAAGTCCTTGAACGTGTTGGCCCCTCCCAAATCTGTGCCCATCTTTCCCAGGACTCCATGTTTGAATCCATTCAATCAGATGTCCACCCCTGCCACAGTACCGAAACGACTCTTATCAGTCACAAATAATGTGACTGTGACCATGGTAAACTATCACTCCTCATCCTTCTTGACCTGTCTGCAGCCTTTAACACGGTTGACCACACCATCCTCCTCCAATGCCTCTCCACCATCGTCCAGCTGGGTGGGACTGCACTCGCCTGGTTCCATTCTTATTTATCTAATCATAACCAGAGAATCACCTGCAATGGCTTCTCTCCCCTCTCCCACACCATTATCTCTGGAGTCTCCCAAGGATCTATCCTTGGCCCCCTCCTATTTCTCATCTTTATGCTGCCCCTTGGCATCTGAAAACACAGCGTCAGTTTCCACATGTACGCTGATGACACACAGCTTTTCGTTACCACCACTTCTCTCGACCTCTCCACTGTCTCTAAATTGTCAGACTGCTTGCCCGATATCCAGTACTGGATGAGCAGAACTTTCTTCCAACTAAATATTGGGAAGACTGAAGCCATTGTCTTCGGTCCCCATCACAAACTCTGTTCCCTAACCACTGACTTCATCCCTCTCCCTGGCAACAGTCTGAGGCTGAACCAGACTGTTCGCAAACTTGGTGTTATATTTGACACCAAGGTGGGCTTCCGAACAATTATCCGCGCCATCACGAAGACCGTCTATTTCCATCTGCGTAACATCAGCGGACTCCGCCCCTGCCTCAGCTCATCTGCTGCTGAAATCCTCATCCATGCCTTTGTTACCTTTAGACTTGACTATTCCAATGTTCTTCTGGCCGGCCTCCCTTCTTCCACCCTCTCTAAACTTGAGCTCATCCAAAACTCTGCTGCCTGTATCCTAACTCGCACCAAGTCCCATTCACCCATCTCCCCTGTGTTCGCTGACCTACATTGGCTACCGGTTAAGCAATGCCTCAATTTTAAAATTCTCATTCTTGTTTTCAAATCCCTCCATAGCCTCGCCCCTCCCTATCTCTGTAACCTCCTCCAACCCTACAACCATCAGATATCTGAGCACCTCCAATTCTGGCCTCATGCACATCCCCGATTTTAATCGCTCCGCCATTGGCAGCCGCGACTTCAGCTGTCAAGACTCTAAGCTGTGGCATTCCCTCGCTGAAACTCTCTGCCTGTCTAATTCTCTTTCCTCCTTTAAGATGCTCCAAAAAACCTATCTCTTTGACCAAGCATCTGTCCTAATGTCTCCTTATGCGGCTTGTTTGACACTCCTGTGAAGCGCCTTGGGACATTTTACTACATTAAAGGCGCTGTATAAATGCAAGTTGTTGTTGCTTGTGTACAGACACTGTGAACTGACAGTTTGATCCTATCCTGTGTAGTCACTGTGATCTGACATTGTGTTCAGTCTCTGTGACCTGATGCGTGTATATTGGCCCAGAAATTCGGGTTGGGAGCTTCCCGCGGGTGCAAGCCCCCGATCTGCACTTACCTTGCGTGCCGGCCGTTGAGCTGTAGGGCCCCGTGGAATTACGATCTGGGGCCTGGTCCAGCTGCCGGCGCGCAGTGCTTGCGTATCCCAGGGGCACAGTTAGTTTGATGCATCCCCTGGGATTACGTGGGCCATGGGCAGCCAATCGGAGCAGGGAATGCTCCATTCATAAGTCTGACAAGAAGTGCTGTCAAGACTTATAAATACTACGGCCCCAAAATAGCACTAAACCTTCAAATACTTTTTCTTTTTAATCACATTTTTTAAATAAACTATAAATTACATTAAATAACTATTTTAAACAATAATTTAAATTTTTGAAAAAAATAATTTTATATTCTAACGGGGCTAAAAATAAACTTACCTTGCTTTGAAGTATTTAAAAATAATAAACCTGTGGAAAAAATGTTTTAATTTTAATTAATTCACCACTTACCTTGTAAAAAGCAGGCCTTACGCCTGCTTTTTATATTTCTAAATTCTGCAAGCTTACGATCCCGGAGAAACCTGTAAAAACAGCCTAAGTTTGATGCGCATGCGCAGCCTCCCCCGCGCACGCGTTCGACCTCTGAACCTCTTCGTTCAGAGGAACGGAAGTGCCGGTTTCCCACGCATGCGCAGTGCATGCAGGAAACCGGCACTTCCATCGGGCCCACGGGTGAGTACCCCGTGTGTACTCACCCGTGGAAACCCGAATTTCTGGGCCATTGTCTGTACAGTTACTGTGACCTGGCACTTGTATCCTGTCCTGTGTAGTCACTCTGACCTGGCACTTGTATCCTGTCTGTGTACAGTCACTGTGACCTCACATTTCGCAGAATCATAGAATCAGAGCACAGAAGTTGGCCATTCAGCCCATCATGCCTGTGCTGGCTCTTAGGAACAGCACTCATCCCCGGGTTTTTGGCCGTATCCCTGCAAGTTCCCCATCCTCAAGTATCTGTCCAACTCCCTTTTAAGATTATTTATGGAATCAGCTGTCACCTCCTTTTCAGGTAAAGGAGTCCAGATCCCAACAATGATGAGTGAAAAAAGTTATCCTCATCTCCCCTCTAGATCTTTTGTGTCTATAATTTCTGGTTATTGACCCACTCGCCATAGGGAATAACTTTTCTCTATCTACTCACTCTCTGAAAACATGCTCTCCAATCTGGTCCAGAGAATCACAGCACCAATTAGTCTGCGGTCAGGGTGACCAAAGAAACTTTATCAAAACCCGTCATCATTTTGAAACTTCTATTAAATCTCCTTTTATCTTCTCCAGTGGAAATCCTCCCAGTATCTCAAGTCTCTCTTTATAACTAGAATTCCTCATACCTGGTGTCATCCTCATGAATCACTTCCACCATCATTGTAAAATTCGATATAAAATACTCATTTAATATCTGCACAATAAATTCACACTTCACAATTAGACTCCCTTCTTCCTGAGTGCCCCAACACTTTAACTATTTTAGTTTTTATATATGGTTTCCCTTTTCACCTCCCTACTACACAGTTCATGTTCTTCATGATTATCCTTAGTATAGTTCACCCTAACTTTTGATATTTCTCCCTTTTAAGTTTCAGTTTAACTGTAATCTCTCTTTACCCAGGTCCCTCATTATATCACTAAATTTTCCCTTTATTTTTGAACCTTCATGGACCTTTTCTATTCTTACACTGAACCTAACAAAGTTGTGATCACTATTTCCCAATTATTCTCTTACTCTAATCAATTATTTGTCCCATTTCATGTTTCCAGAGCTAAATCAAGCAATGCATTTATCCTAAATAACAACAAAAAATGCTGGAAACACTCAGCAGGTCAGGCAGCATCGAGGAGAGAGAAACAGAGTCAATGTTTCGAGTCGGGGACCCTTCGTCAGAACTGGAAAAGGTTAGAGAAGAGAGATTTTTAAGCAGGGGCAGGGAGGAAGGGAGGAAAGAACAAATTGAAGGTCTGTGATAGGATGGAAGGCAGGAGAGATTGACTGACAAAAGGGATGATGGTGCAAGGCTAAAGGAGAGGTAATGGGACAAGTTAAGAAACAAAAGATGACTCTCGATGAGGTGTGAATGATGATGGCAGCAACATTAACAGCTACCATGTGAGAAAACAAGAGAAAAAATATATAAAGAAATACAGAGGCTGAGGTTTTAGTCTAAAATTGTTGAACTCGATGTTAAGTCCAGAAGGCTGTAAAGTGCCTAATAGAAAGATGAGGTGCCATTCTTCGAGCTTACGTTGAGCTTCATTGGAACAGTGCAAGAGGCCGAGGACGGAGAGATCAGAGTGGGAGTGGAGCGGAGAATTAAAGTGACAGGCGACCGGAAGCTCGGGGTCATGCTTGTGGACTGAACAGAGGTGTTCCGCAAATGCTTTTACCCTTGTTGAACAAGAAAATCCTGCTCTATGAAGCCCTGGATCCATTCTAAAAAGTGTTCCCCACTTTGACCACAGAGAATCATAGAAACTTACAGCACAGAAGGAAGCCATTCGGCCCATCGTGCCGGTGCTGGCTCTTTGAAAGAGCAGTCATGCTCAGTCCCATATCCCCGCTTTTTGTCCGTAACCCTGTAAGCTCCTCATCCTCAAGAACCCGTCCAACTCCCTTTTAAAATTATTGATGGAATCAGCTTCCACCACCTTTTCAGGCCGAGCGTTCCAGATCCCAACAACTCTCTGAGTGAAAATAATTCTCCTCATCTCCCCTCTGGATCTTTCTCCAATGATTTTGAATCTATGACCTCTGGTTATTGACCAGTCGCCAGAGGGAATAGTTTTTCTCTCTCTACTCTATCAAAACCTCTCATCACCTTGAAAACCTCTATTAGGTCACCTCTTTACCTTCTTTGTTCCAAGAACAGTCCTAACTTTTCCAACCTCTCCTCATAACTGAAGTCCCTCATCCCTGGTAACATCCTGGTAAACCGCCTCTGTACCCTTTCTAAGGCCTTTGCATCTTTCCTGAAGTGTGGGGCCCAGAATTGTCCACAATACTCCAGCTGAGGCCTAACCAGTGATTTATAAAGTTCTATCACGATCTCTTTCCTTTTATATTCTATTCCTCTATTTATAAACCCAAGTAACCCATATGATTTTTTAACCACCTTATCAATTTGTCCTGCCACCTTTAACGATTTGGGTAAATGGACACCAAGGTCTCTGCTCATCTACACTTTTCAAAATCGTACCATTTATAGTTCACTGTCTTTCCATATTAGTCCTCCCAAATGCATCACTTCACACTTCTCCACATTGAACTCCATCTGCCATGCTTCTGCCCATTTCACCATCCTGCCTATGTCATCCTGAAGTCTATAACTATTCTCATTACTAGCTACTACTGCCAAGTTTTGGATCATCTGCAAACTTTATAAAGCTGCTCCCTACACCCAAGTCTAGGTCGTTTATAAAAATTGAAAAGAATAATGGACAAAAAACAGACCCTTGGGGAACACCAGCTCAAATCACCTCCCAGTCTGAAAAACATCCATCCACCACCACCCAGTGCGTCCTGTCACTGAGCCAATTTCGTATCCAAACCACCACTTTCCCCTTAATTCCATGGGCTTCCATCTTCTTAATAAGCTGCCTGTGTCCTCTCTTGCGCATCCCTGATTATAATTGCTCCACCATTGGTGGCCGTGCCTTCAGCTGCCAAGGACCTAAGCTCTGGAATTCCCTCCCTAAACCTCTCTGCCTCTCTACCTCGCTCTACTCCTTTAAGATGCTCCTTAAAACCTACCTTTTTGACCAAGCTTTTGGTCATCTGCCCTAATTTCTCCTTATGTGGCTTGGTGTCTTTTAATACTCCTGTGAAGTGCATTGGGACGTTTTACTACGTTAAAGGCTCAATATAAATACAAGATGTTGTTGTTGTGTGGCACTTTGTTGAATGCCTTCCGAAACTCTACTGCACTACCTTGAAATAACCTTCTCTGTTACCTCATCAAAGAATTCAATCAAGTTAGTCAGACACGATTTGCCTGGAACAAATCCATGCTGTCTCTTCTTGGTTAACCCATGCATTTCCAAATTAAAATTTACTTTGTACCTGATAATAGTTTCCAATAACTTCCCCACACCGGCGTTAGACTGATTAGCCTGTCAATTCCATGTTTATCCCTCTCCCCTTTCTTGAATATTGGTATAACGTTAGCAACCATCCAGTCCTCCGGCACTATTCCTGTATCCAATGAGGATTGAAAGATTGTGACCAGTTCATCTGCTATTTCTACCTTTGCTTCTTTCAGTAGCCTAGGATGCATTCCATCTGGACCAGGTGACTTATCAACTTTCAGTAATGCTAATCTTTTTAGTACATCTTCTCTATCTATTACTATCATGTCCATAACTTTTCTCTCCTCTTTTAGTGTAACCTTCACATCATCCGCTTCCTTTGTGAAGATAAATGCAAATTACTCATTTAATGCATTTGCCGTGTCCTCTGCCTCTACATGAAGATTTCCCTTTGGTTCCTTAATAGGCCAAACATTTCCCCCAGCCAATCGCTTGCACTCTATATCTTTTAGGGTTCAGTTTAATGTTGTCTGCTAAACTTTTCTCGTAACCTTTCTTTGCCTCGTGTACTAACTTTTTCCATTCCCTCCTGTACTTTCTATAATTTCCTGGTTATTAACTGAATCTTGTTCCTGACATTTGTTACAAGCCTCCCTTTTCTGTTTTATTGGATCTTTTATTTCCTTTGTCACCAGGGCGCATTAGCTTTGGATCCTCTACCTTTTCCCTTCAAAGAAATATGTTTCATTTGTACCAGAACTATCTCTTCTCTGAATTCCCTCCATTGCTCCATTATTGCTTTACCCTGCAATCGCATTTGCCATTCTACCTGTGCTAGGTCCCTTCTTAATTTACTAAAATTAGCTTTTCCCCAGTTGAGCACATTGACCATTAATATTTTCTGGTCTCTTTCCATAATTACTTTAAACCAAACTATGTTGTGGTCACTGTTAGCTAGATGATCTCCTACTGTAACATACTCCACTTGTCCTACTTCATTTTCCAGAACCAGATCTGTAGTGTATGTGCCTTTAAGAGCCCCCTTTGTACTGTAATGCCGGTAATGGCCACTCGGGCTATATAAGCCTGTATATTGTGTTGTATCAGTTAGTTCCCCTCCAGACTTTGTTCAGTAAACACCTGTGAAACCAACTCCTGTCTTCAGTGTCTCTATTAACACACGGATACAACAGTGGCGACGAATTGGAAACGGACTTACCTGCAATTCGGCAGCACCTCAAGGACATCGATTCCTCTGGCGTCCAAAATCGAAGAAAATCAAGAAAAAGAAAAAGCTGTGGTTTCACCAGCTAGCCAAGCTGGTGGCAGGTACTGCAATAATCCTTCCTGGGCGTCGGGCTGGGGCTCCAGCGGCTGGCTCTGCAGCTAGGCCAAGCAGCGAAGGCAGAGGCAAGCAGTAACAGACGGGGAGGGAGCACTCGGGAGACGGCCGGCGCTGCAAGCAGGTCGGCGTTCAGACCTAGCAGAGAGAGAGTCCGGCGGGAACGAGTCTCCACCTGTAAATAAATAAATAAAAAGGGAAACCCGCGGGAAACAGCGTTGTCATCGGCAGCAGCGGCGGGGAAGCGCGGGAAGCGCCATATCTTTTCTGCAGAAAAGAAAGTAAAGCGCGGGAAGTGCCATTTTTTTTCTAGGATGCCTAAGTCTGGCAATATTGATGCTTTTGATAACGAGATAGAGGATTGGACCACATATGTGGAAAGAGTGGAGGTATATTGCACCGCAAATGGAATAGAAAATGGAAAAAAAGCATCAGTACTTCTAAATCTAATGGGCGCAAAGACATACGGGCTGTTACGAAACTTAATCACTCCAGCCAAACCAAAGGACAAGAATTTTAAAGAAATTGTTGATACCCTACAGGAGCACTTAAACCCAACCTGATAGCGGAACGATTCAAATTCTTCAAGTGGAATCAACACAAGAATGAAAGTAACGCTGATTACCTCACCAAATTAAGAAAACTATCAAAGCACTGCCAATTCGGGGCAGGACTAGCAGATTATCTTCAAGACAAATTAGTCTGCGGTCTCCTAAGTGAAGGAACACAGAAAAGGCTGCTGTCTGAAAAAGATTTAACACTGGACAAGGCTTTCAGTATGGCTGTATCATACGAAGCAGCTGCAAGAGGAGCTGCAGAGATACAACAAAAGACACAGGACTTCGGCACCCATGAAATGACACAGGCTTTCGAGAGATGTTATCACTGTGGCAGATCCACCCATGACCAGAGGGACTGCTGGTTCAAGGACAAAGCATGCAGGCAATGCAGAAAGATTGGACACATTGCACGGGTATGCCGATCTGGACAAAAAAAATCCACGGACAGGAACAAAAAAATCAATAACGAAAAGTACAGAAAGGTACAAATGATGACGGACAGTAGCTCCGAAGACTAGAAGAGCGATAGCGACTCCGAAAACAAGAGACTAAGCTGTCTCAAATTACATAATGTAATTGCCAAAGAAGATTACCAGACCATTTGGGTTACCCTCACGATAGCAGGGTCCCCAGTTAAAATGGAGCTAGATACAGGATCAGCTCTGACCATCATAAATCGACGGGATTACGAGCGGCTATTTCCGCATATACCTTTAAAAGACACATCCATTATCTTGAAAACATATACGGGGCAGAAAGTATACCCCAAAGGAAAAATAAGGGTGCCTGTTGTATACAACGGCAAGGAAATACAAAAGTTGTATTTATACATTCTACAAGATGGTGGTCCACCGCTGTTGGGACGTGAATTGATCAGGAAAATACGTTTAGACTGGCACTCCATTCAGGCACTGACGGTGACCAGTAAGGAAAAAAACGATGATGATGTCATACCTGAACGATTAAAAGACATCTTGGCCAACGCCAAAGAAGTGTTTCAAGAGAAACTAGGAACCTTGACAGGCATCACCGCCTCAATAAAAGTGGAAGATGCGGCAATTCCCAAGTTTTTTAAGGCAAGACCGGTGCCATACGCAATTCGTCCAGCAGTCGAGGCAGAGCTGGAGAATTTGGAAAAGGCAGGCGTATTATCCAAAATAGATTGGAGCGAGTGGGCAACACCCATCGTCCCAGTCATGAAGAAAGTGTTGAATAATGATAAATCTGAAGAACAGAGAAAAATTCGCATCTGTGGAGACTTCAAGGTGACTGTAAACCCGGTCCTTCACATGGTACAGTATCCTCTTCCGAGGATAGAAGATATTTTCGCCTCACTATCCGGAGGGAAACGTTTCACCAAAATTGACTTGGCACAGGCATATCTACAGATGGAGGTTGAAGAGGCCTCTAAAAAGTATCTCACAATAAATACACACAAAGGTCTGTACCAGTACAATCGACTGGTTTTCGGAGTAGCATCCGCTCCAGCTATCTGGCAAAGAGCTATGGAGCAAGTCCTCCAAGGGATTCCGGGGACTCAATGCTACCTAGACGACATCCTTGTAACAGGAGAAAACGACAACGAGCACCTTGCCAATTTGGAGCAGGTGCTCATTAGGCTGAGAGAACGGGGCCTACGAGCAAATCGCCCCAAGTGCGAATTTTTCCAGAATCAAATATCATATTGTGGCCACATAATTAATAAGGAAGGGTTGCATAAGTCACCTGAAAAAATTGAAGCGGTCATAAAAGCCCCAGCACCTGAAAATGTTTCGCAATTAAGGTCGTTCCTGGGATTAATAAATTACTATCATAAATTTTTACTGAACTTATCAACTCTTCTGCACCCTCTTAATGAACTGCTACAAACAGGAGTAATTTGGAAATGGAGAGAAGACTGTAAACGTGCCTTCCATAAATGCAAAGACTTAATCACGCCCAAAGAAGTTTTGGCTCATTACAACCCATCACTGCCAATCAGACTGGCGTGCGATGCATCCCCTTACGGCGTAGGAGCAGTATTATCGCATAAATTCCCTGATGGCTCAGAACGGCCGATAGCTTTTGCGTCACGCTCATTGAACTCAGCTGAGCGTAACTATGCCCAAATCGACAGGGAAGCACTCAGCCTGGTATGGGGAGTGAAGAAATTCAACCATTACCTACACGGACAAAAATTTACCTTGTTGACTGACCATCATCCCCTCATCTCCATATTCAACCCTAAAAAGGGTGTTCCCATTATGACAGCGCAAAGGCTACAGAGGTGGTCCCTTTTTCTAGGGGCACACCAATATAACAGAATACAAAGGATCAAAACAGCATGGGAATGCTGATTGTTTATCGCGCCTACCGTTACCAACTGTAGAAGAAGCACCTACCGTAGACCCAGTGGAGATTTTCCACTCTACCATAGTCGAATGTCTACCAGTAACAAATTCTGCCATTGAAAGGGAAACTAGAAATGACCCGACTCTCTCACGAGTCTACGATTTAACAGTGAAGGGATGGCCAGCACATGGCGAACCACTGTTGCCAGCATTCTCGCAAAGAAGAGAACAGCTGTCAGTGTGCCGAGGAACCTTGATGTGTGGATCCAGAGTGGTGATTCCACCCAAACTCCAGGATAAAGTTCTAAAGGAGCTTCACGAGGGGCATCTGGGTGGAGTGAAAATGAAGAACCTAGCCAGGGCGTTTGTATGGTGGCCAGGTATCGATGGAGACATCGAAGAAATGACCAAGAGCTGCCTAGGATGCCAGAAGGTCCAAAACGCTCCACCACAAGCCCCTCTACATCCATGGGAGTGGCCCTCATCTCCCTGGCAAAGGGTACACATCGACTTTGTTGGTCCATTTATGGACTCAATGTTCTTAATCGCGGTTGATGCACACTCCAAGTGGCCGGAGGTAATAAAGATGCCCTCCACCACCACGGAAAAAACCATCACCGTATTAAGGACCATATTTGCCAGGAGTGGGCTGCCTGAACAGATCTGTTCTGATAATGGACCGCAATTTGTGTCCGAAGAATTCAGGAAGTTCTTAAAAAACAATGGGGTTAAGCACTACACGTCCGCCCCATACCATCCCGCCACCAATGGATTGGCTGAAAGGTTTGTCCAGACCTTCAAGAAGGCCATAAAGGCCATGGGTAATGAAGACATAAAACTTCAGCACAAGGTGGATAACTTCTTGTTTGCATACAGGAATGCAACACATATGGTTACAAACCAAACTCCCGCCATGATGTTCTTCAATAGAAGCCTAAGATGCCGGCTGGATTTGATCAAGCCAAACATCAGAAGGGACGTGGAGAACCGGCAATTTCAAGGCATGAATGAAAGGCCAACTAGAACCTTCCAGATAGGTCAACAAGTTTTGGCCCGGGACTACCGTACCGAGAAATGGCAGCCTGGAACTATCTGCACACAACTAGGACCGCTGATGTATACCGTGGACATTGGAGAAAGCATAATAAGGCGCCATGCTGACCAGATCATAGAGTCATCCGAAAAGGGACAACCTACACCACAACTCTATACGCCTAAAGATGAAGTAGAGATACCCATAGTATCTACCTCCGATCCGGTGATACTGGAACCAGATGAACCCGACACTGGCATTCAAGCCGAATCAGCCTTGCCAAAAGAACCTACTACACCACCAGAAACGACTACACCACCGAGGCGTTATCCGGACCGAGTCAGGAAGCCTCCAGAGAGACTGACTTATAATTGATTAACTGCAGCAATGTGTAGATTATTTTTCTTGTAACATGTAATTAATGATTACTTAAAATATTATGTACTGGTTGGCTAAAAGGGGAGGAATTGTAGTGTATGTGTCTTTAAGAGTCCCCTTTGTACTGTAATGCCGGTAATGGCCGCTCGAGCTATATAAGCCTGTATATTGTGTTGTATCAGTTAGTTCCCCTCCAGACTTTGTTCAGTAAACACCTGTGAAACCAACTCCTGTCTTCAGTGTCTCTATTAACACACGGATACAACAAGATACAACACTGCTTCCTTCCTTGTTGGATTGGAGACATATTGATCAAGGAAGTTCTCCTGTGCACATATCAGAAATTCCTCTCCTTCCCTACCCTTAGCACTATGTTTTACCCAGTCTATATTAGGGTAATTAAAGTCTCCTAATATTACTACTCTATTTTTGTTGCACGCCTTTGAAATTTGCTGACAAATTAGCTCATCTATCTCCTTCTCACTGTTTGGAGCTCTATAAAAAAACTCCTAGCAACACAACAGCTCCCCCTCTGTTCCTCAACTCAAGCCAAATAGATTCAGTCCCAGAACCATCGAGTAAATGCTTTCTATTTAGAACTGTAACGTCATCCTAATCAATACTGCCACACCCCCTCCTGTTTCATTCCTAAATACTTGGTAACCAGGAACATTAAGATCCAATTCCTGCCCTTGTTTGAGCCACATCTCCGTTAATGCAACCATGTTATAATCCCATGTAGCAATTTGTACTGTAGCTCACCAACCTTATTAGTTTCACCACGGACATTGACATACATACGATTCAATACCTCCTTCATCACTTTTGCTATTTTGCTCAATCTAGTCCCTGCCATTTTTAGACTATTTCTAATTTTACTGTTGTTTATATCTCTCTCTCCTCTGATCTCACTTCTGCTCCTTTCTGCTATTTCCT
Organism: Somniosus microcephalus; assembly: GCF_052327205.1. Taxonomy (NCBI): domain Eukaryota; kingdom Metazoa; phylum Chordata; class Chondrichthyes; order Squaliformes; family Somniosidae; genus Somniosus; species Somniosus microcephalus. Next base: position 142,403,843 of record NC_140992.1, on the reverse strand, counting down.
GGTTCCCCTCCCCCTGCCAAATTAGTTTAAGCCCTTCCCAACAGTACTAGTTAACATCCCAGCGAGAACATTGGTCCCGGCTTTGTTCAGGTGCAACCCGTCCATCTTGTACAGGTGGCCATTCCCCCAGAACCAGACCCAAGAATCTGAAATCCTCCCTCCTGCACCACTTCTCCAGCCATGCATTTACCTGTACTATCATCCTGTTTCTATACTCACTAGTACGTGGAACTGGGATTAATCCTGTGATTAGCACCTTTTGAGGTCCTGTTTTTTAAACTTTTTCCTAGCTCCTGAAACTCTTTCTAAAGGGCCTGAACAATTTTTCTACATATGTCATTGGTTCCAACAAGGACCACAACCTCTGGCTGTTCCTCTTCACCTCACAGAATGTCCTGCACCTGCTAAGTAATACCCTTTACCCTGGCACCAGGGAGGCAACTTACCATTCGGGAATCACGTTTATGGTTACAGAAACGCCTGTCTATTTCCCTAACTACTGAATCCTCTATGACTGCTGCATTTCTACTCTTTCTTTTTCCCCTTTGTGCAGCCAAATCGCCCGTGGTGCTGGTGGTTTGATTCTTATTGCATCCTCCAAGCAGGCGTCACCCTCCCGTTTACTCAAAACTGAAAACCAGTTAGTGAGTGCCACTGGCTTGGGGGATTCCTGCACTACCTGTCTCTTCCTCCTACCCTGTCTGGTGCTCACCCATTCTCTCACCTCCTGCACCTTCTATAGCAGTGGGGTGGCCAACTCCTGGAAGGTACATTTGAGGAAACTATCCAACTCCCGGATGCTCTGCGGTGACTCCAGCCCTTCCTCCAGTTCCGAAACTTGGACCTGGAGCTCGAGCAACTGGCGGCACTTCCTGCACACATGGTCATACTGAACGCATGAAATGTCCTGGAGTCCCCACATAGAACAGGATTAGCATGCAACGGGTCCCTACTGGCCTGCCATGGTAATCAATCCACTGAGACCCTGACCACTAAAACACTTAACGCTGAACTCTACAAATCTAAGACACTAACATATAAAATTCTAAGGAACTGACCTCCAACAGGCTGAGAAACTAAAATAGTAAAAAGTTAACTAAAAATACTGGAAATGACGGCCCCGATTTTCCTGGAGCCGTCGGGCGGGGTTTCAGGCGGGCGGGGGCTGAAAATCGCAGAAATAGGGGGTCGCGACCCCGCCTGCCCGATTCCCCATCCCGCCCGACTTTCGCCCCCGTGTTTCAGCGCGACCCGAATCAGTCCCGCCCGCCGCAGGCGGGAATGGCTGGTGGGAGCCTAATGACCAATAATTGGCATGTTTAATCCTATTTTCAGGGGCCCTTGGAATTTTCAGCCTTTCCCCACGTAAAACACGCCAGATGGGAACACCGCTGATGAACCCTGGCGTGAACAATGTCGGCTTGCTTACTTTCAGCTGCAGGTCAATCAGGACTGAAGAGATTTAATCAGACAGCATTTGCAGGCTGCAGGACCTTGTTGCTCCAGGCTTGGGGCAACTTGTTGAAGGCTTAGGCACAGCTGTGGAAGGTTGGAGCCTCACACACTTCTCCAGTGTGAGCTCCTGGGAAGCCCCTCTCAGCACCCTAACTCAGCGCTTCCTCAACAGAGGCATCTGCCAGAAGCATGGGAGGCCTTTTGTTCCTTCCCTTCTTGGCATTAGAGGATCTCCAACAGCAGAGGAGGCTGCAGCAGATCCAGCAACAACAGCAGATCCAGCAGCAACAGCAGCACCAGCAACAGCAGCACCAGCAACAGCAGCACCAGCAGGAGCGACAGGCTGCGGCTCAGCCACCTGAGGCAGCACAGGGCAGAAGGGGCCAGTGCATGGAAGGCCATCCGCGCAGGAGATACCCACCAAACAGGGTCTACAGACACAGGGTCAGCTACCTCAACATGACTGAGCAGCAGTGCAAAAGGCAGCTCCGACTTTCGCGAGAGGTAGTGACTGACATCTGCGCAATGCTACAGCAAGACCTGGAGCCCAGAGCACCAGGTCGACACTCCTTACCAGTGGCCATCAAAGTCACCCCTGCACTCAACTTTTATGCCTCAGGCTCCTTCCAGGGATCAGCAGCAGACATCAGCGGCATCTCCCAGGCGGCCGCACACACTTGCATCAAACAGATCACCGATGGCCTCTTTGCCCTCGCACACAATCACATCCATTTCACCCGGGATCGCGCAAGTGTGAGGGCGCGAGCGCGTGGATTAGCTCAGCTGGCAGACTTTCCAAGGGTGCAGAGCATCATTGACTGTACACATGTGGCCCTTAGGGCACCCCATCGCAATCCAGGAGTTTTTGTCAACTGCAAGGGCTTCCACTCCTTTAACGTTCAGCTGGTGTGTGACCACAAGAAGGAGATTTTGCATGTTTGTGCCAAGTACCCTTGCAGCTGCCATGACTCCCTCATACTGCGCCAGTCTACTGTGCCTCCGCTATTCAGTCCGCCAAACAAACTTCAGGGATGGCTACTTGGAGACAAGGGATATCCCCTGCAGAGTTGGCTAATGACGCCGGTGAGGAAACCAGCCAACGAAGCTGAGGAGCGCTTCAACTCCAGCCACATTTCCACCAGATGCATTATCGAGCAAGCCATCGGATTGCTAAAGATGCGTTTCAGATGCCTCGATAGATCAGGTGGAGCCCTACAGTACTCAGCAGCCAGTGTCTCCAAAATCGTTGTGGTATGCTGTGTGCTTCACAACATGGCACAGCATCGTGGCTTGCCGATTCTGCTGGACCAAGAGGCTCCTCACAGAGCCACCTCGGATGAGGATGATGTGGAGGAGGAGGAGGAGGAGGAGGATGGAAACGAGCATCCTGCAGAGGCCCGTCAACCAGCGGCACCAGTGCGCGAGAACATTGCTGGGCGGAATTAAAGGAACGCACTCATCCTGGGCCGATTTGCGTAGCCTGGTACTTCAAACACTGTAGCCTCACTGCTTCTTAACTGACCATGGACAGTGACCCATCCCTGCGCATTTCTACCTATTGGACCAGCTTGCTGACATCTGCAAGTAATCCTAAGGCCTCAATGTGAAATCCCCATTTGCCAAATGACAGACGCCACAACTCCAGCAGTTGCCACCAGATTTTTTATGAACAACAAAGTGAGGCATTAAAACTATATACAAGACTTCTCACCCAAGTGACTACCCTTGTGATTAGTGGTGCTTTATTTTTCTCTTACGCGTGCTCCTACGTAGTGGTACCCTGTGGCTTCAGCAGATGTGGAGGCCCCTTGCTCACTTTGCTGCTGCTCCTGTCTCGACACCTTTGGCGGGCGACCTCTGGGGTGGCGAGCCTGTGAGGGCTCGCCAGCAGTCTGCTGCTCCTGCGGCTGTGCAGGGGTTGAGACTCCTATCTCACTTGGGTGTGGACTCTGGCGGGGCTCTGACCGCGGGCTCTGAAGTGGCATGGAAGTGAGAGCGCGTGGAGAGGAGCCCCCACTTCCCTGAGGTGTGCCAACAACCTCCCTCTCATGGGTCAGCTCCCCCTCAGTGCCTGCACGTGGCTGGAGAGCACCTTGCTGCACCTCAGGGGGGCCATGGGGACCCGTCTCTGCACTGGAAGTCCTGCTCAGAGGGACTTCCATGAAGGTCTGGTTTCAGTGCTCAATAGATGCCCATCGCTCCTCAAGAGATGTCATTCTATTCTGAGCACTCATCATGTTTTCGAAAACCTGGCGACTAAGCTCCTCCATGGCCGTAGCCCTCCTCTCCCCGGCTGCAGCCCTCCTCTCCTCGGCCGCAGCCCTCCTCTCCTCGGCTGCAGCCCTCCTCTCCTCGGCGGTAGCCAGCCTTACCATGGAGGTAGCCATCCTTTCCGTGGTGATGCTTTGATGCGCCAATGACTCCAATAAGGCTGTGCTCATGCTCGCCATGGACTCCTCCATTCGCTCCACACTTGCAGCGACCCTAAAGACAAAACCTGCCAGAGACTCCTGCATCTGTGCATGGAGATCCATCACCTCCTCTCTTGCAGATGGACCCAGAGGCAGAGGGTCGACATGCAGCTGAGCTGAGCTGGCAGAGGCCTGCGCCCTCCGACGAGGACTCTCCACTGCTGTCCCTGTCTCCACAATCTGATGATGCTCACTTGTGAGCTGTGAAACACCAGGTGACAACACTACTCTATGTCCCGAAGGCCCCCCCGAGGTGTGAGTGTCTGCGCTGGTGCTGGGTGCGCTTCCTTCTCCTGACGCTGCGCCCTCAGAGGCTGGAGCTTCCTCTGAGGAGTCTGGCTGCAAAGCCTCTTCCTCCTCGGCAGTGGGGACGGGGGCTCTGGATGGTCCTGTGGGGGAGTAAAGGGAAGAGTTAGAGATGTGATGCCAAGGCTACTTGCACATTGGGTTTGGCATATGCTCATAAGTCCAAATGATGCAGCTTCAGAATCATATCAGCGACTCATGCTATGTCAATGACAGAGAATAGAAACTATTCTGTCACCAGCTTGCGGGCTTGCTCCTGTCTCTCCTGCCCCAGCTTCCACAGGCACGTCAGTCCCAGCAATCTCCATCACGGCTTCCTCCCAGGGGCTCAGGTGGGCGATTGAGGGTGGTCCTCCTCCAGTCCTCGAACGTTCTCTCCTATTGTGAGCTCTCTTTTCCTGCAATGAGGGAGACAAGTGGAGTTTGAGTGAGAGTGCACGAGTGAGTGTAGAGATTGCATAGCATAGATACTTAGAAGGAGACAAAGATGGTGTGAGGCTGCAAGACCAAGGGCCCTCCCTGTGTGTTGTCAGTTGTGTTCCAAGCATCAGAGTGAGAGGGAGAGTGAGGGCTGCATGGTGGAATAGTTCTGTGAATGTGAGCATAGAGAGAGAGGGAATGGGTAAGGGTGTATGGATGTGACTGTGAAGTGGGATGTGGAGGAAGAGATTGCTGAAGCTGAGTGCTGCTGCGGAAAGGCAATGGGGATCAGGTTGAGGGTAATGGCAACGTCATACTTACTTTTCCTGTACGGTGAAGGTCATGGAAGCACTTCCTGCACTGGATCCAGGTCCTTCGGGTGACTCCCTGAGAGTTGACCTCTGCAGCCACCTCCATCCATGCCGCCCTAGTCTCTTTGGGAGGGCTCTTTCTCCCTGAGCTAGGGAAGAGGACCTCCCTGTGGGCCCTTACCCCATCCACCAATGTCTGGAGTGATGTCTCGTCAAATTTGGCAGCAGCTCGTCCTCTGCCGCTGGCAGCAGCTGGTGCAGGCTCCTCTGCCATTCTGCAAGACTGGTTGGGAAGCCTGCAGAGGTTGAAAAGCTTGCTGGACACTTTAAAAGCACCACGAATGATGACATCATATTGTGGGGCTTTCTGACTGGAAATGGACAATTAGCAAGGGTGCTCACACGCTGGAAATTAATTGGCCAATTGATGGAAAATTGCGTGCAGCTGGCTGACTCATTTAGAATCGGGTCGGAACCCGACATTCGGGGAACCCGACAATTCCCCGCACCTTCGGGAAAATCGGGGCCGATATATTTAAATCTAAAACATGATGGAAACTACCATCAAATGAATTTCAATAGAGAAAAAAACAATTTAATAAAACAAACAAACACTTACCTGTTACCCACCAATCCACTTCCTCCGCGGCAGTGACGTCATTTTTGCATTTCTTTCTCATTTTCCGCGCCCAGATTGTGTTCAGGCTCTGACTTTGTCCTCTCACACTGTTTCCCCTCAGACCCTCTCTCTCTCTCTCTCTCACTGACTCTCACACTGTTTCCCCTCAGACTCTCTCTCTCTCTCTCTCACTGACTCTCACACTGATTCCCCTCAGACCCTCTCTCTCTCTCACTGACTCTCACACTGTTTCCCCTCAGACTCTCTCTCTCTCTCTCACTGACTCTCACACTGATTCCCCTCAGACCCTCTCTCTCTCTCACTGACTCTCACACTGTTTCCCCTCAGACTCTCTCTCTCTCTCTCTCTCACTGACTCTCACACTGTTTCCCCTCAGACTCTCTCTCTCTCTCTCACTGACTCTCACACTGTTTCCACTCAGACTCTCTCTCTCTCTCTCACTGACTCTCACACTGTTTCCCCTCAGACTCTCTCTCTCTCTCTCTCTCACTGACTCTCACACTGTTTCCACTCAGACTCTCTCTCTCTCTCTCACTGACTCTCACACTGTTTCCCCTCAGACTCTCTCTCTCCACTCTCACTGATGCTCACATCAGCAGCAGCGGCGGCAGTGCGGACCTGCGAGGAACGAGGGTCGAGAGGCGGGATAAAAGCGGCTCCGAGACCAGGTAGGCTTACTAATCTCTGAACTCCGAACTCAGAGGGAGGGATAGAAGTAAAAAGTAATCGAAGTGTGACATCACCAGAAAGCAGGTAAGTGATTGGTTGGTGAGTATTTCTCTCTTTTTAAACTTTAACTCTGTGGTTTATAGTTACTAATGTCTCTCTGGTATAGCGGGGACTGTTGTTAAACCATTTAACTGTAGTCTAATTGGTGGGATTGATTTGATTTAATTTAATTTCAATTAATTAAAGGGTAAGTCATGGCAGGACAGCCTGGCCACGTGGTATGCTCCTCCTGCGATATGTGGGAACTCAGGGACACTTCCTGTGTCCCTGACAACTACGTGTGCGGGAAGTGTATCTAGCTGCAGCTACTGACAGACCGCATTGCGGTGCTGGAGCTGCGGTTGGATGCATACTGGAGCGGTTGCGATGCTCAGGACGTTATGAATAGCACGTTTAGGGAGTTGGACACACCGCAGGTAGAGGTTGGACAGGCAGAAAGGGAATGGGTGACCAACAAGCAGAGTACTAGGCACAGGCAGGTAGTGCAGGGGTCCACTGTGGACATCCCCCTCTCAAACAGATACACCACTTTGAGTACTGTTGGGAGGGATGGCTTATCAGAGGAAAGCAGCAGCAGCCAACTTCCTGGCACCAGGGGTGGCTCTGCTGCACAGGACGGGAGGAAAAAGAGGGGTAGAGCTATAGTAATAGGGGGTTCTATTGTAAGGGGAATAGTTAGGCGTTTCTGCGGCTGCAAACGAGACTCCAGAATGGTGTGTTGCCTCCCTGGTGCAAGGGTCAAGGATGTCTCAGAGCGGCTGCAGAACATTTTAGAAGGGGAGGGTGAACAGCCAATTGTCATGGTGCATATAGGTACCAACGATATAGGTAAAAACCGGGATGAGGTCCTAAGAGCTGAATATAGGGAGTTAGGAGGTAAATTAAAAAACAGGACCTCAAAGGTAGTAATCTCAGGATTGCTACCAGTGCCATGTGCTAGTCAGAGTAGAAATAGAAGGATATTTCAGATGAATACGTGGCTAGAGGAAATGTGCAACAGGGAGGGATTCAAGTTCCTGGGACATTGGAACCGGTTCTGGGGGAGGTGGGACCAGTTCAAACCGGATGGTTTGCACCTGGGCAGGGCTGGAACCGATGTCCTAGGGGGAGTGTTTGCTAGTGCTCTGGGGGAGGGTTTAAACTAAAATGGCAGGGGGTTGGGAACCTGAGCAGGGAGACAGAGGAAAGGGAAACAAGGATAAAAGCAAAAGATAGGAAGGAGAAAAACAAAAGTGGCAGTCAGAGAAATCAACGGTTTAAATCAAACGTGGCCACAGTAAATAATAATTCTAATAGGTCTAAGAGCATTAAAAAAACAAGCCTGAAGGCTTTGTGTCTTAATGCGAGGAGCATTCGTAATTAGGTGGATGAATTGGATGCGCAAATAGAAGTAAACGAATATGATTTGGTTGGGATTACAGAAAAGTGGCTCAAGGATGGCCAAGGCTGGGAACTCAACATCCAGGGGTATTCGATATTCAGGAAAGATAGGCAAAAAGGAAAGGGAGGTGGGGTAGCATTACTGGTTAAAGAAGGGATTAACACAATTGTAAGGAAGGATATTAGCTCTGATGATGTGGAATCTGTATAGATAGAATTGAGAAATACCAAGGGGCAGAAAACGTTAGTGGGAGTGGTATATAGACCTCCAAACAGTAAGACGGAGGTTGGGGATGGCATTAAAAGGGAAATTAAAGAAGTGTGCAATAAGGGCACAGTAGTCCTCATGGGTGACTTTAATCTACATATAGATTGGGCTAACCAAATTAGTAACAATACTGTGGAGGAGGAATTCCTGGAGTGTTTACAGGATGATTTCCTGGACCAATATGTCGAGGAACCAACCAGAGAACAGGCCATCTTAGACTGGGTATTATGTAACAAGAAAGGATTAATTAGCAATCTTGTTGTACGAGGCCCCTTGGGTCGGAGCAATCATAATATGATCGAATTCTTCATTAAGATGGAGAATGAAGTTGTTGACTCAGAGACTAGGGTCCTGAATTTAAATAAAGGAAACTACGATGGTATGAGGCACGAGTTAGGTAGGATTGATTGGGGAATGTCACTCAAAAGGGTTGACAGTGGATAGGCAATGGCAAACATTCAAAGATCGCATGGATGAACTACAGAATTTGTTCATTCCAGTTTGGCATAAAAATAAGACAAAAAAGGTGACTCAACCATGGCTAACAAGAGAAATTAGAGATAGCATAAGATCCAAGGAGAGGACATATAAATTGGCCAGAAAAAGCAGTAAACCTGAGGATTGGGAGCAATTTAGGATTCAACAAAGGAGGACAAAGGGATTAATTAAGAGGGGGAAAATAGAGTATGAGAGTAAGCTTGCAGAGAACATAAAAACTGATTGTAAAAGCTTTTATAGATATGTGAAGAGAAAAAGATTGGTGAAGTCAAGCGTAGGTCCCTTGCAGTCAGAATCAGGGGAATTTATAAAGGGGAACAAAGAAATGGCTGACCAACTAAATACATATTTTGGTTCTGTGTTCACAAAGGAGGACACAAATAACCTCCCAGAGATGCCGGGGAACATAGGGTCTGATGAAAGGGAGGAACTGAAAGAAATCAGTATTTGTAGGGAAATGGTGTTAGGGAAATTGATGGGATTGAAGGCCGATAAATCCCCAGGGCCTGATAATCTACACCCTAGGGTACTTAAGGAAGTGGCCCTAGAAATAGTAGATGCATTGCTGATCATCTTCCAACATTCGATGGAATCTGGAACAGTACCCATTGATTGGAGGGTAGCTAATGTTACCCCACTATTCAAAAAAGGTGGTAGAGAGAAAATGGGGAATTACAGACCGGTAAGCCTGACATCAGTAGTGGGGAAAATGCTAGAGTCCATTATAAAAGATGTAATAGCAGAGCACTTGGAAAACAGTGACAGGATCGGACAAAGTCAACATGGATTCACAAAAGGTAAATTGTGCTTGACTAATCTACTGGAATTTTTTGAGGATGTAACTGGTAAAATAGATAAGGGAGAACCAGTGGATGTGGTGTATCTGGACTTTCAGAAGGCCTTCGATAAGGTCCCGCATAAGAGGTTAGCGTGTAAAGTTAAGGCACATGGGATTGGGGGCAAGGTATTGACTTGGATAGAGAACTGGTTGGCAGACAGAAAGCAAAGAGTTGGAATAAACGGGTCTTTTTCTGAATGGCAGGCAGTGACTAGTGTGGTGCCGCAGGGATCGGTCCTTGGACCCCAGCTATTCAAAATATATATAAATGATCTGGACAAAGGAACTAGATGTAATATCTCCAAATTTGCAGATGACACAAAGCTGGGTGGGCGTGTGTGCTGTGAGGAGGATGGCGAGAAACTCCAGGATGATTTTGACATGTTGGGTGATTGGACAGAAACATGGCAGATGCAATATAACGTGGATAAATGTGAGGTCATCCACTTTGGTAGCAAAAACAGGAAGGCAGATTATTATCTATATGGCAGTAGATTGGGAGAAGGGGAAGTGCAACGAGACCTGGGTGTCCTTGTGCACCAGTCGCTGAAGGTAAGCATGCAGGTGCAGCAGGCGGTTAAGAAGGCAAATGGTATGTTGGCCTTCGTAGCGAGAGGGTTCGAGTACAGGAACAAGGATGTCTTGCTGCAGTTGTATAGGGCCTTGGTGAGACCACATCTTGAGTATTGTGTGCAGTTTTGGTCACCTTATCTGAGGAAGGATGTTCTTGCCATGGAAGGAGTTCAGTGAAGATTCACCAGACTGATACCTGGGATGTCAGGAATGACGTATGAGGAGAGATTGGGTCGATTGGGCTTGCACTCGCTGGAGTTTAGAAGAATGAAAGGTGATCTCATTGAAACTTATAAAATTCTGACAGGACTGGACAGAATAGATGCAGGAAGGCTGTTTATGATGGCTGGGGAGTCCAGAACCAGGGGTCATAGTCTAAGGATAAGGGGTAAGCCATTTAGGACTGAAATGAGGAGGAATTTCTTCACCCAGAGAGTGGTGAACCTGTGGAACTCTCTACCACAGAAGTCGGTGGAGGCCAGTTCATTAAATATATTCAAGAAGGAGTTGGATATATTTCTTAAGGCTAAAGGGATCAAGGGGTATGGGGAGAAAGCATGCACCGGGTACTGAATTTGGATGAACAGCCATGATTGCATTGAATGGCGGAGCAGGCTCGAGGGGCCGAATGGCCTACTCCTGCTCCTATCTTCTATGTTTCTATGTTTCCACTCAGACTCTCTCTCTCTCTCTCACTGACTCTCACAGTGTTACCCCTCAGACTCTCTCTCTCCACTCTCACTGACTCTCACACTGTTTCCCCTCAGACTCTCTCTCTCTCTCTCTCTCACTGACTCTCACACTGTTTCCCCTCAGACTCTCTCTCTCCACTCCCACTGACTCTCACACTGTTTCCCCACAGACTCTCTCTCTCTCTCTCTCTCACTGACTCTCACACTGTTTCCCCTCAGACTCTCTCTCTCCACTCCCACTGACTCTCACACTGTTTCCCCACAGACTCTCTCTCTCTCTCTCTCTCACTGACTCTCACACTGTTTCCCCTCAAACTCTCTCTCTCTCTCTCTCACTGACTCTCACAGTTTCCCTTCAGACTCTCTCTCTCTCTCGCTGACTCTCACAGTTTCCACTCAGACTCTCTCTTTTTCCGCTTTCACTGACTCTCACACTGTTTCCACTCAGACTCTCTCTCTCCACTCTCACTGAGTCTCACACTGTTTCCCCTCAGACTCTCTCGCTCTCTCTCACTGACTCTCACACTGTTTCCCCTCAGACTTCTCTCTCTCTCTCTCTCACTGACTCTCACACTGTTTCCCCTCAGACCCTCTTGATGTGCCTCAATGAATCCGAGACTCAACGTTAACGGAGCAAAGCAAGGCTTTTATTAACTCAGAAAGTAATACACAGTGGAGAAGTGTCTCTCATCCAGAGATCTGCTGTACTGCCTGTGAGACACGCTGGGGCCTGCTTAAGTAGGGGCCAGGTATGGGCGGAGCCCTACACACAATACAATACAGGTAAGGAAATGAAACTGAAACTAAACTCCCCTGCTTGCCACAGTCACAGGCACAATCAAACACAGAGAATACAGAGTGCCTGATGAATGGCATATTTCATCACATTCACCCCTTCTACAGATTTAGTCTGTTCGGGGGTTTGATAGTCCTCTGTGACCGACGTAGCTGTTGTGGTGCTGCGGGTGTCGGCTGGGTGTCCCCGGTGGCCTCCTGGGTCTCTGCCGGGGGCGCCGCCAGGGTTGTTGAAGGGGTAGTTGGTGGGGACACCGTTGGTCGATGTTCTTCCGGGGGCGATGAAAGGATAGTGGGTGGGTAAGAGTTGCTGTGATCATTGTTGCTGTTGTTGTCGTGGTTGTTGTCGTTACCGGCTGGGGCGACGTCTTTTATGGACACGGTGTCCTCCCTTCCGTCGGCGTGCCGGACATACGCGTATTGGGGGTTGGCGTGGAGTAGGTGCACTGACTCCACGAGAGGGTCCGTCTTGTGGCCCCTCACATGCCTTCGTACAAGTACCGGACCTGGGGTGGAGAGCCATGACGGCATGGATACGCCTGAGGTGGATTTCCGGGGAAAGACAAACATCCGTTCATGAGGCGTGGCATTAGTGGCAGTACACAATAGCGACCGTATCGAGTGGAGCACATCTGGGAGGACTTCCTGCCAGCGGGAGATAGGGAGGCCCTTGGTCCTTAGAGCTAGAGTGACTGCTTTCCATACTGTCCCGTTCTCTCGCTCCACTTGACCGTTACCCCGGGGGTTGTAGCTGGTGGTACGGCTCATGGCGATCCCCCTGGACAGCATGTACTGGCGTAGCTCTTCACTCATGAAGGACGCCCCCCTATCCGTATGGATGTAGCTCGGCATACCGAACAGGCAGAACAGGCTGTTGAGGCATTTAATGACCGTGGCGCTGGTCATGTCTGGGCAGGGGAAGGTGAATGGGAAACGGGAGTATTCGTCCACAATGTTCAGGAAGTAAACATTGCGGTCAAGTGACGGGAGGGGGCCCTTGAAATCTAAGCTGAGCCGCTCAAAGGGCCATGTAGCTTTGATTAAGTAGGCTCTATCTGGGCGGTAGAACCGAGGCTTGCACTCAGCGCAAGTGCGGCAGTTCCTGGTCAGAGACCGAACTTCCTCAATCGAGTAGGGTAAGTTGCGGGGCTTTATGAAGTGGAACAGCCGTGTGACCCCTGGGTGGCAGAGGTCGTTGTGGAGGGTCTGTAGCCGATCCCCGGTGGCGCTGGCACACATCCCTCGTGAGAGGGCGTCGGGGGATTCGTTAAGGGCCCCTGGCCGGTAAATGATGTCATACTCGAAGGTGGAGAGCTCGATCCGCCACCTGAGAATCTTATCATTTTTAATCTTCCCCTTCTGTTTATTATTAAACTTAAACGCTACCGACCACTGGTCGGTAAGTAGGGTGAAACGTTTGCCGGCTAGGTAGTGGCGCCAGTGGCGCACTGCCTCCACGATGGCTTGGGCCTCCTTTTCCATGGAGGAGTGTCTGATCTCGGGCCCTTGGAGGGTCCTCGAGAAGAAAGCTACGGGCCGCCCCGCCTGGTTGAGGGTGGCCGCCAAGGCAAAGTCAGACGCATCACTTTCCACTTGAAAGGGAGTGTGCTCGTCCACTGCCTGTAGCGTGGCCCGTTCAATATCCCGCTTAATGCTTTTGAAGGCGGCGTGGGCCTCAGCAGAGAGCGGAAAAGAGGATGCTTTCAAGAGGGGGCGGGCTTTGTCGGAGTAGTTGGGGACCCATTGGGCATAATAAGAAAATAACCCCAGGCACCTTTTCAGGGCTTTGGGAGTGTTGGGCAGGGGCAACTCCCGTAGGGGGCGCAATCGGTCGGGGTCTGGTCCGATTTCCCCATTCTCCACCACGCTGCCTAGTATGCAGAGGCGCGTGGTGTTGAAAACGCACTTGTCCTCGTTGTAAGTGAGGTTGAGTTTTTGTGCGGTTTTCAGGAACCTCTCGAGGTTCGAGTCGTGATCCTGCTGGTTGTGACCGCAGATGGTGACGTTGTCGAGGTAGGGGAAGGTTGCCTGCAAGTGGTGGTCATCGACCATGCGGTCCATCTCCCTCTGGAAGACCGAGACCCCATTCGTCACCCCAAAGGGGACTCTGAGGAATTGGTAGAGGCGTCCGTTCACCTCGGAGGCGGTGTACGGGCGGTCCTCTGGTCTGATAGGGAGCTGGTGGTACGCTGACTTGAGGTCGATGGTGGAGAACACCCGGTATTGGGCAATTTGGTTCACCATTTCTGATATGCGGGGTAGCGGGTAGGCGTCTAGTTGGGTGTACATGTTGATCGTTTGGCTATAGTCAATCACCATCCGTTTCCTCTCGCTACCCCTCACCACCACCACTTGGGCGCACCACGGGCTGTTGCTGCGTTCAATAACGCGCTCCCTCAGCAGCCTGTCCACCTCGGTCGCGATAAACCGCCTGTCCTCCCAGCTGTACCTCCTGCTTTTGGTCGTTATTGGCCAGCAGTTGGGAGTAAGGTTCGCGAATAGCGAAGGCGGCTTTACCTTCAGGGTAGCCAGACCGCACACTGTGAGGGGCAGCTGGGACCCACCGTAATTGAGCGTGATGCTTTGGTGGTGGCACTGGAAATCCAGGCCCAAGATCACGCTCGCACATAGACTCATGATTAGTAATTTAAAATTATCGTATACAGTTCCGTTAACGGACAATTGTACTGCGCAGTAACCGATAATGGTCGATGTCTGGGTTTTATCAGCCATAGAGATGGTGCCCCGAGCAGGGACCACCGTTAGAGAGAGTTGTTGTGCTAGTTCAGGGTGGATAAAACTCTCCATGCTTCCACTGTCAATTAAGCATTTAACCCCGCACCCGTTTACCTCGATGTCCACCATTGATTTGGATAGCGGGTGCAGTCTGGTCTGGTCCACTGTGACCGATGCCACTGTAGGGCCCTGATCGAGACAAGATGGCGTCCACGTTGTCTGCTCACAAGATGGTGGACCCCACGAGGTCGGGCAAGATGGCGTCCAAGATGGCCGCTCCCACGGCGCACACGCGGCGGTGGCGGGTTTTCCAGCGGGGTTCCCTCTGCACACCTTCCTGAAGTGCCCCTTCTTACCGCACTTAAAGCAGGTGGTGCCTTTCGCCAGGCACAGGTTTCTGGTGTGCTTTGGCTGCCCGTAGAAGTAGCAGTTGGGGCCCCGACGCGTCGCGGCTGTCGTAGGGCTTCTGGGGGGAGAGCGGGGCCCCGACGGTGTCGGGCTGCCGGGCGGGGAAGATGCCTTCCAAGATGGCGGCGCCCTTGGTGCACACATGGCGGCGTGGGCGGCGCGGGCTGAAGAGTAGGCGTCCGAGTTTCTCTGGGCCACATCCAGGGATCGCGCTGTGTCCACAGCCTGTTTCAGGTCCAATCCCGGTTTTTCCAGTAGTCTCTGCCGGATGTAAGTGGAGCTGAGGCCTGTGATAAAGGCATCACGAACAAGCTCGTCAGTGTACACTACGGCTTTTACATCTTGGCACTTGCAGTCTTTGCCAAGCGTTTTCAGGGTGACTAGGAACTCGTCCAGCGATTCCCCAGGTCGCTGTGTGCGAGTAGCAAGCAGATGCCTAGCGTACACCTCGTTCGTAGGCTGCTGGTAATGCGCCTTTAGAATGTCGCAGGCGGCCGGGTAAGTGTCGGCGTCTTGGATGAGGGGGTTAACCCGGTGGCTTACCCAATTCCGCAGGATTCCGAGTTTCATACTTTCAGCGTCCGTAGCGTCTGTGATGGCTGCGGAATTGTCCAGGAAGAATTCCATACACTTAAACCAGTGTCCGAATCGTGCCGATGCGTCCGAAGCATGCGGGTCCAAATCCAAACGTTCGGGTTTCAAGAGTTGATCCATTGCATTGAAAATTGAGTTAATAAAATTGATGTGCCTCAATGAATCCGAGACTCAACGTTAACGGAGCAAAGCAAGGCTTTTATTAACTCAGAAAGTAATACACAGTGGAGAAGTGTCTCTCATCCAGAGATCTGCTGTACTGCCTGTGAGACACGCTGGGGCCTGCTTAAGTAGGGGCCAGGTATGGGCGGAGCCCTACACACAATAAAATACAGGTAAGGAAATGAAACTGAAACTAAACTCCCCTGCTTGCCACAGTCACAGGCACAATCAAACACAGAGAATAGAGTGCCTGATGAATGGCATATTTCATCACACCTCTCTCTCTCACTGACTCTCACACTGTTTCCCCTCAGACTCTCTCTCTCTCTCTCTCTCACTGACTCTCACAGTTTCCCTTCAGACTCTCTCTCTCTCTCTCACTGACTCTCACACTGTTTCCCCTCAGACCCTCTCTCTCTCTCTCTCTCACTGACTCTCACACTGTTTCCCCTCAGACCCTCTCTCTCTCTCTCTCTCTCACTGACTCTCACACTGTTTCCCCTCAGACTCTCTCTCTCTCTCTCACTGACTCTCACACTGTTTCCCCTCAGACTCTCTCTCTCTCTCACTGACTCTCACAGTTTCTCTTCAGACTCTCTCTCTCTCTCGCTGACTCTCACAGTTTCCACTCAGACTCTCTCTCTCTCTCTCTCACTGACTCTCACACTGTTTCCCCTCAGGCTCTCTCTCTCTCTCTCTCTCACTGACTCTCACACTGTTTCCCCTCAGACTCTCTCTCTCTCTCTCACTGACTCTCACACTGTTTCCCCTCAGACCCTCTCTCTCTCACTGACTCTCACACTGTTTCCCCTCAGACGCTCTCTCTCTCACTGACTCTCACACTGTTTCCCCTCAGACTCTCTGTCTCTCTCTCACTGACTCTCACACTGTTTCCCCTCAGACTCTCTCTCTCTCTCACTGACTCTCACACTGTTTCCCCTCAGACTCTCTCTCTCTCTCTCACTGACTCTCACACTGTTTCCCCTCAGACTCTCTCTCTCTCTCTCTCACTGACTCTCACACTGTTTCCCCTCAGACTCTCTCTGTCTCACTGACTCTCACACTGTTTCCCCTCTGTCTCTCTCTCTCTCACTGACTCTCACACTGTTTCCCCTCAGACTCTCTCTCTCTCTCTCACTAACTCTCACACTGTTTCCCCTCTGTCTCTCTCACTCTCACTGACTCTCACACTGTTTCCCCTCAGACTCTCTCTGTCTCACTGACTCTCACACTGTTTCCCCTCAGGCTCTCTCTCTCCGTTCTCACTGACTCTCGTAATGTTTCCCCTCAAGCTCATAAGAACATAAGAAATAGGAGCAGGAGTAGGCCATACGGCCCCTTGCGCCTACTCCACCATTCAATAAAATCATGGCAGATATTCAACCTCAACCCCACTTTCTCATCCAATCCCCATATCCCTTGATTCTCCTGGAGTCCAAAAATCCATCCATCTCAGCCTTGAATATACACAACATCTGACCCCATTGGGGCAGAGAAGTCCAATGATTCACAACCCTCCGAGTGAAGGAAATCCTCCTCAACTCAGTCTTAAATGGTATTATCCTGAGACTGTGCCGCTTGGTTCAAGATTCTCCTGCCAGGGGAAACAACCTCTCATTCTTCTAAACTCCAGAGAATATCGGCCCATTCTACCCAATCTCTAAAGTTGCGGCTCAGTTGGTAGCACCCTTGCCTCCTGAGTCATGAAGGTTGTGAGTTCAAATTCCACTCCAGACACTTGAGCGCAAAAATCAAGGCTGATGCTCCAGTGCAGTGCTGAGGGTTCCATCTTTCAGAGGAGACATTAAACAAAGGCCCCGTGTGCTCTCTCAGGAGGACATCAAAGCTGTCCTGGCACTATTTTGAACAGCAGGGGCATTATCCCCAGAGTCCTGGCCAATATTTATCCCTCAATCAACATCATTGACATGAAACTTGTCATTCATGTGGAAATGACTTATGAAGTGATACTGGGCGGCCTGCTGGTGGCGCTGTCCAGGGAGAGTATAAATACTCGGGCATGGGCCCAGCTTGCTCAGGACATTCTTTAACAGGAACTATTGAAGGACTAGATCTCCATGTTGAAAAACAGTTGATTAAAGCCTTGTTTAATACTCAGACCAAGTGCCTAGTAGTTTTCTTACGTCAATCACTAAAACAGATTATCTGGTCATTATCACATTGCTGTTCGTGGGAGTTTGCTGTGGGCAAATTGGCTGCCACGTTCCCTACATTACAACAGTGACTACACTTCAAAAAGTACTTCATTGGCTGTGAAGCGCAAGTGAAGAGCCAGTGCTCACTGAGAACAAAGAACAGGCATGGTCGGGGGATGGGCAGTTGGCTCAGGTAACTTTAACCTTGCAGCTTGAACTTGCAGTTAGGGATAAAAATGCACCCACTATTAGAGCCAGGGGAGCTTAAACAGCAGAAGAGAGGAGACTGGGGGGAAAGAGAGCAAAGGATGGCAATGGATTGTCAAGGATGGCAAAGGAGCTCCCTAGGGAGCTGCCAGCACAGGAGCCATCTTGTTAAAAAAAGTTCTCAGTGAGCATTGGCTCGTCACTTAAACTTAGCTCCCAAAGTGAGAATATCAATGCTAATTTGATCCTGTGAGAGACAACATCATCCATGTCCGAGGCCGGGACCCAGGAACGAGGATAAGCCCAGCGGCGAGGTCAAGGCGCAGGCGTTGCGCAGCATGGACCAACAGCGGGGTCGGGGCCCAGGGAAGGTGCGGCACGGGCCAACAGCGAGGTCGGGAGGACCACAATGCATCCTACGAAACCCAAGCAGAGAGGACCTGCGGGAAGGAGGGAGGAGGACAGTAGCAGTATGTTTGTGTGTGTGTGCTAGGCCGTTGTAGCAGAGCCTGGTCTCCAATCGTCTTGGATCCCCTTGCCATTGGACCAAGACCTTGCTCTGTCAAGCCCGTGTGGTAGCTGGTGTGCAACGGCCACCACACGTTAAAAGAATTCACGCACAGGCATCTTCCACCTTTTAAAATGAAGTTCGGGACCTGGAATGTCAGGACCCTCATGGACAACCCCAACAGTGACAGGCCGGAACGCCATACTGCTATCGTTGCCCGGGAGCTCAGACGCTTCGACATTGACATCGCCGCCCTAAGTGAGACCCGGCGGGCAGGGGAAGGCCAGATCAAGGAGCAACGTGGTGGTTACACCTTCTTCTGGAACGGCAAACCCGAAGAAGAACGCCGCCTCCATGGGGTAGGCTTCGCCATAAAAAATGAACTGGTCGGGCGTCTCAGAGACTCCCCTAGTGGTATAAACGAGCGCCTCATGACTCTTTGACTCACCGTAGCCCGAAGCCAGTGCGCTACGGTCATCAGTGCATACGCCCCAACACTGGAAGCCACAGACGAGACCAAAGAGGAATTCTACTCCAGCCTCGAACAATCCCTGTCCTGAGTCCCAACGGGTGACAAGCTGATCCTCCTTGGCGACTTCAACGCCAGAGTTGGAAAGGACACAGACCTCTGGAGAGGTGTGATCGGCAGAGAGGGGGTAGGGAAAGCCAACTCCAACGGTAACCTCCTCCTGTCAAAATGCTTAGAACATGGCCTCGTCATAACCAACACATTGTTCCGTCAGCGAGACAAGTACAAGGCTTCATGGCAGCACCCTCGTTCCAAGCACTGGCATCTGCTGGACTACGTCATCGTCCGAGTGAGGGCCCGCAAGGACGTCCGCATCACCCGCGCCATGACATGAGCTGATGACTGCTGGACAGACCACCGCCTAATCCGCTCTGCCATCTCCATCAATGTAGCCCCAAAACAGCGGCGGCAACAGAAACAATGCCGCAGGAAAATTAACGCTGGAGCACTCAAAGACCCCACTAAGAAAGCCCTATTAAGCCTGCGCCTCACAAACAACCTGTTGACTCCCAGTGATGCAGAGACACAGAGTGCCCACGGTGTCTGGTGTGCACTCAAGGCCTCCATAATCAGCACATGTGAAGAGACGCTCGGTCACTTAACCAGGAAACACCAAGACTGGTTCGACGAGAATGACCAGGAGATTCAGGAGCTAATAAGCCGCAAGCGCAAGGCATTTCTGATCTGGAAACAGCAACAGAACTCAAGAGCAAGAAAGCAGCTCTACAGAAGCCTGAAGGCTGAGGTCCAACAAAAAACTCGCGACCTAAAGAACAGATGGTGGGTGGAGAAAGCGCAGGAGATCCAGCAGCTAGCCGACAACCACGACGTGCGTGGATTCTTTAGCGCAGTCAAGACCATCTACGGCCCAAGCACCCAAGGCCCTTCCCCACTGCGGGCCAAGAACGGCGAGGTACTCATCAAGGACAGGGAAGCAGTCAGTGCCCGCTGGAAGGAGCACTTCAAAGATCTCCTTAACCACGACTCTGTCTTCGACACGAGTGTCCTCAACTCCATCCCACAGCATGCTACCCGCCACCATCTCAGCACAACCCCAGCCCGGCATGAGGTTGAAAAGGCCATCCAACAATTGAAGAACAACAAGGCCTCAAGAGCAGATGGAATCCCCGCCGAGGCACTAAAGCATGGCGGAGAAGCACTACTGGTGCGAATTCATGAACTCATTTCTCTTATCTGGAAGGAGGAGAGCATGCCAGGGGATCTCAGTTTGTCACTATCCTCCACCTGCTTCACGACGGCATGCAAGCCGTGATCGTGACCAACGGATCCACCACAGACCCAATTCACGTACGAACCGGGGTCAAGCAAGGCTGTGTCATCGCACCAACGCTCTTCTCAATCTTCCTTGCTACACTGCTCCATCTCACCCTCAGTAAGCTCCCCACTGGAGTGGAGCTAATTTACTGAACAAACGGGAAACTGTTCAACCTCCGTCGTCTCCAGTCCAGATCCAAGGTTGTCCCATCCTCTGTCGTCGAATTACAGTATGCAGATGATGCTTGCGTCTGTGCTCACTCGGAGGTGGAACTCCAAACCATCGTAAACACCTTCACCGAAGCATACGAGAGCACGAGCCTTACACTAAACATCCATAAGACAAAGGTCCTCTACCAACCTGCCCCCGCGACACAGTGCTGCCCCCCACGATTATCAAAATCCACGACAAGGCCTTAGACAACGTGGACCACTTTCCATACCTCGGGAGCCTACTGTCAACAAGGGCAGACATCGACGACGAAGTCCAACACTGCCTTCAGTGTGCCAGTGCAGCCTTCGGTCGCCTGAGGAAGTGAGTGTTTGAAGACCAGGACCTCAAACCCGGCACTAAGCTCATGGTCTACAGTGCAGCAGTGATACCTGCCCTGCTGTATGCCTCAGAGACATGGACCATGTACAGCAGGCACCTCAAAGCACTGGAGAGGTACCATCAACGCTGCCTCCGCAAGATCCTGTAAATCCATTGGCAGGATAGGCGCACCAACGTCAGTGTTCTTGCTCAGGCTAACATCCCCAGCATCGAAGCTCTGACCACGCTCAATCAGCTCCGATGGATGGGTCACATTGTCCGCATGCCCGATACGAGACTCCCAAAACAAGCGCTCTACTCGCAGCTCCGGCACGGCAAGAGAGCCCCAGGTGGGCAGAGGAAATGTTTCAAGGACACCCTCAAAGCCTCCTTGAAAAAGTGTAACATTCCCACCTGTAGTGTATGTACCTTGAAGAAGGAACTATGGCCTAGAAATTCAGTAAGGCCCCGCCAGGTCTTCAGCACCCGAAATTTAGCGCTCGCCCGGATTCCCGCAGCGCCCGCCTGAAATTCAGTTGCGACGGGCCAAGACGGAGGCGGGCGCTACTGCAGGGTTTGGCCGCCTCGCTTGGGGCGATGAAAGTCTATTTCAGGCGTCCAGCTGCCGCTGCGCCACGCGATGCGGTGCGGCAGGCTGGGGCACTGCAGGCCTCCTCCTTCTCTTAAGGAGGAGCTGCCTGCAGCCGTGAGATCGCCGCTGGATTCCCCCGGCAAATGAGCCCGGCACCACGGAGAAGTACCGGGCTCGCGAGAGTCAGACAGCAATGCCGGGGGGGGGGGTGGTGCAGGAGTCCGGGGAGGGAGGTGCGGCCATGCGACCGCCGGGAAAGCGGCCGGCCGCCCCTCCACCTTTATGCGCCGGCCTCTCGGAGCTGCAAGGCCCCATTTTCCAAACGTTGTTTGTGGCCGCTGCGGGCGAGGCGGCCGCAACTGAATTTGGCCTCGGAACAGAATCGCGTTGGAACCGGGGCGCTGCGCACACCGATGACGTCATCGGTGCCGGCGCAGTGCTACCGGCTAACGCCGATGTTAGGGCCCAACTTAATTTCGGGCACTAAAAACTTCCGGCGCAACCCACTCTTTCGCCCCTAAGTGGGCGCAAACGCAACTGAATTTCTAGGCCTCTATTCTGCAACCCCTGTATACTGCAGTACCAGTAGTGACCACCCCTGTATATAAGCCTGTGAAGTAACTTTGTATAGTAGTTCCAGTTTTGTCTCCATTCAATAAACACCTGTTATAACCAACTTCTGCAGTCCGGGTCTCAATTACACACGGACATTACATTGGCGACGAACAGATCCGAACTTACCAACAGTTCTGCACCACCTCACGGGGATCCATCCCTGAAGCGAAGTTATTAGAGGTCGAAGCCAGAAGGAAGAAATCCAAAAAGAAAAAACAAACAGAAGAAACGGGCGTCGACCGTGGGCAATCGCCCTCTGATTCATCGAATTTGAAGATTTGCAGGAGAGGCTGTCGAGAGCTGGGCTTGGTTCTCCAGTCTATGGTGTTCCAGCTAATCGGGCTGGTGGCAGGTAGTACACTGCTCCTTCCTGGGCTGTGGCGGGCTAGAGCTCGATCGGGTGGCTTTTCAACGGGGCCGAGCAGCGTTGTCGGGAAGAGGAGAGAGAGAGAGTGGGTGGAGCACACAGGGCGCGGCCGGTGCTACGAAGCCGGGCAGCGTACAGACCCGAGAAGAGGGACGAAAGTGTCCCATAGGGTCTACTCTGATGACGGGAACAGTAATTAAAATAAAAGAAAAATAAATTAGAAGCGCAGAAAGCCGCGAGGAGCTGCAGTTTGCCACGGGGACCGCAGAGAGCGGCGTTGGCAGCAGCGTGGTGGGAAGCACGCGAAGACCATAGGGCGTCGCCATCAAGGCATAAAAATGCCAGCAACAGCGTTGGCAGCAGCGGAAAAGACAGAAAGTGCGGGAGGCGCCATCTTAATCCAGCGGGGAAGAAGGAAAAGCGCGGGAGGCGCCATTTTGTTCAATCGGGGAAGAAGGCAAAGCGCGGGAGGTGCCATTTTGTTCAATCGGGGAAGAAGGCAAAGCGCGGGAGGCGCCATCTTAGATCTCCAAGATGCCGAAGACTGGCAATATCACTGCCTTCGATAATGAAATAGAAGACTGGACCACATATGTGGAAAGAGTCGAAGTATATTGCAAGGCAAATGAAGTAGCTGATGAGAAAAAGGCATCGGTACTACTAAACTTAATGGGCGCAAGAACGTACGGCCTATTGCGGAACCTGATCACTCCAGTCAAACCGATGGAGAAGAGTTTTAACGAAATTGTTGATATCCTACAGGAACACCTAAATCCTACACCGCTGCTGATAGCAGAAAGATTTAAATTCCACAAGAGAAATCAGCATAAAGATGAGAGCAATGCTGATTACCTTACGGAACTACGCAAGCTATCAAAGCACTGCCAGTTCGGAGCAGGACTGGCAGATACCCTACGGGACAAATTTGTCTGTGGACTCCTGAGTGAAGGAACCCAGAACAGGTTACTCTCAGAGAAAGAGCTGACGCTAGATAAGGCTTTCAGCGTGGCAGGATTGTACGAAGCAGCAGCAAGGGGAGCTGCAGAAATACAGCAAAAGCCACAGGAATACGGCACCCATGAAATGACACGGGGATTTGAAAAATGTTATCGCTGCGGCAGAACAACCCATGACCAGAAGGACTGCTGGTTCAAGGACAAAACATGCAGGCAATGCGGAAAGATGGGGCACATTGCACGAGTTTGCAGGTCCGGGAAGAAGACTAACGACAACAAAAAGACTACTAAGGAAAAGTACAGGAAAGTACAAAAGATGACGGACAGTAGTTCCGAAGACCAGAAGAGCAATAGTGAATCCGGGAACAAGAGACTAAGCTGTCTCAAACTATACAATGTAATCGCAAAAGAGGATCACCGAACCATTTGGGTCACCCTCACGATAGCAGGGTCCCAAGTCAAAATGGAATTGGATACAGGATCAGCCCTGACTGTCATGAATCGACGAGACTACAAGAGGCTATTCTCACACATACCCTTCAAAGACACATCCATTGTCTTGAAGACATATACGGGGCAGAAAGTATACCCCAGAGGGAAAATAAGGGTGCCGGTCGAATACAACGGCAAGGAAATACAGAAATTGTATCTGTACATGCTGTAAGATGGTGGACCACCGTTATTGGGACGTGAATGGATCAGAAAGATAAGTTTAGACTGGCACTCCATTCAGGCACTGACTGTGGCTGGTAAAAAGGATGACGACGTCACACCTGGACGATTGTCAAAAATCTTAGCTAACGCTAAAGAGGTATTTTAACAAGGACTGGGAACTCTTAAAGGCGTAACCGCCTCGATAAAAATAGAAGAGAATGCAATTCCCAAGTTTTTCAAAGCAAGACCGGTACCGTATGCAATTCGCCCAACCGTCGAGGCAGAGCTGGAGAATCTGGAGAATGCAGGCGTGTTATCTAAGGTAGACTGGAGCGAGTGGGCGACACCCATCGTTCCTGTCATGAAGAAAACGTTAAACAATAAGTCTGAGGAGCCAAGGAAGGTTCGCATCTGTGGGGACTTCAAGGTGACTGTGAACCCAGTCCTTCACACAGTACAGTATCCTCTTCCGAGGATAGAAGATATTTTCGCCTCACTATCTGGAGGGAAACGTTTTACAAAAATTGACCTAGCGCAAGCATATTTGCAGATGGAGGTTGAAGAATCCTCTAGGAAACATCTCACGATAACCACTCACAAAGGTCTTTACCAGTATAATCGACTGGTATTCGGAGCAGCATCAGCTCCGGCTATATGGCAAAGAGCGATGGAACAAGTCCTGCAAGGGATTCCGGGGACTCAGTGTTACTTGGACGACATCCTAGTGACAGGTGAAAATGACAGTGAACACCTTGCCAACCTAGAGCAGGTGCTCACTCGACTAAGAGAACATGGGCTACGAGCCAATCGCCCCAAGTGCGAGTTTTTAAAGAAACAAATATCGTATTGTGGCCACGTGATTGAGGAAGAGGGGTTACATAAGTCCCCTGACAAAATTGAAGCGGTGGTTAAGGTTCCAGCACCTGAAAATGTGTCGCAACTGAGGTCATTCCTCGGTTTGGTGAATTACTACCATAAGTTTTTGCCGAATTTGTCCACAATTCTGCACCCACTGAACGCCCTGCTACAAACTGGAGTAGCATGGAAATGGAGCGATGAATGTAAGCGGGCCTTTCAGAAGTGTAAAGACCTGATCACTTCAAGAGAAGTATTGGCTCACTACAACCCATCACTACCGATAAGACTGGCGTGTGATGCGTCTCCCTACGGCGTTGGAGCGGTACTGTCACATAAATTCCTTGATGGTTCAGAGAGGCCGATAGCTTTTGCGTCACGCTCGTTAACTTCAGCCGAGCGTAACTACGCCCAGATTGACAGAGAGGCCCTCAGCGTGGTGTGGGGGGTGAAGAAGTTCAATCACTACCTGCACGGACAGAAATTTACTCTACTAACTGATCATCAACCTCTTGTCTCCATTTTCAACCCTAAGAAGGGCGTCCCGATTGTTACGTCCATGAATAATTGAGACACGGACAGCAGGAGTGAACAAAGTAAGTCTTTACTGGTGGAAGTCAATAGTGAAACTAAAAACACAGAGGCTCAATAGCGCCTTTTATACAGGGGTGGTCACTGCCGGTACTGCAGTCTGAGACCAGTTATTCTCTTAAAGATACACACACAACAATTCCTCCCCTTTTAGATAAACAGTACATAACATTCAGTTAACAACTAAATGATAACTAGTTACAATCACAATTACTGTTGCTAGATACATTGGTTAAGTTTAAGCAATTATAAGTTCAGTCTTTGGGGAGGCTTCCTGATTCTGTCTGGATAACACCTCTTTGGGGTATCAGGTTCTTCTGGCAATGTTGAGTCGGGATCAATGTCGTTGTTTTGTTCATCTGCTTCCAATATTACCGGTTCTGCGGTAGCTGCAATTGGAACGTCGATTTCATTACCAGGTGTATCAGATCGTGGTGTGGAGTTGACATTTTTGCTCTCCCCAACGTCCACGGTATACATGAGAGGTCCTTGTCGTGTACAAATCGTTCCTGGCTGCCATTTCTCAGTGCGGTAGTCCCGGGCCAAAACTGGTTGACCTATCTTAAAACTCCTGGTCGGCCTTTCATTCATATTCTGAAACTGCCTGTTCTCCACATCTCTTCGGACGTTTGGCTTAACCAAATCCAAGCGGCATCGTAGTCTTCGATTGAAGAACATCATGGCTGGAGTTTGGTTGGTAACCGCATGTGTCGCATTCCGGTAGGCAAACAAGAAGTTGTCCACCTTGTGTTGTAGGGGTATATCTTCATTACACATTGCCTTGATAGCCTTCTTGAATGTTTGGACAAACCTCTCAGCCAATCCATTAGTGGCTGGATGATATGGGGTAGATGTGTAATGCTTAACACCATTGTTCTTTAAGAACCTCCGGAACTCTTCAGACACAAACTGTGGTCCATTGTCAGAGCAAATCTGTTCAGGCAGCCCATTCCTGGCGAATATGGTTCGTAAAACTGCGATAGTTTTTTCCGTGGTGGTTGAGGACATTTTTATTACCTCTGGCCACTTTGAATGTGCATCCACCGCAATTAAAAACATCGAGTCCATGAAGGGACCAGCAAAATCAATGTGCACCCTTTGCCATGGAGATGAGGGCCACTCCCATGGATGCAGAGGAGCTTGTGGTGGGGCGTTTTGGACCTTCTGGCATCCTGCACAGCTCTTGGTCATCTCTTCAATTTCTCTATCGATTCCCGGCCACCACACAAACGCTCTGGCTAAGCTCTTCATTTTTACCCCAACCAGATGACCCTCATGAAGCTCATTGAGCACTCTATCCATCAACTTAGGTGGAATTACTACTCTGGATCCACACATCAAGGTTCCTCTGCACACTGACAGCTGTTCTCTTCTCGGCGAGAATGCTGGCAGCAGTGGTTCGCCATGTGCTGGCCATCCCTTCACCGTTAAATCATAGACCCGTGATAGTGTCGCGTCATTCCGTGTTTCCTTTTCTATGTTTGCATTCATCACAGGGAGACATTCGACTATGGTCGAGTGGAATAACTCCATTGGATCCACTGCAAGGTCTTCTTCTTCCACCGTCAGCAACGGTAGACGTGACAATCCATCAGCATTTCCATGCTGTTTAGTTCCTTTGTACTCGATGTCATATTGGTGTGCCCCTAGGAAAAGGGACCATCTCTGCAGCCGTTGTGCTGTCATTATCGGTACGCCCTTCTGAGGGTTGAAAATGGAGACAAGAGGTTGATGATCGGTTAGTAGAGTAAATTTTTGACCGTGCAGGTAGTGATTGAACTTCTTCACCCCCCACACTAGGCTGAGGGCCTCTCTGTCAATCTGGGCGTAGTTATGCTCGGCAGAAGTTAACGAGCGTGACGCAAAAGCTATCGGCCTCTCTAAACCATCAAGGAATTTATGTGACAGTACCGCCCCAATGCCGTAGGGAGACGCATCACACGCCAGCCTGATTGGCAGTGCTGGGTTGTAGTGAGCCAATACTTCCCTTGAAGTGATTAAGTCCTTACTCTTCTGAAAAGCACGCTTACAATCATCGCTCCATTTCCATGCTACCCCCGTTCGTAGCAGGGCGTTCAGTGGGTGCAGAATTGTCGACAAATTCGGCAAAAACTTATGGTAGTAATTCACTAATCTGAGGAATGACCTCAGTTGCGACACATTTTCAGGCGCTGGGGCCTTAACAACCACTTCAATTTTGTCAGGGGACTTATGTAACCCCTCTTCATCAATCACGTGGCCACAATACGATATCTGTTTCTTAAAAAATTCGCACTTGAGGCGGTTGGCTCGCAGCCCATGTTCCCGTAGTCTAGTGAGCACCTGTTCTAGGTTGTTAAGGTGTTCACTGTCATCTTCACCTGTTACAAGGATGTCGTCCAAGTAACACTGAGTCCCCGGAATCCCTTGCAGGACTTGTTCCATCGCTCTTTGCCATATCGCCGGAGCCGATGCTACTCCGAATACCAATCGATGATACTGGTAAAGACCTTTGTGAGTGTTTATCGTGAGATACTTCCTAGAGGACTCCTCAACCTCCATCTGCAAATATGCTTGTGCTAGGTCAATTTTTGTAAAACGCTTCCCTCCAGACAGTGAGGCGAAGATGTCTTCTATCCTTGGAAGAGGATATTGTACTGTGTGAAGGATCGGGTTCACCGTCACCTTGAAATCCCCACAGATGCGAATCTTCCTTGGCTCCCCGGACTTATTGCTTAACGTTTTCTTCTTGACAGGAACGATGGGTGTCGCCCACTCGCTCCAGTCGACCTTAGACAACACGCCCGCCTTCTCCAGATTCTCCAGCTCTGCCTCGACGGCTGGGCGAATTGCATATGGTACCGGTCTTGCTTTGAAAAACTTGGGAACTGCATTATCTTCTATTTTTATCGAGGCGGTTACGCCTTTAAGCGTGCCCAGTTCTTGTTGAAATACCTCTTTGGCGTTAGCTAAGATTGTTGACAATCGTCCAGGAGTGACGTCTTCATCTTTTTTACCGTCCACCGTCATTGCATGAATGGAGTGCCAATCTAAGTTTATCTTCCTTATCCATTCCCGTCCCAATAACGGTGGTCCACCATTTGGCAGTATGTAGAGATACAATTTCCGTATTTTCTTGCCGTTGTATTCGACAGACACCCTTATTTTCCCTCTGGGGTATACTTCTTGCCCCGTATACGTCGTCAAGACGATGGATGTCTCTCTCAAGGGTATGTGTGAAAATAGCCGCTCATACTCTCGTCGATTCATGACGGTTAGCGCTGATCCTGTATCCAATTCCATTTTAACTTGGGACCCTGCTATCGTGAGGGTGACCCAAATGGTTCAGTGATCCTCTTTTGCGATTACATTGTGAAGTTTGAGGCAGCTTAGTCTCTTGTTACCGGATTCACTATCTCTCACCTGGTCTTCGGAACTACTGTCCGTCATCTTTTGTACTTTCTTGTACGGTTCCTTAGTAGCCTTTTTGTTGTCGCTGGTCTTCTTCCCAGACCTGCAAACTCGTGCAATGTGTCCCATCTTCCCGCATTGCCTGCATATTTTGTCTTTGGACCAGTAGTCCTTCTGGTCATGGTTAGTTCTGCCGCAGCGATAACATTTTGCAAATCCCCGTGTCATTTCGTGGGTGCCGTATTCCTGTGGTTTTTGTTGAATTTCTGCAGCTCCCCTGGCTGCTGCTTCATACGATACTGCCACGCTGAAAGCCTTATCTAGCGTAAGCTCTTTCTCTGAGAGTAACTTCTTCTGTGTTCCTTCATTCAGGAGTCCACAGACAAATTTGTCCCGTAGGGTATCTGCCAGTCCTGCTCTGAACTGGCAGTGCTTTGATAGCTTGCGTAGTTCCGTAAGATACTCAGCATTGCTCTCATCTTTGTTCTGAGTTCTCCTGTGGAATTTAAATCTTTCTGCTATCAACAGCGGTGCAGGGTTTAAGTGTTCCTGTAGGACAGCAACAATTTCATTAAAACTCTTCGCCTTCGGTTTGGCTGGAGTAATCAGGTCCCGCAATAGGCCGTACGTTCTAGCGCCCATTAAGTTTAGCAATATCGATGCCTTTTTCCCCTCCGCTATTTCGTTTGCCTCGAAATATACCTCGACTCTTTCCACATACGTGGTCCAGTCCTCTATTGTATTATCAAAAGCAGTGATACAGCCAGTCTTCGGCATCTTGCAAATCTAAAATGGCGCCTCCCGCGCTTTGCCTTCTTCCCCGATTTAACAAAATGGCGCCTCCAGCGCTTTGCCTTCTTCCCCGCTGTTGTTAGCGCTGCTTTCCACGGTTTCTTGCGCGTTTAATATTGATTTTTTTTTCTTTTATTATTTTCCCGTCGTGGAGCGGACCCTCTGGGACACTTCCCTCCCTCTTCTTAGGTCCGAACGCTGCCCGGATCCGAAGCACCGGCCGCGCCATGTGTGCTCCACCCTCTCTCTCTCTCTTTGCTTCCCGACTCGCTGCCCGGCCCTGTTACAGAGCCACCCGATCGAGCTTCCGCCCGCCGCAGCCCAGGAAGGATCAGTGCACTACCTGCCACCAGCCCGAATAGCTGGGAAACCACAGACCGAGGAACCAAGCCTGGCTCTGGACAGTCTCTCCTGCAAGTTTCCAATCTGACGATTTGGAGGGCGGTTGCCCACGGTCAACGCCCGTTTCTCGAATTTCTTTGGACTTTATTATTTTTTTCTTTCTTCTGGCTTCGACCTTCAATAACGTCGTCTGAGGTGCTGCCGAGTTGCAGGTAAGTTCGTTTCTTACTCGTCGCCAGTGTTACGTCTGTGAATAATTGAGACACGTACAGCAGGAGTGAACAAAGTAAGTCTTTACTGGTGGAAGTCAATAGTGAAACTAAAAACACAGAGGCTCAATAGCGCCTTTTATACAGGGGTGGTCACTGCCGGTACTGCAGTCTGAGACCAGTTATTCTCTTAAAGGTACATACACAACACCGATAATGACAGCACAACAGCTACAGAGGTGGTCCCTTTTCCTAGGGGCACACCAATATGACATCGAGTACAAAGGAACTAAACAGCATGGGAATGCTGATGGATTGTCGCGCCTACCGTTGCCGACGGTGGAAGAAGCACCTGCAGTGGATCCTGTGGAGATATTCCACTCGACCATAGTCGAATGTCTACCTGTGACGAATGCAAACATAGAAAAGGAAACACGAAATGACCCGACACTCTCCAGGGCCTATGATTTAACGGTGAAGGGATGGCCAGCACATGGCGAACCACTGCTGCCAGCATTCTCGCCGAGAAGAGAACAGCTGTCAGTGTGCCGAGGAACCTTGATGTGTGGATCCAGAGTAGTAATTCCACCCAAATTGAAGGATAGAGTGCTCAATGAGCTTCATGAGGGTCATCTGGGAGGGGTAAAAATGAAGAACTTAGCCAGAGCGTTTGTGTGGTGGCCGGGAATCGATAGAGAAATCGAAGAGATGACCAAGAGCTGTACAGGATGCCAGAAGGTCCAAAACGCCCCACCACAAGCCCCTCTACATCCATGGGAGTGGCCCTCATCTCCATGGCAAAGGGTGCACATTGATTTTGCTGGTCCATTTATGGACTCGATGTTTTTAATTGCGGTGGATGCACATTCAAAGTGGCCAGAGGTAATAAAAATGTCCTCAACCACCACAGAAATACCTATCACAGTCTTACGAACCATATTCGCCAGAAATGGGCTGCCTGAACAGATTTGCTCCGACAATGGACCATAGTTTGTGTCTGAAGAGTTCTGGAGGTTCTTAAAGAACAATGGTGTTAAGCATTACACATCTGCCCCATATCATCCAGCCACCAATGGATTGGCTGAGAGGTTCGTTCAAACATTCAAGAAGGCTATCAAGGCAATGTGTAATGAAGACATACCCCTACAACACAAGGTGGATAACTTCTTGTTTGCCTACCGGAATGCGACACATGCGGTTACCAACCAAACTCCAGCCATGATGTTCTTCAATCGAAGACTAAGATGCCGCAAGGATTTGGTTAAGCCAAACATCAGAAGAGATGTGGAGAACAGGCAGTTTCAGAATATGAATGAAAGGCCAACCAGGAGTTTCAAGATAGGTCAACCAGTTTTGGCCCGGGACTACCGCACAGAGAAATGGCAGCCAGGAATGATCTGCACATGGCAAGGACCTCTAATGTATACCATGGACGTTGGAGAGAGCATTGTATGACGCCATGCTGACCAGATTCTAGAGTCACTGGAAAACGTCAAATCTACACCACGATCCTATACACCTGGTGATGAAACCAAAGTACCAATTGCATCTACCTCAGAATCGGTGATATTGGAAGCAGACAAACCAAACAACGACGTTGATCCCGAATCAACTTTGCCAGAAGAACCTGATACCCCAAAGAGGCGTTATCTGGACAGAATCAGGAAGCCTCCTCAAAGACTGAATTTATAATTGATTAACTTCAGCTAATGTATATAGCAACTGTAATTGTAAATATGTTATTTAATTATTAATCGAATGTTATGTACTGTTTAGCTAAAAGGGGAGGAATTGTAGTGTATGTACCTTGAAGAAGGAACTATATTCTGCAGCCCCTGTATACTGCAGTACCAGTAGTGACCCCCCTGTATATAAGCCTGTGTAGTAACTTTGTATAGTAGTTCCAGTTTTGTCTCCATTCAGTAAACACCTGTTATAACCAACTTCTGCAGTCCGTGTCTCAATTACACACGGACATTACACCACTGACACCTGGGAATCCCTGGCCCAAGACCGCACAAAGTGGAGGAGAAGCATCCGGGAAGGCACCGAACACCTCGAGTCTCTTCGCCGGGAGCAAGCGGAAGCCAAGTGCAGGCAGCACAAGGAGTGCACGTGAACCCAAGCACCCCACCCACCCGTCCCTTCAACCACCATCTGCCCCACCTGTGACAGAGAATGTAGGTCCCGCATTGGACTAATCAGTCACCTGCGAGCTGATTTTTAATGTGGAAGCAAGTCATCCTTGGTTCCGAGGGACTGCCTAAGAAGAAGATATAATTGCAAGTCAGTCTTTCTTTCTATCATAAGAAAACCCTCTCATCCCAGGACTCAATCTAGTGAACCTTCGTTTCACCGACTCCAAGGTAAGTATATCCTTCCTTAGATATGGTGGTGACCAAAACTGCACAGTACTCCAGGTGTATTCTCACCAAAGCCCTGTACAATTGGAACAAGACTTCCTTACTCTTGTACTCCAACCCTCTTGCAATAAAGGCCAACATAGGTCTTTTTCGGGGTGGCAGGCGGTGACTAGTGGGGTACTGCAGGGATCTGTGCTTGGGCCCCAGCTATTCACAATATATATCAATGATTTGGATGAAGGAACCAAATGTAATATTTCCAAGTTTGCTGATGACATGAAACTAGGTGGGATTGTGAGTTGTGAGGAGGATGCAAAGAGGCTTCAAGACGATTTAGACAAGTTGATTGAGTGGGCAAATACATGGCAGATGCAGTATAACGTGGATAAATGTGAAGTTATCCACTTCTGTAGAAAAAACAGAAAGGTAGAGTATTATTTAAATGGTGCTAGATTGGGAAATGCTGATATACAAAGGCAAATGGTATGTTGGCCTTCATTGCAAGAGGATTTGAGTACAGGAGCAAGGATGTCTTACTACAGTTATACAGGGTCTTGCTGAGACCACACCTGGAGTACTTTGTGTAGTTTTGGTCTCCGTACCTAAGAAAGAATATACTTGCCATAGAGGGAGTGCAGCGAAGGTTCACCAGACTGATTTCTGGAATGGCAGGACTGTCGTATGAGGAGAGATTGGGTCGACTAGGCCTGTATTCACTAGAGTTCAGAAGAATGAGAGGGGATCTCATTGAAACGTATAAAATTCTGACAGGGCTAGACAGACTGGATGCAGGGAGGATGTTTCCCCTGGCTGAGGGGTCTAGAATGAGGGGTCACAGTCTCAGGATACGGGGTATGACATTTAGGACTGAGATGAGGAGAAATTTCTTCACTCAGAGGGTGGTGAACCTATGGAATTCTCTACCACAGAACGCTGTGGAGGCCAAGTCACTGAATATATTTAAGGAGGAGATAGATAGATTTCTAGAGGATCAGCCATGATCATATTGAATGGCGGAGCAGGCTCAAAGGGCCGAATGGCCTACTCTTGCTCCTATTTTTCTATGTTTTCTATGTTTCTAACATGCGATTTGCCTTCCCAATTGTTTGCTGTACCTGCATGCTAACTTCCTGTGTTTCTTGTACTAGGACACAAAATTTCTCTGAACACCAACATTTAAAAGTTTCTCACCATTTAAAAAACATTCTGTTTTTCTATTCTCCCTACCAAAGTGAATAGCCTTACATTTCCCCAGATTATACTCCATCTGCCATGTTATTGCCCACTCACTTAACCTGTCTATATCCCTTTGCAGGCTCTTTGTGTTCTCCTCACAGCTTACTTTCACCCCCTAGCTTTGTATCGTCAGCAAACTTGGGTACATTACACTCAGTACCTTCATCTAAGTCATTAATATAGATTGTAAATAGCTGAGGCCCAAGCACTTATCCTTGCTGCACACCACTAGTTAGAGTCTGCCAACCTGAAAATGGCTTGTTTATCCCTACTCTCTGTTTTCTGTCCGTTAACCAATCCTCTATCCATGCTAATATATTACCCCCAACTCCATGAGCCCTTATCTTGCGTAATAACCTTTTAAGTGGTACCTTATCAAATGTCTTTTGAAAGTCCAAATACTGTATACTACATCCACTGGTTCCTCTTTATCTACCCTGCTAGTTACATCCTCAAAAAACACCAATAAATTTGTCAAGCATGATTTCCCTTTCATAAAACCATGTTGACTCTGCCTAATCATATTATGATTTTCTAAGTGCCCTGTTACCACTTCCTTAACAATGGATTCCAGCATTTTCCCCAATGACTGATGTCAGGCTAACTGGCCTGTAGTTCCGTTTTTTCTCTCCCTCCTTTCTTGAATAGTGGGGGTACATTTGCTACCTTTCAATCCACTGGGACCATTCTAGAATCTAGGGAATTTTGAAAGATCACAACCAATGCATCCACTATCTCTGCAGCCACCTTTTTTAGAACCTTAGGATGTAGGCCATCAGGTCCAGGGGATTTGTTGGCCTTTGGTCCCATTAGTTTCTTGAGTACTTTTTCTCTACTTATATTACAGGAAACTTTCTGGTATCCGGCACGGACGGGACCGAGCTGGTGCCGGTCTATCAACAATGCCGGAGAATCGAGCGCTATAGTTAAAAGATACGGAGCTCAGCGCTCCGTCTAAAGCAACAAACCCTGTTGCTTAGCTTCAAAACAATCAGCACAGCTTGCAAGCGTCTCTGTAGCTTAGCAACAGCTTCAGTTAGACGCTTGCACAGCCAGAAATGAGTAAAAAAAAGTAACTAAAAGTAAAAAAAGTTATCTGAACCGACTCCTGAATTTTGCTGTTTAACTGACATTTTGGGTTATTTTAGTGGCCGGTTAATCGAAAGTTTCCTGTAATTACTTTAAGTTGCTCATTCTCATTAGCCCCTTGGTTCCCCACTATTTTAGGTTTGCTTTTTGTGTCTTCTACTGTGATGACAGATACAAAATATTTGTTTAACTTCTCTGCCATTTCCTTATTCCCCATTATAATTTCTCCAGTCTCAGCTTCTAAGGGACCCACATTTACTTTTGCTACTCCATTCCTTTTTACATACTTGTAGAAGCTCTTATGATCTGTTTTTATATTTCTTACTAATTTACTCACATATTCTATTTTCTCCCTCTTTATCAATATTTTGGTCATCCTTTGCTGGTTTCTAAAGCTCTCTCAGTCTTCAGGCACTACTATTCTTCGCAACATTTATAAGCCTCTTCTTTTAATCTAATACTATCCTTAACTTCTTTAGTTAGCCACGGATGGATCACTTTTCCCATGGAGCTTTTATTTCTCAATGGAATGTATAATCATTGAGAATTTTGAAATGTTTGTCACTGCTTATCTACCATCATACCTTTTAATCTATTTTCCCAATTTACCTTAGCCAGCTCACCCCTCATACCTATGTAATTGGCTTTATTTAAGTTTAAGGCGGAAAAGTTCGGTATCGACCATTTTGGGGCACAAACATCGCCTGGGCGCAAACTTTAGTGCCCGATTAGAGCCGGTGACCACAAATTCAGTTTTAGCACCCCAAGAGGGAGGTGGAACACTAAATCAAGCACTCCAGTTCCTCCTTGGAGCGCTAACCCCAAATATCCGGGTGGAGACTTCAGCAGCGCTGCACACTGGGCCGTGCAACGCTGCCGCGTTCAGAGGCTCCTTCCCTCCCTTAAAGGGAAGGGCCATTGCTGAAGGGTCTGCAATGGAAAAATTACCTACCTGGACCACCAAGGTAGCAGCAATCCTGCGCAATAAGCCCTGCACTCAAGCTGAGTGCTGGGCTGATCAATCGCGGGCAGGAAACCGCGAAGAAAACACCAACAGGAAAGATTTTGTTTTTACTTACCTCGGCCATCTTGCCTTTAATCATTGCCCCCAAAGAGGCTGGCTGCCCGATGTACACCTCCTGCAGCTGTCGGTGTTTTCGACCGGTGCTGCTGCAGGGGGCGAAAGTCAATTTCGGGTCTGGGGTGCTACCGAGGTGATGCACATGGCGATGATGTCACAATCTCCGGGCGAAGGAGATCAGGGCACAACGACATAGCACCACCGCAAAATTCCCAGCGAATATGGCGGGAGACGATGTCAATGCCGCGCCCGGTCACAAAGCCATTTGCGTCCCGTTAGTGGCCCCCAGGGGCACTAATGAGAGGTGCAAAGGTACCCAATTTCACTTTCATAGACTCTTGTTTTGCACTTAAGTATTTCACTCTCAAACCCAACGTGAAATTTTACCATATTATGATCAATCTTCCCCAGAGGATCCTTTACTATAAGATTACTAATTAACCTTGTCTCATTACACAATACAAGATCTAAAATAACCTGTCCTCTGGTTGGTTCCATGAAGTATTGTCTAGGAAACTGTCTTGAATGCATTCCATGAACTTGTTCTCCATATTACCTTTGACAATTTGATTTGTCCAGTCTATATGAAGATTAAAGTCGCGCACAATTATTGCATTACCTTTGTTACAAGCTCCTATTATTTGTTGATTAATACACTGTCCAACAGTAGAGCTAATGGTTGGGGGCCTATAAACTACTCCTACCAGTGTTTTTTGCCCCTTGTAATCCCTTATCACCACCCATACTAATTCTACTTCCTGAGCCAATATCCTTTCTCACTACTGTCCTCATGTCATCGTTTATTATCAGTGCTACCATCCCCCCTCCCCACCTTTTCCATTCTACCTGTCATTACAAAACATCAAGTACCCTGGAATATTTAGTTCCCAACCATGGTCACCTTGCACCTATATCTCTGTAATGGCTATTAGATCAAACCCATTTATCTCTATTTGTGCCACTAGTTCACCTATCTTGTTACAAATGCGTCGTGCATTCGGATAAAGAGCCTTCAATTTTATTTTTTTACCATTATTCCCTAATTTGACTTTATTCGCTGATGCACAATTACCTTTAAACTCCCTGGGGGTGAAATTCCCCTAGAGGGCCATTTGGGGCGCTAACTGCAAAAAGTTTGAAAAGTTAGCGCCCGGCTCTAATGATTCTGAATCTCGCTTAAATTCCCTGACTTCACCCCAGGAAGGGAGAGGGGGTGCTAAATCAAGTGCTAATGTCCTCAGTGGGGTGCTACAGGGGCGCTAACACCAGAGAGCTGCCAAATTTCAGGTGAGTTCCAAACAGATTTGATCACTCGCATTGCTTCTTTCCAGCTCTTAAAGGGGAGGTTCAATCATTCACCAGATGCTCATTTGCAGCTTTGGTTGCTTCGGGGAGAACAGACACATACTGCAGACCCTTTTCATTGTGCTGAGAAGAACTGCCTAATAACCAACAAATCACACCCTTATGCAAATGAAGATTCCTTATTCAGCAGTAATCTCTGAAATCTAAAAAACGCTTCCAATAATCAAAAGGGCTCTTTGGTTCTGAGCAGCAAAAAGTTCGGTGTCCCGACCGACACAAACAACAACCGGGAGTGGACGCCTTTAAATAGCACTCCTCCACAGGCCTCCCGACTGGAAAACTCCTGCCAAACCTGTCGCTAAAAAAACAGGCACACAGGCAGACGAAAAAGGGGAATTTTGTATCGGGAGCACTAACAGGGCGATGCGCCAGGAGATGATGTCATGATCTCCGGGCGCAGAAGATCGGGACGAAAACCAGTAGCGCCGCCGCTAACCTCCCGCCGAATCTCATGGGAGGTGTGGTTATCGCCCCGGAGGGGGGGTGGGGAGGGGCGCAAACAAGAGGAATGTCGCCCCCTCTGTTCCTTCCTGTCACACACTGCTTATCTTTACCCAAATCGCTATACTGCTCCAGTGCCCTGACTTTTCCCTTTGGATTTCTAAATTTTCCCTCACCTGACCCCTGCCTCCCCACCTTTTTAGTTTAAAGCATTATCCAAAGCCCTAGGTATTCGATTCACCAGGACACTGGTCCCAGCCCAGTTTAAGTGGAGCCCATCCCAACAGAACAGTTCCCTCTTTCCCCAGTACTGCTGCCAGTGCCCCATGAATCGAAACCCCTTCCTCCCACACCATTCTTTGAGCCACGCATTTAAATCTCTGATCTGCTTGTCCCTATGCCAATTTGCTCATGGCTCAGGTTGTAATTGTAGGGGTCGCGAAATCCCCTCAGCCCCCGAAGATCGGGAAATATTAATCCACATCGTGGCCGAAGACTTGTGTGATTTAAATTGTCTCTGGGTTGGACAGTGTTTTAAAACATACCCAGAACCGCAAAAGGCTGCATTAAAAAAGCTCGTAAGCTAGGCAGCACTTGGACACCAGAATCAAAGAACTTTGTGAAAATTGCACACTTTAAGATTGTACATTTTATTAAAATATGTACTCTTGAGTTTTGGGCTGTTTAAATTGCCCAGGGCATAAAAATGGCTGAGCAGATCTCATGGAAACAGAATTTTAAAAGGCAGCAGAAAAGGACAGACAGGCTGTTAGCATATGAAAAGCTCAGCGCTGCCCTGTAGTAAGTTTGAATGGAGCCCGAGCTGTCAGTCACCCTGTGGTATTGGGCGGGTCCGGTAACCTACAAGCTGCTTGTTTACACTGGGGAGTAGCCCGTTTGAATCAGCTAATCATTGGACAGCAAGCACAATGGGTTGTTTACACACATCCATTCACTGAAATTGACTCTACTATGTGATGTCTCCATGTATGAATGGAGGAAGTTAAAAGCCCTTCTCTTGTGTATTTGGACTTTTCGGCGCAAAATTGCGCACGGACCTTTTCGGCGCGAAAACAGCAGGGACTCCCAGGGTACAAAGATTAAGCCCAGGAAGTCCTCTGCCCCTTTTGTCTCTTTTACTCTTTGGACTGCAGGTGAGCAAGGCTTCTGACCCACTAGCAAGACAATCTAGTGAGAAGTAAAGGGGTGGTAATTTAAGGGAAATGTTGCTAAGATTGTAAGATTAACATTGTAGCCATTTATCCCTCATTTTGCCATCTGCCTTCCCCTGTTAAGCAATTTTACCATGATTACTTTGATCGTGTGGTGTAGTTTCTTTAGTTTTAATAAAATTTGACTTTCTTGCATCCAGACCATTTGTCCGTTTTTAATATATCATTAATTATAAGTTCCTCCAGTCAGAACTGGAAGGGGGGGTTTAGCGATTCAAAACCGCTGATTGGAATGGGTCACAGTGCAGTGGCAAAGGCTGCCTGACCAGGTAAATTACCGTAAACCAGGTAAAGGATGCCCCCCTACATAATCCAGAGATTATACCCTTGAGGTTCTGCTTATTAATTTATACCCTAACTCCTCAAACTCCCAGCAGAATCTCAGTCTTAATTCTAACTATGTTGTTGGTTCCTATGTGGACTATGACAACTGGATTCTCACCCTCATGCTCCAAGTTCTTTGCCAGCCACGAGGAGATAGCCTTAACCCTGGCAACTGAAAAGATCGCAAAGTCTCTGTTTGAAGAATGGACTCAGTTGAGAATATTTTTGTGGACTTTATGGGATTTTCTGAGGGCATTTTCCCTGTGGTGGGATCACCCTGGCAAATGCATGGGGGAGTGGTTTGTTAAAACTCCAAAGAACGCATGACAGTTGGCTGTGACAAAAGAACTATCAGTCATCCAGAATGTATGGGTTCGCCTGACAGTCCTGGAAAAAGGAAGGGGGCCATTGAACTTGAACTTGATTAAAAGGCCACTCTAATATGCAAAAGCACTTCTCACCTCCATTTCAGAAGAGAAGCGGAACAATGAACCCACTGGCCTCAGCCAGCCAAAAAGAAGCCAGTTTTTTTCCCAACACAAAGACCGAAAGATATGTCCCAGACTTAGGGCCATTAATCCAATAGTCATGGGTCCGAGGCTGACCCGTCACTGATTAAGCACCGGAGTGCTTAGAAACAAATGGATTTTAAAGATTGGCAGGAAAAGATAGGGGTAGCCAGACTACTATAAAGATAGATTAGTTTCCACTATTCTCTCTCTCTCTCTCACTTCCTTGCTCCACCAAGATCGACTTAACAAGAAGTACCAGAGGAAGAAGCCGCTGAGCGAAGCGATCGAGCCAAGCCGGTAACCAGATATCCCAGGCAAGCTGGGTGAGGTGTAAGGGGCTCAGGGTTTTTCTCAGAAGTGAAGTTTTTTTGGGCTATTCCGGGGTGGGAGCTTTGTTTGGTTCAGCCAGGCGAAGGGGTTTATGCGACTGGGTAATTCGTTGGTAGGGGTGGAATTAGAGTTCACCACAGCAGCAAGGGAATTACTGCATGTTATAGCTCCCAGTTTTGTACTGTATGTATGTTGTTTGTAACCTGGATCTTATTCTCCACAGGGACAGTGATTTCGTTTAGTAGTGCATGTTTTAGCCAGTGTGTGTTAGACCAAATAAATATAAGTTAGATTTTTCGCCGAAGCATTCCTGTCCGTGACTTATTTCATTTACACTCTGAATAATAATTCCCGGGTATTGAACTTTCATAAGGCGGGGGCGATTCGAACCATCCGTCTAGCAATTGGGCTAGGATCAAAAACCGCTTACACACCAGGCAGGCAACACAGCCTTCGGGACTCTCTTTCATGGCTGCAGAGAACAGTGTCTATCTCCCTGACTATACTGTCCCTTACTATATTTCTTTTTTCTCCCCCACTTGAATGACCCCTGTACCACGGTGCCATGGTCATTTCGCCCATCCTCCTTTCAGTCCTTTTTCTCATCCATACAAGTAGCAAGTACCTTGTACCTAATGGACAATGTCAAGGGCTGAGGTTCCTCCATCACTACATCCTGGGTTCCCATACCTGCCTGACTCGCAGCCACATCCTTCTGTCCCTGACCACTGACTAACTCCAATGTACTACTTAACCTAAGGAGTGTGACTGCCTCCTGGAAAGTGTCCAGGTAACTCTACCCCTCCCTGATGCACTACAATGTCTGCAGCTCAGATTCCAGCTCAACAACTCTGAGCCGAAGTTCCTTGAGTTGCAGACACTTACTGCAGATGCTGTTGCTCAGGATCTCGCTGGTCTCCATCAACTCCCACATGCTGCAGTTATGACCCACCACCTGCCCTGCCATTCCTATCTAACCTTATTTTATTTATTTAAATAATTAAAGTTTATGTATTTAATTAACTTAGCTTGTAGTTTAGTTTTTAACTAATTACTTGATCTAGTTTAAGTTTTAGGTAGATTAAATTAAATATTTACCTGTAACACAAACCACTGCAAGTATTGGAGGCAAAAAGCAACACCTCCTTCCCCAACTGCTCTGAATTCCCACTCTCCCCAAATTTCCATGTTTAACACTCTGTTTAAGTGCACTCTGTTTAAGACCATTCTGTGCAGACCACTCTGTGTGTCACCAGATCCTGTTTACTTTTGAGCCACCCGCAGGTTACAAGTGCTGAAAGCTTCCTGCTCACAGTAATTAGCACCTATTCGGACAAACACTTACAGCTGACAGTTAACTGCCGCTGACAGGTGGTTTCTGTTAACTACAGTTCATTTCATCGTTTTTAAAGTTCGAGGTTAAATTCAAAACCTTAAACTAAATTTCAGTTTACACCTAGTACTCACCCAGTGTTTATCAGAGACTTCCAGTCTCCAAGTTTCCAACTTTAACACTCTGAGCAGACCAATCTGAGCGTCAGCAGATACTGGCTCGCTCTCTTCGCTCTCAGTTATTCTCTGCCACCAGTTCTCCCACTTTTATCTGTTGTCTTCTCACACTGTTTCACACTCAGGATTGCTGTTTCCACTCTCATTTGTATCCTTTCTATGTAAAGACACTGTAATCTGACACTTGTATCCTGTCCTGTGTAGTCACTGTGACCTGACACATGTATCCTGTCCTGTGTAGTCACTGTGACCTGACACATGTATCCTGCCCTGTGTAGTCACTGTGACCTGACACGTGTATCCTGTCCTGTGTAGTCACTGTGACCTGACACATGTATCCTGTCCTGTGTAGTCACTGTGACCTGACACATGTATCCTGTCTTGTGTCTTCACTGTGACATGACGCGTGTATCCTGTCCTGTGTAGTCACTGTGACCTGACACATGTATCCTCTCCTGTGTAGTCACTGTGACCTGACACATGTATCCTGTCTTGTGTCGTCACTGTGACATGACGCGTGTATCCTGTCCTGTGTAGTCACTGTGAACTGACACATGTATCCTGTCCTGTGTAGTCACTGTGACCTAACGCATGTATCCTGTCCTGTGTAGTCACTGTGACCTGACACATGTATCCTGTCTTGTGTAGTCACTGTGACCTGACACATGTTTCTTGTCCTGTGTAATCACTGTGACCTGACCCATGTATCCTGTCCTGTGTAGTCACTGTGACCTGACACATGTATCCTGTCCTGTGTAGTCACTGTGACATGATACATGTATCCTGTCCTGTGTAGTCACTGTGACCTGACACATTTTTCCTGTCCTGTGTAGTCACTGTGACCTGACACATGTATCCTGTCTTGTGTAGTCACTGTGACCTGACACATGTATCCTGTCCTATGTAGTCACTGTGCCCTTATACATGTATCCTGTCCTGTGTAGTCACTGTGACCTGACACATGTATCCTGTCCTGTGTAGTCATTGTGACCTGACACATGTATCCTGTCCTGTGTAGTCAGTGTGACCTGACACGTGTATCCTGTGCTGTGTAGTCACTGTGACCTGACACATGTATCCTGATCTGTGTAGTCAGTGTGACCTGACACGTGTATCCTGTCCTGTGTAGTCACTGTGACCTGACACATGTATCCTGTCCTGTGTAGTCACTGTGACATGACACATGTATCCTGTCCTGTGAAGTTACTGTGACATGACACATGTATCCTGTCCTGTGTAGTCACTGTGACCTGACACATGTATCCTGTCCTGTGTAGTCATTGTGACCTGACACATGTATCCTGTCCTGTGTAGTCAGTGTGACCTGACACGTGTATCCTGTGCTGTGTAGTCACTGTGACCTGACACATGTATCCTGATCTGTGTAGTCAGTGTGACCTGACACGTGTATCCTGTCCTGTGTAGTCACTGTGACCTGACACATGTATCCTGTCCTGTGTAGTCACTGTGACATGACACATGTATCCTGTCCTGTGAAGTTACTGTGACATGACACATGTATCCTGTCCTGTGTAGTCACTGTGACCTGACACGTGTATCCTGTACTGTGTAGTCAGTGTTGTAGTGTATGTACCTTTAAGGGGAGAACTACTTGTTACAGCTCCTGTATACTGTAGTACCGGCAGTGACTGTTGTGTATGTAATAGGTATGTTACTTTAAACCTATGGCCAGGGCAGCACTACTTTGTAGGGCGTAGTGATACCGTAGTACCACTCCTGGCCATAGGGGTATAAATAGTACTGTGGGTACTGATCTCCCCTCAGTTTTCCCGCCTGTTGGTATTAAGTAAAGACCTACGTTGAATCTTCCAAGCTGTCTCTTCATTATTGCATTAAGTATAGACACATACTTTATACTGGCGACGAGTAAGGTTCGAACTCATCAGTACACGGTGCAACAAAGGAACAGTAGCA
Organism: Somniosus microcephalus; assembly: GCF_052327205.1. NCBI lineage: Eukaryota > Metazoa > Chordata > Chondrichthyes > Squaliformes > Somniosidae > Somniosus > Somniosus microcephalus. The sequence goes on along the minus strand of NC_140992.1, from coordinate 142,360,580 downwards.
GTACGGAGAGAGAAGGAGAGAGGCTTCTTACCAGCCAGCCTGCAGAGTCCAGCGTCGACCGAAGGAGGCCGCCCAGCACTCCGGGTTCGGGAGGAGCGGCAGCAACGGAGCGAGAGAGAGAGGTTTCCAGCAGCGGCTGCGGCAGCTGAGAGAAGAGGCTGAACGGGCGCTCCAGCCACGGGGCAAAAGTCCACCCAGGGCCAGGTAAACTGAAATCCTTCCCGGGGAACGGCAGCTGCAAGGGCCAGAACGGGCAAGCGATCTGGGGAACAAACGGAGCCACAAGGACTAGCGGGCCACGAGAGGGGAAGGTCATTGTTAATAGCGGCGGTGGCAATAACGGGAGCTGCAAGGGCCAAAAATAACGACGCTGGAGAGAGGTCGTTGACAGCAGAGGGAGAAAAGGCGGGAAAAACGCCATCTAGTGGAGAAAGCGGGAAAAGTTTTTTTCTCTTCAAAAGTTTAAAATGGCTAAAGAAGGTTGTTTGTCAGCATTTGTTGAGGACACAGAAGAGTGGGATGCCTATATCGAAAGGCATGAACTTTATTGCATAGTAAACAAGGTGGAAGATGACCAAAAGGTAGCAACCTTATTAAATTTGATGGGGGCAAAAACATACGGTCTGCTGAGGAATCTTCTTACTCCAGACAAGCCAGCAGACAAAATGTACGCCCAAATTGTTGATACGTTAAGGGAACATTTAAACCCTAAGCCACCATTTATAGTGGAAAGGTACCGCTTCTACAGACGCGACCAAAGGAATGATGAGTCGCAGGCAGCCTATATAGCTGAGCTCAGAAGGTTGTCCAAACATTGCCAGTTTGGAGCCATATAGGCGGACGCGATCAGAGACAGATTTGTCTGTGGCATGTTAAATGAGAATACACGTAAACGGTTGCTAGCCAAGAAACAGCTCAGCCTAGATCAGGCGATTGAAATAGCATCGTACCGCGAAGCAGCAGCACAGGGTGCTGCTCAAATACGACATAACACAACCGGCTATGACACCCATGAGGTGACATTTCACAAAGGTAAATGTTACCGTTGTGGCAAAACCACCCACGACCAAAGTAATTGTTGGTTTCATGATAAAATATGCCGGCAGTGTGGGAAAAAGGGGCATATAGCGAAAGTTTGTCGGTCTGGTACGAAACCCAATCGTGGGGGCAATCCGAGCAGTACCAAGGCAAGGACAAAAATACATAAGATGTCTGACAGTAGCTCAGACGAGTCACAGGAAGGCACAAAAGCAGAGCCTAAAGGTCTGGGATGTCTCAAGTTATATGGTGTAGACAAAACAGAGGACCACAGCACAATGTGGGTTAAAATGAAGGTAGCAGGCGTCGAAGTTAATATGGAGCTGGACATGGGTTCAGCCCTATCAGTAATTAATGAACAAGATTATAACAGGCTGTTCAAACGCATTCCCTTAAAGGATACGGAAATTAAATTAAAAACATATACGGGACAAAAAGTTTACCCGAAGGGAAAAATGCAAGTAACAGTTAAATACAATGGCAGAAAAGTGCCAGGACTTTATTTATACGTCCTACCAAATGGTGGACCACCACTTTTGGGTAGGGAATGGATAAGAAAAATCCATTTCGACTGGAAGTCGATACACGAGTTAAAAGTAGAGACCACCACGGATGATACAACCATTACAAGCAGGCTGTCGAAACTATTGGCAAAAACGCCAGAGGTGTTCCAACAAGGGCTGGGGACCTTAAAGGACATTAGAGCAAAAATAACTATTGCTCAAGACGCAAACCCCAAGTTTTGTAAGGCCAGACCGGTGCCTTATGCCATTCGGCCAGCGGTGGAAGCAGAACTGGATGCCTTAGAGAGTGCAGGTGTCCTTACAAAGATTGAGTGGAGCGAGTGGGCCACGCCCATCGTCCCAGTTATAAAGAAATCTGCAAATAACACACCGGGGGAACCAAAGAAGGTTCGCATTTGCGGGGATTTTAAGATAACTATTAACCCAGTCCTGCACACGGTACAGTATCCGCTGCCGCGGATAGAGGACATATTCGCATCGTTAGCTGGGGGTAGACACTTTACGAAGATTGACCTTTGTCAAGCTTATTTACAGATGGAGGTGGAGCAGGACTCGAAAAAGCTCCTAACGATTAACACACACAAGGGATTGTGCCAGTACAATCGCCTGGTATTTGGTGTGGCGTCCGCCCCGGCAATATGGCAGAGGACCATGGAACAGGTCCTACAGGGCATTCCAGGAACGCAATGCTACCTGGATGACATCCTGGTGACAGGACAAATGGATAACGACCACCTCGCTAACCTGGAGCGAGTACTTCTGCGGTTACAACAATACGGACTCAGGGCGAACAAGCAGACATGTGAGTTTTTCCAGGAACGTATCTCATACTGTGGTCACATTATAGATAAGGAAGGCCTGCATAAGTCCCCGGAAAAGATCGAGGCAGTAGTGAAGGCCCCGCCCCCTGAGAATGTATCTCAGTTACGATCATTCTTAGGCCTTATAAACTATTACCATAAGTTCCTCCCGAACTTATCGTCCATTTTACATCCACTAAATTCATTGCTGCAAAAGGGAGTCTCCTGGAATTGGGATGAAGCGTGTGAGGCTGCTTTTAAAAAGGGTAAACAACTCATTACATCAAAGGAAGTGCTCGCACACTTTGACCCAAAAATGCCAATGAGGTTGGCATGTGACGCCTCCCCATATGGTATCGGGGCAGTGTTGTCACACAAATTTCCCAACGGGACGGAGAGGCCAATAGCATTTGCCTCAAGGTCGTTAACTACAGCCGAAAGAAACTATGCGCAAATCGACAGGGAGGCCCTCAGTCTGGTGTGGGGTGTAAAAAAATTCCACCACTACCTGCATGGGCAACGTTTCACACTACTGACGGACCATCAACCGTTGGTGTCGATATTTAATCCAACAAAAGGGGTGCCCCTGATGACGGCCCAAAGGCTACAGAGATGGTCACTGTTCTTAGGAGCACACCAGTACCTTATCGAATATAAGGGTACCAAATAGCATGGCAATGCGGATGGCCTGTCGTGGCTACCCTTGCCTGCCGAGATCGAAGAGATAGTACAGGACCCCGTGGAAATATATCATACGGCTGTTATGGAACACTTGCCCATCACCAGCCAATGTATCGAGCGGGAAACATGGAACGACCCGACATTGGCAAGGGTTTACGAATTAACCGTGAAAGGCTGGCCGGCGCAGGGTGATGCATCATTGCCGGCGTTTTCGGCAAGGAAGGACCAGTTGTCCGTCTGCCGGGGCACATTGATGTGCGGAGCCAGGGTGGTGGTCCCTCAAAAATTACAACATAAAGTGTTGCAGGACTTACACGAAGGTCATCTGGGGGGTGTCAAAATGAAAAGCCTCGCCAGAGCCTACGTCTGGTGGCCCGGCATTGACAGGGACATTGAGGAAGTAGCAAAAGTGTGCCAAGGGTGCCAGATGGTACAGAACGTACCACCACAAGCCCCATTACATCTGTGGGAGTGGCCCTCAACGCCGTGGCAAAGGATCCACGTGGACTTCGCTGGCCCCTTCCTGGATGCAATGATCCTTATTGTAGTGGACGCCCATTCAAAATGGCCGGAGGTCGTAAAAATGTCATCAACGACAGCCGAAAAGACGGTCGCAGTCTTAAAGACCATTTTTGCCCGAAACGGGGTGCCCGAGCAAGTCTGTTCGGACAATGGGCCACAATTTGTGGCAGAAGAATTTCAAGCATTCCTAAAAAGGAATGGAGTGCGACATTATACGTCTGCACCATATCATCCGGCTACAAATGGGCTGGCAGAGCGATTTATACAGACTTTTAAAAAGGCCATCAAGGCGATGGGGGAGGAAAGGTTGCCACTACAACACAAGGTGGACAACTTCCTATTCGCATACCGTAATGCTGCACATACGGTGACCAACCAGGCCCCCGCCGTCATGTTCTTTAATAGAAGGTTAAGGTCTCGCCTTGAATTGCTCAGACCAAACATTCAGAGAGATGTGGAAAACCGAGTATTTCGTAGGGCTCCTGACAGACAGACACGGAGCTTCGAGGTGGGGCAGCAAGTGTTGGCCCGTGATTATAGGAAGGAAAAGTGGCGGTCTGGTACGATAAAGGCCCGCCAGGGACCCTTGATGTACACAGTTGAGACAGGGGAAGGCATAATCAGACGACATGCTGATCAACTTGTGGAGTCCAGAAACCCAACTGATTCACTACCTCAAACGTCTCAGCACATTGTTACAGTGGAATCACGGCCCAGCTCGTCGTTACAGAGGTCTCAGGATTGCGAGGAGTTCAGCACTCCAGTGATCTCCACGGCACAGGATGTGCCATCAGACACCGACGAGTCCAGCGATGAAGGGGTGACGGAAGTACCGCCGCCTACACCGAGACCGACTAGAGAAAGACGTTATCCTAGTCGAGACAGGAGGCCTCCTCAGAGACTGAATCTATAACATGTTTCTGTTTATATATATATAAGTAGACAACTCTTGATGTAAATATGTTATGTATATTGTGTTACCAAATGTTATTAGCCCTAGTTATGGGGCATCTATTGACTTAATTGCACGGGTACGTTTTAATTAAAAGGGGAGGAATGTTGTGTATGTAATAGGTATGTTACTTTAAACCTATGGCCAGGGCAGCACTACTTTGTAGGATGTAGTGATACCATAGTACCACTCCTGGCCATAGGGGTATAAATAGTACTGTGGGTACTGATCTCCCCTCAGTTTTCCCGCCTGTTGGTATTAAGTAAAGACCTACGTTGAATCTTCCAAGCTGTCTCGTCATTATTGCATTAAGTATAGACACATACTTTATAGTGACCACACCTGTATATAAACCCTGAGTAGGGATTTGTACTGTTAGTTTTAGAGTAACCCTCATCCAGTAAACACCGTTGATTGTTCCTCTGCAGTCTCTGTCTATTTATTGAAGGACACCATACATCAAGATTCACGGATTTAACATTGGCGACGAGTCGATTCGAACCTACCTGCAACTCTGCAGAAGAAGGCCAATTCCAGGGGCACGGGCGTCGACCATCCGGTGGAGACTCCAGCGAGACGGGCTGGCAGCAGGTACGGCGCAGACCCTTCCCGGACGGCTGCGGCTGGAGCCGACCGAAGGCACAGGGGAAGGCCGAGCATGTCGACGGTGTAAGAGAGAGAGGGTAGAGCGCACGGGGCGCAGCCAGGGTTCAGGACCGAGCGGCGTCAACGAGAGAGGCACGCAGGAAAACGCAAAGAGCGCGGCCGGTGTTCAAGGGCTGAGCAGCGTCCGCGGTGGAAGAAAGGAAAGCACGGGAGATGCCATTTTTGAGCCGCAGCGGAGAAGGGAGAGCGCGGGAGACGCCATTTTTGAGCCGCAGCGGAGAAGAAGGGAGAGCGCGGGAGACGCCATTTTTGAGCCACAGCGGAGAAGAAAGGAAAGCGCGGGAGACGCCATTTTAAGCTAGCGGAGAAGAAGGGAGAGCGCGGGAGACGCCATTTTGAGCCGGTCTAACCACGCCAAAAAAAAAATGCTAACTAATGCACAAGAAGTGTTCCAGGAGGAACTCAGAACACTAAAAGGCATAACAACGACGATCAAAATAGAGGAAAATGCAAGCCCAAAGTTTTTTAAGGCCAGACCGGTGCCTTATGCGATCTGCCCAGCCATCGAAGCAGAGCTGGAAGGTTTGGAATGTTCAGGAGTACTGTCCAAAGTGGACTGGAGCGAGTGGGCTACACCCATCATTCCTGTAATGAAGAGGTCATTGAGTAATATGCCTGGGGAACCAAAGAAGGTTCGCATCTGTGGGGACTTTAAGGTGACAGTGAACCCAGTCCTTCACACGGTACAATATCCGCTTCTGCGGATTGAAGATATTTTCGCCTCGCTATCTGGAGGGAAACGCTTCACTAAGATTGATCTGGCCCAGGCGTACCTGCAAATGGAGGTAGAAGAAGCCTCGAAACAGTACCTCACGATCAACACTCATAAAGGTCTCTACCAATACAACCGGCTGGTGTTCGGGGTAGCATCAGCTCCGGCTATTTGGCAAAGGGCAATGGATCAAGTCATGCAAGGGATTCCAGGGACCCAGTGTTATTTGGATGACATCCTGGTCACGGGCGAAAATGACAGTGATCACCTCGCCAACCTGAAGCAGGTGCTCACTAGATTGAAGGAATATGGGCTCTGAGCTAATCGCCACAAATGCGAGTTTTTCCAGAAGCAGATCTCATATTGTGGCCACGTTATTGATGAAGAGGGGTTACATAAGTCCCCTGAAAAGATTGAAGCAGTAGTCAAGGCTGCAGCACCGGAAAATGTGTCACAACTGAGGTCGTTCCTCGGGCTGGTGAACTACTACCAAAAGTTCTTGCCAAATTTGTCTACCGTACTATACCCACTGAACACCCTACTGCAAACGGGGGTACCATGGAAGTGGAATGACGAATGTAAACAAGCTTTCCAGAAGAGCAAAGAATTGATCACATCAAAAGAGGTGTTGCCTCATTTCAACCCAGCACTACAAATTAGGTTGGCGTGTGATGCATCACCCTATGGCATTGGAGCGGTGCTGTCGCACAAATTCTCGGACGGCTCAGAGAGGCCAATAGCCTTTGCGTCACGATCACTAACCTCAGCCGAGCGTAACTACGCCCAGATTGACAGGGAGGCAATCAGCCTAGTGTGGGGAGTGAAAAAGTTCAACCACTATCTGCACGGGCAGAAGTTCACCTTGCTGACTGACCACCAACCACTTGTCTCCATCTTTAATCCAAAGAAGGGCGTTCCGGCGATGACTGCGCAACAGCTACAAAGATGGTCCCTTTTTCTAGGGGTGAACCAATATGAAATCGAATATAAGGGCACGAAACAGCATGGAAACGCTGATGGGCTAGCACGCCTGCCACTGCCTACTGCGGAGGAAGCACCAGCAGTGGACCCTGTCGAAATATTTCATTCGACTGTAATTGAACGCTTGCCTGTAACTAACGCTGATATAGAGAAGGAGACCCGAAATGACCCGACACTGTCTCGGGTATGACTTGACGGTGAAGGGATGGCCAACACATGGCGACTCACTGTTGCCAGCATTCTCATCCAGAAGAGAACAGCTGTCAGTATGCCAGGGGACCTTGATGTGTGGATCCCGAGTGGTAATTCCACCCAAGTTGAGGGAGAGAGTGCTCAATGAGCTTCACGAAGGCCATCTGGGAGGGGTGAAAATGAAAAACCTTGCTAGGGCTTATGTGTGGTGGCCAGGGATCGATCAGCAAATCGAGGACCTGACAAAGAGCTGCTCAGGATGCCAGAAGGTCCAAAATGCACCACCACATGCCCCTCTACACCCATGGGAGTGGCCCTCATCTCCATGGCAACGGGTGCATATTGATTTTGCTGGTCCATTCATGGATTCAATGTTTTTAATAGCCGTGGATGCGCACTCGAAATGGCCTGAGGTGATCAAAATGTCCTCCACCACCACGGAGAAAGCTATTGCAGTCCTACGGAACATATTTGCCAGGAACGGCTTGCCAGAGCAGATTTGCTCTGATAACAGACCACAGTTTGTGTCCAAGGAGTTTCGAAGATTTATGAAGAGGAATGGGGTAAAGCATTACACATCCGCCCCGTATCATCCAGCCACAAATGGATTGGCTGAGAGGTTCGTAGAAACCTTTAAGAAAGCAGTAAGGGCCATGTGCGATGACGACATTCCACTGCAGTACAAGGTGGACAATTTCCTGTTAGCCTACAGAAATGCGACACATGCAGTCACCAACCAGACCCCGGCCATGATGTTCTTTAACCGAAGGCTGAGATCTCGTATGGATTTGCTCAGACCAAATGTACGAAGGGATGTTGAGAATAAGCAATTCCAGCACATCAATGAGAAGCCGACAAGGAGCTTCAATGTAGGGCAACCAGTCTTGGCCCGCGACTACCGAACAGAGAAATGGCAACCAGGAACGATATGCACATGGCAGGGGCCACTAATGTACACAGTGGATGTTGGGGAGAACATTGTGAGATGCCATGTTGACCAGATCCTAGACTCACAGGAACGAGTCAACCCCATGTCTCGCCCATACGTACCTGGTGATGAACCCGACATACCGGTAGCATGTACCCCAGAAACAGTAGCAGCGGAAGCTGATGAGCCAACCGACGACAGGGCCAGAATCGCCTCAGCACCAAGAGCAAGACCCTCAGGAAAGGCACTATCCAGAAAGGATCAGGAAGCCTCCCCAAAGACTGAATTTATAAATAGACTATTATCAGTTGATGTTGCATGTTAAAAGTGTTAATTGTAATTAGTTGATATTTAATTGTTAAATGAATGTTATGGTACTGTTAATCTAAAACGGGAGGAATTGTAGTGTATGTACCTTTAAGGGGAGAACTACTTTTTACAGCTCCTGTATACTGTAGTACCGGCAGTGACCACACCTGTATATAAACCCTGAGTAGGGAATTGTACTGTTAGTTTTAGAGTAACCCTCATCCAGTAAACACCGTTGATTGTTCCTCTGCAGTCTCTGTCTATTTATTGAAGGACACCATACATCAAGATTCATGGCTAACAAGTGTGGCCTGACACATGTATCCTGTCCTGTGTAGTCCATGTGACCTGACACGTGTATCCTGTCCTGTGTAGTCAGTGTGACCTGACACATGTATCCTGTCCTGTGTAGTCAGTGTGACCTGACACGTGTATCCTGTCCTGCGTAATCAGTGTGACCTGACACGTGTATCCTGCCAGTAGTACAGTTACCGTGACTGCTGGGAACAATCCTTGGTAATCGAGATGATCGGTAATTGGTGGGTGTCGGGGACACAGACCACGGCAGAGTGAGTGGGGGGAGGGAGAAATCGAGAAATCGCTGGGTTGGCGGGGAGGGAGAAGAAAAGAGCGATCGCGGGGGGCGGGGGTGGAAAGCGAGGGAGATCGCAGGGAATGGGAGAGATCACAAGGGGGTCAGAAGCAGGGTGATGGCAGGGATAGATCGCGGGGGGAGAGGAAAAGCACAGGGAGGGCAGAGAGAGTGATCGCTGGGAGTGGAGGAGATAGTGATGGGGGGGAGGAGATCGTGATCGGGGAGGGGAGTTGATAGTGATCGGGGAGGGTAGGAGATAGTGAGCGTGGGGAGGGGAGGAGATAGTGATGGGGAGGGGAGGAGATAGTGATCGGGGAGGGGAGGAGATAGTGAACGGGGGAGGGGAGGAGATAGTGATCGGGGAGGGGAGGAGATAGTGATCGGGGGAGGGGAGGAGATAGTGATCGGGGAGCGGAGGAGATAGTGATCGGGGAGGGGGGGAGATACTGATTGGGGGAGGGGAGGAGATAGTGATCAGGCGAGGGGAGGAGATAGTGATTGGGGGAGGGGAGGAGATAGTGATCGGGGAGGGTAGGAGATAGTGAGCGTGGGGAGGGGAGGAGATAGTGATGGGGAGGGGAGGAGATAGTGATCGGGGAGGGGAGGAGATAGTGATCGGGGGAGGGGAGGAGATAGTGATCGGGGAGGGGAGGAGATAGTGATCGTGGGGGAGGGGAGGAGATAGTGATCGGGGAGGGGAGGAGATAGTGATCGGGGGAGGGGAGGAGATAGTGATCGGGGAGCGGAGGAGATAGTGATCGGGGGAGGGGAGGAGATACTGATTGGGGGAGGGGAGGAGATAGTGATCGGGGAGCGGAGGAGATAGTGATCGGGTGAGGGGAGGAGATACTGATCGGGGGAGGGGAGGAGATAGTGATCAGGCGAGGGGAGGAGATAGTGATCGGGGAGCGGAGGAGATAGTGATCGGGGGAGGGGAGGAGATACTGATCGGGGGAGGGGAGGAGATAGTGATCGGGGAGCGGAGGAGATAGTGATCGGGGGAGGGGAGGAGATAGTGATCGTGGGGGAGGGGAGGAGATAGTGATCGGGGAGGGGAGGAGATAGTGATCGGGGGAGGGGAGGACATAGTGATCGGGGGAGGGGAGGACATAGTGATCGGGGAGGGGAGGAGATAGTGATCGGGGAGGGGAGGAGATAGTGATGGGGAGGGGAGGAGATAGTGATCAGGCGAGGGGAGGAGATAGTGATCGGGGAGGGGAGGAGATAGTGATGGGGAGGGGAGGTGATAGTGATCGGGGAGGGGAGGAGATAGTGATCGGGGGAGGGGAGGAGATAGTGATTGCTGGAGGGGAGGAGATCGTGATGGGGAGGGGAGGAGATAGTAATCGGGGGAGGGGAGGAGATAGTGATCGGGGGAGGGGAGGAGATAGTGATTGGGGGAGGGGAGGAGATAGTGATCGGGGAGGGGAGGAGATAGTGATCGGGGGAGGGGAGGAGATAGTGATGGGGGAGGGGAGGAGATAGCGATCGGGGGAGGTGAGGAGATAGTGATCGGGGGAGGGGAGGAGATAGTGATCGGGGGAGGGGAGGAGATAGTGATCGGGGAAGGGAGGAGATAGTGATCGGGGAGGGGAGGAGATAGTGATCGGGGAGGGGAGGAGATGGTGATTGGGGGAGGGGAGGAGATAGTGATCGGGGGAGGGGCGGAGATAGTGATCGGGGGATGGGAGGAGATAGTGATTGGGGGAGGGGAGGAGATAGTGATCGGGGGAGGGGAGGAGATAGTGATCGGGAGGGGGGAGATAGTGATCGGGGAGGGGATAGTGATTGTGGGAGGTGAGGAGATAGTGATTGGGGGAGGGGAGGAGATAGTGATTGGGGGAGGGGAGGAGATAGTGATGGGGAGGGGAGGAGATAGTGATTGGGGGAGGGGAGGAGATAGTGATCGGGGGAGGGGAGGAGATAGTGATCGGGGGAGGGGAGGAGATAGTGATCGGGGAGGGGAGGAGATAGTGATCGGGGGAGGGGAGGAGATAGTGATTGGGGGAGGGGAGGAGATAGTGATTGGGGGAGGGGAGGAGATTGTGACTGGGGGAGGGGAGGAGATAGTGACTGGGGGAGGGGAGGAGATAGTGATCGGGCGAGGGGAGGAGATAGTGATCGGGGAGGAGAGGAGATAGTGATCGGGGAGGGGAGGAGATAGTGATTGTGGGAGGGGAGGAGATAGTGATCGGGGGAGGGGAGGAGATAGTGATCAGGGGAGGGGAGGAGATAGTGATCGGGGGAGGGGAGGAGATAGTGATCAGGGGAGGGGAGGAGATAGTGTTCGGGGAGGGGAGGAGATAGTGATCAGGGGAGGGGAGGAGATAGTGATTGGGGGGGAGGAGATAGTGATTGGGGAGGGGTGGAGATAGTGATGGGGAGGGGAGGAGATAGTGATCGGGGGAGGCGAGGAGATAGTGATTGGGGGAGGGGTGGAGATAGTGATTGGGGGAGGAGAGGAGATAGTGATCGGGGGAGGGGAGGAGATAGTGATCGGGGGAGGGGAGGAGATAGTGATTGGGGGAGGGGAGGAGATAGTGATTGGGGGAGGGGAGGAGATAGTGATGGGGAGGGGAGGAGATAGTGATCGGGGGAGGGGAGGAGATAGTGATCGGGGGAGGGGACGAGATAGTGATTGCGGGAGGGGAGGAGATAGTGATTGGGGAGGGGAGGAGTTAGTGATGGGGAGGGGAGGAGATAGTGATCGGGGAGGGGAGGAGATAGTGATCGGGGGAGGGGAGGAGATAGTGATCGGGGGAGGGGTGGAGATACCACCAATTTGATGAATTTGACCAATAATAAACCATGGAATGGGACCAGGCGAACAAATACTGACAACCAGATGGGTTTTACCGTCTTCTGCGCCAACATAAACCCCGAACAACCGGGACAGATAATGACAGCCTATAATGGGACATACTTCATATGCGGTCATAGAGCATACCCCTGGCTACCAGAGAATTGGGCAGGATCATGCTATTTGGGGTATGTAGTACCATATATACACCACAGAAAGGAATTGAAAGACCACCACAAGCATAGTCGTACTAAAAGAGAACTTTCCACCTGGCAGGTGGTACTGGGAGCTATGTTCCCCACGGCTGGAATAGTGTTTACTTCTCAAGAAATATGGTTATTGGCAACCATAATTGAGGGAGTAGCCAATGACATGGCTGAATCCCTGAGAGAGATGAGTGCCGAAATGGTAGCCCTAAGAACTGTCGCCCTACAAAATAGAATGGCACTAGATTACCTACTAGCTGCACAGGGAGGTACATGTGCCATGATCGGAGCAGAATGCTGTACATACATCCCAGACAGTTCTGAAAATATTACCAACCTAGCAGACCATATTCAAAAACAAGTAGCTTTGCTCCATCAATCCAATATTGGAGGCAGATGGTTTGATTGGTTACTGGGAGGATCAGGCTGGGGTGCTTGGCTAGTGCAAATGATATTGATCATGGTTGTGATATGTATACTGCTGTGCTGTGCATTGAGTATCATTAAAATGCGCTGTCAAACTGCTGTGAAAGCTGTGCTGCCAGTAGCTTCTGTCGAAGAATACACCGACCTCCTGCCCAGAAATATGGGTGAAGAAGAAGAAACGTATGATGACGTGGCCGGAACGGCCGGTTCTCACGAGATGAGTCAGTGGTTGTAAACCAACCCTGTGAAGAAACGAAGAACGATGGTCATCTGGGAGCAAGAGGATCGTGCTCCAGGACCAAAAGGAGGGGCTGTTGGAGGAAATTTTAAAATGGCACCGTAGTGCCTGCTGAAATACTTGACATTCATTGACATTTTGCAGACACTGGCATAACAGACAGCTGACTTGATCTGCTTACACCAAACATGTGATGTCACTTGTACAGAACAGTAATATAATTAAGTTGTCTGCTAACGGTATAATAATATAATCAACTTGTTTTTGACAGAATGTGATTAAGGGTTGCTAAGGTATCGGATTGGCCAAAGTTAAAGGATGCTAAAGTACCAGATTGGCCAAGGAATTAATGTAATATGGTATCTTTCCTGTTTTTAAATTGTATAAAAGGAGCGCGGCTGCTATTGTAAAGCTGAGAAGCTGGCGATTGCACCAAGGGGGTGTATAGCACTTCTCCCAGAGCGCTCTGTAAATAAAAGTGTACTCGCACATTCCAGCAAGTCCGCAGTAGTCTGAGTTTATTGCTCTGTAAGTCGAAGTTGGGTATACGTCGACCCTGTATATCACTGTTCAGGCTCCAATTCGGCGGTAACAAACATATTTACATCACTGACCTGCCTGTTCAGCGCAGCTTACTTTGATGACTCCAAACCCACTGTGGTTAAAACAGCAGTTCATAAGAAAGAATAAGAAAGAAATAGGAGTAGGAGTAGGCCATTCGGCCCTTCGAGCCTGCTCCGCCATTCAATGAGATCATGGCTGATCTTCTGCCTCAACTCCATTCACCGGCCCTATCGGCATATCCCTTGATGCCCTTACTAGTCAGAAATCTATCGACTTCTGTTTTGAATATACCCAATGACTGAGCCTCCACAGCCCTCTGGTGTAGAGAATTTCAAAGATTCACCACCCTCAGTGAAGAAATTTCTCCTCATCTCAGTCCTGAATGGCCTACCCTTTAACCTGAGGCTGTGGCCCCTGGTTCTAGACTCCCCAGCCAAGGGAAACATTCTTCCAGCATCCACCCTGACATGAATCAGTCATTCATGAAAGAAAGACTTATGAAATAATACTGAGCGGCCTGTCGGTGGCGCTGTCCAGGGAGAGTATAAACACTCGGGACCAGCTTGCGCAGGACATTCTTAACAGGAACTAGTGAAGGACACAACTAGACCTCCATGTTGTAAAACAGTTGATTAAAGCTTTGTTTAACGCTTAGACCAAGTGCCTAGTAGTTTTCTTACGTCACACCCTATCAAGTCCTGTAATAATTTTATATGCTTCAATGAGATCCCCTCCCATTCTTCTGAATTCAAGAGAATACAGGCCTAGTTTACTCAATCTCTTCTCACACGACAGTCCCGCCATCCCAGGAATCAATCTCGTGAACCTTCATTGCACTCCCTCTATGGCAAGTATATCCTTCCTTAGGTAAGGAGACCAAAATTGTACACAGTACTCCAGATGTGGTCTCACCAAGGCCCTACATAATTGGAGTAAGACTTCTTTACTCCTGTACACAACTCCTCTTGTAATGACGGCCAGCATACCATTTGCCTTCCTAATGGCTTGCTGCACCTGCACATTCACTTTATATGACTCATGTACAAGGACACCCAGGTCCCTTTGAGCGCCTGCATTCCCCAATCTTTCACCATTTAGGAAATACTCTGCCTTTCTGGTTTTTTCTACCAAAGTGGATAACTTCACATTTATCCACATTATATTCCATCTGCCATCTTCTCATCCACTCACTGAGCCTGTCGAGATCCCCTTGAAGCCTCTTCACATCCTTTCGCAACTGACACTGCCACCTAGCTTTGTACCATCAGCAAATTTGGAAATGTTACATTTAGTCCCCTCATCCAAATCATTGATACAGATTGCGAATAGCTGGGGCCCAAGCACCGATCCTTGCTGTACCCCACTAGTCACAGCCTGCCATCCTGAAAAAGACCCGTTTATCCCTACTCTTTGTTTTCTGTATGTTAACCAATTCTCAATCCATGCTAGTATATTACCCCCAATTCCATGTGCCCTAATTTTGTTCACCAACCTCTTGTGTGGGACCTTATCGAAGGCCTTCTGAAAATCCAAATACACCACATCTACCGGTTCCCCTTTGTCTACTCTGCCAACATCCCCAGCATCGAAGCTTTGACCACGCTCGATCAGCTCCAATGGACGGGTCACATTGTCTGCATGCCCGATACGAGACTCCTAATACAAGCATTCTACTCAGAGCTCCGGCATGGCAAGAGAGCCCCAGGTGGGCAGAGGAAACGCTTCAAGGACACCCTCAAAGCCTCTTTGAAAAAGTGTAACATCCCCACCGACACCTGGGAATCCCTGGCCCAAGACCGCACAAAGCGGAGGAGAAGCATCCGGGAAGGCGCCAAATACCTCGAGTCTCTTCTCCGGGAGCAAGCGGAATCCAAGTGCAGGCAGCGCAAGGAGTGCACGTCAACCCAAGCACCCCACCCACCCACCCCTTCAACCACCGTCTGCCCCACTTGTGACAGAGACTGTAGGTCCCGCATTGGACTCAGCAGTCACCTGTGAACTCATTTTTAATGTGGAAGCAAGTCATCTTCAGTACCGAGGGACTGCCTAAGAAGAAGACTCCACTAGTTACATCCTCAAAGAACTCCAATAGGTTTGTTAAACAGGATTTCCCTTTCATAAATAAATCCATGTTGACTCTGCCCAATCTTACTATTAGTTTCTAAGTGCCCAGTTATTGCATCCTTTATAATAGATTCCAGCACTTTCCCACCTACTGATGTGAGGCTAACAGGTCTGCAGTTCCCCGTTTTCTCTCTCCCTCCTTTCTTAAATAGCGGGGTTACATTTGCTGTCCTCCAATCTGCAGGAACCGTTCCAGAATCTATAGAATTTTGGAAGATGACAGGGTTGGACCTTGGGATTTATCGACTTTTAGTCCCATTAATTTTGCTTGAACTGTTTTTTTACTAATAATAATTTCTTTAAGTTCCTCATTCTCACCACACCCTTGGTTTTCTCGTATTTCTGGGAGGTTTTTTGTGTCTTCCTCCGTGAAGACAGAAACAAAGTATTTATTTAATTTCTCTGCCATTTCCTCATTCCCCATTATAAATTCTCCCATCTCTGACTGTTAAGGACCTACATTTACCATTGTTCCTGGAAGGTAGGGGTTTGGTTTCTCATTAACAATTTAGATTGCACTGACACTGACCCATCCTTCCTGTGGAGATTAACATTCCCCCCAATGCCTCACATGCGTCAAGAAAGTTCTTTATTACACTTATCATTCCCATGTCCATCAAATAAAATGTTGCACTGATTAAAAGTCCTCACATGTAGCAACAAATCAGGGAGCGCGTCGGACAGTCAGTCAGCCAAGTCGGAGTTGTCAAATGTTTGCACGCCCTGTGAATGTTACTGTACATTGATTAACTTATGACAACTTTGTGCGGTGTTTCGTACGATGCCGTGCACTGCGCTCCCACTCACCGATGAGGAAATTTGCATAGGAGGCTGTTGTGGAGTACTGATATTCCAGGAATTTATTGAGGTATGTAGAGAGGCCAGCGAGCACTGAGGAGAAGGTGCACTGAGACAGCACGATCAGGATGAACAATGGATTCAGCAGCAGCCTGACAAGCATTTTGGGAAACACTGTAAGATTAGGGAATATACAAATCAGAGCAGAGAATACACAAGAACAACATCAACAACTTGTATTTATATAGCACCTTTAACATAGTAAAACGTCCCAAGTCGCTTCTTATAAGACAAAAAATTTAACACTGAGCCATATAAGGAGAAATTAGGGCAGGTGACCAAAAGCTTGGTCGAGGAGGTAGGTTTTAAGGAGCATCTTAAAGGAGGAACGAAAGGTAGCGAGGCGGAAAGGTTTAGGGAGGGAATTCCAGAGCTTAGGGCCCAAGCAAAAGAAAGCACGGCTACCAATGGTTGAGTGATTATAATCAGGGATGCTCAAGAGGGCAGAATTAGAGGAGTGCAGAGATCTTGGGGTGTTGTGGAGCTGGAGGAGATTACAGAGATAGGGAAGGGCGAGGCCATGGAGGGGTTTGTAAGCAAGGATGAGAATTTTGAAATCAAGGCGTTACTTAACCGGGAGCCAATGTAGGTCAGCGAGCACAGGGGTGATGGGTGAACGGGACTTGGTGCAAGTTAGGACACGGGCAGCAGAGTTTTTGATCACCTCAAGTTTATGTAAGGTAGAACATGGGAGGCCAGCCAGGAGTGCGTTGGAATAGTCAAGTCTAGACGTAACAAAAGCATGGATGAGGGTTTCAGCAGTGGGTAAGCTGAGGCAAGGGCGGAGACGGGCGATGTTACGGAACTGGAAGTAGGCGGTCTTTGTTATGCTGCGGATATGTGGTCGGAAGCTCATTTCAGGGTCAAATATGACACCAAGGTTGCAAACAGTGTGGTTCAGCCTCAGACAGATGTTAGGGAGAGGGATGGAGTCAGTGGCTAGGGAATGGAGTTTGTGGCGGGGACTGAAAACAATGGCTTCGGTCTTCCCAATATTTAATTGGAGAAAATTTCTGTTCATCCAGAACTGTACGTCAGATAAGCAGTCAGACAATTTAGAGACTGTGGTGGGGTCGAGAGAAGTGGTGGTGAGGTAGAGCTGGGTGTCGTCAGCATACTTGTGAAAAGTGATGCTGTGTTTTCGGATGATGTTTCCAAGGGGCAACCTGTGGATAAGACATAGGAGGGGGCCAAGGATAGATCCTTGGGGGACACCTGAGGTAACGGTGCAGGAGCGGGAAGAGAAACTATTGCAGGTGAATCTCTGGCTACGATTAGATAGATAAGAATGGACCCAGGTGAGTGCAGTCCAACCCAGCTGGACGACAGTGGAGAGGCGTTGGAGGAGGATGGAGTAGTCAACCATGTGAAAGGCTGCAGACAAGTCAAGAAGGACAAGAAGGGATAGTTTACCTTTGTCACAGTCACAAAGGATGTCATTTGACACAAATCAAAGTGGAGAATACACAGATCAGAGTGGAGCAGGGAATACACAGATCAGAGTGGAACAGGGAATACACAGATCAGAGTGGAGAATACACAGATCAGAGTGGAGCAGGGAATACACAGGTCAGAGTGGAGAATACACAGATCAGAGTGGAGCAGCATCGAGAAAGAGTTGCAGGTTTGGTGAAAATCGTTTCACCTGTTAGACTTACTCTTTATGAACTCTTTGATTGTCATTTCTTCCATCTTTTGTTCTTCCATCTCACTCAGCATGTCAGCTTCACTGCCTGACTTCTACAAAACAAAGCGATGGTACTGGCAGATTATATGCCTAAAGAGCAGGAGGGACGATACAAGACCTAACTTGGCACTGACTTGTTCAAGCCCGTCTCAACAATAAGTGCATTTCAAACCAGAATCCTTCCCTTCGTAATCTTCAAAACTTTCTTAAGGTTATCTTTGAATTGTGGCGACACGCCACCACTGGACATAATCCGCTCACGGCAGCACAGACAGTCTAAGCAGAAGCCGCCAGCCGGGGGCCCTTTCCTCCAGCAACTTGTTTCCCGCAGGGACAGGCTGCCGGGAGCACTTCCTGTCTGGGAAGTATTTAAGTGGATGCGCGGGCTTTTCTAGTTCCTGTTTGTCATGTGGTTGGAATAAAGCAGTTGTGTTTTCAATAGCTCTGGTCTCGACTCCCACGTTTGCCGCGGTATCTCAACACTGGTGACCCCGACGCTCAGGACGAATCCTAAGCTAGCATGGCGGATACAAACGCAGTCACGGTTAAATTACCAGACTTTTGGGAGAACCTCGCCGAAGCCTGGTTCGTTCAAGCTGAGTCCAGATTCCGGCTGAAAGGCATTACAGTCGACGCCACGAAGTACGACTACCTCGTCGCCTCGCTCACCTACGCTACAGTCCCCAAGGTTTGGGCAGCGCTGCAGAATCCACCAATGGAGGGCAAGTACGAACATCTGAAGGCTGCGCTACTTAAAAAATTTCAAACGTCCTCTTACCAGCGCCACTGCCAACTCCTGGACCTCCCCGGCCTTGGTGACGCTTCACCATCAGACCTGCTTTCCCACATGCTGTCCCTCTCAGACGACAAAAATCCCGGCGCCCTTTTTCGCACGCTTTTCATTCGGCAGCTCCCCGCCAGCATCCGCCCGCTCATTGTGGAGTCTGACTCCACGGACCTGAATGATATAGCCGAAAAGGCCGACCGGCTGCTCTCTGCACAGGCCGCTCGCGACGTCGCGCCCGACCTCACGGCAACGACCACGCGGTCTTCCCGGGCCGCTAGGCCCGACCGCCCTACCACTCCGGGTCACTGCTACTACCACACCCGTTTTGGCGCTAGGGCTCAACGCTGCACGCCACCGTGTTCCTTCAAACCCCCCCCCGCACCGGCCCCCGCGATGGCTGCGGGGCAGAAGGAGCCCCTACTGTACGTCACTGACGACAGAACCAACCGCCGATTTCTGTGCGACACAGGGGCCCAGCACAGCATCACCCCCGCCTCCGCCCTCGAGATCCAACGCGGCACACGGGGTATCACACTGGCTGCAGCCAACGGCTCTGAAATCCGCACATATGGCACCCGCATGGTCACGCTCGACCTCGCGGGCCGCCGCTACCGCTGGGAGTTCCTCACAGCCAAGGTCCTCTGCCCACTCATCGGCGCCGACTTCCTACGCGCCCACGGCCTCCTTGTCGACATTCCGAGGCACCGCCTCGTCGACATCAACACTATGGCCCCCATCTCCGGCGCCTTTACCCCGGCCCGTTCGGCTGGCCTGACGACCTACTGCCTCGCCAGAGCCACGGACGACTACTCGGCACTCCTAGCTGAGTTTTCCGCCCTCACTAACCCAACCTTTTCGGCCAAAGCCGCCAAGCACGGTGTGGAACACTATATCCCCACCACCGGCCCCCCAGTTTCTGCCCACGCCCGCAGACTCAACCCGGCCAAGCTGGAAATCGCGCGGGCCGAGTTCACCAACATGGAACAACTCGGCATCATCCGCCGCTCCAGCAGCCCTTGGGCCTCGCCCCTCCACATCGCCCCCAAGCCCGGCGGAGGCTGGCGCCCTTGCGGGGACTACCGCCGCCTCAACGACGCCACCACCCCCGATCGATACCCGGTGCCACACATCCAGGACTTCTCGGCCCGACTGGCCGGACGAACCGTCTTTTCCAAAGTCGACCTGGTGCGCGGTTACCACCAAGTCCCCGTACACCCCGCGGACATCCCCAAAACGGCCGTCATCACCCCATTCGGCCTGTTCGAGTTCCTGAGGATGCCCTTCGGCCTCAAGAATGCAACACAGGCTTTCCAGCGCCTTATGGACTCAGTCCTCCGGGACCTGAACTTCCTATTCGTCTACCTAGACGACATTCTCGTGGCCAGCTCCTCCAAACAGGAACACCTCGAACACCTTCGCATCCTGTTCGGGCGCCTAGCCCAACACGGGCTCATCCTCAGCCCGGCGAAGTGCCAATTCGGCCTAACCGAGATCGATTTTATCGGTCACCACATCACCCCTGCTGGGGCCATCCCCCTGCCCAACAAGGTGCAGGCCGTCCAGCAATTCCCCCGCCCCACAACCATCAAGGGCCTCCAGGAGTTCCTCGGGATGGTGAACTTCTACAACAGGTTCATCCCCAGAGCCGCAGCCCTCATGAAGCCCCTATACGACTCCCTCCGAGGAAAATCCAGCAAGATGGACGTAGCCTGGACCACTGACACGGCAGCCGCCTTCGACGCCACCAAAAACGCGCTCGCCGACGCCACTCTGCTCGCGCACCTGAGGGCCGATGCCCGGGTCGCGCTCACCACCGACGCCTCCGACCACGCGGTCGGGGCTGTGTTCGAGCAGTGGGTCAATGGCGCGTGGCAGCCACTTGCCTTCTACAGCCGCCAACTGCGCCCCCCGGAGGTCAAATACTCCACTTTCGACCGCGAGCTTCTCGCACTCCACCTGTCGGTCCGCCATTTCAGGTTCCTCCTGGAAGGCCGCCCCTTCACCGCGTACGTGGACCACAAGCCGCTCACATACGCGATGGCCAAGCACACCGAACCCTGGTCCGCTAGGCAGCAACGCCAGCTCGCGGCCGTCTCCGAGTTTACTACGGACATTCAGCACGTCTCCGGTAGAGACAACGTGGTCGCCGACTGCCTTTCCCGTCCCGCTGTCTGTGCGAATCACCTCGCGGTCGACTACGCACAACTAGCAGCGGCCCAGCTCACGGACCCAGACCTCCTCTCGGCGGCTACCAGCCTGCCAGGGCTACGCCTAGCCAAGGTCGCGCACGGGCCCGAAGCCACGGCAGTCACGTGCGACGTCTCACTCGGCCAACCCAGGACGGTCGTCCCTGAGACCTGGCGCCGTCGCGTCTTCGACGCGCTCCACGGGCTCTCTCACCCGGGTTCCCGCGCATCCGTCAAACTCCTCTCCAAGCGCTTCGTCTGGCGCGGCCTCAGCAGAGATGTTCGGACTTGGGCCACCTCCTGCCTCGCCTGCCAACAGGCTAAGGTACAGCTGCACACCAAAGCACCCCTGGGAGACTTCGAGGTACCCAGCCGCCGCTTCGACCACGTACACGTCGACATCGTTGGTCCCCTGCCGCCATCGCAAGGCCAAACTTATCTCCTCACGATGGTCGACCGCTACACACGCTGGCCTGAGGCAGTGCCGCTGACCTCCACCACCACAGCCGACATCGCCAGGGCGTTCGTTAACACCTGGGTTGCGAGGTTCGGCATACCGGCCGACATAACCTCCGACAGAGGCGCCCAGTTCACCTCCGAACTCTGGACGGCCACAGCACGCAACCTCGGGGTGACGCTCCACCGCACCACGGCGTACCACCCGCAGGCCAACGGACTTTGTGAACGCTTCCACAGGTCACTCAAGGCCTCACTCCGCGCCGGCCTGCAGGACAGTACCTGGACTGACCGCCTACCGTGGGTGCTACTCGGCCTACGCACCACGGTCAAGGAAGACCTCCAGTCCTCGGCAGCGGAGTTAGTCTACGGACAACCGCTGCGCGTCCCAGGCGAATTCCTTCCAGAGCCTACCAAGCCTTGGTCGGCCGAACAGCAGCGGCTCGACTCTTTCTCTTCCGCTCAGCAGTTCGCCCCACTTCCGGTCAACCGACACGGTGAACTCGCACCTCATGTCCCGCCAAATTTACAGCAGGCGCGCTTCGTCTTTGTACGACACGACGCGCACCGCGGGCCCCTGCGACCCCCGTACGACGGTCCGTACGAGGTACTACAAACCGGGGACAAGTTCTTCAAGCTGCGACTCGGCGACAGGGTCGAGACAGTCTCCATCGACCGGCTCAAAGCAGCACACACAGAACCAGGGGAACAGGTCCCCGTGGCCCAGCCTCCAACTAGAGGCCGTCCCCCCGGCAAGCCAGCACAGCCGGCGGCGAACCGCCCGACCCAACCAACCAGACCGGCGACCACTCAGAGCCGCTGCGGCAGAACCATTAGACCACCGTCACGACTCGTCCACTCCTCCTAAGCGGATTCTGGGGGGAGCTCTGTGGCGACACGCCACCACTGGACATAATCCGCTCACGGCGGCACAGACAGTCTAAGCAGAAGCCCCCAGCCGGGGGCCCTTTCCTCCAGCAACTTGTTTCCCGCAGGGACAGGCTGCCGGGAGCACTTCCTGTCTGGGAAGTATTTAAGTGGATGCACGGGCTTTTCTAGTTCCTGTTTGTCATGTGGTTGGAATAAAGCAGTTGTGTTTTCAATAGCTCTGGTCTCGACTCCCACGTTTGCCGCGGTATCTCAACAGAATACTCTTTTTGAAATAGACCAAAGTGAATTTCATTAACCCTTTGTCATAGAATCGAAGCACAATTCTTCAAATCACCTTTCTTGCTTGACTCTGTACCCTCTCAAGACCAATAGTTTTTTTCCTATAATAGAAACTGAAAATGTTGGAAATACTCAGCAGGTCAGTTAGCATCTGTGGAGGTTCAATAAGATCATGGCTGATCTTCGACCTCAACTCCATTTTCCCACCAGATCCCCATATCCCTTGATTCCCATAGAGTCCAAAAATCTATCGATCTCAGCCTTGAATATGTTCAATGATTCAGCATCCACAGCCCTTTGGGGTAGAGAATTCCTAAGATTCACAACCCTCTGAGTGAAGAAATTCCTCCTCATCTCGGTCTTAAATGACCGACCCCTATCCTGAGACTATGCCCTCTAGTTCTAGTCACTCCAGCCAGGGGAAACAACCTCTCAGCATCTACCCTGTCAATCCCCTTCAGAATCGTCTATGTTTCAATAAGATCACCTCTCCAGGCCCAAAATGGACATCGACCTGAAATGTTTACTCTGTTTCTCTCTCCACAGGTACTGCCAGACCTGCTGAGTATTTCAACAACAACATCAACTTGTATTTATATAGCACCTTTAATGTAGTAAAATGTCCCAAGCCACTGCACAGGAGTATTTTAAGACAAAACAATTTGACGCCGAGCCACATAAGGATAAGTTAGGGCAGGTGACCAAAAGTTGGTCAAGGAGGTAGGTTTTAAGGAGCGTCTTAAAGAAGGAAAGAGAGGTAGCGAGGCAGAGAGTTTTAGGCAGGGAATTCCAGAGCTCAGGGCCTAGGCAACAGAAGGCACGGCCACCAAAGGTTGAGTGATTATAATCAGGGATGCTTAAGAGGGCAGAATTAGAGGAGCGCAGATATCTTGGGGGGTTGTGGGGCTGAAGGGGATTACAGAGATAGGAAGGGGTGAGGCCATGGAGGGATTTGAAAACAAGGATGAGAATTTTGAAATCGAGGCGCTGCTTAACTGGGAGCCAATGTAGGTCAGTGAGCACAGGGGTGATGAGCGAACAGGACTTGGTGCGAGTTAGGACACGGGCAGCCGAGTTTTGGATTACCTCAAGTTTACGTAGGGTTGAATGTGGGAGGCCAGCCAGGAGTGCGTTGGAATAGTCACGTCTAGAGGTAACAAAGGCATGAATGAGGGTTTCAGCAGCGGATGAGTTGAGGCAAGGGCAGAGACGGGCGATGTTATGGAGGTGGAAGTAGGCAGTCTTTGTTATGCTACGGATATGTGGTCAGAAGCTCATTTCAGGGTCAAATTTGACACCAAGGTTCAGCTTCAGACAGATGTTAGGGAGAGGGATGGAGTCAGTGGCTAGGGAATGGAGTTTGTGGCGGGGACCGAAAACAGTGGCTTCAGTCTTCCCAATATTTAATTGAAGAAAATTTTTGCTCATCCAGAACTGTATGTGAGACAAGCAGTCTGACAATTTAGACACCGTGGAGGGGTCGAGAGAGGCGGTGGTGAGGTAGAAGTGGGTGTCATCAGCGTACATGCGGAAATTGACGCTGTGTTTTCAGATGATGTTGCCAACGGGCAACCTGTAGATGAGAAATAGGTGGGGGGCCAAGGATCGATCCTTGGGGGACACCAGAGGTAACGATGTGGGAACGGGAAGAGAAGCCAGCATTTTCTGTTTATTTCAGATTTCCAGCATCTGCAGTATTTCGTTTTGTATTAGTGGTCTTCCTATGATGAGATAACGAGAATCGGGCGCAGCACTCAAGTTGAGGTTGAGCGGTGCCGAATTCTCAAAACAGCCATGAGCCACAGAGAGGTGCGTGCATGGTATACTGAGGCTACCACTACACTGAGGGAGATGTGGCCAGTCTACAGACATGCACAATTGTAACTGTGATTCCACAGCCGGCAATTTCCTTGGAGTTGCTCCCGCTTTGCCAGGAGTGCACAGAAATCCTGTCTATGCATGTAAACAGGGTTTCCGCACACTCTCGAAGTTACAGTGCACTTCTGGCACATTCTTGGCAAAGTTACAGCGCACTTCCAGCGCACTCCCAGCAGAGTTGTGGCACACTTTCGGCACACTCCCAGCTAAGTTATGGCGCACTCCCACTGCACTACTGGCGAAGTTACGGTGGTGGAGCTGGAGCAGCTCTGAGGAAATTCCCAGGCCATGAGTCAACGGCCATGAGTTCTCCTGGTGCCTGGGCCAACATTTATCCATCAACTGATAACACCAAAAGCAGATTAACTGATTATTTATCTAACTGTTGTTTGTGGGATCTTACTCTGCATCAATTGGCTACTGTGTTTGCCTACATAACAACAGTGATTGGGCTTAAAAAGTAATCTATTTCGTCAATGGGCAACGTCACAGGAGATCAAACAGTTATTAAATAAAGGTGAAGGTCATCTAAACTTGGAGTCTTACCTTTTGAGGGATCATTTGTCGAGGGAAAAAGAAATAAGGAACAGAGATGATGGCCAGAACGCTGCTGGATATCAGCAATCCCAGCCACCAGGCACCAATCCACCGGGGGTCAGTGGGCTTCATATCAATGGTAGCTGAGGAAAGTAACAAAACAAGGAGACACAGTTATCTGTGACTGTGGCAGTTTTCAATTTTAGAATAAAATAGAATCATAGAATCATACAGCACAGAAGGAGGCCATTCGACCCATTGAGTCTGTGCTGGCTCTTTGAAAGAGCTTCCACTCCCCCTGCTCTTTCCCCATAGCCGTGCAATTTTTTTTCCTTTCCAAGTACTTATCCAATTCCCTTTAGAAGACACTATTAAATCAGCTTCCACCGCCCTTTCAGGCAGTGCGTTCCAGATCACAACTCGCTGTGTAAAAAATGTCTCCTCATCTCTCCTCTGGTTCTTCTGTCAATGATATTAAATCTATGTCCTCTGATTACCGACCCTCCTGTCAGTGGAAATAAACTGTGCATAATCTGAATGAAAAATGATGTATTTAAATAAATAAATAAACAAAAGGAAGAGACTCTCACGTCTACCATTTCACCTTTAATATTTAGATTTGAGTCCAGTCCACACAGATTGCCTTGGATCTCCGCTTTATGATGCTGGTTTGCAGGGATCAGACTGCAGGAGATCTCAGGAGTGCAGTTTGTGATTAATGGATGGAAAGTCCCACGACACGCTCCCTGGAAAAGCAGCTCCCTCCAGGAGCATGGGAGCAGCTGTCACCTCCCAGCTGTAAGCTGCAGGAGGTTGGAACAACCATAAGGAACAACCATAAAGCAGTTCCAAGGGAGAATGGCTGATTGTGTCAAAAGTGCTTATAGACTGGCCCCAGTTGGAAAGCTCACTGAAGCAAGCCCAAAGGATGGCTAGTGTGGAAAATGAATATGACAAGTGGTGCAGTGGAAGATGTTCTTCTGAAAAGCTAGGAACTGTGGAGGAACAGAGAGATTTAAGGGTCCAAGTCCAAGCTGGTGGATAGGTACAAAAAAATTTAAAAGGCTAATGGAATATTGGCCTTTATCTCGAGGGGGCTGGAATACAAAGGGGAGGAAGTGATGCTTTAGTTGTACAGAGCCTTGGTCAGACCCCATCTGGACACTGCATTCAGTTCTGGGTACTGATAATTAAAGGAGTTGGTAGGGTAGATAGAGATAAACTATTTCCTCTGCTAGGGGGAGTCCAGAACAAGGGGGCATAACCTTACAATTAGAGCTAGAGGTAATGTCAGGATGCACTTCTTCACATAAAGGGTAGTGGAAATCTGGAACTCTCCCAAAAAGCTGTTGAGGCTGGGGGTCAATTGAACATTTTAAAACTGAGATTGATAGATTTTTGTTAGGCAAGGGTATTAAGGGTTACGGAACCAGGGCGGGTAAATTGAGTTAAGATACAGATCAGTCATGATCTCATTGAATGGCTGAACAGGCTCAAGGGGATGAATGGGCTCCTCTTGTTCCTATGATTAGGGCAGCAGAGTGTGTGCTTGACTCTGCATCCAGCCACACCATGTTTGTCTTAAAAACACTGACAGTGGATGCGAAATCTGGGAAAATGCTCCATTAGTCTGCATTGATATTCATCATTCCAAATTAGTCAAAGCTCAATGAAAATATTTTTTTTTAAGTGTACTTATTTCTGTTGACATCATTGGTTGATATCACTGCACAGACTCGAAGTAGACCATTGCCCTATGTGTCAGTTTCCCATCTGTGGCGAGCTGACATGTTTTGTTGCTAACAGGAACCCTTTAGTTTAGTGCAAGATAGCCGGGTAATGAAGCTCATGAGGTATGTCTGTTTGGGAGATCTCAGTGTCAGTCTGCTCCTAGGATTGGAACCTAAATGTCGCGTAGCCTGGGTTTCCAGGCGTGGATACTGTCTAGGAATCTGCCACCACCAAAAAGGTAGGTTATTCTTTTTTTAAGTTTGATGCTCTCCTCCCTCTCGGGTCTTACCTTCAGGTCACTGCCAGGGAGGCAGGTGGCCTGAAATTCATCCTTGTAAAATGGGCTGTGGGGGGCATAACAGGCACCAGCAGCTCAACCAAATAACGGTAAATGAAGACCGAGGACCAATTCCAGTCCGGACTCAGGCCTCCCCGTTTCAGGCTCAAAAACAGGCCTAAAGGAATTGAATATATATCGACCTGGGTGTAGCTGACAATTAACTCAGGCCTGGTTGTGTATGCTTCACTTAACTCAATATCTGGTCTTGTACATCAATGCTGTAAACTGGGTAGGCAGTCATTAACCAGTCCTGTTGGAAGGCAGCCAAACCCAGTGAAGGATTTCAATAGCTCTGGCTATGTTCATCTGGCAGGTGATGCATCTAACAATGTAAGTTGAGAGTTGGGGGAGGAAGAGATGCAACCATTTCTACATAAGATTAATGATTAAAGTCAGAGAGGCAGCTACAGTTACTTTCTATGCTGTTTTAGAAGAGATCGGATAAATCATGAATAATTAAGGTGCTTCTCAGTGATATATTGAACACATGCACATTTATTACTTCACTAGCTGGGGGGGCCCGGCGTTGCCAGGGCAGTTTAGAGGGCCGCGCGGTTGACGGCCGGCCGCTGCCCCGCTCTGTGTCTCAGGCAGCGCGGTTGACGGCCGCCCGCTGCCGCTCCCCCGCTCTGTGTCTCGGGCCGAGCGGTTGTGAGGCCCGGCCCGAGTGACCCCAACTCACCTCCCGCTCTGGCGGGCCGACGCAGCTGCCCCACTCGCTGTTGAGGAAAAGCAGGGGGGAAAATGGGAGGCTACGTTTTGGGAGGCTGCAGGATTGCTGGTAAAAGCAGGGGAAAAAATGGCGGCAATGTTTCGGTAGGCTGCAGGATTAGGTCCCGCCCGTGACGCACCAATTGGTCAACCATCAGGTCACTGAACTGTAGGATTGGTCAACCATCACGTCACTCAATGCTAATGAGCGGTAGGATTGGTCAACCGCTAATGAGCGGATATTTGAAAGTTTTTTGTATACTGTCCGAACAATTTTTGTCTGACCAAAAAGTAAATATGCCTATGACACTCACCTGATCATCAGCTTTCTTTTGATATAACATATGTGTAGGTACGCTCTATAACTTTTGTGTGTATAGCGGACAGACATACAGACATACAGACAGATGGTCAGACGGACAGACAGATGGACAGACACCACTATCCTTTTATATATATAGATAAATGCCTATTTTCTGCTACATTTAAACTGATAAAGCAGGAATTGCCTTTGGAAAGCACAATGAAATTTGGATTATCAGATACACGAAAAGGAGAAAACCCTTTATTTTGTTTCTACGTCCAGTTATGAACATAGCATTTTTCACTGGATTCCACTTACCTGGGTTCACCTTGTCCAGATCCACAAATAAACGTAACATCACTGACCCCAGTAGGTACCCGAAGGCAGGGCCAAAGACAGATATTGCAAACAGGATTGCTGGAGAGGGGAAGAGGAAAGACAAGGGTTAATAGTGGAAAATGAACTCCATGACTATGGTTTTGCCTGCCATGGAGTAAACATTTGTACGCAAATCGTTCATTGTCTTTTTTATTAATCCTTGAGGAACCTTTTGGCTAAACATACTTGTGAAGTAGCAGATTAGCAACAATAAATGCTTCAAAAGGAAACAGAGTTAAAAAAATACTTAAAAGAAAAGTAACTTTCAAAAGGGAATTGGATATATACTTGAAGAGGAAAGGTTTGCAGGGCTATGAAGAAAGAGCGGGGGAACAGAACGAATTGGATAGCTCTTTCAAAGAGGCAGCACAGGCACGATGGGCCGAATGGCCTCCTTCTGTTCTATGATTCAAAGAAAACAATTGTTTTCATTTACATGGTAAGTCCTGATCTGCAAACACATCCCGATCGCTAAACACAACCCAATATTATTAGTAAAATTACAAACATAATTACGATGGCCTGGAATTTGCCATCAGCGGTGAAGCGATGGCGCTCAACGCTGACCTCGATGAAAGCTGCCCACAAAGATCTTGCGATCTCTGTGGTGAAGACTTTAGCTTTCTCAACATTAATTTGATTGTAGTGCTGTCTGTAGGGGCTTTCCAGCGTCCAGCAGCAGTGATGTCATCAAGCTGGCTAAGCAGCCAATCACATTGAAGAATTCTCACAGACAGCAAACCAGGAAATAAAAAGCAGCTTTTATCATTCACTTTTGACAACTTTTAAAGAGAGCAAAATAAAGATTGGAACATACACATGGGATTAAGGTAGAAGCTGAAATATCAAACAAATTATGAAAAAAAATTAAAATGTTTTATTATTTTAAAAATCTAGTAATTTTTATCATAATGGAAAAATTTGACATTCCACAAATATAAAATTAGTTTTTCAGGGTCAGAACAGTTGTTCAGCAGTAGTTATTACTTAGACACTATTAAAAACCAAATTACACCTCAATGAACAAGGCTTAACTTTTTATGGGGTGCTTAACAGCGATCTTAGAGTGGAAAAGGGGAAGTTTTCATCAGTTCAAATGATTTCAGTGATTGTCGGCTCTGGGAAGTTCCACAGCGCAGCCTGTGTTGGAGCAGGGAATGATTTACTGCAACTTCAGGATTTCCACGTTTATCTGCACATGCGCTAAATCCTGAAGTTACGGTCAGTTTCAGAGGGGTAATGACGGTGAACACTAACAGTTTTGCCATCATTACCACTGCAAAATCTGGGCCATTTACTTGGATTGTCAACCAATCTTTTCTGATCTGTTTTTAAATCTACTTTATGCAATCTGCGATGTAGCTTGGCCTGTCTTGGTAATAGTTAACTTGGAACTATAACATCAGCATTTTGGGTTTTTGATATTTAACTTCATTTTATGTGACCATAATATAATACGGTTTTAAGATAATAATTGAAAAGGTAATAATCATCACAAAGCCCAGGGTAATAGATTGGAGGGAAGCTGATATTGCGTAACTGAGAATAAAACTTGGGAAAATAAAATGGACAACAATATTGGCAAACAATGATATAGAACAGCAATGGGGAACATTTAAAATGGTGTTCAACAGAGTGCAGGAAAATATATTCTGCTAATAAACAAGAACAAACTAAACACTAATGAGACACCAGGGATGAATAAAGACATAAGGGAAAAATTAAGGGTAAGGAAAGAGGCATACACTAAGTACATGGACAGCAGGGGAGAGCATGACATGAGAGAATGCGAAGAGATTAGGAGAGAAGTCAAAAAACAATTAGGAAGGCAGAGAGGAACTATGAAATTAAATTATCAAGGAACATAAAGCAAAATAGTAAAATATTCTACAGACACAAATAAAAAAAGAAAAGTCAGGATGGGAATAGGGCCACTAAGGGATGGACAGGATAAAATCACAGGCAGCGATAGCGAAATGGCAGAAATATTAAATAATCATTTTGCTTCAGTGTTTACCAGGGAGGCGGATCAGGTGGGCATGACATCGGAAGATGAGATTAGAAATTATATAACAGCATTTAAAATTAAAAGAGGAGAAATATTAAATAAACTAATCAAACTGAAATAGGATAAAAACCTTGGTTTGGACAGATTGCATCCATGTATTTTAAAAGAATCTAGAGAATAGATAGCAGAGACACTTTCACACGTATTTAATAATTCTTTAGTAAAAAGTGTAGTGCCAGAGGACTGATGGATAGTTAGGGCTAAATGGGGCGCTAACATCGCTGGGGCGCTACTTTTAGCGACCCGGAAAAATTAGCACCCCCGCGCCGGAACTTGAGTGGTTGCACACCAAGAGGGAAGCAGGGCGCTACTGGAAGCACCCTGATTCCCTCTTGGGGCACTGCAAATCAA
Organism: Somniosus microcephalus; assembly: GCF_052327205.1. Classification (NCBI taxonomy): domain Eukaryota; kingdom Metazoa; phylum Chordata; class Chondrichthyes; order Squaliformes; family Somniosidae; genus Somniosus; species Somniosus microcephalus. The sequence goes on along the minus strand of NC_140992.1, from coordinate 142,329,880 downwards.
TATCGCGGTGCTATGTGCCGCAGGGCCATGCGCTGCGGCATGTCGCACCGCGGTATTGCAGACCTTCCTCACCTTCTTAAAGGGGAGGGGCCTTGCACAGCGCAACCCAGGGCCCAGCTGGGCCCCCGGGGATCAGGAGTGACGGCAAAAGAAGCCTGCACTCAAGAGAAGTGCCAGGCTCTTGGAGTGCAGCCGGCAATCTGCGGGGATGGGGGGGGGGGGCGGGGGGCGTTCAGGAGGCCGGGGACGGGAGCGCAGACAGGTCCTCGCAGGTTGCCAGCAACAAAAATGGCCGCCGTGCACCTCGCCTTTAAATTGCGCCTCCCCGGCCGCAGGTAGACCCCCCTGACCCCGTCGGACATAGCGTCCGGCGGTAAGTCAGGGGGCGCTCCCGAAGTTCGCGGCCGGGGTGCAAGCGGGGCGCTGCGCATGGCAATGATGTCATCGCTGGCGGCGCAGCACCACAGGGCGCTGCTGGTTAGCGCTGCCGCTAACCTCCCGCTCAATTTCGCAGGAGGCGTGGGTAGCGGCGCGCCCAGGCGCTAGTTCCTTTACGCCCCGTTATCGCCGTCTTAGGGCGCTAATGGGAGGCGCAAAGCAACCCAATTTTTCCCTCTTAATGCTTTACCTATATTTAAGAAGGGAGATCAAACATGTTCAGGGAACTATGGATCAGTCAGCTTAACATCGGTGGTAGGAAAGATAATGAAGGCTGCGATTTCGCCTACTGAGGCGGGTCTGGTGGGGCCGGTGGCGGGGTGTGACCCCACTGCTGGCTCCAGCCCGCCCTGTGAAAAGGATTTTACATTGATTGGGCTTGTTAAGCATGCCCAGCATGTTTCGCGGCCAATTGAAGGAAGCGGGTCTGATGACGACATTTGATGACACGTCATCAGCCGGCTTCCTTAAAGGGACCATACGCAAATTGATTTTGACAGTTCTGCTGTCAGTGTTCTACAGCATTGAGGTGCTGCAAATACTGACAAACACTGCACAGAGGTGCACGCCTGCACCCAGGCTCTCCAATGACTCCCTCCATATGCTTATGGAGGGAGTCACAGCATGCAGGGAGGACCTCTTCCCTTCCCATGGGCGGAAGAAACCTACCGAGGAGATCAACGCAGCCTGGTTGCATATTGCACAGGAGGACAGAAGAAGAGAAGTCATTAGGAGGACCAGGCTGCAGTGGCGCAAACCTTTCAATGATCACAGTAGATCACGAAACGTTACTGCAAAGCCACAATCAAACTCATCCTACTGTGCCACTCACCACATCCCCATCACTCTGCCTTCCCTATCCTACTCCTGAACACCCTTATTCACACAAACTTACCTTGCACCTCCACCCATCCCTCTCTATCTACATTATCACTTCCCCATCTCACTAGCCACCCTTCACAGTCACCCTCATCCTAGTGCAAGCATGTCAAGTAACAACACACAAGGGTAGGCACAGGGTGTTTTAGCCAATGTTAATGTGACATTTCTGTTAATGTTGTCAAACATTGAAATCTTTATTTTCAACACTTTGCGTTCTTGGACAGACTTGTGTGCACCTTTGGAAATGGCTTTGTGAGTTGCAGTGAATGGTGAGACATAACAGTACACCCCACAATGGCTAATGAGTGTGAAAGGAATGGCTTGGTCATTATAGGGATGCTTTATGGTGTTGGTGTGGGGTGGGGGTGTACAGCATCAAATGGAGTTCGGGGGAGAGCAGCAGCGGAGGAGGAGCCCGGCTTGAAAACCGGCGGCAGCTACAAGGCCCGACCAGTTCGGGGGAGAGCAGCAGCGGAGGAGGAGCCCGGCTTGAAAACCGGCGGCAGCTACAAGGCCCGACCAGTTCGGGGGAGAGCAGCAGCGGAGGAGGAGCCCGGCTTGAAAACCGGCGGCAGCTACAAGGCCCGACCAGTTCGGGGGAGAGCAGCAGCGGAGGAGGAGCCCGGCTTGAAAACCGGCGGCAGCTACAAGGCCCGACCAGTTCGGGGGAGAGCAGCAGCGGAGGAGGAGCCCGGCTTGAAAACCGGCGGCAGCTACAAGGCCCGACCAGTTCGGGGGAGAGCAGCAGCGGAGGAGGAGCCCGGCTTGAAAACCGGCGGCAGCTACAAGGCCCGACCAGTTCGGGGGAGAGCAGCAGCGGAGGAGGAGCCCGGCTTGAAAACCGGCGGCAGCTACAAGGCCCGACCAGTTCGGGGGAGAGCAGCAGCGGAGGAGGAGCCCGGCTTGAAAACCGGCGGCAGCTACAAGGCCCGACCAGTTCGGGGGAGAGCAGCAGCGGAGGAGGAGCCCGGCTTGAAAACCGGCAGCAGCTACAAGGCCCGACCAGTTCGGGGGAGAGCAGCAGCGGAGGAGGAGCCCGGCTTGAAAACCGGCGGCAGCTACAAGGCCCGACCAGTTCGGGGGAGAGCAGCAGCGGAGGAGGAGCCCGGCTTGAAAACCGGCGGCAGCTACAAGGCATACCAACTCAGCAGCGGGGAGAGAGGTAAAAAGTAATCAGTGTGTGACGTCACCAGGGAGCAGGTAAGTGATTGGTTGGTGAGTATTTCTCTTTTTTAAACTTTAACTCTGTAGTTTAGAGTTACTAGGGTCTTTTCTGGTGTAGCAGGGACTGTTGGTAGACTACAAGCGCCTTAGAGATAATTTTAATTGGTGATAGTAAATAAATTTAAATTAAGTAAAGGGAAGGTCATGCCAGGTGAGCCCAGCCCCGTGATATGCTCCTCTTGCTCTATGTGGGAATTCAGGGACCCCGGTGCCCCTGATGACCACGTGTGCCAGAGATGCATCCATCTGCAGCTACTAGCAGACCGCATTGAGGCGCTGGAGCTGCGGGTGGATGGGTTGTTGAGCATTCACGATGCTGAGAGGGTCGTGGATAACACGTTTAGTGAGTTGGTCACACCGCAGGGAAGGGCTGCACAGGAAGACAGGAAATGGGTGACCACCAGGCGGAGCAATAGAAGCAGGCAGGTAGTGCAGGAGAGCCCTGTGACCATTCCCCTCTCAAACAAGTATACCGCTTTGGATACTGTTGAGGGGGATGACTCACCAGGGGAAGGCAGCAGCAGCCAACTTCCTGGCACTGGGGGTGCTCCTGCTGCCCAGGAAGGGGGGAAAAAGAGTGGGAGAGCAATAGTGGTAGGGGATTCTATAGTAAGGGGAACAGACAGGCGTTTCTGTGGCCGTAGACGTGAATCCAGGATGGTTTGTTGCCTCCCTGGTGCCAGGGTCAAGGATATCACTGAGCGGCTGCAGGGCATTCTGGAGGGGGAGGGTGAACAGCCAGAGGTCGTGGTCCACATTGGTACCAACGACATAGGTAAAAAGAGGGATGAGGTCCTGCAGCAAGAATTTAGGGAGCTAGGTGAAGGATTAAAGAGCAGGACCTCAAAGGTTGTAATCTCTGGATTACTCCCGGTGCCACGTGCTAGTGAGTATAGAAATAGGAAGATAGAACAGATGAATGCGTGGCTAAAGGGATGGTGCAGGAGGGAGGGCTTTAGTTTCCTGGATCACTGGGTCTGCTTCTGGGAAAGGTGGGACTTGTACAAGTCGGACGGTTTACACCTGAACCAGAGGGGAACCAATATCCTTGCGGGGAGGTTTGCTAGCACTGCTGGGGGGGGTTTAAACTAACTTGGCAGGGGGATGGGGTACAGAGTGGAGCTATAGTAGGGGGTGATTTACAGCCAAATACAGAGGAAAAAACAAGTCAGCTGGGAAGGCAGAGCAAATATGTGAAGGCAAAAGGGAATATGGCAGGGCTGGAAGGCATTTATTTTAATGCAAGGAGTCTTGCAAATAAGGTGGATGAACTGAAGTTGTTGTTGAACACCTGGGAGTACGATATTGTTGCCATCACGGAGACATGGTTGAGGGAGGGTCAGGACTGGCAGCTCAATATTCCGGGGTATAGAATCTTCAGGCGAGACAGAGGGGGGTGTAAAAGGGGAGGGGGTGTTGCAATATTAATTAAGGAGTCAATTACTGCTGTAAGGAGGGATGATATATTAGCGGGTTCCTCAAATGAGGCCATATGGGTAGAACTTAAAAACAAAAAGGGGTCAAGCACTTTGCTGGGAGTGTACTATAGGCCCCCAAACAGTCAGGGGGAGATAGAGGAACAGATATGTAGGCAAATCTCAGAGAAGTGTGAAAATAATAGGGTAATAATAGTGGGGGATTTCAACTTCCCCAATATAAATTGGGATAGTCAGAGTGTGAAAGGCTCAGAGGGTGCAGAATTCTTAAAGTGCATCCAGGAGAGCTTTTTGAGCCAACATGTAGAAAGTCCTACAAGAGAGGGGGCGGTACTGGACCTAATTCTGGGGAATGTAGCCGGGCAAGTGGTGGAAGTATCAGTAGGAGAGCATTTTGGCGACAGTGACCATAATTCGGTGAAATTTAAGGTGGTCATGGAAAAAGACAAAGACGGCCCGGAAATAAGGGTTCTAAATTGGGGGAAGGCCGATTTTAATATGATAAGGCAGGATCTGGCCAAAGTGGACTGGGAGCAGCTACTTATAGGAAAATCCACATCAAAACAGTGGGAGACTTTCAGAAGGGAAATAGAGAGAGTACAGCGCCAACATGTTCCTGTAAAGGTCAAGGGTGGGACCAACAAGCAAAGGGAACCTTGGATGACAAGGGAGATACAAAAATGCATTAGAAATAAAAGGGGGGCTTTTGGCAGTTACAAAAGACTAAAGACGGAAGAAGCCCTAGAGGAGTATAAAAAGTGCAGGGGCATACTTAAAAAAGAAATTAGGAGGGCGAGGAGGGGCCATGAAATAACACTGGCGAGCAAAATAAAGGAAAATCCTAAGATGTTTTATAAGTATATTAAGGGCAAGAGGATAACCAGGGAAAGGGTAGGGCCCATTAGGGACCAAAGTGGCAATCTGTGTGTAGAACCAGATGATGTAGGCGGGGTTTGAAATGAATTTTTTGCATCTGTGTTCACTATGGAGAAAGACGATGCAGACATAGAAATCGGGCAAGGGGACTGTGACATACTTGAACATATTAGCATCGAGAGGGAGGAGGTGCTAGCGGTTTTAGCAGGCCAAAAAGTGGATAAATCCCCAGGCCCGGACGAGATGTATCCCAGGCTGCTGTGGGAGGCAAAGGAGGAGATTGCAGTGGCTCTGACACAAATTTTCAGAACCTCTCTGGCCACAGGGGATGTACCAGAGGACTGGAGAACAGCTAATGTAGTACCATTATACAAGAAGGGTAGCAGGGATAAACCAGGGAATTACAGGCCAGTGAGCCTAACATCTGTGGTAGGGAAATTATTGGAAAAAATTCTGAGGGACAAAATTAGTCTCCACTTGGAGAGGCAAGGATTAATCGGCGATAGTCAGCATGGCTTTGTCAAGGGTAAATCATGTCTGACAAATCTGATTGAATTTTTCGAGGGGGTGACTAGGGAGGTGGATGAGGGAAATGCTGTGGATGTGGTTTACATGGACTTCAGTAAAGCTTTTGACAAAGTCCCGCATAGGAGACTGGTCAAGAAGGTAAGAGCCCATGGGATCCAGGGTGCCTTGGCGCGTTGGATCCTAAACTGGCTGAGTGGCAGGAGGCAGAGGGTGATGGTCGAAGGTTGCTTTTGTGACTGGAAGCCTGTGTCCAGTGGGGTACCTCAGGGATCGGTGCTGGGTCCCTTGTTGTTTGTGATCTACATAAATGATTTGGATGAGAATGTAAAAGGGATGATCAGTAAGTTTGCAGATGACACGAAAATTGGTGGGGTGGTAAATTGCAAGGAGGAAAGCCTCAGGCTACAGGACGATATAGACGGGTTGGTCAGTTGGGCGCTGTTAAATCTGTGAGTTATCTAGTTAATTAAGACACAGACTAATTAATAACAATCAAAAACAGGTCTTTACTGGTTGGAGGTAGGGACTATTCTGAATACAAGATTACTGCACAGTGCTTATATACCAGTGTGTTCACCCCCGGTATTACGTCTACAGCAGCCTGAGAAAGTAGTACATCTCTTAAGGTGGAACAGGCTTAAGCTCTCTTAAGGTGGAACAGGTTACATACACAACACTCCTCCCTTCTTAGCTTTATAGTCATCCCCCCATTTAACCTAACGTAATAACAGATATACATATATAACTTCATGTTTAACGTAACATAATAACATATATACATATATAACTTCATGTCAAAACAGATCACAGATTCAGTCTCTGCGGAAAACAGTTCACAGATTCAATCTCTGTGGTGTAGTCGGTTCACGTTACTCATTCAATAGTCCTTTCATGGATTTAACAGCTTGAACTTCCGAACTGATTTGGCTCCGTTCGGAGGGACCACGTGTGTGATCTGGTAGAGGTGATAATGGTTCAGATGGGTCATCTTCTGTTTCGACTTTTCCTTTTCTGCTTCTTGGATCCTCTCTGGGCTCCACTGTCAGCTGCCAGCTGCATGCAAAGTTTCTCCTTCTCTTCCTCCTTTTTCAGTAGTAGCGCCACCATCTCCCGGTGTTTCTTAGACTTTTTGTGATTCATCATGGTTTCTGCACTTTGGGAGTTTTCATCACAAGCTGGGCAGACCAGGTCACTATAATATTCAGTGTCACTCAATAGGTCATGGTAATATTCGGTGTCGTCCTGATCTAGGCCAGCGAGAGGGTCTTCTATTTCCTCCATACCCAGCTGGGCGTTAGCCAGCTTTTGTTCCAAGTCCAGACATCTTTCCTGAAGAGACTTCTTCATGCGTACCTCTTCATCCGGCTTTTTCTGGGCTTTCAGCAAGTCGTTTACTAATGACCTCATTTGAGATTTTACTACTTCAACTTCTTTTGGAGATTGATTGATCGGACTATTCAATCCCTCTACCGGAGCAGCTGTTTCAGCGGTCTGTTGTTCTACGTTGACGTGAGTCAGCGTACTTTTGGCATCCAAGGGCTGCTCTGTTGCAGTCATCTCAGTCTGTGTTGCCACCTCAGCTCTTCCAATAACCTTTGAGAGCTCCGAACCCCTTTCGTTTGAATATTGAAGTTCGTGTTCAAGTTTTTCCCATTTCAGAGTCCTGTCCTTCAGCATATGCAGGAGTTGGCTGACCGTTAACTCCTCTGACATCAGACGTTTTGTGTGCTCCTGCTCCATTTTCTCCATCAGCTGCTTCTGTTGTCTTTCCAGATTCTCCAACTCTATATCAAAGAACTCTTTCGTTGCATTCAACTCTTGCTCAAAACGGCGAAGCATTTGTTCTAATTGCTGTTGTAGTTTGAAATGGAGTTGAGTTCGAGCCCGGTGTCCCTCAGAAATGGGCACATCAGTAGACTTGCCAGACTCAGAATCCACAGTTAAACTATGTTGTTGTTGCTCAGTGGAATTCTGTGCTGAAACTTTGTCTTTTGCACCTGAGTTGGGCTTACCATCATCCGTTCCAGAGTCTGGGCCGACTATCTTCACCGAGTTCTCACTCGTTATTGTTTGTAGGAAATGCCAGTCCATATTCATTTTCCTAATCCACTCCCGTCCTAGTAGTGGAGGACCTCCTTCAGGTATCACATATAAGTCCATTATTTGACTGTCTTCGCCCTTGTGGACCACTGCAACCTCTATTTTCCCGATGGGGTACACTCTTTGCCCCGTGTATGTTTTCAATATAATCCCCGTATCCTGTAGGGGAATATGTTGGAATAACTTTCCGTAATCTTTCTTATTTATGACCGTGAATGCCGATCCAGTGTCCAATTCCAGTTTTACTTGGACTCCTTCTATCTGAAGAGTGACCCAAATTGTCTGGAGGTCTGCACCCTTACCAGCGTTGAGTACTCTTAAGCTAGCCAGTTCATTACAGCTTAAGCTAGCCAGTTCATTACTGCTAGCGTCTGAATCGGACTCCTGTTCGGTCACCTTGTGTACCTTTGCGTATTTTCCTTGCGGTGACTTCTTGTTGCTGGTCTTCTTCCCTGACCTGCATACTCTAGCTATATGTCCAAGCCTACCACATGTTCTACATTCTTGGTTTTTAAACCAACACTGGTTCTGATCATGCGTTGTCTTTCCACAACGATAACATTTGACAGAACTCCACTCCAATTTGTTTGCACTGAGCTTCGGTGACCGTAGCTGCATTACTGCCGTGCCTCTCGCTGCGGCTTCGTGTGCTGCTGCCATAGTGACCGCCTTCTCAAGCGTCAGCTCATTCTCCTCGAGCAGTCGCTTTTGTGTATCTTGTTTAAATAAACCACACACAAATTTGTCTCGTAGTGCATCTGTCAGTCCCGTTCCAAACTGACAATATTTCGCTAATTTACGCAATTCCAGCAAATATTCAGCATTGCTTTCATTCTGTAGTTGCCTTCTGTCGTAAAATTTAAATCGTTCCGCTAGCATCAGCGGCGTGGGGTTTAGATGATCTTTCAGGACAGTAACAATCTCATCGAACGTCTTATCCGCCGGTTCATCTGGTGATAACAGGTGTCTCAATTGCCCGTATGTCTTCGCACCCATTAAATTTAATAATGTTAGAGCTTTATCTTGGTCACGAATTTTATTGGCCTTACAATAATTTTTTACTCTTTCAACATATATGGCCCAATCTTCGATGTCACTATCAAAGGTGCTAATATTCCCGTGTTTAGGCATTGTAGTACTTTATCAGATTTGTAATTCCTCAGATGTTTTTTTTTACAATCAAAGATGGCGGCTTCCCGCTCTTGCTGTCGTCCTCCGCCCCCAAAAGATGCGATCGCTCTCGCGGCTCCCGGCCCTTATCTGGAGATGCGATCGCTCTCGCGGCTCCCGGCCCTTATCTGGAGATGCGATCGCTCTCGCGGCTCTCGGCCCTTATCAGGAGATGCGATCGCTCTGTTGAAACGCCTCCCTCTCGAAGCGGCTCTCGCGCCCTATTCCTCCGGCTCCCCCAGCCCCGTTCGTGCGGCCAACGCGGTCGACTGCCTGTCGCGTCGCTGCCCGGCTCAGACAACGGCTTACCCACCACCAAGCTGGAGAAGAAGCTGACGGTCGCCGATGGAGGCTCCGAGGTCAGGATGTCTTCCAGTGGGGTGGAGAGGGTGGAAACCTCTCTGCAACGTCCTGGCTGTGGACGAAGCTGCCGTGGAGTGACTGCCGCAGGGTCCGAATCAGACTCGTCGCCAGTGTTAAATCTGTGAGTTATCTAGTTAATTAAGACACAGACTAATTAATAACAATCAAAAACAGGTCTTTACTGGTTGGAGGTAGGGACTATTCTGAATACAAGATTACTGCACAGTGCTTATATACCGGTGTGTTCACCCCCGGTATTGCGTCTACAGCAGCCTGAGAAAGTAGTACATCTCTTAAGGTGGAACAGGCTTAAGCTCTCTTAAGGTGGAACAGGTTACATACACAACAGGCGCAAAAGTGGCAAATGGAATTTAACCCTGAAAAGTGCGAGGTGATGCATTTTGGACGGACAAATAAGGCAAGGGAATACACAATGAGTGGTAGGACCCTAGGAAGTACAGAGGGTCAGAGGGACCTTGGTGTACATGTACATAGATCTCTGAAGGCAGCGGAACAGGTAGATAAGGTGGTTAAAAAGGCATATGGGATACTTGCCTTCATTAGCCGAGGCATAGAATATAAGAGCAGGGAGGTTATGATGGAGCTGTACAAAACGCTGGTGAGGCCACAGCTGGAGTACTGTGTGCAGTTCTGGTCGCCTCACTATAGGAAGGATGTGATTGCTTTGGAGAGGGTGCAGAGAAGATTCACCAGGATGTTACCTGGGATGGAGCGCCTCAGCTATGAAGAAAGACTAAACAGGCTGGGGTTGTTTTCCTTGGAGCAAAGAAGGCTGAGGGGGGACCTGATTGAGGTGTACAAAATGATGAGGGGCATAGATAGGGTAGACAAAGAGGAACTTTTCCCCTTAGTAGGGGGGTCAATAACAAGGGGGCATAGATTCAGGGTAAGGGGCAGGAGATTTAGAGGGGATTTGAGGAGGAACTTTTTCACCCAGAGTGTGGTTGGAATGTGGAACTCAATGCTTAAAGGGTGGTAGAGGCAGGAACCCTCACAACATTCAAGAAGCATTTGGATGAGCACTTGAAATGCCATTGCATACAGGGCTATGGACCAAATGCTGGAAAATGGGATTAGACTGGACAGGGATGGATGGGCGGCGCAGACACGATGGGCCGAAGGGCCTCTTTCTGTGCTGTAAAACTCTATGACTCTATGACTCTATGAAGTAAATCTGGCTATGGTGAGGCCATCCCTGGCGTCCCAGGCAGCAATGTGGTCGGGTACTGATGCCCTGTGTCCTGTGCAGCATCAGTTGATTGCGGAGAAGGCTGGTGTTGTTGTTGGTGCTACTGGTGATGCTGGTGTTGGGGCTGACTGTGGTGGGATTCTGAGGACCAAGGTGAGATATTTTCAAGGGCACCGATGCTGATGGAATAGATGGCAGGCGAGGTTGAGCTGACAGAAGCGATCTGTCAATGGTGAGAGAAGTTGTTCTAATGAGGTGAAAATGGATAGAGAGTTTGCTCCAAACACTTGCGAGCTGCATAAACCTCAATCTGTCTTCCAAATGCAGTAAGCAACAGTTTCTGACCTTGGAAAGTGAACAGCTGTGAAATGGAAGCTTTTATAGACCATTTGCAGCTGTCACATTTAGAAATCATCCCATGCTGACACAACTCCTGACCTCCTTACCTGAGGTGATCCCCGAGCAGCAGGGAAGCTGTTGGCAAACTCTAAAAATCTAAAGGTGACCTGAAAATACTATTTAATTGCCGCTTATCAATCTACCTAATGATCTAAATTGCCTCCACTGCCGCTTGGTGTCGGGTCTGTTCAGCGCTGACAGACCCGACACCTAGGAGACTAGCATGGAGGTGGGTTGATAGTGGGTTTCCTACCCACTGTCAAAAAAAATTCCCAGCCGATCCACCACCAAACGCGCTCCCTGACCCCCCCGAAAAATTTCCCCCCCGAAATCCCTACTAAAGGAGAAAATAGAAAAACATCTAGAAACCAAAAATATAATAATGGTCAGCATGGATTTCAAAAGGGAAAGTCTTGCTTGACCAACTTCATTGAATTCTTTGAAGAGATAACAGAGAGTGTAGACAAGCGTAATGTAGTAGATTTAATATATCTAGATTTCCAAAAGGCCTTCGCTACGATACCACATAATGGCCCAGAAATTCGGGTCGGGGGCTTCCCGCGGGTGCAAGCCCCCGACCTGCACTTACCTTGCGTGCCGGCAGTTGAGCTGTGGGCCCCTGTGGAATTCCGATCTGGGGCCTGGTCCAGCTGCCGGCGCACAGTGGTTGCGTATCCCAGGGGCGCAGTTAGTTTGATGCATCCCCTGGGATCACGTGGGCCATGGGGAGCCAATCGGAGCAGGGAATGCTCCATTCATAATCTGACAGGAAGTGCTGTCAAGACTTATAAATACTACGGCCCCAAAACAACACTGAATCTTCAAATAATTTTTTTTCAATCACATTTTTTAAATAAACTATAAATTACATGAAATAACTATTTTAAGCAATAATTTAAATTTTTGAAAAAAATAATTTTATTTTCTAACGGGGCTAAAAATAAACTTACCTTGCTTTAAAGTATTTAAAAATCATAAACCTGTGGAAAAAATATTTTAATTTTAATGAATTCACCACTTACCACTTACATCTAAAGATGTGCAGGTTAGGTTGATTGGCTATGATAAAATTGACCCTTAGTGTTAGGGGGATTAAATACGTGGGGTTACAGGGATAGGGTGGGATATGTGTTGGTGTAGGGGTTACGGGGATCAGGTGGGATATGTGTCGGTGCAGGCTCGATGGGCCGAAATGGCCTCTATCTGCACTGTGGGGTTTCTGTGATTCTGTGATTCTGTGACATCTCTATCTTCTGCAGGCTTACGTTCCCGGGAAAACCTGTAAAAAAAAATGAAGTTCGATGCGCACGCGCGGCCTCTACTGTGCACGTGTTCAACCTCTTAACCCCTCCTTTCAGGGGAACGGAAGTGCCGGTTTCCCACGCATGCGCAGTGCATGCAGGAAACCGGCACCTCCATTGGGCCTATGGGTGAGTACCCCGTGCGTACTCACCCGTGGAGACCCGAAGTTCTGGGCCAATAGACTAATGAATAAGGTCAGAGCATGCAGTGTCAAGGGACAAGTAGCAGAATGGATAACTAGCTGGCTTCAAGACAGAAAGCAGAGAGTAGGAGTAAAGGGTAGCCATTCAAAGTGGCAGGAGGTGGGGAGTGGGATCCCACAAGGATCAGTGCTGGGACCACTGTTCACAATTTATAGTAACGACTTAGACTTTTGAATCAAAAACACAATTTCTATATTTGTGGACGACAACAAATTGTGTGTTGGCGGGGGGCGGGGGGGAGCGAGTCAACAGTGAAGAGGATTGCAACAAATTACAAGTAGACATTAATAAACTTGCAGAACGGCCATATAATTGGGAAATAAATTTCAACACATGTGAGGTATTATATTTTGGTAAGAAGAATAAGGAGGTCACATATTACTTGGAAAGTAAGAATCCAAATGGGGTAGAGGAGCAAAGAGATCTTGGTGTACAAATACACAAATCACTAAAAGTAGCAACGCAGGTTAATAAAGCCATTAAAAAAGCAAACATTGCACTAGGGCTTATTTCTAGAGGGGATAGAAGTGAAAAGGAGAGAAGTTATGCTAAACCTGTATCCATATTGTTGCAGTTGATACTTTCACTTGCCTGTAGATATGACTTCAAAACTGCTCTGATCCTACCTGCTAAACACAAACCATTTGTAAACCCTAGGGGCCTGTGGGTAGCAACTTAATCTCTGCCACCACTGGGATATCATATCGACAGCCACAGCTCCCAGCATTACTTTACACAGAATTAAACCACTGATAGCTGCCTCAACGCTGTGGGGTATTTTCATATTATTTAACAAGCCAAGCTTTCATAGAACGAGTTTACAAAGATTGTGACCAAATGTCTCTGCCTTGGTTTCAGCAACCTAGGATGCATTCCATTCAGACAACGTTTAAGCCACTGATTAGATGGAATCACAAACTAATATAGATTATTGCAGATAACAGCAGATGCATGACTCCACTGAGAGGCCACTTCAAATCTCACTGAAAATCAAACCTGACAGATTTAGCTGAAGATATTGACGTGAAATCTGATTCTGGCACACAAGGAATGTTCTATTTTACTTCACGGAAGTGCACACATCAGATTGTATATTTACACAACAAACCCACACACGCTGGTGACAGGAATGCTTAAGAGCCAGATAAGCTCCCATATATCCACATCGACAAACAAGCACAAAAGGCTGTGTGACCCCAACTAAAGGCTATGCACAAATAAAATCTAGAACAAGAGGGCATAATTTTAAGTTTGGAGCTAGGCCATTCAGGAGTGAAATCATGAAGCACTTTTCACAAGTAGGATGGTGGAAATCTGAAACTCTCTTCCCAAAAGTCTATGGATGTTGGGGGTCAATTGAAATTTTTAAGAATGAGATTGATAGATTTTTGTTGGGTAAGAGTATCACGGGATATGGAGAAACGGCGGGTAAATGGAGTTGAGGTACAGATCAGCCATGATCTGACTGACTGGTGGAACAGGCTCGAGGGCTGAATGGTCTATTCCTATTCCTATGCAACAGACTTGAGGGATTGAATGATTGCCTCCTGTTCCTATGTAACAGACTCGAGGGGCTGAGTGGCCTCCTCCTGTTTCTATGTAATAGGCTTGAGGGGTTGAATGGCCTCCATCTGTTCCTATGAAAACTAAGTTCCACGAGTTTGTTCATCAGCTGAAGCCCAGATCCTCTCCCATACATCAAATCATGGGCGACTTTAATCTACATATAGATTGGCCAAACCAAATCAACAATAATACTGTGGAGGATGAATTCCTGGAGTGTGTACGAGATGGATTTTTAGACCAGTACGTTGAGGAGCCAACTAGGGAACAGGCTATCCTAGATTGGGTATTGTGCAATGAGAAGGGGTTAATTAATAATCTTGTTGTGTGGGATCCTTTAGGGAAGAGTGATTATAACATGATAGAATTCTTCATTAAGATGGAAAGTGAAGAAATCCAATCCGAAACTAGGGTCATAAATCTAAACAAAGGAAACTATGAAGGTATAAGGAGTGTGTTGGCTATGATAGATTGGGGAGCTTCATTAAAAGGCATGACGGTGGATAGGCAATGGCTAACATTTAAGGAATGAATGCATGAATTGCAACAGTTATACATTCCTTTCTGGCACAAAAACACAAAAGGAAAAGTGGCCCAACCATGGCTAACAAAAGAAATTAAGGATAGTATTAGATCCAAAGAGGAGTCATATAAAGTTGCCAGAAAAAGTAGCAAGCTTGAGGACTGGGAGCAGTTTAGAGTTCAGCAAAAAAGGACCAAGAGATTGATTAAGAGGGGAAAAATAGAGTATGAGAGTAAACTTGCAAAGAACATAAAAGCAGACTGTAAAAGCTTCTACAAGTATGTAAAAAGAAAAAGATTAGTGAAGACAAATGTAGGTCTCTTACAGTCAGAAACAGGACAATTTATAATGGGGAACAAGGAAATGGCTGAGCAATTAAACAAATACGTTGGTTCTGTCTTCACGGAAGAGGACACAAATAACTTCCCAGAAATGCTATGGAACCAAGGGTCTAGTGAGAAGGAGGAATTGAAGGAAATTAGTATTAGTAAAAAAATAGTGCTGGAGAAATTAATGGGACTGAAAGCCGATAAATCCTCAGGGCCTGATAATCTGCATCCCAGAGTACTAAAAGAGGTAGCCATAGAAATAGTGGATTCATTGGTTGTCATCTTCCAAAATTCTATAGATTATGGAACAGTTCCTTCAGATTGGAGGATGGCAAATGTAACCCTAACCCCACTATTTAAAAAAGGAGGGAGAGACAACAGGGAACTACAGACTGGTTAGTCTAACATCAGTAGTAGGGAAAATGCTAGAGTCTATTATAAACAGGACACTTAGAAAATATCAACGGGATTAGACAAAGTCAACATAGATTTATGAAAGGAAAATCGTGTTTGACAAAACTATGGGAGTTTTTTGAGGATAGAATAGATAAGGGAGAACCAGTGGATGTAGTGTATTTGGATTTTCAGAAGGCCTTTGATAAAGTCCCACATAAGAGTTTAGTGTGTAAAATTAAAGCACATGGGATTGGGGGTAATATACTGGCATGGATTGAAAATTGGTTAACAGAGAGTAGGAATAAATGGGTCTTTTTCAGGGTGGCAGGCAGTGACTAGTGGGGTACCGCAGGAATCAATGCTTGGGCCCCAGCAATTCACAATATATATCAATGATTTTGATATATATTGTGAATGAGGGAACCAAATGTAATATTTCCAAGTTTGCTGACGACACGAAACTAGGTGGGATTATGAGTTCTGAGGAGGATGCAAAGAGGCTTCAAGGTGATTTAGACAAGTTGATTGAGTGGGCAAATACATGGCAGATGCAGTATAATGTGGATAAATGTGAAGTTATCCACTTTGGTAGGAAGATCAGAAAGGCAGAGCATTATTTAAATGGTGATAGATTGAGAAATGTTGATGTACAGAGGGACCTGGGTGTCCTTGTACACCAGTCACTGAAAGCAAACATGCAGGTGCAGCAAACAGTTAGGAAGGCAAATGGTATGCTGGCCTTCATTGCAAGAGGATTTGAGTACTACAGTTATACAGGGCCTTGGTGAGATCACACCTGGAGTACTGTGTGCAGTTTTGGTCACCTTACCTAAGAAAGGATATACTTGCCATAGAGGGAGTGCAGCCAAGGTTCACCAGTCTGATTCCTGGGATGGCAGAACTGTCGCATGAGGAGAGATTGGGTCGACTAGGCCTGTATTCTCTAGAGTTTAGAAGAATGAGAGGGGATCTCATTGAAACGTATACAATTCTGACAGGGCTAGACAGACTGGATACAGGGAGGATGTTTCCCCTGGCTGGGGGCTCTAGAACGAGGGGTCACAGTCTCAGGATACGGGGTAGGACATTTAGGACTGAGGTAAGGAGAAATTTCTTCACTCAGAGGGTGGTGAACCTGTGGAATTCTCTAACACAGAAGGCTGTGCAGGCCAAGTCACTGAATATATTTAAGAAGTAGATAGATTTCTAGACACAAAAGGCATCAAGGGGTATGGGGAGAGAGCGGGAATATGGTATTGAGATAGAGGATCAGCCATGATCATATTGAACGGCAGAGCAGGCTCGAAGGGTCGAATGGCCTGTTCCTACTCCTGCTCCTATTTTTCTATGTTTCTATGTTCCTAAGTTATTGTTAAAGAGTTTAGAAAAGTCTTTTCCACATAGAATTGCTTTGAAATTACAACACAGAAACAGGCCGTTCGGCCCAACCAGTCCATGTTGGTGTTTATGCTCCACACAAGCAGTATCCTAATCCCAAGTACCCGTCCTGTTCCCATATCCCTTCATTGCCCTGTCCTTCACTGGTCTAAGCTATTCTTTAGCTTCTTTTGATGGGAACTAGTTCTTTTGACTTTGTGGTTTAGTGCTGCACGATAGAGGAGCCTGAAAGATGTGAGGCTAATTTGGATTGGGAAATTTCGAAGAATTCACCACTCTCTATGTCATACAGGTTGCAAACTTCTGCGGCCTAGATTAGTTTGTGTTTCACATTTTCACCGAGTGTGAGAGGTTGTTTTATTTAATGTCCCTGATTAAATAAAACAAGCAAGGGATCTTATAAACCCCAATGTTTCAGATCGGGGCAGTCGATTCAGAGAGGAGAGGCATAGGTTTGTGATAAGTGCATTTGTGTCTTTGTGAACCTGTGTAGGAGATGCACTGCCTTTAGTTGACTGGCTTGAATTGATGTTGAGAACACGGGGAGATGATACAAGTGCTGACTACCCTGAGACAAGGGGCACTCAATCACAAGGTATATAATATGGTTGCATTTAGGAGTAATGTACAAATCTATTTTCAAAGATTTATCAGGATAATGTATTTTGAAACTCACCTATATAGAGTGGAGAATTAGATGGTTCAGCAAAATCATCCACATACGAAATGCCAAAGGGTTGAATGGGAACTGTCCCGATGCCTGCCATTAACTGGGCAATGACAATTGTTACCCACACGCTGCTCATCTCATTGACTTTAATGTCCGACTTGGCACAATATTCGAGCCTGTGCGTCTGGTTTACTGGCTGACAGGTGCCTGAGCTGGGATGGCTTGCATTCCCTGCAAGAAAAACAGATCATTTATTTCCACGGATTCTATTTCGCTATTTTTAAAGTTTTCTGTTGTTTTATGATTGATACAGAAACTGGGATGGGTTTTGGTACTCCTGGTGCAGGCCGTTGTGCAGGAGGAGGCCTATCAATCTCCCTCTGCACAATTCCATGGAGTTTCCCCCTGGCAGACTTCTCTGAGACCGATGGCTTATGGTGTCAGCTCTGGCCGGGCAGCAACATAAATCCACCCTTAACAGAGTGAGAAGTGGAGGACGGGAGCCAGGAACTGTTCGACATTCCATTCAGCTTCATCGGGCTGAGAGTGACTCCAGTCAAGAGTGGGGTTGAAGCCAAGCTCTATGTGTTTAACAGCCTCGAAGTCATGAAGATTTCAAGTTCAAGTACTGTAACTTTTTGTCATTACAACCTGCTTATCAGAAGCTTAATCATTTTCCATCTAGCTTGTTTGATTAAGTCCAACATGACAGTGATGTGCTTCATTTTGAAAGGAGGGGTGCAAGGGAAATGATACACTATCTGTGCTCCCCCACTTGAATTGTGCCACTTGCTGACTTATGAATGTTCAGTCATTGAGAGGTCCACAGGGCAAAGGGCCTGCTGTCCTGGCTCTGCACATGCAGCTGAATGAACTACAACAGGGGAAACCAAAGTCAAACACAGACAAACAGATGAAAGGTGATTTTGTTTTTCTGTGGTACACAGACGAGCAGTGGATATTGCAATGGCGCCACCTGCCCGATCACAGCAACAAGAGACCTGGACCACCTTGGTGGCCAGTCTCATTAGAACACAACTGGCAAGCTGTGAGCACTGAAGGGACGCACCGAGGCAGTGGGCTGGTCAGGGAGGGTGGGAGATCGGTCTAAAAGTGCTCCACGGTGGGGGATTGGTAGTGGGCTTGTCTGCACATTGGTCCAAGGAAATCATTTTGAGATCCTACGATGCGTGTCGGACCTGGATTCAAACATTTAAATAAGGCTTCTGCCTGTTTTGGGATTATCTGGTCATTATCCCATTGCTGTTTGTGGGAGCTTGCTGTGCACAAATTGGCTGTCACATTCCCTACATTACAACAGTGACTACATTTCAAAAGTACTTTACTGGCTGTTAAGCCAGGGTCCATGTTGGAAAAGGGTTGAGGTCCTATAGGCAGTGTTTCAGGAGCTAGGAAAAAGATTAAAGAACAGGAGCTCAAAGGTGGTAATCTCTGGATTACTCCCAGTGCCACGTGCTAGTGAGTACAGAAACTGGAAGATAGTGCAGGTGAATGCCTGTCTGAAGAAGTGGTGTAGGAGGGAGGTTTTCAGATTCCTGGGGCATTGGGGCTAGTTCTGCAGCAGGAGGGATCTGTACAACCCGAATGGGTTGCACCGGAACAGGGCTGGGACCAATGTCCTTGCGGGGAGGTTACCTAGTGCTGTGGGGGAACATTTAAACTAATTTGGCAAGGGAAGGGGAACCAGGACATCGCAGCAGAGAGAAGAGACAAGGTGCATAGAAAACTAGAAGGGACAAACAGCAACAGAACAAAGAACAGTGTAGAAAGAGCAGGTATTACATGGAGGAAAAAGGAAAGCCGACCAGCATGGTGTTGGAACGCATGTCTGATAATGTGAGAAGTGTTACAAATAAGGTTGACAAGCTACAGGCGCAAGTTGTCACATGGGGTTATGATGTAATGGCTATATGGGGGCCTGTCTTAAACATGGGCAGGAGTAGGGACAAAACATTCCTAGCTGCAGAGGGTCGATATACTAGAGGGTTCAAAAAACAAATTTATATGGTTAGAGTTAAGGAACAGAAAATGAGCTGTTACATTGCTGTGTGTTTACCACAGACTCCCAAATAGTGAGAAGGCGATAGAGGAGCAAATCTGTAGGCAAATTTCAGAGAAATGTAAAAATAATAAAGCAGTAATAGTAGGGGACTTCAATTACCCTAATATAGTCTGGGGGGAAACAGAGTAAAGGGCAAGGAGAGTGAAGAATTCTTAAAATGTGTAAAGCAGAACTTCCTTAATCAGTATGTTTCTAGCTCAATGAGGAAGCAGTGTTGCATCTAGTTATGGGGAATAAAGTAGGGCAAGTGGAGTGTGTTGCAGTGGGAGAATATCTGGGTAATAGTGATCATAATATAATTAGGTTTAAAGTAGTTATGAAAAGGGACAAAGAAAAATCAAAAGTGAAAATACCCAACTGGAAGAGAGCCAATTTCAATGATTTGAGAAGGGATCTAGTACAGGTGGACTGGAAACACAGATTGGCCAGGAAAACAGTAAATAAGCAATGGCAGGTCCTCAAGTTGGGGATAGTTCAGGTAGAGACCAAGCATATTCCCATAAGGAGGAAAGATGGGGCATCCAAAGCTAGAGCTCCCTAGTTTGACAAAGGAAATAGAGGTTAAAATAAAACAGAAAAAGATTTATGACAAATACAGTACCAGGTATAGAATACAATCAAAAACCTGGCAAAATATAGAGAGTGCAGGAGAAAATTGAAAAAGGATTTAAGAAGGCCAAAGAGAATTTATGAAAAAAGATTAGCAGGTAACATAAAAAGGAAAAACAAAAATATTATAAAGAATAGTTAAAGGAATGATGGGGCCAATTAGGAACAAGAAAGGAAATCTTCTTGTAGAGGCAGAGGGCATGACTGAGGTACTGAATGAGTACTTTGCATCTGTCTTCACAAAAGAAGAAGGTGAAGTTAATGTTTTAGTAGAGGAGCAGGGAGTAGAGATGATGGATAGAATAAAAATAAATAGAAAGGAGGTACTAGATATGTTGGCATCACTCAAAGTTAACAAGTCACCTGGTCCAGATGGGGTGCATTGTAGGTTGCTGAGGGAAGCTAGGATGGAGATACAAGAAGCTCTGACCACAATCTTTCAATCCTCCTTGGATATTGGAGTGGTGCCAGAGGACTGGAGGTTTGTAAATGTTACACCACTATTCAAAAAAGGGGAGAGGGATAAACCTGGAAACTACAGGCCAATCAAGTACAAAATTAATTCTCACTTGGAGAAGCATGGGTTAATAAGGGACAGCCAGCACGGATTTGTTAAAGGCAAATTGTGTCTGACTAACCTGATTGAGTTCTTTGACGAAGTAACAAAGAGCGTTCATGAAGGTAGTGTAGTAGATGTATATATGGACTTTCAAAAGACATCTGATAAATTACCGCATAACAAAGAATCATAGAAACTTACAGCACAGAAAGAGGCCGTTCGCCCTGTCAAATCTGTTCAGTCCCACACCCTCGCTTTTTGTCCGTCACCCTGTAAGTTCCTCATCCTCAAGTACCTGTCCAACTCCCTTTTAAAATTATTTAAGGAATCAGCTTCCACCACCTTTTCAGGCAGAGCATTCCAGATCCCGACAACTCTCTGAGTGAAAAAAATTCTCCTCATCTTCCCTCTAGATCGTTCTCCAATGATTTTGAATCTATAACCTCTGGTTATTGACCCACTCGCCAGAGGGAATAGTTTTTCTCTCTCTACTCTATCAAAACCTCTCATCATCTTGAAAACCTCTATTAGGTCACCTCTTAACCTTCACTGCTCTAAGGAGAACAGTCCTAACTTTTCCAACCTCTCCTCATAACTGAAGTCCCTCATCCCTGGTAACATCCTGGTAAACCTCCTGTACTCTTTCTAAGGCCTTTGCATCTTTCCTGAAGTGTGGGGCCCAGAATTGTCCACAATACTCCAGCTGAGGCCTAACCAGTGATTTATAAAGTTCTAGCATGATCTCTTTGCTTTTATATTCTATTCCTCTATTTATAAACACAAGTAACCCATATGATTTTTTAACCACCTTATCAACTTGTCCTGCCACCTTTAAGGATTTGTGTAAATGGACACCAAGGTCTCTGCTCATCGACACTTTTCAAAATCGTGCCATTTATAGTTCACTGTCTTTCCATATTAGTCCTCCCAAAATGCATCACACTTCTCCACATTGAACTCCATCTGCCATGCTTCTGCCCATTTCACCATCCTGTCTATGTCACCCTGAAGTCTATAACTATTCTCATCACTATCTACTACCTTGCAAAGTTTAGTATCATCTGCAAACTTGATAATGCTGCTCCCTACACTCAAGTCTAGGTTGTTTATAAAAATTAAAAAAAGTAATGGACCCAAAACTGACCCTTGAGGAACACCACTGCAAACCACACCCTAGTCTGAAAAACATCCATCCACCACTACCCTTTGCTTCCTGTCACTGAGCCAATTTCATATCCAAACCACCATTTTCCCCTTAATTCCATGGGCTTCCATCTTCTTAAAAAGCCTCCTATGTGGCACTTTGTCAAATGCCTTCCTAACATCCATATATACAGCATCTACTGCATTACCTTGATCAACCTTCTCTGTTACCTCATCAAAGAATTCAATCAAGTTAGTCAGACACGATTTGCTTTTAACAAATCCATGTTGACTCTCCTTGATTAACCCATGCCTTTCCAAATGAAAGTTTATTTTGTCCCTGATAATGGTTTCCAATAGTTTCCCCACCGCCGATGTTAGGCCGACTGGCCTGTAGTTTCCTGGTTTATCCCTCTCCCCTTTCTTGAACAGTGGTATAACATTAGCAACCCTCTACTCCTCCGGCACTACACCTGTATCCAATGAGGATTGAAAGACTCTGACCGATGTCTCTGCTATTTCTACCTTTGCTTCTTTCAGCAACGTAGGATGCATTCCACCTGGACCAGGTGACTGAACAACATTCAGTAATGCTAATCTTTTTAGTGCATCTCTCTATCTGTAGTGTATGCATCCGTCTACCTTTAAGAAAATCATTGTATGTAACCGTTCACCTTTAAGGGAACTATTTTAGGTGTGGCACTACTTTGTTGGTTTCTGTATACTGTAATACCGACGGTGACCACACCGGTATATAAGTGCTGTGTCAGGATTTATTTGGGAGATTCGCCCTGACCTTCGAATAGTAAAGTCCTGTTTTAAGTTACTCTGGTAGTCTGTGTATTAATTAACTAAACAACCCACAGACTTTACAGTGGCGACGAGTCCGATCATACCCTACGGCAACAATACTTCCGAAGCAGTTAACGAGCGTCGAGAAGAGGCAACCGCCCTCGTCATTCTGCTGGGAGAAAACTCGAGTCTGCAGAGCTGGAAAGGAGGAAGAATTCAGAGACAAAGACTTCCATCAGCAACAGGCACTGACTGTCCCTTCTGCCACGGTGAGGAGTGAGCCGATCAGCACGAGAAGCAAGCCGGCCACGGTGACTGTGAGTAAGGGAAAAGTAAAAAGAATAACCGGAGGATAAGGGCGGTGCACTCGACCACGGTCGAGGGGGAAAGGAGCCGGACAGAAGTCGGGCCCAGAGGCACTGAGACTGGGGCAGCGTGGAGCAAGGAAGCCGCGGTATAGACAGGCTGGGGACGCAACGGCGTCGTGAGACAGCTAGACCGCGACCGGCGAAAAAGGCCGGGCAGCGACCGAAGCCACGAAGCGCTGCGACCGGGAGCGTAGGCGCGGGAAGATATAAAAACTCAGCCGCAGCCGGGGAGGGAAGCACCGGACTGCGAGAGGGCTGGGAGGCGCGATTGGGAGCCGAGCGAACGGGAGAGGCAGAGCCGACCAAGGGAGACTGAGCGAGAGCCAGTCCAGCGGCTGAAACTGTTCGCCGTCAACGGGGTGTACCCAGCGCCGGTTGCCCTGCCGAGAAAAGGGAAAGCACTGAAGCCGACGCGCAGGCTGTGAACCTGAAAGCCAGCGGCCGTCGCCCGTGGGGAAAGTGTACCCCTCCCGCTAGGGAAGAAACGCAGGAAGCCGCCATTAGGCGGGGAAGAAGACAGAAGCGGGAAACCGCCATTGAAGTGGGCGGGGAGAGAAGATAAGCGCGGGAAACCGCCATTTTCGCGGGAACCGCCATCTTGGAAAAAATAAATAAATAAAAGAAAATTTAAAGAAATAATTCGTGGTGTTATCAGGAAGAGAGGAAGATGCCTAAGCGTGGTAACATCAACGATTTTAATTCCGAGGTAGAAGACTGGGCCACGTATGTGGAACGCATTGAGATCTATTGTGAGGCCAATAAAATAGAAGAAGATGACAAAGCTATAACCTTGCTAAACTCGATGGGCGCGAAGACATACGGGCTCTTGAAGCATCTACTAGCACCAGCTAAACCGGCGGATCAGACTTTCGATGATATTGTGACTGTTCTGAAGGATCACTTGAACCCCACACCGTTGATGTTGGCGGAACGATTCAAATTCTATGCGAGAACGCAAAGGAAAGACGAAAGCAACGCAGAATACTTGGTCGAACTGCGTAGACTAGCGAAACACTGCCAGTTTGGAGGGAATCTGACAGAGGCATTGCGAGACAAGTTCGTGTGCGGGTTGTCAAAGGAAGGAATGCAAAAGCAACTACTCGAAGAGAACGACCTTACACTTGACAGGGCTGTCCTTATTGCAGCATCGCACAAAGCCGCAGCAAAGGGAACTGCAGAAATGCAGCTAAAGGCAGCGGCACTCAGTGTGGATCAAATTACCTCGAGTACAACAAAATGCTATCGTTGTGGGAAGAAAACACACGACCAGAACCAATGCTGGTTTAAGAACCAAGAATGTAGGAAATGTGGCAAACTGGGTCACATAGCTAAGGTATGCCGGTCAGGGAAGAAGTCCAACAACCAAAGGAAGCCATCACAGGAAAAGTACAACAAGGTACACAAGGTGGCTGAGAAGAGTTCAGACGAACAGAATTCAGACTCAGACCCAAATGGCCAGGAGCTGGGCAGTCTGAGAATTCACAATGTGAGTAAGAAAGCTGACCTACAAACTATCTGGGTCATGCTAAAAATAGCTGGAGTCCAAGTGAAAATGGAGTTGGACACTGGATCAGCTCTATCAGTCATAAATCGAAGGGATTACCACCGGCTATTCTCACATATACCCTTAAGAGATACCAAGTTCGTATTGCAGACATACACGGGGCATAAAGTATACCCCATGGGGAAGATAAGAGTCAAGGTGAGAGATGGGGGTAAAGAACACCCAAGAATGAACTTATACGTACTACCTGAGGGAGGACCACCACTTCTGGGACGGGAGTGGATCAAGAAAATAGACATGGAATGGCACTACCTAAAAGCCATAACGAGTGAGGACTCGGTGCAGACAATCAGCTCAGATTCTGAAACGGATGACGATAAGACCAACCCAAATATGAAAGACAAGGCTAAAATGGACTTGCCGACTAAGGTTGGAAGAACGAAGGCATGCATAAAGGCTTATGCTCCAGAGAAGAACAAAGTTTCAGAACAGAACTCCACCGAACAACGACAACATAGTTTGACAGAGAATTCTGAGTCTGTTCAGTTTACGGACATATCCATGACTGACGAACACCGAGCTCGGACTCAACTTTATTTCAAATTACGACAGCAAGTAGAACAAGTGAGTTACCGTCTCGAACAAGAGATGAAAACAATGAAAAAGTTCTATGACACCGAATGGGAGAATCTGGAAAGACAACAGAAGCAGCTAGCTCAAGCAGAGAGCGACCATAGAGCCATTGTGACCAATTACCGATCACATCTCCCTTATGCTGTTCAGGAGTTAGAATATTTGCAGGAAGGAGCAAATGAAGAGGAATCTTCAGGAAGCCAGGATTTTATTCCCGTCCTTCTCTACGACTCCTTACAAGCAGAGTTTGAGAAGTTGAAGGAACAGTATGAACAGGCCCAGGCTACAATCCTGGAGGGGATTAACTCGGCAACCTCCGAAAAGCTAGTTTCAGTAGAAGCATATGAGCAACTAAAGGTTGAACATGAGCAAGAAGTCCAAAGGCTGCAGGAAATTCTTGATGAGCTCAAGGCCAAGACAGACTCATTGGTAGAAGTTCCATCCATAGATGAGAAATTAGAGGTGAAAGACATGGCAGAACATGAAAGACAAGATGTCCAAGAACTCATAAAAATATTGAAGGAAACCCAAGACAAATATGAGGCGGCAATGACCGAGGTTCAACAACTTGAAGAACAGATTCAACTGGAAATCCTTTCAGTGGAAGAAAAGGAAACTGTAAGAAACACAGAGACTGTAAGAATGGCCCCTGAACATGAGCTAGAGAGCATCAAGACGCAACTTCTCCGAGCATGAAAGCCAAAGTACAAGAGGAAAAGAAGATGAAAGCATTGGAGGAAAAGGTGGATGAAATGGAGAAGACTCTGATCCACAGTGTTCCCGTGGAAGAGTTAACGGTCAGCCAACTCCTTCATATGCTGAGGGACAAGACTCTGCAATGGGAACAATCTGAACACGAGCTTCAATCTTCACAGGGAAGGAGTTCGGAGCTCTCAAAAGTTATGGAAATAGCTGAGGTTGCAACACAGATTTTACTGGGATGCCAAAAGTACGCTGAATCACGTCTATGTGAACAACAGAATGTTGAAACAGCTGCTCCAGTAGAAGGATTGAATAGCCCGATCAATCAATCCCCGATGGAAGGGGAAATATTGAAATCACAAATGAGGCCATTAGTGAAGGATTTGCAGGAAACCCAGGAAGAGCAGGATGAATATGAATGCATGAAAAAGTCTCTTCAGGAAAGATGTCTAGGGAGGGAACAACAGTCGGCTAACATCCAGTTGGGTAAGGAAGAAGTAGCAGGCCCTTTCGCTAGACTAGTTCAGGACGACACTGAATATTACCATGACCTGTTGAGTGACACGGAATATTACGAGGACTTGGTCTGCCCAGCTTGTGATGAAAACTCCCAAAGTGCAGAAATCAGGATGAAGCACTTAAAGTCTAAGGAACATTGGGAGATGGTGGCGCTGCAGCTGGCAGCTGATAAGGGAGCCCCGAGAGTCTCCAAGAAGCAGAAAAGAAAAAGATGAAGCAGAAGGTGATAACCATCTAAATCATTATCACTTCTACCAGATCATGTACGTGGGCCCTACGAAGGGAGCCAAATCAGTTGGCAAGTAGGAAAAATTACCAAGGCAGTCCAGCTGTTTGTAAAAGTCAGCACTGCTGGTTCAGCAGGACGGAAGTTCAAGCTGTTAAGTCAAGGGAAAGACTATTGGATGAGTCACGCTAGCAATGTGAACCGGCTACACCACAGAGATGTTGTTCGGACCGAGTCAAGACCAGAGACTGAATCTGTGAACTGTTCCCGCAGAGACTGAATCTGTAAACTGTTTCCCGCATAGATTATACCTGTGAATTGTTTTACATGAAGTTGAATATATGTTATGTTTAATGGGGGACTAAGTATGTTGTAAGCTAAAAAGGGAGGATTGTAGTGTATGTATCCGTCTACCTTTAAGAAAATCATTGTATGTAACCGTTCACCTTTAAGAGAACTATTTTAGGTGTGGCACTACTTTGTTGGCTTCTGTATACTGTAATACCGACGGTGACCACACCGGTATATAAGTGCTGTGTCAGGATTTATTTGGGAGATTCGCCCTGACCTTCGAATAGTAAAGTCCTGTTTTAAGTTACTCTGGTAGTCTGTGTATTAATTAACTAAACAACCCACAGACTTTACACTATCTATTACTATCCTGTCCATAACTTCCCTCTCCTCTTTTAGTGTAACCTTCACATCATCCGCTTCCTTTGTGAAGACAGATGCAAAGTGCTCATTTAATAATTTAGTCGTGTCCTCTTCCTCTACATGAAGATTCCCCTTTGGGTCCTTAACAGGCCCAACTTTTTCCCGAGCAAACCATTCACACTTTGTATGTTTATAAAATGTTTTAGGGTTCAATTTAATGCTGCCTGCTAATCTTTTCTCGTAACCTCTCTTTGCCTCCCGTATTAACTTTTCAAATCCTTTCGGTACTTTCCATAATCCTCCTGGTTATTAACTGAATCTTGTTCCTGAAATTTATCAGAAACCTTCTTTACCTGTTTTATTTTAACTTTTATTTCCTTTGTCATCCAGGGCGCATTAACTTTGGATACTCTACCTTTTCCCTTCAAAGGAATATGTCTAGTTTTTACCTCCCTGAATGCCTTCTGTTGC
The DNA here is from genome assembly GCF_052327205.1 of Somniosus microcephalus. Taxonomy (NCBI): domain Eukaryota; kingdom Metazoa; phylum Chordata; class Chondrichthyes; order Squaliformes; family Somniosidae; genus Somniosus; species Somniosus microcephalus. The sequence continues at coordinate 142,302,607 of NC_140992.1, read as the reverse complement.
TCCATTACTGCTTTACCCTGCAATCACCTTTTCCAATCTACAAGTGCTTGGTCCCTTCTTAAATCACTAAAATTAACTCTTCCTCAGTTGAACATTTTTACCTTCTATATTTTCTGTTCTCTTTTCATAATAACTTTAAACCGAATTATGCTGTGGTCACTGTTAGCTAGATGATCTCCTACTGTAACATACTCCACTTGTCCTCCTTCATTTTCCAGAGCCAGGTCCAACACTGCTTCCTTCCTTGTTGGATTGGAGGCATATTGATCAAGGAAGTTCTCCTGTGCACATATCAGAAATTCCTCTCCTTCCCTACCCTTAGCACTATGTTTTACCCAGTCTATATTAGGGTAATTAAAGTCTCCAAATATTACTACTCTATTTTTGTTACACGCCTTTGAAATTTACCAACAAATTTGCTCATCTATCTTTTTCTCACTGTTTTGAGCTCTATAAAAAAACTCCCAACAATGTAACAGCTCCCCCTCAACTCAACTCAAGCCAAATAGATTTAGTCCTTGAACCATCGAGTAAATCCATTTTATTTAGAACTGTAATGCCATCCTAATCAATACTGCCATGCCCTCTCCTCTTCTTCCTTCTCAATCATTCCTGAATACTTGGTAACCAGGAATATTAAGAACCTATTGCTAGCCTTGTTTGAGCCACGTCTCCATTAATGCAGCCACGTTATAATCCCATGTAGCAAATTGTGCTGCAGCTCACCAATCTTATTAGTTATACTACGAACATTGACGTACATATGATTCAATACCTCAATCCACTGACATCTAAATCAGAGACCCTGACCACTGAAACACTTAACATTGAACACTAAAATATAAGAAACTGACATCTAAAACACTGAGACACTGACCAATAAAACTCTAAGAAACTGACCACTGAAAGACTGAGACACTAAATTAGTAAAAAGTTAACTAAAGGCACTGGAAATTATATCAATCAATCTAAAAGACAATGGAAATTACCATCAAGTGAAACTCAACAGTGAAAAAGGAATAATTTAACAAAAACAAACTAACAAAATAAGACTTGACTGTTACCCACAGCAGCTCGGCAGCATTGACATCACTTTGGAATTTCTTTTGCAGATTTCAGCTCACTGACTCTCACACTGTTTCCCCTCAGACTCTCTCTCTCACTGACTCTCACACTGTTTCCCCTCAGACTCTCTCTCTCACTGACTCTCACACTGTTTCCCCTCAGACTCCCTCTCTCTCACTGACTCTCACACTGTTTCCCCTCAGACTCTCTCTCTCTCTCTCTCACTGACTCTCACACTGTTTCCCCTCAGACTCTCTCTCTCTCTCACTGACTCTCACACTGTTTCCCCTCAGACTCTCTCTCTCTCTCTCTCACTGACTCTCACACTGTTTCCCCTCAGACTCTCTCTCTCTCTCTCTCACTGACTCTCACACTGTTTCCCCTCAGACTCTCTCTCTCTCACTGACTCTCACACTGATTCCCCTCAGACTCTCTCACTCTCACTGACTCTCGCACTGTTTCCCCTCAGACTCTCTCTCTCTCTCTCACTGACTCTCACACTGTTTCCCCTCAGACTCTCTCTCTCTCTCTCACTGACTCTCACACTGTTTCCCCTCAGACTCTCTCTCTCTCTCACTGACTCTCACACTGTTTCCCCTCAGACTCTCTCTCGCTCTCTCACTGACTCTCACACTGTTTACCCTCAGACTCTCTCTCTCTCTCTCACTGACTCTCACACTGTTTCCCCTCAGACTCTCTCTCTCTCTCTCACTGACTCTCACACTGTTCCCCCTCAGACTCTCTCTCTCTCTCACTGACTCTCACACTGTTTCCCCTCAGACTCTCTCTCTCTCACTGACTCTCACACTGTTTCCCCTCAGACTATCTCTCTCTCTCTCACTGACTCTCACACTGTTTCCCCTCAGACTCTCTCTCTCTCTCTGTCACTGACTCTCACACTGTTTCCCCTCAGACTCTCTCTCTCTCTCTCACTGACTCTCACACTGTTTCCCCTCAGACTCTCTCTCTCTCTCTCACTGACTCTCACAATGTTTCCCCTCAGACTCTTGCTCTCTCTCTCACTGACTCTCACACTGTTTCCCCTCAGACTCTCTCTCTCTCACTGACTCTCACACTGTTTCCGCTCAGACTCTCTCTCTCTCTCTCACTGACTCTCACACTGTTTCCCCTCAGACTCTCTCTCTCTCTCTCACTGACTCTCACACTGTTTCCCCTCAGACTCTCTCTCTCTCTCTCACTGACTCTCACACTGTTTCCCCTCAGACCCTCTCTCTTTCTCTCTCACTGACTCTCACACTGATTCCCCTCAGACCCTCTCTCTTTCTCTCACTGACTCTCACACTGTTTCCCCTCAGACTCTCTCTCTCTCCTTCTCATTGACTCTCACACTGGTTCCCCTCAGACCCTCTCTCTCTCATTGACTCTCACACTTTTTCCCCTCACTCTCTCTCTCCTTCTCATTGACTCTCACACTGTTTCCCCTCAGACCCTCTCTCTCTCACTGACTCTCACACTGTTTCCCCTCAGACTCTCTCTCTCTCCGCTCTCACTGACTCTCACACTGTTTCCCCTCAGACTCTCTCTCTCACTGACTCACACTGTTTCCCCTCACTCTCTCTCTCCTTCTCACTGACTCTCACACTGTTTCCCCTCAGACTCTCTCTCTCTCTCTCACTGACTCTCACACTGTTTCCCCTCAGACTCTCACTCTCTCTCACTGACTCTCACTGTTTCCCCTCAGACCCTCTCTCTCTCACTGACTCTCACACTGTTTCCCCTCAGACTCTCTCTCTCTCTCTCTCACTGACTCTCACACTGTTTCCCCTCAGACTCTCTCTCTCTCTGTCACTGACTCTCACACTGTTTCCCCTCAGACTCTCTCTCTCTCTCTCACTGACTCTCACACTGTTTCCCCTCAGACTCTCTCTCTCTCTCTCACTGACTCTCACACTGTTTCCCCTCAGACTCTCTCTCTCTCTCTCTCACTGACTCTCACACTGTTTCCCCTCAGACTCTCTCTCTCTCTCTCTCACTGACTCTCACACTGTTTCCCCTCAGACCCTTTCTCTCTCTCACTGACTCTCACACTGTTTCCCCTCAGACTCTCTCTCTCTCTCTCACTGACTCTCACACTGATTCCCCTCAGACTCTCTCTCTCTCTCACTGACTCTCACAGTTTCCCCTCAGACTCTCTCTCTCTCTCACCGACTCTCACACTTTATCCACTCAGACTCTCTCTCTCTCTCTCTCACTGACTCTCACACTGTTTCCCCTCAGACTCTCTCTCTCTCTCTCACTGACTCTCACACTGTTTCCCCTCAGACTCTCTCTCTCTCTCTCACTGACTCTCACACTGTATCCCCTCAGACTCTCTCTCTCTCTCTCTCTCACTGACTCTCACACTGTTTCCCCTCAGACTCTATCTCTCACTCTCACTGACTCTCACACTGTTTCCCCTCAGACCCTCTCTCTCTCTCTCTCTCACTGACTCTCACACTGTTTCCCCTCAGACTCTCTCTCTCTCTCTCTCACTGACTCTCACACTGTTTCCCCTCAGACTCTCTCTCTCTCTCTCTCACTGACTCTCACACCGTTTCCCCTCAGACTCTCTCTCTCTCTCTCACTGACTCTCACACTGTTTCCCCTCAGACTCTCTCTATCTCTCTCACTGACTCTCACACTGTTTCCCCTCAGACTCTCTCTCTCTCTCTCACTGACTCTCACACCGTTTCCCCTCAGACTCTCTCTCTCTCTCTCACTGACTCTCACACTGTTTCCCCTCAGACTCTCTCTCTCTCTCACTGACTCTCACACTGTTTCCGCTCAGACTCTCTCCGTTCTCACTGACTCTCATACTGTTTCCCCTCAGACTCTCTCTCTCTCTCTCACTGACTCTCACACTGTTTCCCCTCAGACTCTCTCTCTCTCACTGACTCTCACACTGTATCCCCTCAGACTCTCTCTCTCTCTCTCACTGACTCTCACACTGTTTCCCCTCAGACTCTCTCTCTCTCTCTCACTGACTCTCACAGTTTCCCCTCAGACTCTCTCTCTCTCTCTCTCTCACTGACTCTCAGATTCCCCTCAGACTCTCTCTCTCTCACTGACTCTCACACTGTTTCCCCTCAGACTCTCTCTCTCTCACTGACTCTCACACTGTATCCCCTCAGACTCTCTCTCTCTCTCTCTCACTGACTCTCACACTGTTTCCCCTCAGACTCTCTCTCTCTCTCTCTCACTGACTCTCACACTGTTTCCCCTCAGACTCTCTCTCTCTCTCTCACTGACTCTCACACTGTTTCCCCTCAGACTCTCTCTCTCTCTCACTGACTCTCACACTGTTTCCCCTCAGACTCTCTCTGTCTCATTGACTCTCACACTGTTTCCCCTCAGACTCTCTCTCTCTCACTGACTCTCACACTGTTTCCCCTCAGACTCTCTCTCTCTCACTGACTCTCACACTGTTTCCCCTCAGACTCTCTCTCTCTCACTGACTCTCACACTGTTTCCCCTCAGACTCTCTCTCTCTCCGCTCTCACTGACTCTCACACTGTTTCCCCTCAGACTCTCTCTCTCACTGACTCTCACACTGTTTCCCCTCAGACTCTCTCTCTCTCTCTCACTGACTCTCACGATGTTTCCCCTCAGACTCTCTCTCTCTCTCTCACTGACTCTCACACTGTTTCCCCTCAGACTCTCTCTCTCTCTCTCACTGACTCTCACACTGTTTCCCCTCAGACTCTCTCTCTCTCTCACTGACTCTCACACTGTTTCCCCTCAGACCCTCTCTCTCTCACTGACTCTCACACTGTTTCCCCTCAGACTCTCTCTCTCTCTCTCTCACTGACTCTCACACTGTTTCCCCTCAGACCCTCTCTCTCTCTCTCACTGACTCTCACACTGTTTCCCCTCAGACTCTCTCTCTCTCTGTCACTGACTCTCACACTGTTTCCCCTCAGACTCTCTCTCTCTCTCTCACTGACTCTCACACTGTTTCCCCTCAGACTCTCTCTCTCTCTCTCACTGACTCTCACACTGTTTCCCCTCAGACTCTCTCTCTCTCTCTCACTGACTCTCACACTGTTTCCCCTCAGACTCTCTCTCTCTCTCTCTCACTGACTCTCACACTGTTTCCCCTCAGACCCTTTCTCTCTCTCTCTCACTGACTCTCACACTGTTTCCCCTCAGACTCTCTCTCTCTCTCTCACTGACTCTCACACTGATTCCCCTCAGACTCTCTCGCTCTCTCACTGACTCTTACAGTTTCCCCTCAGACTCTCTCTCTCTCTCACCGACTCTCACACTTTATCCACTCAGACTCTCTCTCTCTCTCTCACTGACTCTCACACTGTTTCCCCTCAGACTCTCTCTCTCTCTCTCACTGACTCTCACACTGTTTCCCCTCAGACTCTCTCTCTCTCTCTCACTGACTCTCACACTGTTTCCCCTCAGACTCTCTCTCTCTCTCTCACTGACTCTCACACTGTATCCCCTCAGACTCTCTCTCTCTCTCTCACTGACTCTCATACTGTTTCCCCTCAGACTCTCTCTCTCTCTCTCACTGACTCTCACACTGTATCCCCTCAGACTCTCTCTCTCTCTCTCACTGACTCTCACACTGTTTCCCCTCAGACTCTCTCTCTCTCTCTCACTGACTCTCACACTGTTTCCCCTCAGACTCTCTCTCTCTCTCTCTCACTGACTCTCACACTGTTTCCCCTCAGACTCTCTCTCTCTCTCTCTCACTGACTCTCACACTGTTTCCCCTCAGACTCTCTCTCTCTCTCTCTCACTGACTCTCACACCGTTTCTCCTCAGACTCTCTCTCTCTCTCTCTCACTGACTCTCACACTGTTTCCCCTCAGACTCTCTCTCTCTCTCTCACTGACTCTCACACTGTTTCCCCTCAGACTCTCTCTCTCAGTTCAGTTCAGTTCAGTTCAGTTCAAATGCTTTATTGGCATGAAAGTTTACAGAGAACCATATTGCCAAAGCTTACATTGCAAAAAGGTACAGTTTTCCAACATTCTGTAGGTGTCAATCGATTTGACATTTGTTGGGTATATACAATATTACTTTTAAACAATATTAATTTTAAACAGTCTTTCTACTTCATTTGGTACGTTCAATATTAATTTTAAACAGTCTTACTTTTAAACAGTCCTCAGGTTGTGACATGTTGTTACATATTTAGCCCCAAGGTATGGTCTGTCTCCTTCTCCTAGGACTAATCTCAATTTTGACAGATCATCCAATTCCTTGAAATCTGGCTCTCTCACTGACTCTCACACCGTTTCCCCTCAGACTCTCTCTCTCTCTCTCACTGACTCTCACACTGTTTCCCCTCAGACTCTCTCTCTCTCTCTCACTGACTCTCACACTGTTTCCCCTCAGACTCTCTCTCTCTCTCACTGACTCTCACACTGTTTCCGCTCAGACTCTCTCCGTTCTCACTGACTCTCATACTGTTTCCCCTCAGACTCTCTCTCTCTCTCTCACTGACTCTCACACTGTTTCCCCTCAGACTCTCTCTCTCTCACTGACTCTCACACTGTATCCCCTCAGACTCTCTCTCTCTCTCTCACTGACTCTCACACTGTTTCCCCTCAGACTCTCTCTCTCTCTCTCTCACTGACTCTCACACTGTTTCCCCTCAGACTCTCTCTCTCTCACTGACTCTCACACTGTTTCCCCTCAGACTCTCCCTCTCTCTCACTGACTCTCACGATGTTTCCCCTCAGACTCTCTCTCTCTCTCTCACTGACTCTCACACTGTTTCCCCTCAGACACTCTCTCTCTCACTGACTCTCACACTGTTTCCCCTCAGACTCTCTCTCTCTCTCTCTCACTGACTCTCACACTGTATCCCCTCAGACTCTCTCTCTCTCACTGACTCTCACACCGTTTCCCTTCAGACTCTCTCTCTCTCTCACTGACTCTCACACTGTTTCCCCTCAGACTCTCTCTCTCTCACTGACTCTCACACCGTTTCCCTTCAGACTCTCTCTCTCTCTCACTGACTCTCACACTGTTTCCCCTCAGACTCTCTCTCTCTCTCACTGACTCTCACACTGTTTCCCCTCAGACCCTCTCTCTCTCACTGACTCTCACACTGTTTCCCCTCAGACTCTCTCTCTCTCTCTCTCACTGACTCTCACACTGTTTCCCCTCAGACCCTCTCTCTCTCTCTCACTGACTCTCACACTGTTTCCCCTCAGACTCTCTCTCTCTCTGTCACTGACTCTCACACTGTTTCCCCTCAGACTCTCTCTCTCTCTCTCACTGACTCTCACACTGTTTCCCCTCAGACTCTCTCTCTCTCTCTCACTGACTCTCACACTGTTTCCCCTCAGACTCTCTCTCTCTCTCTCACTGACTCTCACACTGTTTCCCCTCAGACTCTCTCTCTCTCTCTCTCACTGACTCTCACACTGTTTCCCCTCAGACCCTTTCTCTCTCTCTCTCACTGACTCTCACACTGTTTCCCCTCAGACTCTCTCTCTCTCTCTCACTGACTCTCACACTGATTCCCCTCACTCTCTCGCTCTCTCACTGACTCTTACAGTTTCCCCTCAGACTCTCTCTCTCTCTCACCGACTCTCACACTTTATCCACTCAGACTCTCTCTCTCTCTCTCACTGACTCTCACACTGTTTCCCCTCAGACTCTCTCTCTCTCTCTCACTGACTCTCACACTGTTTCCCCTCAGACTCTCTCTCTCTCTCTCACTGACTCTCACACTGTATCCCCTCAGACTCTCTCTCTCTCTCTCACTGACTCTCATACTGTTTCCCCTCAGACTCTCTCTCTCTCTCTCACTGACTCTCACACTGTATCCCCTCAGACTCTCTCTCTCTCTCTCTCACTGACTCTCACACTGTTTCCCCTCAGACTGTCTCTCTCTCTCTCTCACTGACTCTCACAGTTTCCCCTCAGACTCTCTCTCTCTCTCTCTCTCACTGACTCTCACAGTTTCCCCTCAGACTCTCTCTCTCTCACTGACTCTCACACTGTTTCCCCTCAGACTCTCTCTCTCTCACTGACTCTCACACTGTATCCCCTCAGACTCTCTCTCTCTCTCTCACTGACTCTCACACTGTTTCCCCTCAGACTCTCTCTCTCTCTCTCTCACTGACTCTCACACTGTTTCCCCTCAGACTCTCTCTCTCTCTCTCACTGACTCTCACACTGTTTCCCCTCAGACTCTCTCTCTCTCTCACTGACTCTCACACTGTTTCCCCTCAGACTCTCTCTGTCTCACTGACTCTCACACTGTTTCCCCTCAGACTCTCTCTCTCTCACTGACTCTCACACTGTTTCCCCTCAGACTCTCTCTCTCTCACTGACTCTCACACTGTTTCCCCTCAGACTCTCTCTCTCTCACTGACTCTCACACTGTTTCCCCTCAGACTCTCTCTCTCTCTCTCACTGACTCTCACACTGTATCCCCTCAGACTCTCTCTCTCTCTCTCTCACTGACTCTCACACTGTTTCCCCTCAGACTCTCTCTCTCTCTCTCACTGATTCTCACACTGTTTCCCCTCAGACTCTCTCTCTCTCTCACTGACTCTCACGATGTTTCCCCTCAGACTCTCTCTCTCTCTCTCACTGACTCTCACACTGTTTCCCCTCAGACTCTCTCTCTCTCTCTCACTGACTCTCACACTGTTTCCCCTCAGACTCTCTCTCTCTCTCACTGACTCTCACACTGTTTCCCCTCAGACTCTCTGTCTCTCTCTCTCTGACTCTCACACTGTTTCCCCTCAGACTCTCTCTCTCTCTCTCTCTGACTCTCACACTGTTTCCCCTCAGACTCTCTCTCTCTCTCTCACTGACTCTCACACTGTTTCCCCTCAGACTCTCTCTCTCTCTCACTGACTCTCACAGTTTCCCCTCAGACCCTCTCTCTCTCTCACTGACTCTCACACTGTTTCCCCTCAGACTCTCTCTCTCTCTCACTGACTCTCACACTGTTTCCCCTCAGACTCTCTCTCTCTCTCACTGACTCTCACACTGTTTCCCCTCCGACTCTCTCTCCACCCTCACTGACTCTCACACTGTTTCCCCTCAGACTCTCTCTCTCTCTCTCACTGACTCTCACACTGTTTCCCCTCAGACCCTCTCTCTCTCTCACTGACTCTCACACTGTTTCCCCTCAGACTCTCTCTCTCTCTCTCACTGACTCTCACACTGTTTCCCCTCAGACCCTCTCTCTCTCTCTCTCACTGACTCTCACACTGTTTCCCCTCAGACGCTCTCTCTCTCACTGACTCTCACACTGTTTCCCCTCAGACTCTCTCTCTCTCACCGACTCTCACACTGTTTCCCCTCAGACTCTCTCTCTCTCTCTCACTGACTCTCACACTGTTTCCCCTCAGACTCTCTCTCTCTCTCTCTCACTGACTCTCACACTGTTTCCCCTCAGACTCTCTCTCTCTCTCTCTCACTGACTCTCACACTGTTTCCCCTCAGACTCTCTTTCAAATTCAAATTCAAATTCAAATTCAAATGCTTTATTGGCATGAAAGTTTACAGAGAACCATATTGCCAAAGCTTACATAGCAAAAAGGTACAGTTTTCCAACATTCTGTAGGTGTCAATCGATTTGACATTTGTTGGGTACATACAATATTACTTTTAAACAATATTAATTTTAAACAGTCTTTGTACTTCATTTGGTACGTTCAATATTAATTTTAAACAGTCTTAATTTTAAACAGTCCTCAGGTTGTGACATGTTGTTACATATTTGGCCCCAAGGTATGGTCTGTCTCCTTCTCCCAGGACTAATCTCAATTTTGACAGGTCATCCATTTCCTTGAAATCTGGGGTTGTTTGGCTTAGCTTGTTGAATAATATGTTTCTTAATGTGTTGAATTTTTCGCATTTTAGGAGGAAATGCATTTCTCTTTCAACCTCGCCGGCCAGACATTGATCGCATATTCTATTCTCTCTAGGCTGCCAGGATTTCTTGTATCTGCCTTTTTCAATTTCCAGTTGGTGGTCGCTTAGTCTGTACCTGGTGAGGGTCTGTCTCTGTTTTGTGTCTCTGATGGTCGTGAGGTAGTCTGCCAGTTTTTATTCTCTTTTGAGGGCCCGGTAACATTCTAATCTGCTTTGGCTCTCTCTCTCTCACTGACTCTCACACTGTTTCCCTTCAGACTCTCTCTCTCTCTCTCTCTCACTGACTCTCACACTGTTTCCCCTCAGACTCTCTCTCTCTCTCTCACTGACTCTCACACTGTTTCCCCTCAGACTCTCTCTCTCTCTCTCACTGACTCTCATACTGTTTCCCCTCAGACTCTCTCTCTCTCTCTCACTGACTCTCATACTGTTTCCCCTCAGACTCTCTCTCTCTCTCTCACTGACTCTCACACTGTTTCCGCTCAGACTCTCTCTCTCTCTCTCACTGACTCTCACGCTGTTTCCCCTCAGACTCTCTCGCTCTCTCTCTCACTGACTCTCACACTGTTTCCCCTCAGACTCTCTCTCTCTCACTGACTCTCACACTGTTTCCCCTCAGACTCTCTCTCTCTCACTGACTCTCACACTGTTTCCCCTCAGACTCTCTCTCTCTCTCTCACTGACTCTCACACTGTTACCCCTCAGACTCTCTCTCTCCACTCTCACTGACTCTCACACTGTTTCCCCTCAGACTCTCTCTCTCTCTCTCTCACTGACTCTCACACTGTTTCCCCTCAGACTCTCTCTCTCTCTCTCTCACTGACTCTCACACTGTTTCCCCTCAGACTCTCTCTCTCTCTCTCTCTCTCACTGACTCTCACACTGTTTCCCCTCAGACTCTCTCTCTCTCTCTCACTGACTCTCACACTGATTCCCCTCAGACTCTCTCTCTCTCTCTCACTGACTCTCACAATGTTTCCCCTCAGACTCTCTCTCTCTCTCTCTCACTGACTCTCACACTGTTTCCCCTCAGACTCTCTCTCTCTCTCTCACTGACTCTCACACTGTTTCCCCTCAGACTCTCTCTCTCTCTCTCACTGACTCTCACACTGTTTCCCCTCAGACTCTCTCTCTCTCTCTCACTGACTCTCACACTGTTTCCCCTCAGACTCTCTCTCTCTCTCTCTCACTGACTCTCACACTGTTTCCCCTCAGACTCTCTCTCTCTGCTCTCACTGACTCTCACACTGTTTCACCTCAGACTCTCTCTCTCTCTCACTGAATCTCACACTGTTTCCCCTCAGACTCTCTCTCTCTGCTCTCACTGACTCTCACACTGTTTCCCCTCAGACTCTCTCTCTCTCTCTCACTGACTCTCACACTGTATCCCCTCAGACTCTCTCTCTCTCTCTCACTGACTCTCACACTGTTTCCCCTCAGACTCTCTCTCTCTCTCTCTCACTGACTCTCACACTGTTTCCCCTCAGACTCTCTCTCTCTCTCTCACTGACTCTCACACTGTTTCCCCTCAGACTCTCTCTCTCTCTCTCTCACTGACTCTCACACTGTTTCCCCTCAGACTCTCTCTCTCTCACTGACTCTCACACTGTTTCCCCTCAGACTCTCTCTCTCTCTCTCTCACTGACTCTCACACTGTTTCCCCTCAGACTCTCTCTCTCTCTCTCTCTCTCACTGACTCTCACACTGTTTCCCCTCAGACCCTCTCTCTCTCTCTCTCACTGACTCTCACACTGTTTCCCCTCAGACTCTCTCTCCTCTCTCACTGACTCTCACACAGTTTCCCCTCAGACTCTCTCTCTCTCACTGACTCTCACACTGTTTCCCCTCAGACTCTCTCTCTCTCTCTCACTGACTCTCACAGTTTCCCCTCAGACTCTCTCTCTCTCTCACTGACTCTCACACTGTTTCCCCTCAGACTCTCTCTCTCTCTCTCACTGACACTCACACTGTTTCCCCTCAGACTCTCTCTCTCTCTCTCTCACTGACTCTCACACTGTTTCCCCTCAGACTCTCTCTCTCTCTCTCACTGACTCTCACACTGTTTCCCCTCAGACTCTCTCTCTCTCTCTCACTGACTCTCACACTGTTTCCCCTCAGACTCTCTCTCTCTCTCACTGACTCTCACACTGTTTCCCCTCAGACTCTCTCTCTCTCTCTCACTGACTTTCACACTGTTTCCCCTCAGACTCTCTCTCTCTCTCTCACTGACTCTCACACTGTTTCCCCTCAGACTCTCTCTCTCTCTCTCACTGACTCTCACACTGTTTCCCCTCAGACTCTCTCTCTCTCTCTCACTGACTCTCACACTGTTTCCCCTCAGACTCTCTCTCTCTCTCACTGACTCTCACACTGTTTCCCCTCAGACTCTCTCTCTCACTGACTCTCACACTGTTTCCCCTCAGACTCTCTCTCTCTGCTCTCACTGACTTATTCGGAAAATAGAAGCAAATGGTATTAAAGGGGCGGTGGTAACTTGGGTACGAAATTGGTTAAGGGATAGGTGGCAGAGAATAATGGTAAATGGCTGTTTTTCTGACTGGAGGGATGTGTGCAGTGGGGTCCCCCAGGGGACAGTATTGGGACCATTGCTTTTCTTGTTATATATAAATCACTTCGGTTTGGGTATAGGGAGTACAATTTCAAAATTTTTGAATGGCACAAAACTTGGCAACGTTGTAGTGGACAGGATAGTAACAGACTTCAGGAGAATATAAACAGATTGGTGAAATCGGCAGACACATGGCAGATGTCATGTATTGTGGATGTGTGACGTAGTGCACTTTGAGAGAAACAACCTGGAGAGACAATACATTCTAAGTGGTACTATTTTGTGGGGGGATGTAAGAGCAACGAGACCTGGGGTGCATATTCATAAATCCTTGCAGTGGCAGGACAAATTGAGAAGGTAGTTTAAAAAGCGTATGGGATAATTGGCTTTTTAAATAGGGGCTTTGAATATAAAAAGTCATTTTGAACCTTTACAAATCTCTGGATAGGACTCAGCTGGCATATTGTGTACAATTCTGGGCCCCACACTTTAGGAAGGATGTCAAGGCCCTGGAGATGTACTAGGGTGGTACCAGGGATGAGGGATTTCAGTAATGTGGAGAGACTGGGGAAGCTGGGATTGTTCTCCTTAGAGCAGAGAAGGTTAATGGATGACCTAATAGAGGTATTCAAAATTATGAGGGGTTTTGATAGAGCAAGTAGGAAGAACCTGTTTCTTCTGGCAAGTGAGTCGGTAACCAGAGGTCACAGATTTAAAATAATTGGCATAGGAGCTAGAGGGGAAATGAGGAGAAATGTCTTCACACAGAGGGTTGTTAAGATCTGGAACGCACTCCCTGAAAGGCTGGTGGAATCAGATTCCACAGGAACTTTCAAAAGGCAATTGGACATGTGCTTAAAGAGGACTAACTTGCAGGGTAATGGGGAAAAAGCTGGGGTGTGGGACGAATTTGGAGAGCTCGTTCAAAGAGACAGCACAGGCACGACGGGCCGAATGGCCTCCTTCTGTGCTGTAAGATTCTATGATTCTGTGATTCTTAGGCTCCAAACAGGTGGCAGGCATGTGCCCACCTCTGGCGGTTGCAGAAGATTTGCTACCCACCTTCTTGGACATAGAATTGTGTGGGAAGGACTGAAAGTAGAAGGGAACGGGAGAGGGAAACGTGTTTGCATTGACCAGTATCCAACTCCTCAGCTGCTGGCCAAAGAATACACAGGAACAACTTTTCTCCCAACCAGCAATTACCAGTCTGGTATCCCATGATACACAGTTACATTTAGAGCCTATCACTGCTGCCAACATTAAGCAACTGAAAATTCCCAAAATATACAGATGATGAACCACTTGCAAAAACTGAGATGGCTGCACCATTAGAAATCTGTGTAATTGCAGGAGACCACATTTGGGTGTATTGGCTGTCCTCCACCATCAGAACTGAATTAGAGTTAAGAATGGCAGATCCTTGTTAAGCAAGTGAACACAGTTTTGGCAACAGCACATTAAATATTTTGTGCGACAGTTCTTCCCCTCAAGTCACTGCATTCATTCCCAATAAACCACTGAGATGGAAATTCCGGTTTCAGTGTAGTTTAGGATTACAGGCATGAAATAAACACACTGGGCTAGAAATTCATGCAATTGGCATGCAACGCCAACTTAATGTCACCAACACGAACTTTGACCCTAGTGCTGAATTCGGCGCTGAGTCCTAAGCATGCCAGGTTAAACTGCCATGTGTTAGATCTGTGTATCTTGATGTTGTGTCCTTCAATAATTAGACAACAAGACTGCAGGGAACGATTCAAAAGGTGTTTACTGAATGAGGGTTACTCTAGAACTAACTGTACAGATCACTACTCAGGGTTTATATACAGGTGTGGTCACTGCCGGTACTACAGTATACAGGAGCTGTAAAAAGTAGTTCTCCCCTTAAAGGTACATACACTACAATTCCTCCCCTTTTAGATTAACAGTACCATAACACTCATTTAACAATTAAATATCAAACTAATTACAATTAACACTTTTAACATGCAACATTAACTGAAAATAGTCTATTTATAAATTCAGTCTTTGGGGAGGCTTCCTGATTCTTTCTGGATAACGTCTTTCCTGAGTGTCTCGCTCGTGGTGCGGAGGCGATTCTAACACCCTGTCATCAGTTGATTCATCAGCTTCCAATGCTATTGTTTCTGAGGTAGATGCGACCTGTACGTCGGGTTCCTCACCAGGTACGTATGGCCGAGACATGGGGTTGACTCGTTCCTGTGACTCTAGGATCTGGTCAGCATGGCGTCTCACAATGTTCTCCCCAACATCCACTGTGTACATTAGTGGCCCCTGCCGTGTGCATATCGTTCCTGGTTGCCATTTCTCTGTTTGGTAGTCGCGGGCCAAGACTGGTTGCCCTACATTGAAGCTCCTTGTCGGCTTCTCATTGATGTGCTGGAATTGCTTACTCTCAACATCTCTTCGTACATTTGGTCTGAGCAAATCCAGACGAGATCTCAACCTTCGGTTAAAGAACATCATGGCCGGGGCCTGGTTGGTGACTGCATGTGTCGCATTCCAGTAGGCAGACAGGAAATTGTTCACCTTGTGCTGCAGCGGAATGTTGTCATTGTACATAGCCTTTATTGCCTTCTTAAAGGTTTGTACGAACCTCTCAGCCAATCCATTTGTGGCTGGATGATACGGGGCGGATGTGTAATGCCTTACCCCATTCCTTTTCTACTGGCTTCTCTGGGGTTACTAGGTTTCGTAGTAAGCCATACGTTTTTGCACCCATTGAATTCAACAATACCAGCGCTTTCTTGTCATCTGGCACTTCATGCGCCTTGCAGTATACTTCTATGCGTTCGACATATGTCGTCCAATCTTCGACTTCATTGTCGAACGCTGTGATACTGCCACTCTTCGGCATTTTTGGGTGTGGTTAGACTGGCTTAAAATGGCGTCTCCCGCGCTTTCCTTTCTTCCCCGCTGCGGCTTAAAATGGCGTCTCCCGCGCTTTCCTTTCTTCCCCGCTGCGGTTTAAAATGGCGTCTCCCGCGCCGCTGCCAACGCCGCTCTCTGCAGTCCTCGTGGCAATGGCAGTGCCTCGCGTTTTCCTGCGTGCCTCTCTCCCCCGTTGACGCTGCTCGGCCCTTGAACACCGGCTGCGCTCTGCGCGTTTTCCTGCGCGCCTCTCTCCCCCGTTGACTCTGCTCGGCCCTTGAACACCGGCTGCGCTCTGCTCTCTCTCGCCTCTCTTCCCCGTTGACACCGCTTGGTCCTGAACACCGGCTGCGCCCTGTGCGCTCTACCCTCTCTCTCTCCCCCGTCGACGCTGCTCGGCCTTTTTCAGTGCCGCTCGGTCGGGCTCTAGCCCATCGCTGTCCAGGAAAGGTCTGTGCAGTACCTGTTGCCAACCCATTTCGCTGGACCACCGTGACTGGAAAGCCAAGCCTGGCTCTCGACAGCCTCCCCTGCGATGCTCAAATCTCCGCTGGATGACTGGGGGGTTGCCCGTGGTCGACGCCCGTGCTTCTGGACTCGGCCTTCTTCCACTGTTCTCCAGGAGCGAATCCCTGGGAGGTGATGCAGAGTTGCAGGTAGGTTCGAATCTGCTCGTCGCCAATGTTAGATCCATGTATCTTGATGTTGTGTCCTTCAATAATTAGACAGCAAGACTGCAGGGAACGATTCAACAGGTGTTTACTGAATGAGGGTTACTCTAGAACTAACTGTACAGATCACTACTCAGGGCTTATATACAGGTGTGGTCACTGCCGGTACTACAGTATACAGGAGCTGTAAAAAGTAGTTCTCCCTTTAAAGGTACATACACTGCACCATGCAACCCAACTGACAGTGGCGATGTCTGCAGATTTTAAAGGGACACACACATCATTCAGGTAAGTTTGAATTTAAGGGATTGGACTGGGTTTTTTTGAATTTATTGAAGTGGTGGCTTGCTGCAATAGATGTGAAAAGTGTTTTTAAGTGTGTAGGGAATGCTGCTGGATGCTTACAAGGGCTCAGATGGTAAATGAAGGCCTTTGAGAAGACAGAACATGCCGCAAATACTCAGCAGGTCATGCAACATCCGTGGAGAGAAAAACAGAGTTCACATCTCAGGTCGACATGCTGCCTGACCAACTGAGTATTTCCCGCATTTTATGCTGCCATTTCACATTTACAGCACCCGCTTGCAGCAGGAAGAGGAAGACGCAGAAGAAGAAGACGCAGAAGAGGAAGATGCTGAAGAGGAGGAATCAGACTGAAGGATACATCCCAGACAGCCCCTTTGTGGCCGGGATATCTGGGATGGAATCATCCACCTGCGGTCCCACTGGCTGTGCAGGCTGCCTCTTCTTGTTGACCCATTGGCTGGGCAGGCTGCATTTCTTGGATGTGTGAAATAAGGAAGGCACAAGGGTGGAGTTGTGGTGACAGGAGGGCGGGAAAGCAAGAGGTGCATGCCAGAAGGAGGATAACGTACGAGGATACCCGCATCTTGTATCCTTTCAGTCCCACCGCTGGCCCGGGGCTCAGCCATGTCCCTGCCAAGAATGGCCTGCACCGTCTCCTCCAAGGGAGTGAAGTGAGGCTAGGAATGGGAGGTGAGCCTCGTCTTTGGCGCAGATTGTTGGTAGGTGAGTGATTGGGGGTTGTGCATTGAGCAGTGTGTGAGGCTAGTGGTGCAGTTGGTAGGAGACAGCTTTTGAAGATGCATTCACTGAACTTGACCATATCTGAGGTCATGAATCTTCATTGGGCACTGGAGCCAGTTGGTGGAGGCGTGATGTACTCCCACATTCTTCAATCTGGGGGGCCTCTTGGCCCCTATGGGTAGAGGGCCGCTCTTGTAGTGTTGACCCCCTGCACAAAGCTGGAGTGCTGCGTGTGAGACCCTCGGTGCCCCTTCCCTGGCTTGTTGAGCCATTTGTGTTAGTGCTGAGGCAGTTTTCCCAGTTGTTGAGGTTAGGAAGGTAATTCAGCTTTAACAGCTGAATATGCAGATTTGGAACTTCTTTTAATATTGAATATTTCTTAAGACAGAAAAAGCTGAAAAATGTATTGATTCACTGCATTTTATTTTGTATTGCCTCAGTGTGCATGGCCCCTTTAATTCTCATGCCTCTTCATTGCCCACAATTCCAGCAACGCCCCCAGGATGGCGTTACACCAAGGGTGAGCGCTGCGCCACCTATCTCCACGTCCCCCAGACAAATTTCACTCGCTTAGCGTTGCCGCCATTTCCAGCGGCCATTAACTGCAGTAGCCGGTGACACCGGCCACTTTGCTGGCGAACCCAAATTTTTCCCCCACTGACTTTAAATGAAAGAAAGAACTTGCATTTCAGGAATTGCATACAGCGTCGTTCACGCGTGCTGTGGAACACAGACATAGAATAGGACAAAGGTTGAGTGGTAAGTGTGGGAACCCAAAATCCCTGCTCCCCTCACTTCAGCTCTAAACCAGACACTGACTCACTGACTCACTGACTCACTGACTCTCTCACTCACTGACTCACTGACTGACTCACTCACTGACTGATTTACTGACTGACTGACTCTCTCACTCACAGACTCACTGACTGACTGACAGATTCACTCACTCACTGATTCACTGACTGACTGACTCACTGACTGACTTACTGACTGACTCAATCACTGACAGACTCACTCACTCACTGACTCACTTACTGACTGAATCACTGACTGACTTACTGACTGACAGACTCACTCACTCACTGACTCACTTACTGACTGACTCACTGACTGACTCACTGACTGACTCAATCACTGACAGACTCACTCACTCACTGACTCACTTACTGACTGACTCACTGACTGACTTACTGACTGACTCAATCACTGACAGACTCACTCACTGACTCACACACTGACTCACTGACACACTCACTCACCGCCTCACTCATTCACTGACTCACTCATTGACTCACTGACTGACTCACTGACTCACTCACCCACTCACTGACTCACTCACAGACTCACTGACTCACTGACTGACTCACTGACTCACTCACCCACTCACTGACTCACTCACTGACTCACTCACTCACTGACTCACTCACTGACTCACTCACTGACTCACTCACTCACTGACTCACTCACTCACTGACTCACTCACTGACTCATTCACTAACTCACTCACTCACTGACTAACTCACTGATTCACTGACTCACTGACTCATTCACTGACTCAACGATTCACTCACTGACTCACTCACTGACTCACTCACTGACAAAATCATTGACTCACTCACTGACTCACTGACTCACTGACTCACTCACTGGCTCACTCACTGACTCACTCACTCACTGACTCACTCACTCACTGACTGACTCACTCTTTCACTGACTCACTCAATGACTCACTCACTAACAGACTCACTCACTCACTCACTCACTGACTCACTCATTCACTGACTCACTGACTGACTGACTCACTCACTCACTGACAGACTCACTCACTCAATGACTCACTGACTGACAGACTGACTCACTCACTCACTCACTGATGGACTCACTCACTCAATTACTCACTGACTGACTGTCTCACTCACTCACTCACTGACGCAGACTCACTGACTCATTCACTGACTCACTGCCTCACTCACTGACTGAATGAGTCAATCACTGACTCACTGACTGACTGACTCACTCACTCACTGACACACTCACTCACTCGCTGACGCACTCACTCACTGACTCACTCAGTCACTGACTCACTCACTGACTCACTCACTCACTGGCTTACTCACTGACTCACTCACTCACTCACTGACTCACTCATTCACTGACACACATTCACTCACTGACGCACTCACTCACTGGCACACACTCACTCACTCGCTCACTCACCCACTGACTCACTCATTCACTGACTCACTGACTCATTCACTGACTCACTCACTCACTCACTCACTCTCTGACTCACTCACTCACTGACAGACTCACTCACTTGCTCACTCACTCACTGACTCACACACTCACTCACTGACTCACTCACTGACTCACTCACTGACTCACTCATTGATTCACTCACTGACTCATTCACTGACTCACTCACTGACTCACTCTGACTGACTCACTGACTGACTCACTGACTCACTCACTGACTCACTCACTGACTCACTCACTGACTCATTCACTGACTGATTGACTGACTCACTCACTCACTGACTAACTCACTGAATCACTGACTCACTGACTCATTCACTCAATCACTGACTCACTCACCAACTCACTGACTCACTCACTGACTTACTCACTGACTCATGGATTCACTGACTCACTGACTCATTCACTGACTCACTCACTCACTCATTGACACACTGATTGACTGACTGACTCACTCACTGACAGACTCACTGACTCACTCACTGACTCACTCACTGACTCACTCACAGACTCACTGACGCACTCACTCACTGACTCACTCAGTCACTGACTCGCTGACTCACTCACTGACTCTTTCACTGACTCACTCACACTGACTCACTCATTCACTGACTCACTCACTGACTCACTCACTGACTCACTCACACACTGGCTTACTCACTGACTCACTTGTTCACTCACTGACTGACTGAATGACTCACTCACTCACTCACTGATTCACTCACTGACTCACTCACTGACTCACTCACTGACTCACTGACTGACTGACTGACTCACTCACTCACTGAATTACTGACTCACTGACTCATTCACTGACTCACTGACTCACTCACTGACTGACTCACTGACTCACTCACTGACTCACTCACTAACTCATGGATTCACTGATTGACTGACTCACTCACTGACAGGCTCACTGACTCACTGACTCACTCAGTCACTGACTCGCTGACTCACTCACTGACTCTCTCACTGATTCACTCACACTGACCCACTCATTCACTGACTCACTCACTCACTCACTGACTCACTCGCTCACTGGCATACTCACTGACTCACTCACTGACTCACTCACTCACTGACTAACTCACTGAATCACTGATTCACTCACTGACTCACTCACTCACTCACTGACTCACTCACTGACTCACTCACTAACTCATGGATTCACTGATTGACTGACTCACTCACTGACAGACTCACTGGCTCACTCACTGACTCACTCAGTCACTGACTCGCTGACTCACTCACTGACTCTATCACTGACTCACTCACACTGACTCACTCATTCACTGACTCACTCACTGTCTCACTGACTCACTCACTGACTCACTCACTCACTGGCATACTCACTGACTCACTTGTTCACACACTTACTCACTCACTCACTCACTCACTGGCATACTCACTGACTCACCTGTTCACTCACTGACTGACTGACTCACTCACTCACTGACTCACTCACTGACACTCACGCACTCACTCAATCACTGACGCACTCACTCACTCACTGACTCACTTACTGACAGACTCACTGACTCACTCACTGACTCACTCACTCACTGGCTTACTCACTGACACACCCACTGACTCACTCACTGACACATTGACTCACTCACTGACTCACTCACTCACTCACTGACAGACTCACTCACTCACTCGCTCACTCACTCACTGACACTCATTCACTGACTCACTGACTCACTCACTGACTCACTCACTGACTCACTCATTGACTTACTGACTCACTCACTCACTGACGCACTGACTCACTCACTCACTGACTCACTCACTGACACTCACGCACTCACTCAATCACTGACGCACTCACTCACTCACTGACTCACTTACTGACAGACTCACTGACTCACTCACTGACTCACTCACTCACTGGCTTACTCACTGACACACCCACTGACTCACTCACTGACACATTGACTCACTCACTGACTCACTCACTGACTCACTCATTGACTTACTGACTGACTCACTCACTCACTGACTCACTGACTCACTCACTCACTGACTCACTCACTGATACACTCAGTCACTGACTCGCTGACTCACTCACTGACTCACTCACTGACTCACTCACACTGACTCACTCATTCACTGACTCACTCACTCACTGACTCACTCACTCACTCACTGACTCACTCACTCACTCTCTCGTTCACTGACTGACTGACTCACTCACTGACAGACTCACTCACTCACTGACTCACTGACTCACTCACTCACTGACACACTCAGTCACTGACTCGCTGACTCACACACTGACTCACTCACACTGACTCACTCATTCACTGACTTACTCACTGACTCACTCACTCACTCACTGACTCACTCACTCACTGACACACACTCACTCACTCACTCACTGACAGACTCACTCACTCACTCGCTCACTCACTCACTGACACTCATTCACTGACTCACTGACTGACTGACTGACTCAGTCACTCACTGACTCACTCACTCACTGACTCACTCGCTCATTGAGTGACTCACTCACTCAGTGACAGACTCACTCACTCAATGACTGACTCACTGACTCACTGACTCACCAACTGACTCACTGACTCAATCACTCACTCACTGACTCATTGACTCACTCACTCACTAACTCATGGATTCACTGATTGACTGACTCACTCACTGACAGGCTCACTGACTCACTGACTGACTCACTGACTCACTCAGTCACTGACTCGCTGACTCACTCACTGACTCTCTCACTGACTCACTCACACTGACCCACTCATTCACTGACTCACTCACTCACTCACTGACTCACTCACTGACTCACTCGCTCACTGGCATACTCACTGACTCACTCACTGACTCACTCACTCACTGACTAACTCACTGAATCACTGATTCACTCACTGACTCACTCACTCACTCACTGACTCACTCACTAACTCATGGATTCACTGATTGACTGACTCACTCAGTCACTGACTCGCTGACTCACTGACTGACTCTATCACTGACTCACTCACACTGACTCACTCATTCACTGACTCACTCACTGACTCACTGACTCACTCACTGACTCACTCACTCACTGGCATACTCACTGACTCACTTGTTCACACACTGACTCACTCACTCACTCACTCACTGGCATACTCACTGACTCACCTGTTCACTCACTGACTGACTCACTCACTCACTCACTCACTCACTCACTGACACTCACGCACTCACTCAATCACTGACGCACTCACTCACTGACTCACTTACTGACAGACTCACTGACTCACTCACTGACTCACTCACTCACTGGCTTACTCACTGACACACCCACTGACTCACTCACTGACACATTGACTCACTCACTGACTCACTCACTGTCTCACTGACTCACTGACTCACTCACTCATTCACTAACTCACTGACTAACTGACTCACTCAATCATTCACTGACAGACTGACTCACACACTCACTCACTGACTCACTCACTGACTCACTCACTCACTGACTCACTCACTGACTCACTCACTGACTCACTCACTGACTGACTCACTCACTTACTCGCTCACTGACTGACACTCACTCACTGACAGACTCACTCACTCAATGACTCACTGACTGACTGACTGACTCACTCACTCACTGACTCACTGACTCAGACTAACTGACCAATTCACTGACTCATTCACTGACTCACTCACTGACTCACTCACTGACTCACTGATGCACTCACTCAGTGACTCACTCAGTCACTGACTCGCTGACTGACTCACTGACTCTCACTGACACACTCACACTGACTCACTCATTTACTGACTCACTCACTGACTCACTCACTCACTGACTCACTCACTGACAGGCTCACTCACTGACAGACTCACTCACTCACTCGCTCACTCATTCACTGACTCACTCAATGACTCACTCACTGACTCACTCACTGACTCACTCACTCACTGACTCACTCACTTACTCACTCACTGACACATTGACTCACTCACTGACTCACTCACTGTCTCACTGACCCACTGACTCACTCACTCATTCACTAACTCACTGACTAACTGACTCACTCAATCATTCACTGACAGACTGACTCACACACTCACTCACTGACTCACTGACTCACTCACTGACTCACTGACTCACTGACTCACTCACTGACTGACTCACTCACTGACTGACTCACTCACTCACTTACTCGCTCACTGACTGACACTCACTCACTGACAGTCTCACTCACTCAATGACTCACTGACTGACTGACTGACTCACTCACTCACTGACTCACTGACTCAGACTCACTGACTCATTCACTGACTCATTCACTGACTCACTCACTGACTCACTCACTGACTCACTGATGCACTCATTCACTGGCTCACTCAGTCACTGACTCGCTGACGGACTCAGTGACTCTCACTGACTCACTCACACTGACTCACTCATTCACTGACTCACTCACTGACTCACTCACTCACTCAGTGACTCACTCACTGACTCACTCACTCACTGGCTTACTCACTAACTCACTGACTCACTCACTGACTCACTCTCTGATTCACTCATTCACTGATTCACTCACTCACTGACTCACTCTCTGATTCACTCACTCACTGATTCACTCACTTACTGACTCACTCTCTGATTCACGCATTCACTGACTCACTCTCTGATTCACTCACTCACTGACTCACTCACTGATTCACTCACTCACTGATTCACTCACTCACTGACTCACTCTCTGATTCACTCACTCACTGATTCACTCACTCACTCTCTGATTCACTCACTCACTGACTCACTCTCCGATTCACTCACTCTCTGATTCACTCACTCACTGATTCACTCACTCACTGACTCACTCTCTGATTCACTCACTCACTGACTCACTCACTGACTCACTCACGCACTGATTCACTCACTCACTGACTCACTCTCTGATTCACTGACTCACTGACTCACTCACTGATTCACTCACTCACTGACTCACTCTCTGATTCACTCACTCACTGATTCACTCACTCACTCTCTGATTCACTCACTCACTGACTCACTCTCTGATTCACTCACTCACTGACTCACTCTCTGATTCACTCACTCACTGATTCACTCACTCACTGACTCACTCTCTGATTCACTCACTGACTCACTCACTGACTCACTCACTCATTGATTCACTTACTCACTGATTCACTCACTGATTCACTCACTGATTCACTCACTCTCTGACTCACAGACTCGCTCACTCATTCACTCACTCTGACTCACTGACTCACTCTCTGATTCACTCACTCACTGATTCACTCACTCATTCACTCACTCACTGACTCACTCACTGACTCACTCACTCATTCACTCACTCACTGACTCACTCTCTGACTCACTCACTCACTGACTCACTCACTGACTCACTCTCCGACTCACTCACTCATTCACTCACTCACTGACAGACTCACTCACTCACTCGCTCACTCACTCACTGACACTCATTCACTGACTCACTGACTCACTCACTGACTCACTCACTGACTCACTCATTGACTTACTGACTGACTCACTCACTCACTGACTCACTGACTCACTCACTCACTGACTCACTCACTGACACACTCAGTCACTGACTCGCTGACTCACTCACTGACTCACTCACTGACTCACTCACACTGACTCACTCATTCACTGACTCACTCACTCACTGACTCACTCACTCACTCACTGACTCACTCACTCACTCTCTCGTTCACTGACTGACTGACTCACTCACTGACAGACTCACTCACTCACTGACTCACTCACTCACTCACTCACTGACACACTCAGTCACTGACTCGCTGACTCACACACTGACTCACTCACACTGACTCACTCATTCACTGACTTACTCACTGACTCACTCACTCACTCACTGACTCACTCACTCACTGACACACACTCACTCACTCACTGACTCACTCACTCACTGACAGACTCACTCACTCACTCGCTCACTCACTCACTGACACTCATTCACTGACTCACTGACTGACTGACTGACTCAGTCACTCACTGACTCACTCACTCACTGACTCACTCGCTCATTGAGTGACTCACTCACTCAGTGACAGACTCACTCACTCAATGACTGACTCACTGACTCACTGACTCACCAACTGACTCACTGACTCAATCACTCACTCACTGACTCATTGACTCACTCACTAACTCATGGATTCACTGATTGACTGACTCACTCACTGACAGGCTCACTGACTCACTGACTGACTCACTGACTCACTCAGTCACTGACTCGCTGACTCACTCACTGACTCTCTCACTGACTCACTCACACTGACCCACTCATTCACTGACTCACTCACTCACTCACTGACTCACTCACTGACTCACTCGCTCACTGGCATACTCACTGACTCACTCACTGACTCACTCACTCACTGACTAACTCACTGAATCACTGATTCACTCACTGACTCACTCACTCACTCACTGACTCACTCACTAACTCATGGATTCACTGATTGACTGACTCACTCAGTCACTGACTCGCTGACTCACTCACTGACTCTATCACTGACTCACTCACACTGACTCACTCATTCACTGACTCACTCACTGACTCACTGACTCACTCACTGACTCACTCACTCACTGGCATACTCACTGACTCACTTGTTCACACACTGACTCACTCACTCACTCACTCACTGGCATACTCACTGACTCACCTGTTCACTGACTGACTGACTCACTCACTCACTCACTGACTCACTCACTGACACTCACGCACTCACTCAATCACTGACGCACTCACTCACTGACTCACTTACTGACAGACTCACTGACTCACTCACTGACTCACTCACTCACTGGCTTACTCACTGACACACCCACTGACTCACTCACTGACACATTGACTCACTCACTGACTCACTCACTGTCTCACTGACTCACTGACTCACTCACTCATTCACTAACGCACTGACTAACTGACTCACTCAATCATTCACTGACAGACTGACTCACACACTCACTCACTGACTCACTCACTGACTCACTCACTCACTGACTCACTCACTGACTCACTCACTGACTCACTCACTGACTGACTGACTGACTGACTCACTCACTTACTCGCTCACTGACTGACACTCACTCACTGACAGACTCACTCACTCAATGACTCACTGACTGACTGACTGACTCACTCACTCACTGACTCACTGACTCAGACTAACTGACCAATTCACTGACTCATTCACTGACTTACTCACTGACTCACTCACTCACTCACTGACTCACTCACTCACTGACACACACTCACTCACTCACTGACTCACTCACTCACTGACAGACTCACTCACTCACTCGCTCACTCACTCACTGACACTCATTCACTGACTCACTGACTGACTGACTGACTCAGTCACTCACTGACTCACTCACTCACTGACTCACTCGCTCATTGAGTGACTCACTCACTCAGTGACAGACTCACTCACTCAATGACTGACTCACTGACTCACTGACTCACCAACTGACTCACTGACTCAATCACTCACTCACTGACTCATTGACTCACTCACTAACTCATGGATTCACTGATTGACTGACTCACTCACTGACAGGCTCACTGACTCACTGACTGACTCACTGACTCACTCAGTCACTGACTCGCTGACTCACTCACTGACTCTCTCACTGACTCACTCACACTGACCCACTCATTCACTGACTCACTCACTCACTCACTGACTCACTCACTGACTCACTCGCTCACTGGCATACTCACTGACTCACTCACTGACTCACTCACTCACTGACTAACTCACTGAATCACTGATTCACTCACTGACTCACTCACTCACTCACTGACTCACTCACTAACTCATGGATTCACTGATTGACTGACTCACTCAGTCACTGACTCGCTGACTCACTCACTGACTCTATCACTGACTCACTCACACTGACTCACTCATTCACTGACTCACTCACTGACTCACTGACTCACTCACTGACTCACTCACTCACTGGCATACTCACTGACTCACTTGTTCACACACTGACTCACTCACTCACTCACTCACTGGCATACTCACTGACTCACCTGTTCACTCACTGACTGACTCACTCACTCACTCACTGACTCACTCACTGACACTCACGCACTCACTCAATCACTGACGCACTCACTCACTGACTCACTTACTGACAGACTCACTGACTCACTCACTGACTCACTCACTCACTGGCTTACTCACTGACACACCCACTGACTCACTCACTGACACATTGACTCACTCACTGACTCACTCACTGTCTCACTGACTCACTGACTCACTCACTCATTCACTAACGCACTGACTAACTGACTCACTCAATCATTCACTGACAGACTGACTCACACACTCACTCACTGACTCACTCACTGACTCACTCACTCACTGACTCACTCACTGACTCACTCACTGACTCACTCACTGACTGACTGACTGACTGACTCACTCACTTACTCGCTCACTGACTGACACTCACTCACTGACAGACTCACTCACTCAATGACTCACTGACTGACTGACTGACTCACTCACTCACTGACTCACTGACTCAGACTAACTGACCAATTCACTGACTCATTCACTGACTCACTCACTGAATCACTCACTGACTCACTGATGCACTCACTCAGTGACTCACTCAGTCACTGACTCGCTGACTGACTCACTGACTCTCACTGACACACTCACACTGACTCACTCATTTACTGACTCACTCACTGACTCACTCACTCACTGACTCACTCACTGACAGGCTCACTCACTGACAGACTCACTCACTCACTCGCTCACTCATTCACTGACTCACTCAATGACTCACTCACTGACTCACTCACTGACTCACTCACTCACTGACTCACTCACTGACTCACTCACTGACACATTGACTCACTCACTGACTCACTCACTGTCTCACTGACCCACTGACTCACTCACTCATTCACTAACTCACTGACTAACTGACTCACTCAATCATTCACTGACAGACTGACTCACACACTCACTCACTGACTCACTGACTCACTCACTGACTCACTGACTCACTCACTGACTGACTCACTCACTGACTGACTCACTCACTCACTTACTCGCTCACTGACTGACACTCACTCACTGACAGTCTCACTCACTCAATGACTCACTGACTGACTGACTGACTCACTCACTCACTCACTCACTGACTCAGACTCACTGACTCATTCACTGACTCATTCACTGACTCACTCACTGACTCACTCACTGACTCACTGATGCACTCATTCACTGACTCACTCAGTCACTGACTCGCTGACGGACTCAGTGACTCTCACTGACTCACTCACACTGACTCACTCATTCACTGACTCACTCACTCACTCACTCAGTGACTCACTCACTGACTCACTCACTCACTGGCTTACTCACTGACTCACTGACTCACTCACTGACTCACTCACTCACTCACTGACAGACTCACTCACTCACTCGCTCACTCACTCACTGACACTCATTCACTGACTCACTGACTCACTCACTGACTCACTCACTGACTCACTCATTGACTTACTGACTGACTCACTCACTCACTGACTCACTGACTCACTGACTCACTGACTCACTCACTGACACACTCAGTCACTGACTCGCTGACTCACTCACTGACTCACTCACTGACTCACTCACACTGACTCACTCATTCACTGACTCACTCACTCACTGACTCACTCACTCACTCACTGACTCACTCACTCACTCTCTCGTTCACTGACTGACTGACTCACTCACTGACAGACTCACTCACTCACTGACTCACTGACTCACTGACTCACTCACTGACACACTCAGTCACTGACTCGCTGACTCACTCACTGACTCACTGACTCACTCACACTGACTCACTCATTCACTGACTTACTCACTGACTCACTCACTCACTCACTGACTCACTCACTCACTGACACTCACTCACTCACTCACTGACTCACTCACTCACTGACAGACTCACTCACTCACTCGCTCACTCACTCACTGACACTCATTCACTGACTCACTGACTGACTGACTGACTCAGTCACTCACTGACTCACTCACTCACTGACTCACTCGCTCATTGAGTGACTCACTCACTCAGTGACAGACTCACTCACTCAATGACTGACTCACTGACTCAGACTCACCAACTGACTGACTGACTCAATCACTCACTCACTGACTCATTGACTCACTCACTGACTCACTCACTGACACATTGACTCACTCACTGATTCATTGACTCACTCACTGTCTCACTGACTCACTCACTCACTCACTCATTCACTAACTCACTGACTAACTGACTCACTCAATCATTCACTGACAGACTGACTCACACACTCACTCACTCACTCACTCACTCACTGACTCACTCACTGACTCACTCTCTGATTCACTCATTCACTGATTCACTCACTCACTGACTCACTCTCTGATTCACTCACTCACTGATTCACTCACTCACTGACTCACTCTCTGATTCACTCATTCACTGACTCACTCTCTGATTCACTCACTCACTGACTCACTCACTGATTCACTCACTCACTGATTCACTCACTCACTGACTCACTCTCTGATTCACTCACTCACTGATTCACTCACTCACTCTCTGATTCACTCACTCACTGACTCACTCTCCGATTCACTCACTCTCTGATTCACTCACTCACTGATTCACTCACTCACTGACTCACTCTCTGATTCACTCACTCACTGACTCACTCACTGACTCACTCACGCACTGATTCACTCACTCACTGACTCACTCTCTGATTCACTGACTCACTGACTCACTCACTGATTCACTCACTCACTGACTCACTCTCTGATTCACTCACTCACTGATTCACTCACTCACTCTCTGATTCACTCACTCACTGACTCACTCTCCGATTCACTCACTCTCTCATTCACTCACTCACTGATTCACTCACTCACTGACTCACTCTCTGATTCACTCACTCACTGACTCACTCTCTGATTCACTCACTCACTGATTCACTCACTCACTGACTCACTCCCTGATTCACTCACTGACTCACTCACTGACTCACTCACTCATTGATTCACTTACTCACTGATTCACTCACTGATTCACTCACTGATTCACTCACTCTCTGACTCACTGACTCGCTCACTCATTCACTCACTCTCTGACTCACTGACTCACTCTCTGATTCACTCACTCACTGATTCACTCACTCATTCACTCACTCACTGACTCACTCACTGACTCACTCACTCATTCACTCACTCACTGACTCACTCTCTGACTCACTCACTCACTGACTCACTCACTGACTCACTCTCCGACTCACTCACTCACTGACTCACTCACTCATTCACTCACTGACTCACTCACTCATTCACTCACTCAGACTCACTCATTCACTCGCTCACTGACTCACTCACTCACTCATTCACTCACTTACTGACTCACTCTCTGACTCACTCACTCACTGACTCACTCACTGACACACTGACTCACTCACTCATTCACTCACTGACTCACTCTCTGATTCACTCACTCACTGATTCACTCACTCACACACCCACTCTCTGACTCACTCACTCACTGACTCACTGTCTGACTCACTGACCCGCTCACTCATTCACTCACTCACTGACTCACTCTCTGATTCACTCACTCACTGATTCACTCACTCATTCACTCACTCACTGACTCACTCACTGACCCACTCACTCATTCACTCACTCACTGACTCACTCTCTGACTCAATGACTCACTCACTCATTCACTCACTCACTGGCTCACTCATTCACTCACTCACTGACTCATTCTCTGATTCACTCACTCACTGACTCACTCTCTGACTTACTCACTCACTGGCTCACTGACTCATTCACTCACTCACTGACTCACTCACTCATTCACTCACTCACTGATTCACTCACTCATTCACTCACTCACTGACTCACTCATTCACTCACTCACTGATTCACTCACTCACGATTCACTCACTGATTCATTCACTCACTGACTCACTCACTGACTCACTCACTGACTCATTCACTCACTCACTGACTCACTCACTCATTCACTCACTGACTCACTCTCTGATTCACTCACTCACTGATTCACTCACTCACACACTCACTCTCTGACTCACTCACTCACTGAGTCACCCTCTGACTCACTGACTCGCTCACTCATTCACTCACTCACTGACTCACTCACTGACTGACTCACTCACTCACTCACTGACTCACTCTCTGACTGACTGACTCACTCACTCACTCATTCATTCACTCACTGACTCACTCACTCATTCACTCACTCACTGACTCACTCTGTGATTCACTCACTCACTGACTCACTCAATGACTCACTCTCTGACTTACTCACTCACTGGCTCACTCTCTGATTCACTCACTCACAGATTCACTCACTCACTCTCTGATTCACTCACTCACTGACTCACTCTCTGATTCACTCACTCTCTGATTCACTCACTCACTGATTCACTCACTCACTGACTCACTCTCTGATTCACTCACTGACTCACTCACTGACTGACTCACTCACTGATTCACTCACTCACTGATTCACTCACTCACTGACTCACTCACTCACTGACTCACTCACTGACTCACTCACTGACTCATTCACTCACTCACTGACTCACTCTCTGACTCACTCACTCACTGACTCACTCTCTGACTCACTGACTCACTCACTCATTCACTCACTGACTCACTCTCTGATTCACTCACTCACTGATTCACTCACTCACACGCTCACTCTCTGACTCACTCACTCACTGACTCACTCTCTGACTCACTGACTCGCTCACTCACTGACTCACTCTCTGATTCACTCGCTCACTGATTCACTCACTCATTCACTCACTCACTGACTCACTCATTCACTCGCTCACTGACTCACTCACTGACTCATTCACTCACTTACTGACTCACTCTCTGACTCACTCACTCACTGACTCACTCACTGACACACTGACTCACTCACTCATTCACTCACTGACTCACTCTCTGATTCACTCACTCACTGACTCATTCACTCACTTACTGACTCACTCTCTGACTCACTCACTCACTGACTCACTCACTGACACACTGACTCACTCACTCATTCACTCACTGACCCACTCTCTGATTCACTCACTCACTGATTCACTCACTCACACACTCACTCTCTGACTCACTCACTCACTGACTCACTGTCTGACTCACTGACCCGCTCACTCATTCACTCACTCACTGACTCACTCTCTGATTCACTCACTCACTGATTCACTCACTCATTCACTCACTCACTGACTCACTCACTGACCCACTCACTCATTCACTCACTCACTGACTCACTCTCCGACTCAATGACTCACTCACTCATTCACTCACTCACTGGCTCACTCATTCACTCACTCACTGACTCATTCTCTGATTCACTCACTCACTGACTCACTCTCTGACTTACTCACTCACTGGCTCACTGACTCATTCACTCACTCACTGACCCACTCACTCATTCACTCACTCACTGATTCACTCACTCATTCACTCACTCACTGACTCACTCATTCACTCACTCACTGACTCACTCACTCACGATTCACTCACTGATTCATTCACTCACTGACTCACTCACTGACTCACTCACTGACTCATTCACTCACTCAGACTCACTCACTGACTCACTCTCTCACTCACTGACTCACTCACTCATTCACTCACTGACTCACTCTCTGATTCACTCACTCACTGATTCACTCACTCACACACTCACTCTCTGACTCACTCACTCACTGACTCACTGACTCGCTCACTCATTCACTCACTCACTGACTCACTCACTGACTGACTCACTCACTGACTCACTCTCTGACTGACACTCACTCACTCACTCACTCATTCACTCACTCACTGACTCACTCACTCATTCACTCACTCACTGACTCACTCTGTGATTCACTCACTCACTGACTCACTCACTGACTCACTCTCTGACTTACTCACTCACTGACTCACTCTCTGATTCACTCACTCACAGATTCACTCACTCACTCTCTGATTCACTGACTCACTGACTCACTCTCTGATTCACTCACTCTCTGATTCACTCACTCACTGATTCACTCACTCACTGACTCACTCTCTGATTCACTCGCTCACTGATTCACTCACTCATTCACTCACTCACTGACTCACTCACTGACTCACTCTCTGACTTACTCACTCACTGACTCACTCACTCATTCACTGACTCACTGACTCACTCACTCATTCACTCACTCACTGATTCACTCACTCATTCACTCACTCACTCACTCACTCATTCACTCACTGACTGACTCACTGGGGGGAATTTTAACCTAAAAGTTCAGGTGGGTTCGAAGCGTGGGGTTAGTTAAATTGTTGAAAATCAGAATCCCAATCTGAACTGGAGTCCAACCCGCACACTTCCGCCCCCCCTCCCCCCCGCCAATGATCCACGCACCACCCCACCACCGCACCCCCCCTCCCCCATGTTCCTGCCACTCGGCCCCCAGTGATCCTCGCAGCTGGCCCCTTATCTTCTGCCGGCCACCACCTAATTTGCCTTGCACCTCCTCCCCCCTCCCCCCCAGATCCTTAGCTACCTGCCCCCCGTGCTCCTTTAGCTGACCACAGAACCCCCGCGATCCCTCCCTCCCTCCTCTGTGCGGTCTAGTGCCACAGGCCTACCCGTCCGCAGCCAGCCAGTCTCTCAATCTGGCTGGCTGTGGGTGGGAGACAGAGGCCTCGCACGTAAATCAGGCTTTGATGTGTTAAAGTTGGCTGGGCCTGCGGGAAACCTGTTCTCCCAGGTTTCCTGATCGCCACGGAGCCCACCCCCCCCACCCCCAACCCACCTTCCCCATTAAAAGCTAGCCCATTGACTCACTCACTCACTCCTCACTCATTTATTCACTGTGCTGGACCTGACCTGGGAGTGCTGGACCTGACCTGGGAGTACTGGACCTGAGCTGGGAGTGCTGGATCTGAGCTGGGAGTGCTAGACCAGACCTGGGAGTGCTGGACCTGACCTGGGAATGCTGTACCTGAGCTGGGAGTACTGGACCTGAGCTGGGAGTGTGGGACCTGAGCTGGGAGTGCTGGACATGACCTGGGAATGCTGTACCTGAGCTGGGAGTACTGGACCTGAGCTGGGAGTGTGGGACCTGAGCTGGGAGTGCTGGACCTGACCTGGGAATGTTGGACATGACCTGGGAATGCTGGACCTGAGCTGGGAGTGCTGGACATGACCTAGGAGTGTTGGACCTGAGCTGGGAGTGCTGGAATTGACCTGGAAGTGCTGGACATGTCCTGGGAGTGCTGGACATGACCTGGGAATGCTGGACATGACCTGGGAGTGCTGGACCTGAGCTGGGCGTGCTGGAGATGACCTGGGAGTGCTGGAGATGATCTGTGTATGTGGACATGACCTGGGAATGCTGGACATGACCTGGGAGTGCTGGACCTGAGCTGGGAGTGCTGGAGATGACCTGGGAGTGCTGGAGATGATCTGTGTGTGTGGACATGACCTGGGAGTGCTGGACATGACCTGGGAGTGCTGGAGATGACCTGGGAGTGCTGAAGATGATCTGTGTGTCTGGACATGACCTGGGAGTGCTGGAGATGATCTGGGAGTGCTGGAGATGATTTGGGTGTGCTGGACATGAGACGTGGGGACTTGATAGTGGCAATGCCGGACAGTCGAAGTATTTTGTTCCCTATCACTGATGTGACTCACCTTAATGCAAAGCACAGAAAATCACCTTCCAATTCAAAAAGCCAGCGAGATTTTAATGATCTATATTTCCACTGACTGTCTCTATTACATTTACAGATGGGTAAGAAATAGCAAAACCAATCTACATTGTGTTGCCTTACCGATTATGACCTTGGAGTACTCGTAAGGCTCAGAAATGAAATGGGGCAAGGTGAGCAGGAAGGCTCCAACACTGAGGAGAAGGCCACCCATTCCAATCAGCCGTGGTCGGTGAACTCGACTTCCAAAATAACTGACAAAAATAATCAGCACTGAGTTCCCAATCTGAAAGAAATTGTAACAGAAGATGTTATTTGTACAAGGCACACGTCAAGATTGAATGGTGAAAGGACATTATTGAATAAATAAAGGCTGTGTTCATTGTATTACAGTAGATGTCATGCCATGTGACCCTGGACATCAGAACCCAGAGTGATAATCTGGTCTGCTGTACATCTTGTTGACGTGGATTCTACTGTAACCACATGCAAAGAGTAAAATGACATTCATATCGTTAATAGAAGTGCAGGCCCTTGTATCAGACTGACTTGATGATCAGACATAACCTCTGAATCCACTTAAATCCCCTTTCATTGGATATTACCATCCTCTGTTGCCATATTTATCCACCATAGTTATTGAAAACCTAATGTTTGAACAACTATGGGATGATCTACAAGGAATAGCAGAGAATTAGTCTGGTTCTTTGAGCGTTGTACGGGAGCGCTGTCCAGGAAAGTTGTCCGGGAGCGCTGTCCGGGAGCGCTGTCCAGGAACGCTGTCCAGGAGCGCTGTCCAGGAACACTGTTGGGGAGCTGTGTCCAGGAGCGCTGTCCAGGAACGCTGTCTTGCAGAGCTGTCCGGGAGCGCTGTCTGGGAGCGCTGTCCAGGAACACTGTCGGGGAGCACTGTCCGGGAGCGCTGTCCGGGAGCGCTGTCCAGGAACGCTGTCCAGGAATGCTGTCGGGGAGCGCTGTCCGGGAGCGCTGTCCAGGAACGCTGTCGGGGAGCGCTGTCTGGGAACGCTGTCTGGGAGTGCTGACCGGGATTGCTGTCTGGGCGTGCTGTCTGGGAGCGCTGTCTGGGAGCGCTGTCGGGGAATGCTGTCGGGGAACACTGTCGGGGAGCGCTGTCTGGGAGTGCTGACCGGGATTGCTGTCTGGGCGTGCTGTCTGCGAATGCTGTCGGGGAACGCTGTCTGGGAACGCTGTCTGGGAACGCTGACTGGGATTGCTGTCTGGGAGTGCTGTCTGGGAGCGCTGTCGGGGAGTGCTGTCCAGGAACGCTGTCTGGGAGTGCTGAGTGGGAGCGCTGTCGGGGAGCGCTGTCTGGGAGCGCTGTCGGGGAATGCTGTCCGGGAGCGCTCTCCGGGAGCACTGTCCAGGAACGCTGTCTGGGAGCGCTGTCCAGGAACGCTGTCTGGGAACGCTGTCTGGGAGCGCTGTCCAGGAACGCTGTCTGGGAACGCTGTCTGGGAGCGCTGTCAGGGAACGCTGTCTGGGAGCGCTGTCTGGGAACGCTGTTGGGGAACGCTGTCTGGGAACGCTGTCTGGGAGCGCTGTCGGGGAATGCTGTCTGGGAACGCTGTCGGGTAACGCTGTCTGGGAACGCTGTCTGGGAGCGCTGTCGGGGAATGCTGTCTGGGAACGCTGTCTGGGAGTGCTGTCGGGGAACGCTGTCTGGGAGCACTGTCGGGGAACGCTGTCTGGGAGCGCTGTCGGGGAACGCTGTCTGGGAGCACTGTCGGGGAACGCTGTCTGGGAGCGCTGTCGGGGAACGCTGTCTGGGAGCGCTGTCGGGGAACGCTGTCGGGGAACGCTGTCTGGGAATGCTGTCGGGGAGCGCTGTCGGGGAGCGCTGTCTGGGAGCGCTGTCTGGGAGTGCTGTCTGGGAGCGCTGTCTGGGAGTGCTGTCTGGGAGCGCTGTCTGGGAGTGCTGTCTGGGAGCGCTGTCTGGGAGTGCTGTCTGGGAGCGCGGTCGGGGAACGCTGTCGGGGAGCGCTGTCTCGGAGCAATTAGAGTCGAGCACGCTCGGGGCCCAGGATCTGAGCACCCAAACTTGCTCTCTGGCCTAATTTAAATAATGGAGGTGCCACAAGGACACATTTGGGGTCACTTACAAGCTCAGTGTCACTTACACACTTTCAGCCGAAGCCATAAATAGAAGAGGAAAGCTGGGCACACCCTGGGCTATAAACACACCAGCACCGTTAAAGGGGCAGCAAGGGCAGTTAAAGCCCACGGGACAGATAGAAGGAGGCTTTTTTTGCAGTTAATGGGACAGGATTATTATCTGGATGGTGTCTGATGAAGAACTGAGAGCTTATTAAGTTTTTTAATTAATGTACATGAGCCAGAAGCTGTAATTTGCATGCTGGTGTTTTTACATTTAATGAATGAACCTGTCCGCTGTGAATGACTTCATGCTGCTGTCCCATGGCTGGGATTGCAGTCATTCCCCAAACAGTAGTCTAGACACCCCCACACTCTGCCTTGGAGGGAACAGGTAAAACGGTAGCACCTTTGTGCCAAGAAGTGGATGGAAGGACACAGAAGTTACAGCACGGAAACAGGCCATTCAGCCCAACCAGATCATGTTGGCTGTTTACCCTCCACACCAGCTAATAGTTCTAATGACGTTTACCCGCCCTGCTCCCTCCCATATCCCTTTAACCCCTTTCTTTCATCCACCTGTCCAATCCTAATCTTGGATGTTGACAGTTTCTGCCTCAACCAGTAACCCCGGAAGTGAATTCCACAGCCTCACAACTTTCTGTGTGAAGAGGTTTCTCCTGCCCTCTGTTCGAAATCTCTCACATTTAACCTTGTATCTATTGCCCTTCATTCTAGACCCCTCAACTACCGGAAACAGTCTGCTTCTATCTACCCAGTCCCATCCTTTCCTAATTTTAAACACGTCGATCATATCTCCCCGTAATCTGCTTTGTTCTAACTTAAAAACACCCAATTGTTGAAATCTTTCTTGTATCTGTATTTCCTCCAACCAGGCAGCATTGTGTTGAACCCTCTCTAAAGCCTTAATATCCTTCCCATAATGGGGAGCCCAATACTGCACAGTTGTCTAACTGTGGTCGTAGTAAGGCTCCTTCAGACATGGTGGTGTCATGTCTGCCGGGATGCTTTGAATGAGTTTGCAAGATCTGGTGCTAAACGCCTGGCGCACAAGACAACTAATCTACCCGCCTCATCTGCCTTTCAAAGTGATAAGTGCAGACATATCTGTGCATCCAGAAATGGGCTCATCTCCCATCAGCGCACCCACAACAACTGAGACTCGTCCGTGCACTTGACAGCAGACTCCATCATAAAGGTTTTATATTGGCTCATTACCTCTGGGCTTTTATATTCTATAGCATGAGATAAAACTGAACCCTATTAGCTTTTCTCACAGCCTTACCAACCTGAGGTGATGCTTTAATGTCCTCTGAATCTGTACCCCCAAATCTCTCTGCTCTTCCACAGCCCCGAGCCGACTTCCATTTAGAGTATCATTAACTGCTGTTATTTTTTGAAGCAAATTACATCAGCTCACACTTACTGACATTGAATTCCAACTGCCACTTTTTAGCCAATTCCTCCATCTAATCAATATCCCTTGGTAGATTCCTTTGGTCTTCTAAAGAATTAACTATACCTCCTATTTTAGTATCACCTTAAAATTTAGACACCTCTCCCTCTAGACCTACATCCAAATCATTGATATAAAGTGGCCCCTGAGCTGAACCCTGTGGGACACAGCTACCCACTTGAAACTACTCTGAAAAACTGCCCTTACAAATTCACTTCCCATCAGGTCCAACAGGAACTGAGATAAGACTGTCCCAATTCACTTCCCATCAGCTCCAACAGGAACTGAGAAAAGACTGTTCCAATTCACTTCTCATCAAGTTCAACAGGAACTGAGATAAGACTGTCCCAATTCACTTCCCATCAGCTCCAACAGGAACTGAGAAAAGACTGTTCCAATTCACTTCTCATCAAGTCCAACAGGAACTGAGATAAGACTGTCCCAATTCACTTCACAGCAGGTCCAATAGGAACTGAGATAAGACTGTCCAAATTCACTTCTCATCAGGTCCAACAGGAACTGAGATAAGACTGTCCCAATTCACTTCCCATCAGGTCCAACAGGAACTGAGATAAGACTGCCCCAATTCACTTCACATCAGGTCCAATAGGAACTCAGATAAGACTATCCCAATTCACTTCCCATCAGGTCCAACAGGAACTGAGATAAGACTGTCCAAATTCACTTCACATCAAGTCCAACAGGAACTGAGATAAGACTGTCCAAATTCACTTCACATCAAGTCCAACAGGAACTGAGATAAGACTGTCCAAATTCACTTCACATCAAGTCCAACAGGAACTGAGATAAGACTGTCCAAATTCACTTCTCATCAGGTCCAATAGGAACTGAGATAAGACTGTCCAAATTCACTTCTCAGCAGGTCCAACAGGAACTGAGATAAGACTGTCCAAATTCACTTCCCATCAGGTCCAATAGGAACTGAGATAAGACTGTCCAAATTCACTTCCCATCAGGTCCAACGGGAACTGAGATAAGACTGTCCAAATTCACTTCCCATCAGGTCCAACAGGAACTGAGATAAGACTGTCCAAATTCACTTCCCATCAGGTCCAACGGGAACTGAGATAAGACTGTCCAAATTCACTTCCCATCAGGTCCAACAGGAACTGAGATAAGACTGTCCAAATTCACTTCCCATCAGGCCCAATAGGAACTGAGATAAGACTGTCCAAATTCACTTCCCATCAGGTCCAACGGGAACTGAGATAAGACTGTCCCAATTCACTTCCCATCAGGTCCAACAGGAACTGAGATAAGACTGTCCAAATTCACTTCCCATCAGGTCCAATAGGAACTGAGATAAGACTGTCCAAATTCACTTCCCATCAGGTCCAACGGGAACTGAGATAAGACTGTCCCAATTCACTTCTCATCAGGTCCAAAAGGAACTGAGATAAGACTGTCCAAATTCACTTCCCATCAGGTCCAACGGGAACTGAGATAAGGCTGTCCACATTCACTTCCCATCAGGTCCAACGGGAACTGAGATAAGGCTGTCCCAATTCACTTCCCATCAGGTCCAATAGGAACTGAGATAAGACTGTCCAAATTCACTTCCCATCAGGTCCAACGGGAACTGAGATAAGGCTGTCCCAATTCACTTCCCATCAGGTCCAACAGGAACTGAGATAAGACTGTCCAAATTCACTTCCCATCAGGTCCAACGGGAACTGAGATAAGGCTGTCCCAATTCACTTCCCATCAGGTCCAATAGGAACTGAGATAAGACTGTCCAAATTCACTTCCCATCAGGTCCAACAGGAACTGAGATAAGACTGTCCCAATTCACTTCCCATCAGGTCCAACAGGAACTGAGATAAGACTGTCCAAATTCACTTCACAGCAGGTCCAACAGGAACTGAGATAAGACTGTCCAAATTCACTTCACAGCAGGTCCAACAGGAACTGAGATAAGACTGTCCAAATTCACTTCCCATCAGGTCCAACAGGAACTGAGATAAGACTGTCCCAATTCACATCCCATCAGGTACAATAGGAACTGAGATAAGACTGTCCAAATTCACTTCCCATCAGGTCCAACAGGAACTGAGATAAGACTGTCCCAATTCACTTCCCATCAGGTCCAAAAGGAACTGAGATAAGACTGTCCACATTCACTTCCCATCAGGTCCAACAGGAACTGAGATAAGACTGTCCAAATTCACTTCCCATCAGGTCCAACAGGAACTGAGATAAGACTGTCCCAATTCACTTCCCATCAGGTCCAACGGGAACTGAGATAAGACTGTCCAAATTCACTTCACAGCAGGTCCAATAGGAACTGAGATAAGACTGTCCCAATTCACTTCCCATCAGGTCCAACAGGAACTGAGATAAGGCTATCCACATTCACTTCACAGCAGGTGCAATAGGAACTGAGATAAGACTGTCCACATTCACTTCTCATCAGGTCCGATAGGAACTGAGATAAGACTGTCCAAATTCACTTCACAGCAGGTCCAACGGGAACTGAGATAAGACTGTCCAAATTCACTTCCCATCAGGTCCAACAGGAACTGTGACAAGACTGTCCAAATTCACTTCACAGCAGGTCCAACGGCAACTGAGATAAGACTGTCCACATTCACTTCTCATCAGGTCCGATAGGAACTGAGATAAGACTGTCCAAATTCACTTCTCATCTGGTCAAATAGGAACTGAGGTAAGACTGTCCAAATTCACTTCCCATCAGGTCCAACAGGAACTGAGATAAGACTGTCCAAATTCACTTCACAGCAGGTCCAACGGGAACTGAGATAAGACTGTCCAAATTCACTTCCCATCAGGTCCAACAGGAACTGAGAAAAGACTGTCCAAATTCACTTCCCATCAGGTCCAATAGGAACTGAGATAAGACTGTCCAAATTCACTTCCCATCAGGTCCAACGGGAACTGAGATAAGACTGTCCCAATTCACTTCCCATCAGGTCCAACAGGAACTGAGATAAGACTGTCCAAATTCACTTCCCATCAGGTCCAACGGGAACTGAGATAAGGCTGTCCCAATTCACTTCCCATCAGGTCCAACAGGAACTGAGATAAGACTGTCCAAATTCACTTCACAGCAGATCCAACAGGAACTGAGATAAGACTGTCCAAATTCACTTCACAGCAGGTCCAACAGGAACTGAGATAAGACTGTCCAAATTCACTTCTCATCAGGTCCAACAGGAACTGAGATAAGACTGTCCAAATTCACATCCCATCAGGTACAATAGGAACTGAGATAAGACTGTCCAAATTCACTTCCCATCAGGTCCAACGGGAACTGAGATAAGACTGTCCCAATTCACTTCCCATCAGGTCCAACAGGAACTGAGATAAGACTGTCCAAATTCACTTCCCATCAGGTCCAATAGGAACTGAGATAAGACTGTCCAAATTCACTTCCCATCAGGTCCAGCAGGAACTGAGATAAGACTGTCCAAATTCACTTCCCATCAGGTCCAATAGGAACTGAGATAACACTGTCCAAATTCATTTCCCATCAGGTCCAACGGGAACTGAGATAAGACTGTCCCAATTCACTTCCCATCAGGTCCAATAGGAACTGAGATAAGACTGTCCAAATTCACTTCCCATCAGGTCCAACAGGAACTGAAATAAGACTGTCCACATTCACTTCACAGCAGGTACAATACGAACTGAGATAAGACTGTCCACATTCACTTCTCATCAGGTCCGATAGGAACTGAGATAAGACTGTCCACATTCACTTTGCATCAAGTCCAATAGGAACTGAGATAGGACTGTCCAAATTCACTTCCCATCAGGTCCAATAGGAACTGAGATAAGACTGTCCAAATTCACTTCACAGCAGGTCCAACAGGAACTGAGATAAGACTGTCCACATTCACTTCTCATCGGGTCCGATAGGAACTGAGATAAGACTGTCCAAATTCACTTCTCATCAGGTCAAATAGGAACTGAGATAAGACTGTCCAAATTCACTTCCCATCAGGTCCAACAGGAACTGAGACAAGACTGTCCAAATTCACTTCACAGCAGGTCCAACGGGAACTGAGATAAGACTGTCCAAATTCACTTCCCATCAGGTCCAACAGGAACTGAGATAAGACGGTCCCAATTCACTTCCCATCAGGTCCAACAGGAACTGAGATAAGACTGTCCAAATTCACTTCCCATCAGGTCCAACAGGTACTGAGATAAGACTGTCCAAATTCACTTCCCATCAGGTCCAATAGGAACTGAGATAAGACTGTCCAAATTCACTTCACAGCAGGTCCAATAGGAACTGAGATAAGACTGTCCAAATTCACTTCCCATCAGGTCCAACAGGAACTGAGATAAGACTGACCAAATTCACTTCCCATCAGGTCCAACAGGTACTGAGATAAGTCTGTCCAAATTCACTTCACAGCAGGTCCAATAGGAACTGAGATAAGACTGTTCAAATTCACTTCTCATCAGGTCCAACAGGAACTGAGATAAGACTGTCCAAATTCACTTCCCATCAGGTCCAATAGGAACTGAGATAAGACTGTCCCAATTCACTTCCCATCAGGTCCAACAGGAACTGAGATAAGACTGTCCCAATTCAATTCCCATCAGGTCCAACAGGAACTGAGATAAGACTGTCCAAATTCACTTCCCATCAGGTCCAACAGGAACTGAGATAAGACTGTCCAAATTCACTTCCCATCAGGTCCAACGGGAACTGAGATAAGACTGTCCCAATTCACTTCCCATCAGGTCCAACAGGAACTGAGATAAGACTGTCCAAATTCACTTCCCATCAGGTCCAATAGGAACTGAGATAAGACTGTCCAAATTCACTTCCCATCAGGTCCAACGGGAACTGAGATAAGACTGTCCCAATTCACTTCTCATCAGGTCCAAAAGGAACTGAGATAAGACTGTCCAAATTCACTTCCCATCAGGTCCAACGGGAACTGAGATAAGGCTGTCCACATTCACTTCCCATCAGGTCCAACGGGAACTGAGATAAGGCTGTCCCAATTCACTTCCCATCAGGTCCAATAGGAACTGAGATAAGACTGTCCAAATTCACTTCCCATCAGGTCCAACGGGAACTGAGATAAGGCTGTCCCAATTCACTTCCCATCAGGTCCAACAGGAACTGAGATAAGACTGTCCAAATTCACTTCCCATCAGGTCCAACGGGAACTGAGATAAGGCTGTCCCAATTCACTTCCCATCAGGTCCAATAGGAACTGAGATAAGACTGTCCAAATTCACTTCCCATCAGGTCCAACAGGAACTGAGATAAGACTGTCCCAATTCACTTCCCATCAGGTCCAACAGGAACTGAGATAAGACTGTCCAAATTCACTTCACAGCAGGTCCAACAGGAACTGAGATAAGACTGTCCAAATTCACTTCACAGCAGGTCCAACAGGAACTGAGAT
This sequence comes from Somniosus microcephalus, assembly GCF_052327205.1. Taxonomy (NCBI): domain Eukaryota; kingdom Metazoa; phylum Chordata; class Chondrichthyes; order Squaliformes; family Somniosidae; genus Somniosus; species Somniosus microcephalus. The sequence continues at coordinate 142,258,411 of NC_140992.1, read as the reverse complement.
AAGACTGTCCAAATTCACTTCCCATCAGGTCCAACAGGAACTGAGATAAGACTGTCCCAATTCACATCCCATCAGGTACAATAGGAACTGAGATAAGACTGTCCAAATTCACTTCCCATCAGGTCCAACAGGAACTGAGATAAGACTGTCCCAATTCACTTCCCATCAGGTCCAAAAGGAACTGAGATAAGACTGTCCACATTCACTTCCCATCAGGTCCAACAGGAACTGAGATAAGACTGTCCAAATTCACTTCCCATCAGGTCCAACAGGAACTGAGATAAGACTGTCCCAATTCACTTCCCATCAGGTCCAACGGGAACTGAGATAAGACTGTCCAAATTCACTTCACAGCAGGTCCAATAGGAACTGAGATAAGACTGTCCCAATTCACTTCCCATCAGGTCCAACAGGAACTGAGATAAGGCTATCCACATTCACTTCACAGCAGGTGCAATAGGAACTGAGATAAGACTGTCCACATTCACTTCTCATCAGGTCCGATAGGAACTGAGATAAGACTGTCCAAATTCACTTCACAGCAGGTCCAACGGGAACTGAGATAAGACTGTCCAAATTCACTTCCCATCAGGTCCAACAGGAACTGTGACAAGACTGTCCAAATTCACTTCACAGCAGGTCCAACGGCAACTGAGATAAGACTGTCCACATTCACTTCTCATCAGGTCCGATAGGAACTGAGATAAGACTGTCCAAATTCACTTCTCATCTGGTCAAATAGGAACTGAGGTAAGACTGTCCAAATTCACTTCCCATCAGGTCCAACAGGAACTGAGATAAGACTGTCCAAATTCACTTCACAGCAGGTCCAACGGGAACTGAGATAAGACTGTCCAAATTCACTTCCCATCAGGTCCAACAGGAACTGAGAAAAGACTGTCCAAATTCACTTCCCATCAGGTCCAATAGGAACTGAGATAAGACTGTCCAAATTCACTTCCCATCAGGTCCAACGGGAACTGAGATAAGACTGTCCCAATTCACTTCCCATCAGGTCCAACAGGAACTGAGATAAGACTGTCCAAATTCACTTCCCATCAGGTCCAACGGGAACTGAGATAAGGCTGTCCCAATTCACTTCCCATCAGGTCCAACAGGAACTGAGATAAGACTGTCCAAATTCACTTCACAGCAGATCCAACAGGAACTGAGATAAGACTGTCCAAATTCACTTCACAGCAGGTCCAACAGGAACTGAGATAAGACTGTCCAAATTCACTTCTCATCAGGTCCAACAGGAACTGAGATAAGACTGTCCAAATTCACATCCCATCAGGTACAATAGGAACTGAGATAAGACTGTCCAAATTCACTTCCCATCAGGTCCAACGGGAACTGAGATAAGACTGTCCCAATTCACTTCCCATCAGGTCCAACAGGAACTGAGATAAGACTGTCCAAATTCACTTCCCATCAGGTCCAATAGGAACTGAGATAAGACTGTCCAAATTCACTTCCCATCAGGTCCAGCAGGAACTGAGATAAGACTGTCCAAATTCACTTCCCATCAGGTCCAATAGGAACTGAGATAACACTGTCCAAATTCATTTCCCATCAGGTCCAACGGGAACTGAGATAAGACTGTCCCAATTCACTTCCCATCAGGTCCAATAGGAACTGAGATAAGACTGTCCAAATTCACTTCCCATCAGGTCCAACAGGAACTGAAATAAGACTGTCCACATTCACTTCACAGCAGGTACAATACGAACTGAGATAAGACTGTCCACATTCACTTCTCATCAGGTCCGATAGGAACTGAGATAAGACTGTCCACATTCACTTTGCATCAAGTCCAATAGGAACTGAGATAGGACTGTCCAAATTCACTTCCCATCAGGTCCAATAGGAACTGAGATAAGACTGTCCAAATTCACTTCACAGCAGGTCCAACAGGAACTGAGATAAGACTGTCCACATTCACTTCTCATCGGGTCCGATAGGAACTGAGATAAGACTGTCCAAATTCACTTCTCATCAGGTCAAATAGGAACTGAGATAAGACTGTCCAAATTCACTTCCCATCAGGTCCAACAGGAACTGAGACAAGACTGTCCAAATTCACTTCACAGCAGGTCCAACGGGAACTGAGATAAGACTGTCCAAATTCACTTCCCATCAGGTCCAACAGGAACTGAGATAAGACGGTCCCAATTCACTTCCCATCAGGTCCAACAGGAACTGAGATAAGACTGTCCAAATTCACTTCCCATCAGGTCCAACAGGTACTGAGATAAGACTGTCCAAATTCACTTCCCATCAGGTCCAATAGGAACTGAGATAAGACTGTCCAAATTCACTTCACAGCAGGTCCAATAGGAACTGAGATAAGACTGTCCAAATTCACTTCCCATCAGGTCCAACAGGAACTGAGATAAGACTGACCAAATTCACTTCCCATCAGGTCCAACAGGTACTGAGATAAGTCTGTCCAAATTCACTTCACAGCAGGTCCAATAGGAACTGAGATAAGACTGTTCAAATTCACTTCTCATCAGGTCCAACAGGAACTGAGATAAGACTGTCCAAATTCACTTCCCATCAGGTCCAATAGGAACTGAGATAAGACTGTCCCAATTCACTTCCCATCAGGTCCAACAGGAACTGAGATAAGACTGTCCCAATTCAATTCCCATCAGGTCCAACAGGAACTGAGATAAGACTGTCCAAATTCACTTCCCATCAGGTCCAACAGGAACTGAGATAAGACTGTCCAAATTCACTTCCCATCAGGTCCAACGGGAACTGAGATAAGACTGTCCCAATTCACTTCCCATCAGGTCCAACAGGAACTGAGATAAGACTGTCCAAATTCACTTCCCATCAGGTCCAATAGGAACTGAGATAAGACTGTCCAAATTCACTTCCCATCAGGTCCAACGGGAACTGAGATAAGACTGTCCCAATTCACTTCTCATCAGGTCCAAAAGGAACTGAGATAAGACTGTCCAAATTCACTTCCCATCAGGTCCAACGGGAACTGAGATAAGGCTGTCCACATTCACTTCCCATCAGGTCCAACGGGAACTGAGATAAGGCTGTCCCAATTCACTTCCCATCAGGTCCAATAGGAACTGAGATAAGACTGTCCAAATTCACTTCCCATCAGGTCCAACGGGAACTGAGATAAGGCTGTCCCAATTCACTTCCCATCAGGTCCAACAGGAACTGAGATAAGACTGTCCAAATTCACTTCCCATCAGGTCCAACGGGAACTGAGATAAGGCTGTCCCAATTCACTTCCCATCAGGTCCAATAGGAACTGAGATAAGACTGTCCAAATTCACTTCCCATCAGGTCCAACAGGAACTGAGATAAGACTGTCCCAATTCACTTCCCATCAGGTCCAACAGGAACTGAGATAAGACTGTCCAAATTCACTTCACAGCAGGTCCAACAGGAACTGAGATAAGACTGTCCAAATTCACTTCACAGCAGGTCCAACAGGAACTGAGATAAGACTGTCCAAATTCACTTCCCATCAGGTCCAACAGGAACTGAGATAAGACTGTCCCAATTCACATCCCATCAGGTACAATAGGAACTGAGATAAGACTGTCCAAATTCACTTCCCATCAGGTCCAACAGGAACTGAGATAAGACTGTCCCAATTCACTTCCCATCAGGTCCAAAAGGAACTGAGATAAGACTGTCCACATTCACTTCCCATCAGGTCCAACAGGAACTGAGATAAGACTGTCCAAATTCACTTCCCATCAGGTCCAACAGGAACTGAGATAAGACTGTCCCAATTCACTTCCCATCAGGTCCAACGGGAACTGAGATAAGACTGTCCAAATTCACTTCACAGCAGGTCCAATAGGAACTGAGATAAGACTGTCCCAATTCACTTCCCATCAGGTCCAACAGGAACTGAGATAAGGCTATCCACATTCACTTCACAGCAGGTGCAATAGGAACTGAGATAAGACTGTCCACATTCACTTCTCATCAGGTCCGATAGGAACTGAGATAAGACTGTCCAAATTCACTTCACAGCAGGTCCAACGGGAACTGAGATAAGACTGTCCAAATTCACTTCCCATCAGGTCCAACAGGAACTGTGACAAGACTGTCCAAATTCACTTCACAGCAGGTCCAACGGCAACTGAGATAAGACTGTCCACATTCACTTCTCATCAGGTCCGATAGGAACTGAGATAAGACTGTCCAAATTCACTTCTCATCTGGTCAAATAGGAACTGAGGTAAGACTGTCCAAATTCACTTCCCATCAGGTCCAACAGGAACTGAGATAAGACTGTCCAAATTCACTTCACAGCAGGTCCAACGGGAACTGAGATAAGACTGTCCAAATTCACTTCCCATCAGGTCCAACAGGAACTGAGAAAAGACTGTCCAAATTCACTTCCCATCAGGTCCAATAGGAACTGAGATAAGACTGTCCAAATTCACTTCCCATCAGGTCCAACGGGAACTGAGATAAGACTGTCCCAATTCACTTCCCATCAGGTCCAACAGGAACTGAGATAAGACTGTCCAAATTCACTTCCCATCAGGTCCAACGGGAACTGAGATAAGGCTGTCCCAATTCACTTCCCATCAGGTCCAACAGGAACTGAGATAAGACTGTCCAAATTCACTTCACAGCAGATCCAACAGGAACTGAGATAAGACTGTCCAAATTCACTTCACAGCAGGTCCAACAGGAACTGAGATAAGACTGTCCAAATTCACTTCTCATCAGGTCCAACAGGAACTGAGATAAGACTGTCCAAATTCACATCCCATCAGGTACAATAGGAACTGAGATAAGACTGTCCAAATTCACTTCCCATCAGGTCCAACGGGAACTGAGATAAGACTGTCCCAATTCACTTCCCATCAGGTCCAACAGGAACTGAGATAAGACTGTCCAAATTCACTTCCCATCAGGTCCAATAGGAACTGAGATAAGACTGTCCAAATTCACTTCCCATCAGGTCCAGCAGGAACTGAGATAAGACTGTCCAAATTCACTTCCCATCAGGTCCAATAGGAACTGAGATAACACTGTCCAAATTCATTTCCCATCAGGTCCAACGGGAACTGAGATAAGACTGTCCCAATTCACTTCCCATCAGGTCCAATAGGAACTGAGATAAGACTGTCCAAATTCACTTCCCATCAGGTCCAACAGGAACTGAAATAAGACTGTCCACATTCACTTCACAGCAGGTACAATACGAACTGAGATAAGACTGTCCACATTCACTTCTCATCAGGTCCGATAGGAACTGAGATAAGACTGTCCACATTCACTTTGCATCAAGTCCAATAGGAACTGAGATAGGACTGTCCAAATTCACTTCCCATCAGGTCCAATAGGAACTGAGATAAGACTGTCCAAATTCACTTCACAGCAGGTCCAACAGGAACTGAGATAAGACTGTCCACATTCACTTCTCATCGGGTCCGATAGGAACTGAGATAAGACTGTCCAAATTCACTTCTCATCAGGTCAAATAGGAACTGAGATAAGACTGTCCAAATTCACTTCCCATCAGGTCCAACAGGAACTGAGACAAGACTGTCCAAATTCACTTCACAGCAGGTCCAACGGGAACTGAGATAAGACTGTCCAAATTCACTTCCCATCAGGTCCAACAGGAACTGAGATAAGACGGTCCCAATTCACTTCCCATCAGGTCCAACAGGAACTGAGATAAGACTGTCCAAATTCACTTCCCATCAGGTCCAACAGGTACTGAGATAAGACTGTCCAAATTCACTTCCCATCAGGTCCAATAGGAACTGAGATAAGACTGTCCAAATTCACTTCACAGCAGGTCCAATAGGAACTGAGATAAGACTGTCCAAATTCACTTCCCATCAGGTCCAACAGGAACTGAGATAAGACTGACCAAATTCACTTCCCATCAGGTCCAACAGGTACTGAGATAAGTCTGTCCAAATTCACTTCACAGCAGGTCCAATAGGAACTGAGATAAGACTGTTCAAATTCACTTCTCATCAGGTCCAACAGGAACTGAGATAAGACTGTCCAAATTCACTTCCCATCAGGTCCAATAGGAACTGAGATAAGACTGTCCCAATTCACTTCCCATCAGGTCCAACAGGAACTGAGATAAGACTGTCCCAATTCAATTCCCATCAGGTCCAACAGGAACTGAGATAAGACTGTCCAAATTCACTTCCCATCAGGTCCAACAGGAACTGAGATAAGACTGTCCAAATTCACTTCGCATCAAGTCCAATAGGAACTGAGACAAGACTGTCCAAATTCACTTCCCATCAGGTCCAATAGGAACTGAGATAAGACTGTCCAAATTCACTTCACAGCAGGTCCAACAGGAACTGAGATAAGACTGTCCAAATTCACTTCCTATCAGGTCCAATAGAAACTGAGATAAGACTGTCCACATTCATTTCACATCAGGTCCAATAGGAACTGAGATAAGACTGTCCACATTCACTTCACAGCAGGTCCAATAGGAACTGAGACAAGACTGTCCAAATTCACTTCCCATCAGGTCCAATAGGAACTGAGATAAGACTGTCCCAATTCACTTCACATCAGGTCCAATAGGAACTGAGATAAGACTGTCCAAATTCACTTCAAATCAAGTCCAATAGAAACTGAGATAAGACTGTCCAAATTCACTTCACATCAGGTCCAATAGGAACTGAGATAAGACTGTCCAAATTCACTTCACATCAGGTCCAATAGGAACTGAGATAAGACTGTCCAAATTCACTTCAAATCAAGTCCAATAGGAACTGAGATAAGACTGTCCAAATTCACTTCACAGCAGGTCCAATAGAAACTGACATAAGACTGTCCAAATTCACTTCTCATCAGGTCCAATAGGAACTGAGATAAGACTGTCCAAATTCACTTCAAATCAAGTCCAATAGGAACTGAGATAAGACTGTCCAAATTCACTTCACATCAAGTCCAATAGGAACTGAGATTAGACTGTCCAAATTCACTTCTCATCAGGTCCAAAAGGTACTGAGATAAGACTGTCCAAATTCACTTCACAGCAGGTCCAATAGAAACTGACATAAGACTGTCCAAATTCACTTCTCATCAGGTCCAAAAGGTACTGAGATAAGACTGTCCAAATTCACTTCAAATCAAGTCCAATAGGAACTGAGATAAGACTGTCCAAATTCACTTCACATCAGGTCCAATAGGAACTGAGATAAGACTGTCCAAATTCACTTCACATCAGGTCCAATAGGAACTGAGATAAGACTGTCCAAATTCACTTCCCATCAGGTCCAATAGGAACTGAGATAAGACTGTCCACATTCACTTCTCATCAGGTCCAAAAGGTACTGAGATAAGACTGTCCAAATTCACTTCAAATCAAGTCCGATAGGAACTGAGATAAGACTGTCCAAATTCACTTCACATCAGGTCCAATAGAAACTGAGATAAGACTGTCCAAATTCACTTCACATCAGGTCCAATAGGAACTGAGATAAGACTGTCCAAATTCACTTCTCATCAGGTCCAAAAGGTACTGAGATAAGACTGTCCAAATTCACTTCACATCAAGTCCAATAGGAACTGAGATAAGACTGTCCACATTCACTTCTCATCAGGTTCAACAGCAGAGAGAGGAGACTTTCAAACTCCTCAGTCTGTGCTGGATTCAAACCCCGGTCCCGGGGATAAAGCCAAGTGTTCTAGTTCCTATCTCTATATTTAATATTAGGTATAGATATTATTTTTTGCTGATTTATATGTACGGTTTTATTTTCATTCCAATCTTGCCACCAGCCAATAGAAATGCTAATCGAGTTTACAATGCCCAGCAATAAAACCCTATTAGATTTGGCATCATGCTGCTGAATTAATTGCTACCAGGAGAATATTTCAATTTCTGATCCACTTCCAATTTCATGCTCGTCCTTTTATTCTGCCTGAGTGCCAGCAAACTGCAACCACACACCAGTGGCTATGACCGCACGCCCTCCAGAAAAGATTGCTTCAAGACAAAAGCAAGAGATTGGCTGCCAATGGCACTAATATCGTTCTGAATTGGATTCCAGTTTGAGGGAACAAGAGTTCTGATGCTATCGCATTAAAGGTTTGAATAGCAGGTCATGGAAATTTCTCCAATACATCCAGGGTACCCTGTGCGCTGGCAAATTAATGTTAAAATGCACATTTAAGGGGGATTTAGCTGTCCTCTTTATTCAAATGGCACAGGCTTTTGGAACATCTGCATACCAAAATTCCACAAACATTGGCCTTAGGAAGCAGGGTGATTCTGCCACACTGATGTGTCTTTCCAGCTAACTTACCTGATTTACATAATGGAGAAGGGCAGTAGGGCAGTCGTTGGCACAATCACATCACAGCACGTGGCCCTATGAATTACTAAAACCTGTGCTTCCAAAAACATGAAATTCCACAATGGAAGGTCTTATTGTAGCACATCACTGCCTCGCTAACAGTGGAAATCGCACCATATTGGCCAACACAGCAGATCAAAAGTTGATATGTCACAGCAGTCTACTCCAAGAATTGTGCTTGCCTTACAAACCCCGAATCCAGGAAAGTGTTTGTCTGAAGTCATCTAAAGCCTGGGCAGCCTTAACAACACTCTGCCAAGAACTCAAGTACGGTTTGTTTTACATAAAACAGCAGGCACTAAATCAGAACCTGTTCTTGGATTGCTACAAGGTACCGTCCGTTTGACTCAAAACACAGACTGAAGTTTGCAGGGCTTGCTATGCTATTCTTTACAGCAGTTTCACTTTGTTGAACTCACAAGAGAAGTAGACTAAAAACATAGAACCCGTCAACAATATTTAATGGATTAAAGTTACATTTATTTTTCGGCCAGAAATCCAAAACTAGCAAAAAGTGCCAACCGATGAAATGAATTCCGTTTTGCTCCTTACTATTAAACATTCGAACTGTCTCAAACTGCCAGAGTTTGTTTTGTTGCTGCACTAAGGCTGATAATTCAGATTTCTCAGCAAGAATTCGAATATAAACCAGCCTTCAGAAAATGTTGCTCATTTTAAAAGAGAGCTCTGTTTGAAAGCTACAGTGTTTCTATGAGCTTGTGCGCTCAGGCACTTGCCTATCCTGAGACAAAGGGGTGGGTGTTAACCGGGAGTGGGCTTCCAGTAGGACACCGTGCAGGCCAGCTTATTCCGTCCCGCCAGCGACAGCAGGAGGCCTTCTGGGATAATGATCCGCAGGCCACAATCCAATGCCGCCAGGTGAGAGGAGGGCTCAGACTGGCATCACCTCCCGAACACCTGCCCGCCCACTCGCACTACATGGCGGGAAGGGGATACGGGAGAGTCTCAGGGGAGGGAAGGTGGGGGGGGTTCGGGCAGGGGTGGGGATTAGGGTGTGAAGGTGGGGCGTTAGAAAGAAAAAGAAAAATGACTTGCATTTCTATAGTGCCTTTCAGCACCTCAGGACGTCCCAAAGTGCTTTACAGCCAATGAAGAACTTTTAAAGTGCAGTCACTGTTGTAATGTAGGTTAGGGGCTGGGGAGGGGGACACGGAAGGGGGATATGGGAAGGGATTACAGGAGGGTCTTGGGGAGTGAGAGTGGGGGGTTCGGCAGGGGAGGTGGATTTGGGAGGGGGATACGGGAGGGAAGTGTGGGGTTAGTGACAGGGAGGGGGATATGGGAGGGGAATACAGGCAGAGGTCTCGCAGAGGGAAAGTGGGGGGTTCGGGCAGGGGAGGGGGATATGGGAGGGTCTTGGAGAGGGGAAGTGGGGGGTTCAGGCAGGGGAGGGGGATATGGGAGGGTCTTGGAGAGGGGAAGTGAGGGGTTCAGGCAGGGGAGGGGGATATGGGAGGGTCTTGGAGAGGGGAAGTGAGGGGTTCAGGCAGGGGAGGGGGATATGGGAGGGTCTTGGAGAGGGGAAGTGAGGGGTTCAGGCAGGGGAGGGGGATATGGGAGGGTCTTGGAGAGGGGAAGTGGGGGGTTCGGGCAGGGGAGGGGGATATGGGAGGGTCTTGGAGAGGGAAAGTGGGGGGTTCGGGCAGGGGAGGGGGATATGGGAGGGTCTTGGAGAGGGGAAGTGGGGGGTTCGGGCAGGGGAGGGGGATATGGGAGGGTCTTGGAGAGGGGAAGTGGGGGGTTCGGGCAGGGGAGGGGGATATGGGAGGGTCTTGGAGAGGGGAAGTGGGGGGTTCGGGCAGGGGAGGGGGATATGGGAGGGTCTCGGAGAGGGGAAGTGGGGGGTTCGGGCAGGGGAGGGGGATATGGGAGGGTCTCGGAGAGGGGAAGTGGGGGGTTCGGGCAGGGGAGGGGGATATGGGAGGGTCTTGGAGAGGGGAAGTGGGGGGTTCGGGCAGGGGAGGGGGATATGGGAGGGTCTCGGAGAGGGGAAGTGGGGGGTTCGGGCAGGGGAGGGGGATATGGGAGGGTCTCGGAGAGGGGAAGTGGGGGGGTTCGGGCAGGGGAGGGGGATATGGGAGGGTCGTGGAGAGGGGAAGTGGGGGGTTCGGGCAAGGGAGGGGGATATGGGAGGGTCCTGGAGAGGGGAAGTGGGGGGTTCGGGCAGGGGAGGGGGATATGGGAGGGTCGTGGAGAGGGGAAGTGGCGGGTTCGGGCATGGGAGGGGGATATGGGAGGGTCCTGGAGAGGGGAAGTGGGGGGTTCGGGCAAGGGAGGGGGATATGGGAGGGTCTCGGAGAGGGGAAGTGGGGGGGTTCGGGCAGGGGAGGGGGCTATGGGAGGGTCATGGAGAGGGGAAGTGGCGGGTTCGGGCATGGGAGGGGGATATGGGCGGGTCTCGGAGAGGGGATGTGGGGGGCTCGGGCAGGGGAGGGTCTCGGAGAGGGGAAGTGGGGGGTTCGAGCAGGGGAGGGGGTTATGGGAGGGTCTCGGAGAGGGGAAGTGTGGGGTTCGGGCAGGGGAGGGGGATATGGGAGGGTCCCGGAGAGGGTATGTGGGGGATTCGGGCAGGGGAGGGTCTCGGAGAGGGGAAGTGGGGGTTTTGGGCAGGGGAGGGTCTCGGAGAGGGGAAGTGGGGGGTTTGGGCAGGGGAGGGTCGCAGAGAGGGGATGTGGGGGTTTCAGGCAGGGGAGGGGGATATAAGAGGGTCTCGGAGAGGGGATGTGGGGGATTCGGGCAGGGGAGGGTCTCGGAGAGGGGATGTGGGGGATTCGGGCAGGGGAGAGTCTCGGAGAGGGGATGTGGGGGATTCGGGCAGGGGAGGGTCTCGGAGAGGGGATGTGGGGGATTCGGGCAGGGGAGGGTCTCGGAGAGGGGATGTGGGGGATTCGGGCAGGGGAGGGTCTCGGAGAGGGGATGTGGGGGATTCGGGCAGGGGAGGGTCTCGGAGAGGGGATGTGGGGGATTCGGGCAGGGGAGGGCCTCGGAGAGGGGATGTGGGGGATTCGGGCAGGGGAAGCCACACTCCTGCTTCTGGTTTCAGGAAGGAAAGTTTCTTTCTTCCTTCCCGCCAGTTTCACTCAGCAGGAAAGCCGCGATTGTTTCCCCACACAAACGCAATCGGGGTCCAATAGATGTGCTGGGACACTGATCTGCACACAATCACGAGGCCCCTGCCTGCTTTATGTGGGACCCTCAGCTGCTCACAGAATCCTACAGGTTAGGATCACTGGTGGCAGGATTGGGTGCTGTCCACGGGGAAGTAACCGCCCCGGTTTCCGCTAGGCGGGTAGGGTTACAAAGCTTTCAAACTATGCTGAAATCCAGGCTTAAAAGTGATAAGCCGGGGCCATTTAGTGTGACATACAGAATGTACACATATTAATCTAAGAACCACGAATACATGCAGCAATATGCTGAGATACTTGAGCTTTGCTTACTGTACTACTCCATGACTATGTTAAAACACAGGCAGATCTGTGGATTTGTTAAATTAAAGGAGAATACTTATCATTTTAGAGAAGATAAAAAGTAGGAGAGTTTTGAAATTTGTTCAGTATTTTTGGAACACAATCACCTGACTCATATTACAGTAATATCACAGAATGCTCCGGAGCAACAACATAGCCGTGTGTTGAATGGTAATATTGAGTTAAAAACCAATTCCCAATGATTGCATCACCCCCAGATGATTTGCAATGACAGGCATGTGATGGCAATCACTCGCCTCCAGTCACCACTGCCTCTCAAACTGCCTCGGGTTTTTATTCTTTATTTGGTCTTCAAGCTTCAGCAATCACAGACAGGTTACAAAACATCACATCCACAGGCCACGTACACAGATCAACCTACAAACATCTTCGTTTTAGTTTTGAAATTACGACATGTCATAACCTTGTTCCACCAAAGGATATTCTGACAAAAAATGGTTCATTTTCCTTTCAGTGACTCACTCCCCCACTCCAGACCAGCTGGAGTGAAAGATGAACAGTTCGACATGAAGTGGGGTCAGACTGTAAAACTAACCACACTTAAAACAGCAGCACTGGCAGGGCGTCGAGTCTATGACAACTAGTCTAGATAGCTGGTCCATAACTAGTCTATGAGATCTAATCTGACAGCGAGTCTATGAGAACTAGTCAATGAGAACTCGTCTAACAGCTAGTCTATAATAACTAGACTAGGAAAGCTAGGGCTAGAAATTCATGTAAACACCACCACTCCGTAGCGCCATGAAATAGCGATAAAATGGCGGCGGCCGCTCTTTCACCAGCTGGTGGCGGGTCCTGTGGCAGCCACCATATTGCTCTCCCTGTTTGCGCTGCCGGTAACTGGCAGTGCCCTGTAAAAAAAAATGGCAGCATGTGTGACGTCAGTTGGCATGCAACGCCAATTTAACGTCACCAACGCGATCTTCGACCCTAGCGCTGAATTCAGCGCTGGGTCCTAAGCACACCAGGTTAGCCTGGCGGGAAAGCAGGCTGGCAGTGGTGATGTCTGCAGCTCTTAAAGGGACACACACATCATTCAGGTATGTTTGAATTTAAGGGTTTGGACTGTTTTTTTTTATTTTATTGAAGTGGTGGCATGCTGCAATAGATGTAAAAAACATTTTAAGTGTGTAGGGAGTGCTGCTGGATGCTTGCAAGGGCTCGGATGGTAAATGAAGGCCTTTGAGAAGACAGAACATGCTGCTAATACTCAGCAGGTGCTCAACATCCGTGGGGAGAAAAACAGAGTTCACGTTTCAGGTCAACATGCTGCCTGACCAACTGAGTATTTGCAGCATTTTATGCTGTCATTTCACATTTACAGCATCCTCTTGCAGAGGGAAAAGGAAGATGTAGAAGAGGAAGACACAGAAGAGGAAGACGCAGAAGAGGAGGAATCAGACTGAAGGATACATCCCAGACAGCCCCTTTGTGGCCGGGATATCCAGGATGGAATCATCCACCTGCGGTCCCACTGGCTGGGCAAGCTGCCTCTTCTTGTTGACCCACTGGCTGGGCAGACTGCATTTTTCGGGTGTGTGAAATGAGGAAGTCACAAGGGTAGAGTTGTGCTAACAGGAAGGTGGGAAAGCAAGAGGTGCATGCAGGAAGGAGGGTAACGTACGAGGATACCCACATCTTGTATCCTTTCAGACCCACCGCTGGCCAGGGGCTCAACCATGCCCTTGCCAAGAATGGCCTGCACCGTCTCCTCCAAGGGGTTCAGGTGAGGCTAGGAATGGGAGATGTGCCTCATCATTGGTGCAGATTGTTGGTAGGTGAGTGATTGGGGGTTGTGCATTGAGCAGTGTGTGAGGCTAGTGGTGCAGTTGGTAGGAGACGGCTTTTGAAGATGCATTCAATGACCTTGACCAGGTCTGAGGTCATGAAGCTTCTTTGGGCACTGGAACCAGGTAGTGGGGGCGACCATGGCTTTGGTAATGTACTCCCACATCGTTCTTTCTGGAGGGCCTCCTAGCCCCTATTGGTAGAGGGCCACTCTTGTAGTGTTGACCCCCTGCACAAAGCTGGAGTGCTGCGTGTGAGACCCTCCGTGCCCCTTCCCTGGCTTGCTGAGCCATTTGTGTTAGTGCTGAGGCAGTTTTCCCAGTTGTTGAGGTTAGGAAGGTAATTCAGCTTTAACAGCTGAATATGCAGATTTGGAACTTCTTTTAAATATTGAATATTTCTTAAAAGGCAGAAAGGACTGAAAAATGTATTGATTCACTGCATTTTATTTTGTATTGCTTCAGTGTGCATGGCCCCTTTAATTCTCAGACCTCTTCATTTTCCACAATTCCCTGCGAGCTCCACAGCTTTGCTCCCAGAGGCTGTGGGAAGCTGCAGCTCCAGACCTGGACAGGAACTTCGTCCCGGATCCCTCCAGCAACGCCCCCAGGACAGTGTTACACCGAGGATGAGCGCTGCGCCACCTATCTCCACATCCCCCAGACAAATTTCACTCGCTTAGCGTTGCCACCATTTCCAGCAGCTCCGGCAACTTTGCTGGTGAACATGAATTTTCCCCCCACAGTCTATGAGAACTAGTCTATGACAGCTAGGGGTGAAATTCGATTCGGCCCGAAAATGGGCCGGTTTAAAGTGGGGCAGGCAGCATGCAAAATTCGTGCTGCCTGATCACTTACATGATTGAAGCACTGCTGATTGGCTTAGCGCTGAAGAGGGAGGCCAATATCAGGTGCAGTCTACTGGCCAATAAAATTTTGCCTAGGCAGCCTGCACTACTTAAAGGGGAGATGCTTTTTTGCAGAAGCACCTCATTGTCACTCTGGATGCAGCCATGGCTCTACAGGAAAGAGAAAGGGCAAGGAGATTCTCAGATGCAGCACTGGAGGCCTTGGTCCTGGGGGTGCACAGAAGAAGTCAGGTCCTCTACCCACAGGGGGGCAGGAGGCCTTCCAGGCAGCCCGCCAGAAGGCAGTGGGTGGAGATAGCAGAAGCTGTCAGTGCCACGTGTGTTGCTCCCAGGAACTGGACCCAGCACCGCCAAAAGTTTAATGACCTCGCACGAGTGGCCAAAGTCAATTAATTCATCTTCATATGCCTCAGTCACTGCTCAATGCAACACACCCCAATCACTCACCTGCCGACAACCTCTAGCAATCACAACTCACACCTTTCAATCATAGCTTCACCTCACCCTCGCACACTTATCACTGCTGCAAGCCTCACACCCACATGTCACACCTTGCACACACTGCCAGATATTCAACTATGACAGGCACATCACCCAAACACATTGCAACACACTCACTGGCTCACTTCCCTTTCTCTTGCAGGCCAAGGTGGCACAGAACAGAGGTGAGCAACATCAGAGAGGTGGAAGGGAAGCAAGTCTTCAGAATCTAACTGAGCTGGAGGAGATGGTGCTGGAAATAATTGGAGGGGCCATCACTGAGGCTGTGGCGAGTGGCGAGGTTGAAAGCATTGCTGATGTCGGTATGCTCATACCAAATCCTTCTTCTCATATCCCATTCCCCCTCATGGCACAATCTCTTCTCACTTACAAGCTGCTGATGGTGTAAGCATGCTTTCCCCACCTCCCCTTACTACAACCCGACCCTGTGCCTTTCTGCTTTCAGATACCCAAGAACCGCCAGCAGCCCAGCTTGTCACCAATTTAGTAGAGCAGGGGAGTGAAGAAGAGACACCGTCACTCGATCTGACACTCCCAGGCACCAGCTCAGAAAATGGCACTGCGCGTACTTTAGAGGGCAGTATAGAGGCGGGATCTGCATGTGGTGAGTCACTGGGCACGAGTGGCCTACAGCCAGGCCAGGGAAAAAGGGTAGCACAGGTGCCAGCTCCCCGGAGGGCGAGTTCGTAAACGAGTTCTGCTGCACAGGACTCAGATGATAACTTCGATGGGGTGGCCTTCAGAAGAAGGGTGATGGGCATGCACATAGAAATGCTTGGTGGAAGGGCAGGCCTGCAAGAGAGCCTATTGTCATTGTCAAGGAGCATGAGGGAGTCCGACTCCAACATAGCATGGGGCTTTGTGTGGAGCTTGGAGCCCATGATTTCCAGGATGGAAGTGATGGACAACTCCATTAGAGCACTTGTGGACCCAACCATGATGCTGGGTCTGATGAGCGATGTCGCAGCTTCCATTGCAGCACAAGCGGAAGCAACCCAATGTCTCAGTGCTGCACTGGAAGCTCAGACTGAAGTCATGCAGGCTCAGCTTGCTGCCACGCAAGCTCAGACTGAGGCCATTGTGGCTGGGTTTACCAGTGTGGAAAGGGGCTTGTAGGGTGTCATAGCAGTCCAGCAATTTGTCCTCCAACAGATGGCTAGGATTGCTGAGGCACCACCCCGGGGGAGTGGCAGTGGCTCCGTGGAGCACGGACCTGCTGTCCTCTCTCAGGATGACAGCATTTGAGCTCCCACCACTGCCACTCCGCCAGTGCCCTTGCTGCTGCCTGTCAACTAGCCAGCCCAGACTGCTGCTGCCCATGTCGAGGTGATGCAGTCTACAGCTGAACCTTCTAGGCCCAGAGATGCTCAAGATCATCCTCCAAGGCCATCTGCAGTCTCCCCCATTGAAAGTCAGCAGCCTTCCGTCAGCCATGCAGCAGCCACTGGGGTAGCACTGCATTCGAGCACTAGAGTAGACAAAGGAACGCGAAAGGCAGACACTAAGGGAATGCACAAGGGTAATTAATTGACCTTGTTATGTAGTTTTGGATTCATTAATTTATAAATTATGTCTGGAATGTTTGTTTTGTTGTGGCTGTCATTTCAGCTTTCTGCCCCAGAGGGCGCTGTGATGTTCTGTGACAGAGGGATGGTAAGTTGGGGAAGTGGTGAGCAGCGGGGTTCTGGGTTTCGTTCAGGGCAACCGGATTCTGATGAGGCGCTCACAGACAGCCCATCCAGAACGGTGATCTGCTGCCTGCCTCCTCCCTTCCTCCTCCTCCTCCTGATGTGGTCGCAGAACCCATGGTGGCAAGGGCTGCACCCTCGTGATGGCCAAGTTGTGGAAGATGCAGCAAACCACCACGAAATGGGACAGCAGCTCCGGCGAGTACTGGAGAGCTCCTCCCGAGCAGTCAAGGCAGCAGAACCGTTGCTTGAGCACCCTAATGGTCTGCTCGATGAGATTCCTCGTGGCAGCATGGCTCTCATTATATGAGTGCTGGCCACAACTGGTGGGGTTGCGGGGGGCGGGGGGGGGGGTCATCAGCCAGGTATACAGCAGATAGCCCTTGTCTCTGAGCAGCCACCCTCGGGTTAGACACGGTGGCTGGAAGATTGCTGGCACACTGGACTGGCGCAGGATGAAGGCATCATGACTGCTGCCAGGATACCGGGCATATTACCATCATAATGTGCCGGGCAAACCAACTGCACATTAAGTGAGTGGTGGCATTTGCGGTTGCAGTACATCTCAGGGTTGATATGCAGTGCCCGCAAAGCCATGTGTGTGCAGTTAATGGTGCTCTGCACTATGGGGAAGCCCGCTTTCCTGGCAAAGCCACATGCGCGCTCCTCCTGCTTCTCTCTCAGAGAAGACATTGGGCCTGAATTTGTAGTCAGAGGCTTCCTGCGGGGAGGTGCCTCGGGATCCACAGAGACTCGTGCTCCTGGGCCTCTACACGTAGACATGTGTAAAGGCCCATGTATCCCAGGGGTGCAGGTGGATCCTAAGCGCCCCGGGATCACGTGGGCCGGCCCAACCAATGAAAGAAGGGAATCCCCATTCATGCTTATGGGGATTCCGTACGGAACTGCCATCAGCGTGAATGGGGATCACATAAAAAACACATTTACATACTAAATAAATAAAAACAAAATTACATATTTAAAATTAATTAAAATACAATTTAATTAAACATTTAAAACAAAAATGGAAATTTTTGAAAAATAAATGTAAATGTTTTAAAGGGGCTAAAAATAAATGTAACTTATTTTACAGGCGTAAGGCCTGCTTTTACCAGGCGTAAGAATTTCACAGGCATTCGCTGGGCTGTAGTTGG
Organism: Somniosus microcephalus; assembly: GCF_052327205.1. Classification (NCBI taxonomy): domain Eukaryota; kingdom Metazoa; phylum Chordata; class Chondrichthyes; order Squaliformes; family Somniosidae; genus Somniosus; species Somniosus microcephalus. The sequence goes on along the minus strand of NC_140992.1, from coordinate 142,240,549 downwards.
GCAAATAGCCCAACTCTCCACCCGTGGATGCGCTTTCCCCAGGAATGGCTACGATTTGTCAGGAAGATTCTTGACAGATCGCAAGTTCTGGGTTTACGCGCGTGTGCGGGCGGAGATTTGGGCTAGTCTACGGAAAATATGGGCCAATGAAGTCCCTTCTCCGAGAGTACAGAGCTTCTGTGACCTCCCAATGCAGCGATGGATGGGGAACTGGGAGATTTTAGCTATGTCTCCTGCTCCAGACTGAAAGGATCCGGTGACGAAACCTTGAGGGCCACTGGCAGCACAGTGGTCGCCCTGCTCTGAGGCTGCAGGTCTGGTTCCAGGAGATGGTAGAGTGCTGTGACCACCTCCTTGGTGAAGCGGAGCCTCCGAATATACTGCTCCTGAAGGTAAGAAAAATGTTCTCAGAAGTCCCTTGGTTGGTAAGGCCTCCTGCTGAGAGCCCTTCTGTCCCTCCTCCCTCTGTGAGCAGCTTATCCTCTGCTTTGCTGCCTCTGCTCCATCTCCCTGTCATGCTCCAGCGTGAGGGGGACTGCAAGTAGAGCCCCCATGACTCGGAGCAAGTGGTCTGAGCAGAACCCTTGAAATCAGAAGCAAGGCCTTCTCCACTAGCAGCACCACTCCCTGTCACCTCACCAACTTTAAACAACTTTAGAAAGCTCCAAACAATTGCAAAAACGTACATAGAGCCAGTAGAAATCAAACAGCAAGTCACCTGCCAGTTGTTGCTGATCCTTCAAATACCATTGGTGGAGGCGGGGTGTCCCTCGTGCAACAGAATGCACGTTCAGTTATTCGTGTTTTGGAGAGGGTGTTGAATGGAGCGGAACATCCACAATGGTAGTAATGACAGAAAATGCTGGAAACACTCAGCAGGTCAGGCAGCACCGAGGAGAGAGAAACAGAGTCAATGTTTCGAGTCGAGGACCCTTCGTCAGAACTGGAAAAGGTTAGAGAAGAGATTTTTAAGCAGGGGCAGGAAGGAGGGGAGGAAAGAACAAAGGGAAGATCTGTGATAGGATTGAAGGCAGGAGAGATTGACTGACAATTTTAAAAAAAAATATTCCTTTCTCCTCAATGCTACCTGACCTGCTGAGTGTTTCCAGCATTTTCTGTTGTTATTTCGGATTTTCAGCATCCACAGTATTTTGCTATTCCAAAATGGTAGGTTGTGCGTCAAATCAGCGATGCACACTCATTGACCTCACAATCTGCTTCATTACCATTTTTCTAGTGAGCGCAGGCAACGGCCATGCTGCTGACCTGCCCAAAATAACAGTCACTGTGGGACGCACCGGAAGTGGGCGGAAGCGAGCCAGCCACCATTTTATTGCCGACACTGGCCATAACAGCCGGCACTAAGGTGCCGAATTTCACGGCCCTAGTCTATGAGAACTAAACTATGATATCTAGTCTATGAGAGCTAGTCCATGAGAATTCATCTACTTCAGATTGTCTATGACAACCAATCTTTGACAACCAGTCTTCGGCTGCTAGTCTACAACAGCTAGTTTATGACAACTAATCTATGAAAACTAGTTTATAACAGCTAGTCTATGAGAACTAGTCTACAACAAGTCTATGAGAACTAGTCCATGAGAACTAGTCTACAACAGCTAGTCTACGACAACTAGTTTATGATAACTAGTCTGTGACAGTTAGTCTATGACAGTTGAGCGTATGGGAACACCATCACCTCCAAGTTCCCATCCACGTCACACATCATCCTGACTTGGAAATATATCGCCGATCCTTCATCATCGTTGGGTCAGAATCCTGGAACTCCCCCCCTAACAGCACTGTGGGAGTACCTTCACCACATGGACTGCAGCGGTTCAAGGAGGCAGCTGACCACCACCTTCTCAAGGGCAATTAAGGATGGACAATAAATACTGGCCTTGCCAGCAACGCCCACATCTCATGAATGAATAAAAAAATAAGTTAGTCTACGACAGCTAGTCTATGACCTAGTGTATGAGAACTAGTCTATAAGAACTAGTCTACGAGAACTAATCTACGACAGCTAATCTATGTTATTCTTTTTCAAACTGTAGCTTCTTGGTAACTTCTCATCAGAAGACTGAGATTCTAGGTCCCAAAGTGAGAAGAAACATAGAAACATAGAAGATAGGAGCAGGAGTAGGCCATTCGGCCCTTTGAGCCTGCTCCGCCATTCAATGAGATCATGGCTGATCATCCAAATTCAGTACCCTGTCCCTGCCTTCTCCCCATATCCCTTGATCCCTTTAGCCTTAAGAAATATATCCAACTCTTTCTTGAATATACTTAATGAACTGGCCTCCACCGCCCTCTGTGGCAGAGAATTCCACAGGTTCACCACTCTCTGGGTGAAGAAATTCCTCCTCATTTCAGTCCTAAATGGCTTACCCCTTATCCTTAGACTATGGCCCCTGGTTCTGGACTCCCCGGCCATCAGAAACATCCTTCCTGCATCTAGTCTGTCCAGGCCTAATAGAATTTTATAGGTTTCGATGAGATCCCCTCTCAATCTTCTAAACTCCAGTGAGTATAAGCCCAATCGACACAATCTCTCCTCATACGTCATTCCTGCCATCCCAGGTATCAGCCTGGTGAATCTTCGCTGCACTCCTTCCATGGCAAGTACGTCCTTCCTCAGGTAAGGCGACCAAAACTGCACACAATACTCAAGGGGCAAACAGATTGGAGGTTTAAATACGTGGCTCAAAGAGTGGTGTGGAAGGAAGGGGTTTCCGTTCATGGGGCACTGGCACCAGTACTGGGGAAAGAGGGAGCTGTTCCATTGGGACGGGCTCCACTTAAACCGGGCTGGGACCAGTGTCCTGGTAAACTGAATAACTAGGGCAGTAGACAGGGCTTTAAAATAATGAAGAGGGGGTGGGAGGATTCAGGAAAGAGTAAACATTGGTGGGAGTTGTTTATAAGGGGAACCAGTGGATGTGGTGTATTTGGATTTTCAGAAGGCATTCAATAAGGTGCCACAGAAGAGTTTATTAAACAAAATTAGGGCTCATGGGATTGGGGATAATATACTAGCATGGATTGAGGATTGGTTAACGGATAGAAAACAGAGTGGGAATAAACAGGTCATTTTCGGGTTGGCAGGCTGTAACTAGTGGGGTACCGCAAGGATCAGTGCTTGGGCCTCAGCTATTCACAATCTACATCAATGATTTGGATGAGGGAACCAAATGTAATGGCCCAGAAATTCGGGTCGGGGGCTTCCCGCGGGTGCAAGCCCCCCGACCTGCACTTACCTTGCACACCGGCCGCTGAGCTGTGGGCCCCTGTGGAATTCCGATCCGGGGCCTGGTCCAGCTGCCAGCACACAGTGCTTGCGTATCCCAGGGGCGCAGTTAGTTCGAAGCATCCCCTGGGATCACGTGGGCCATGGAGAGCCAATCGGAGCAGGGAATGCTCCATTGCTAAGTCTGACAGGAAGTGCTGTCAAACTTAGAAATACTATAAGCCCCAAAACATTACTGTTTCTTCAAATACATTTTTTTTAAATCACATTTTTAAAATAAACTATAAATTACATGAAATAACTATTTTAAACAATAAGTTAAATGTTTGAAAAAAATAATTCTATTTTCTAACGGGGCTAAAAATAAACTTACCTTTCTTTAAAGTATTTAAAAATAATAAACCTGTTAATCCCTTTGGAGATTCTTTGCGTCCTCCTCACAATTTGCTTTCCCACCTATCTTTGTATCATCAGCAAATTTGGCTACATTACACTCAGCCCCTTCATCCAAGTCATTAATATAGATTGTAATAGTTGAAGCCACAGCACTGATCCCTGCGGCACCCCACTAGTTACAGTTTGCCAACCTGAAAATGACACATTTATCCTGACTGTCTGTTTTCTGTTAGTTAGCCAATTCTCTCTATCGTCTTTCCCACACGAAATGGAGGTGGGAGATTGATGCAATTTTAACTCAATTGGCCAATTGATTTCCAACATGTAGGAAGCCTTTGCAAATGGGTTTCTCATGACTGAAAGTCCCCTCCGATGACATCATCATTGCTGCTGCATTTAAGGTCCACAGCAAGCCTTGCTTCTTCTGCAGACTGCCAAGCTTTCTCCATTTGATGGCACAGGAACCTGCAGGAACAATGGCCAGCGGGAGGCCAAGAGCAGCTCCTAAGTTTGACAAGGCAGCACTACAGGCATTGGTGCATGGGGCTAGGGCCCACAGGGAGGTCCTGTTCCCTTCATCAGGGAGGAAGAGGCCTCCCAGTCAGACCAAGGCTGTGTGGCTACAGGTGGCTGGGGAGGTCAACTCCTTGGGGCTCACACGGCACACCTGGATGCAGTGCAGGAAAAGATTCCATGACTTTCAACGCACTGGAAAAGTAAGTATAAAGTTCCCATCACCCTCAATGTGATCCCCATTGCCTTTCCTCACCAGCACTCAGCTTTAGCAATCTCTTCCTCCACATCCTACTTGACACTCACAACCATGCACCCTTACCCATTCCCTCTCTCTCTATGCTCACAATCACATAACTATTCCACCATGCAGCCCTCACACTCCCTATCACTCTGGTGCTTTGAACACAACTGACAACACACAGGGAGGGCCCTTGGTCTTGCAACCTCACTCCATTTTTGTCTCCTTCTAAGTATCTATGCTATGCAATCTCTACACTCACTCCTTCATTCTCACTCAACCTCCACTTGTCTCCCTCATTGCAGGAAAAGAGAGCTCACAATAAAAGGGAAAGAGCCAGGACAGGAGGAGGCCCACCATCATTAGCCCAGCTCACCCCCTGGGAGGAAGCCACCCTGGAAATTGTCGGGGTTGAAAAAGATGCGCACGTTGGGGACGGACAGACGGGTGCCTCACAGCAAGCTGGTGACAGAATAGTTTTCCATCTCTCTCATTGACATTGCATGAGTCGCTGATAATGATTCTGAAGCTATAACAGATGGACTTATGATAATCTGCAATATGTAATGTGCATGTAACCTTGACCTCACATCTCTAAATCTTTCCTTCACTCCCCCACAGGACCATCGAGAGCCCCCGTCCCCACTGTCCAGGAGGAAGAGCCTGAGCTTCCAGACTCCTCAGAGGAATCTGCAACCTCTGAGGGTGCAGCGTCAGCAGAAATAAGCGCACCCAGCACCAGCGCAGACACTCACACCTCGGTGGGACCTTCGGGACATAGAGTAGTATTGTCACCTGGTGTATCACAGCTCACAAGTTAGCATCAGCAGATTGTGGAGACAGGGACAGCAGTGGAGAGTCCTCGTCGGAGAGCGCAGGACTCTGCCAGCTCAGCTCAGCTGCATGTCGACCCTCTGCCTCTGGGTCCATCCATAAGATCAGAGGTGATGGAACTCGATGCACAGATGCAGGAGTCTCTGGCAGCTTTTGTCTCTAGGGTCGCTGCGAGTGTGGAGCGAATGGAGGAGTCCATAGCGAACATGAGCAGAGCCTTTGTGGAGTCATTGGCGCATGAGCACATCAACATGGAAAGGATGTCTACCTACGTGGAAATGATTGCTGCCTCCATGGTAAGGCTGGCTATGGTAGAGTAGAGGAGGGCTACGGCCAAGGAGGAGGTTAGTCGCCTGGGTATGGAAAACATGGTGAGAGTTCAGAATAGAGTGACATCTCTTGAGGAGCGATGGGCATCTATTGAACAGAGAAACCAGACCTTCATGGAAGTCCTTCTGAGTAGGACTGCCATTGCAGATACGGGTCCCCATGGCCCCCCTGATGTGCAGCAAGGTGCTCTCCAGCCACTTGCAGGCATGGAGGGGGAGCTGACCCATGAGAGGGAGGTTGGTGGCAGACCTCAAGGAAGTGGGGGTTCCTCTCCAGGCGCTCACACTTCCATGCCACTGCAGAGCCCTCGGTCAGAGCCCCACCAAAGTCCACCCAAGTGAGATAGATATCTCAACCCCTGCACAGCCACAGGAGCAGCAGACTGCTGACGAGCCCTCACAGGCTCGTCACCCCAGAGGACGCCCGCCAAAGGTGTTGAGACAGGAGCAGCAGGAAAGTGAGCAAGGGGCCTCCACATCTGCTGAAGCCACAGGGGAACCACGACGTAGGAGCACGCGTAAGAGGAAAATAAAGCACAAGTAGTCACAAGGGTAGTCACTTGGGTGAAGTTTTATGTATTGTTAAAAAAAGCCATCAGATGAATTCTGTCAATAAAAAGTCTGATGGCTGCTGCTGTATTTGTGGTGTGTGTCATTTCGCAAATGGGACTTTCACATTGAGGGCTTAGGATTACAGGAAACTTTCTGGTATCCGGCACTGATGGGACCGAGCTGGTGCCGTACCATCAAAACTGCCGTAGAAACCAGCGCTAATGTTAAAACATACGGAGCTTTTGAGCTCCGTGTGAATCAACAAACCCTGTTGCTTAGCAACAGCTTCAAAACAGTCGGCCGCAGCTTAAAAGCGTCTCTGAAGCTAAGCAACAGCTTCAGCTAGACCTTGCAGAGCCTGACTGGAAAAAAAAGCAACAAGAAGTAAAAAAACTTATAGGAAACGGCTTCTGAATTTTGCCGGTAGATAGAGCTTTCCAGACATTTAACCTCCGGTTAAACGAAAGTTTCCTGTACTTGCAATTGTCAGTATGCTGGACAAATAGCTAGGAATCCGCAGGGTCTTGGCCATTGTCGATGCTCAGGTAAGAAGCTGCGAGGCAAAAGTGCTTGATTGGCTAGGCTAAGCAAATCTGGCCAGGATGAATGCGTTCCTTGCATCCTGGGCAGCAATGTTCTGGCGTAAGGCTGCCGCTGGTTGTTGGTTCTCTGCAGGATGGTCGTTTTTGCCCTCCTCCTCCTCCTCCTCATCATCATCATCACCTGAGGAGGGTACGTGAGGAGCCACTTGGTCCTCAGGAATCTGCAAGCCACGACACTGTGCCATGTTGTGAAGTGCACAGCAAACCACGACGATTCTGGAGACCCTGGCTGCTGAGTACTGTAGGGCTCCACCTGATCTATCCAGGCATCTGAAGCGCATCTTCAGCAAACCGATGGTTTGCTCGATAATGGATCTGGTGGAAATGTGGCTGGAGTTGTAGCGCTCCTCAGCTTCGTTGGCTGGCCTCCTCAACAGCGTCATTAGCCAAGTCCTCAGGGGATAGCCCCTGTCTCCAAGTAGACATCCGTGAAGTTGGTCTGGCGGCCTGAATAGCGGAGGCACACTAGACTGGTGCAGTATGAAGGAGTCATGGCAACTGCCAGGGTAAATGACACAAACATGCAAAATCTCCTTTTTGTGGTCACACACCAGCTGAACGTTAAGGGAGTGGAAGCCCTTGCGGTTGACAAAAATTGTGATGGGGTGCCCTAAGGGCCACGTGTGTGCAGTCAACGACGCCCTGCACCCTTGGAAAGTCTGCAAGATGAGCTATTGCAACCGCTCGCGCCGTCACACTTGAAAGATCCTTGGTGAAATGGATGTGATTGTGCGCGAGGGCAAAGAGGGCATCGGTTACCTGCGTCATGCAAGTGTGTGCGGCCGCCTGGGAAATGCCGCTGATGTCTGCTGATGGTCCCTGGAATGAGCCTGAGGGAAAAAAGTTGAGTGCGGTGGTGACTTTGATGGCCACTGGTAAGGAGTGTCCACCTGGTCCTCTGGGCAGCAGGTCTTGCTGTAGCATTGCGCAGATGTCAGTCACTACCTCTCGCGAAAGTCGGAGCTGCCTTTGGCACTGCTGCTCAGTCATGTTGAGGTAGTTGACCCTGTGTCTGTAGACCCTGTTTGGTAGGTATCTCCTGCGCCGACGGGCTTCCAGGCGCTGGCCCCTTCTGGCCTGTGCTGCCTCAGGTGGGTGAGCATATAACTAGGGCTGTAGAGAGGGCTTTAAACTAATTAGTGGGGGGGGGAGATTTCTAGCGAGCAAATAATAAAAATGACTACGGAGAAGGTCATAGACTTAGGTAGCAGTGGGGGAATTAAAAAACAGAGCATGTCAGGAAGAGACAGAAGGTATGGAGTAAAAGGTAAAGTAGTAAAAGGGGAAAAAGCAGGAACTAAGTGTCACAAAACATATTTGAAAGTTCTTTATCTGAATGCACGTAGCATTCGTAACAAAATGGACGAGTTAACGGCACAAATAACTACATATGGGTATGATCTTGTGGCCATTACAGAAACATGGCTGCAGGGTGACCATGACTGGGAATTAAATATACCAGGTTATTTAACAATCAGGAAGGACAGGCAGGAAGGAAGGGGAGGTGGGGTGGCTGTGTTAATAAAGGAAGTAATCACTGTAATACAGAGAAATGATATTGGGTCAAAGGATCAGGATAGTGAAACAGTTTGGGTGGAGATACGGAATAATAAGGGGAAAAAAATACTAGTGGGCGTAGTCTATAGGTCTCCGAACAGTTGCAACTCTGTTGGACGGAGTATTAATCAGGAAATAGTTGAGGCTTGTAATAAGGGAACAGCTATAATTATGGGGGATTTTAACTATCATATTAACTGGACAAATCAAATTGGGCAGGGCAGCCTTGAGGATGAGTTCATTGAGTGTATTAGGGATGGGTTTCTTGAGCAGTATGTAACTGAACCGACCAGGGGGCAAGCAACCTTAGATTTGGTCCTGTGTAATGAGACAGGATTAATTAAAAATATCCTAGTAATGGATCCCCTTGGAATGAGTGACCATAACATGGTTGAATTCCATATTCAATTAGAGGGTGAGAAGGTTGGATCTCAAACAAGCGTGCTGAGCTTGAATAAAGGAGACTATGAAGGTATGAGAGTGGACTGGGAAAGTAGGTTAAAGGGTAAGATGGTACATGATCAGTGGTGTACATTTAAGGAGTTATTTTACAACTTCCAAAAAAAATATATCCCACTGAGGAAAAAAGGGTGTAAAAGAAAAGATAGCCATCCGTGGCTAAGTAAAGTAATTAAGGATAGTATCCGACTAAAAACAAGGGCATATAAGGTAGCCAAATCTAGTGGGAGGATAGAAGATTGGGAAGTCTTTAAAAGACAGCAAAAAATAACTAAAAGATTGATTAAGAAAGGGAAGATAGATTATGAAAGTAAATTAGCAAAAAATATAAAAACAGATAGCAAAAGTTTCTATAGTTATACAAAAAGAAAAAGAGTGGCTAAAGTAAATGTTGGTCCCTTAGAGGATGAGACTGGGAAATTAATGGTGGGAAACATGGAGATGGCAAAAATGCTGAACAATTATTTTGTATCAGTCTTTACGCAGGCTCGATGGGCCGAAATGGCCTCTATCTGCACTGTGGGGTTTCTGTGATTCTGTGAATATCCCAACACTGGACAAACAGGGGGCTCTAGGGGGGGAGGAGCTAAATACGATTAAAATCACTAAGGAAGTGGTACTTGATAAAATAATGGGACTCAAGGCGGATAAATCCCCTGGACCTTATGGCTTACATCCTAGGGTCTTGAGGGAAGTGGCGGTAGGGATTGTGGATGCATTGGTAATAATTTTCCAAAACTCCCTGGACTCAGCAAAGGTCCCGGCAGATTGGAAAACTGCTAATGTAACACCCTTATTTAAAAAGGGTAGTAGGCAGAAGGCTGGAAACTATAGACCTGTTAGCCTAACATCTGTGGTTGGTAAAATTTTAGAGTCCATTATTAAGGAGACAGTAACGGGACATTTGGATAAAAATAATTTAATAGGACAAAGTCAGCATGGTTTTATGAAGGGGAAGTCATGTTTGACAAATTTGCTTGAGTTCATTGAGGAAGTAACATACAGGGTGGATAAAGGGGAACCAGTGGATGTAGTGTATTTAGACTTCCAAAAGGCATTTGACAAGGTGCCACACAAAAGGTTATCGCTCAAGATAAAAAATCATGAGATTGGGGGTAATATTCTGGCATGGGTGGAGGATTGGCTATCTAACAGAAAGCAGAGAGTTGGGATAAATGTTTCATTCTCAGACTGGCAATCAGTAACTAGTGGTGTTCCGCAGGGGTCAGTGCTGGGTCCCCAACTCTTTACAATCTATATTAATGATTTGGAGGAGGGGATCGAGTGTAAAATATCAAAGTTTGCAGATGATACAAAGATGGGAAGGAAAGTAGTGAGTGAGGAGGACATAAAAAACCTGCAAAGGGACATAGACAGGCTAAGTAAGTGGGCAGAGATTTGGCAGATGGAATACAATACTGGAAAGTGTGAGGTTATGCACTTTGGCAGGAAAAATCACAGAGCAAGTTATTATCTTAATGGCAAGAAACTGGAAAGTTCTGTAGTACAAAGGGATCTGGGGGTCCTGGTGCACGAAACTCAAAAAGTTAGTATGCAGGTGCAGCAAGTGATCAAGAAGGCCAATGGAATGTTGGCTTTTATTGCTAGGGGGATAGAATATAAAAACAGGGAGATATTGTTGCAGTTGTACAAGGTGTTAGTGAGACCGCACCTGGAATACTGCGTACAGTTTTGGTGTCCATACTTAAGAAAAGACATACTTGCTCTCGAGTCAGTACAAAGAAGGTTCACTCGGTTAATCCCAGGGATGAGGGGGTGGACATATGAGGAGAGGTTGAGTAGATTGGGACTCTACTCATTGGAGTTCAGAAGAATGAGAGGCAATCTTATTGAAACATATAAGATTGTGAAGGGGCTTGATCGGGTGGATGTGGTGAGGATGTTCCCAATGATGGGTGAAACTAGAATTAGGGGGCATAATCTTATAATAAGGGGCTGCTCTTTCAAAACTGAGATGAGGAGAAACTTCTTCACTCAGAGGGTAGTAGGTCTGTGGAATTTGCTGCCCCAGAAAGCTGTGGAAGCTACATCATTAAATAAATTTAAAACAGAAATAGACAGTTTCTTAGAAGTAAAGGGAATTAGGGGTTACAGGGAGCGGGCAGGAAATTGGACATGAGTCTATGTTCAGAACGGTCATGGCCCTGTGGGTAACGGAGTGGGCCCAGGGGCTGTGTAGCCTGGTTCTGCTCCTACTTCTTCTGTTCTAATTATGTGTTAGATTTCAGGAGATGGTTCTATTCCTGTTCCTGGGTGGGGTGGAGATCACCTTTTACAGAAGGTAAGTACTGTAGAAAATATAGGGACAGTGATCTCCTGGACGAGTTTCAATCGCCTAGATGGGTCGGAGAGGAATTTCCCAGATTTTTTTCTCCCAAATTGGCCATTGGGTTTTTTATCTGGTTTTTTGCCTCTCCCAGGAGATCACATGGGTTCGGGAGGGATGTAGAGTGATCGTAGATTTGAGGTTAGGATCAGATCAGCCATGATCTTATTGAATGGTGGAGCAGGCTCGAGGGGCCGATTGGCCTACTCCTGCTCCTATTTCTTATGTTCTTATGTTCTTGCAGCAGCCTGCTGCTGCTGCTGTTGCTGGTGCTGCTGTTGTTCCTGGTTCTGCTGCTGCCATGCCTGGTGCTCGAGCTCCTCTAATGCCCAGAAGGGAAGGAAAAAAATGGCTCCCATGCTTCTGGCATATGCCTCCATTGAGTAAGTGCTGAGTGAAGGTGGCGAGAGGGGTTTCCCAGGAGTTCACACTGGAGATGTGTGTGAGGCTCCAATCTTCCACAGGTGTGGTTAAGCCTGGTAAAAGTTGCCCCAGGCCTGAGACAAAAAATCCTGCCACCTGCAAATGATGGCTGATCAAATCTCCTCTTTAATGGTTGACCTGCAGCTGATAGTCAGCAAGCCAACAGTGCTCACGCCAGGTTTCAGAGTCGTGATTCCCACCAGGCGTGTTTTACGTGGGAAAAGGGTTAAAAGTGCAAGGGACTGTTAAAATGGCATTATAGAGGCCATTTAGTGGTGATTAAGGGCCTTAAAGACCAGTCCCGCCTGTTGGATGCGGGACGGATTCAGGACCATCAGACACGCCTGAGTAAAAATGGCTCGGAGTCGGGAACCAGGCGGGGGGGTCCCGACCACCAGTTTTTGCGATTTTAACCCCCCGCACGCCTCCAAGCCCGCCTCCACGGCTCAGTTAAAATCGAGGCCCAAGTTTCTGAACTTCATCCTGTACCTTCGCAACAAAATAACTCACGTTTCACTAACTTTGGCCTTTCTGCACATAAATCAGGTCCCACTTGTTATCCGTGAGTTGCTGTTTATGTGAAAATAAAATGTCATTTTCTTCTCTGCGTCCCTGTAAAATACAGCAATTCCTATAAAATATCTCCCTCTTGCATCTGTCCCTGTACGGTCTTGCGGATATTTCCCACCCACTTCACCTCTGGTTGTTAGGATCAAGCAGGACTAAATGGTTCTCATAGAGTAGAATCATAGAAAGTTACAGCACGGAAGGAGGCCATTTCGGCCCATCATGTCCGCGCTAGCCAACAAAGAGCTATCCACGATAGCAAAATACTGCAGATGTTGGAAATCCGAAATAACAACAGAAAATGCTGGAAAAACTCAGCAGGTCAGGCAACATCCGTGGAGAGAAATTTGAGTTGACGTTTCGGGTCGAACCCTTCTTCAAAACTGGAAAGAAAAGAAAATAGATCGAAGGCAGGGCTGCGATCGGACAAAAGAAGTGAAAGAAACAAAAGAAGTAAAAGAGCTAGACGAGACGGTAATAGGCTGAGATTAGGTTTAAAGTGTACTGGCAGGGCAGGAGATAGCTGCCAGGTGTGAGAGTGAAACAAAAGGAAAGGAGCGGGGGGGGAAAGGAGTGGAAAAATTACAAGCCGAGGTTATGATCTGAAATTGTTGAACTCGAGATTGAGTCCGGAAGGCTGCAGAGTGCCTAATCGGAAGATGAGGTGCTGTTCCTCGAGTTTACGTTGAGCTTCCGTGGAACAATACAAGAGGCCAAGGACAGTGAGGTTCGAGTGGGAATGGAGCGGTGAATTAAAATGACAGGCGACCGGAAGCTCGGGGTCACCCTTACGGACTGAACGGAGGTGTTCCGCAAAGCGGTCACCCAATCTGCGTTTGGTCTCCCCAATGTAGAGGAGACCGCATCGTGAACAGCGAATACAGTATACTAGATTGCGAGAAGTACAAGTAAATCGCTGTTTCACCTGGAAGGGGTGTTTGGGGCCCTGGACAGTGGGAAGGGGGGAGATATAGGGGCAGGTGTTACATCTCCTCCGCTTGCATGGGAAGGTGCCAGGCGAAGGGGAAGGGCTGTTTGGGGTGATAGAGGAGTGGACTAGGCTGTCTCGGAGGGAGCGGTCCCTATGGAATGCTGAAAGGGGAGGGGAGGGGAAGATACGTTTGGTGGTGGGATCACTTTGGAGGTAGCAGAAATGCCGGAGGATGATCCATTGAATGTGGAGGCTGGTGGGGTGAAAGGTGAGGACAAGGGGAACCCTATCGTGGTTCCGGGAGGGAGGGGCAGGGGTGAGGGCAGAAGTGCGGGAGATAGAACTGACACGGTCGAGGGCAGTGTCAACCACGGTAGAGGGGAATCCTCGGTTGTGGAAAAAGGAAGACATGTCTGAAGCACTGGTGTGGAAGGTGGCATCGTCGGAGCAGATACGGCGGAGACGGAGAAACTGGGAGAATGGAATAGAGTCCTTACAGGAAGCGGGGTGGGAGGAAGTGTAGTCCAGGTAGCTGTGGGAGTCAGTGGGCTTGTAGTGAATATTGGTCGATAACCTATCCCCAGAGATGGAGACGGAGAAGTCGAGGAAGGGAAGGGAAGAGTCAGAGATGGACCATGTGAAGGTGAGGGAAGGGTGGAAATTGGAGGCAAAGTGAATGAAATTGTCAAGTTCGGGGCGAGAGCAGGAAACGGCACCGATACAGTCATCAATGTATCGGAAAAAGATACATCCCCTCAGCCTCCTCTGTTCCAAGGAAAACAGACCCAGCCTATCCAGTCTTTCCTCATCCAGCCTAATCCCACTTCCCAGCTCTTGGTCCGTAGCCCTGCAGGTTAGAGCATCCCAAGTGCACATCCAAATACTTTTTAAATGTGGTTAGGGTTCCTGCCTCTACTTCCCTTTCAGGCAGTGAGTTCCAGACCCCCACAACCCTCTGGGTGAAGAAATCTCCCCTCAAATCCCCTCTAAACCTTCCCCCAATTACTTTAAATCCGTGCCCCCTGGTTTTTTACCCCTCTGCTAAGGGAAATAGGTGCTTTCTATCCACTTTATCTGTGCCCCTCATAATTTTATACACTTCAATAAGGTCTCCCCTCAGCCTCTTCTGTTCCAAGGAAAACAGACCCAGCCTATCCAGTCTTTCCTCATAGCTAAGATTCTCTACTCCCGGTAACATCCTTGTAAATCTCCTCTGTACCCTCTCTAGTGCAATCACATCTTTCCTGTAATGTGGTGACCAGACCTGCACGCTGTACTCTAGCTGAGGTCTAACTAGTGTTTTATACAGTTGAAGCATAACCCTCCTGCTCTTGTATTCTATGCCACGGCTAATAAAGGCAAGCATTCCGTATGCCTTCTTAACCACCTTATCTACTTGGCCTGCTACCTTCAGGGATCTGTGGACATGCACTCCAAGGTCCCTTTGTTCCTCTGCACTACTCAGTGTCCTACCATTTAATGGGGCAGAAATTCGGGTCGGGGGCTTGCCGCGCGTGCAAGCCCCCGATCTGCACTTACCCGACGCGCCTGCCGTTCACCTCCAGGGACGCCTGGAATTCCTTTTTGAAACAGAAGAATCCCGGGCAGCGTCTGACGTCACGCCGCCCAGGAGTGCAGCCAGCGCGAAGCCTGGAGCGCGCTGTGCAACTGAGACACGCCCCTTGAGGTCTCAGTTTAATAGGACACGCCCCCAATGTTTCTCACAAGCTGAAAAGCATTTTTACATGCAGAGCAGCATTTCAAATAGGTTTTTGGTATTTTTATGAAGCTTTTGGTAACTTTTATAAACTTTTAAAAACGTTTACATTATTTTGAAGAATCTGAAGTAGTTTTAAACAGAATTAAAGCAATTTAAAGACTTTTAAAAGCCCTGAAAGAATTTTTTTCATTCCATTTATTTATTTAGTAATGTCGTCGTCATACGTGTCTTCACACTGTTCCCTTTGGGGAACTGTATGAAGTGGTGGAAGGATTTATGGCCGTGATTAACGCTCACTTCCGTGACCGTAACCATCTTTGTACCAGCCATTAGGGCGGTTAGTCCTATGGCGGGAGGGTTTTACGGGCTCCCACAAGCTATACGAGGAGGGGGGCCACCCACACCCACGGACGCAAATATCCCACTGGATGTCAACCCAGAATTTAGAGCCGGAGCTCCGACTCCACTTGCCGGGACTGTCTGGAGCGGGGTTCGAAACCCTACCCCGTCTGGCCCAGCGGCGGGGATCCTACCGCTACGCCAAAGGCCCACTCCGATTAGCAACGTGAAATGGCTGGAATGAGCACAATTCACGGCATTAAAAGAACTCACAATTGAACTGACGATGACCTCAGCAATCTCCTCAACGAGGTGGAGGCGCAGCGCCTGCTCATCATTGGTAATGAGAAGTCCAAGGTGCCGCAAAAAGGACAGATGATAGCTTGGTCTTTCAAGTGGCAGCATAGGGCTCCAGTCACGGGGAGGGAAAAGGCGCAGGAAACGTATGGGTGTCACCTTTTGCGCGGAGTGGGCCATTTGCGTAGCGGTAAGCATCCCCGCCGCTGGGCCAGAAGGAGTAGGGTTTCGAACCCCGCTCCAGACAGTCCCGGCAAGTGGAGTCGGAGCTCCAACTATAAATTCTGGGTGGACATCCAGCGGGATACTTGCATCCACGGGTGTGGGTGGCCCCCCCCTCAGATGGGTTGTGGGAGCCCGTAAAACCCTCGCGCCATAGCACTAACCACCCTAATGGCTGGTATGAAGATGGTTATGGTCACGGAAGGAGCGTTAACGTGACCAGAAATCCTTCCACCACTTCATACAGTTCCCGAAAGGGAACAGTGTGAGGATATGTACGACGATGACCTCTTGCGCAATGCACCTCCTTGGACCCTCAGTCGCAGATGCGAGGGGGCAAATCGTGCAATTGTTACATTTTTCATTTTATTGACATGTAAAATGTTGGCCCAGTAATTCCGTTCCAAACGCGTGAGTACGGTCGGGGTACTCACGCGTCTGGCCGGAGGAAATGCCGGTTTTCAGCATGCACAGCGCATGCGGGGAAAACCGGCATTTCCTGTCCTCTGAACGAAGGGGTTCAGAGGCAGAACGCGTGCAACTGCACAGGCAGCGCGTGCGCAGTAAAATTCGCCGGTTTCATTCATGCTTTCAGTGAGGTTAAGTCCTTACAACTTACACATGAAAAAAGCATGAGTACAGTTGCTCCAGAGGCTGCGGAGGAAGATATATTTTATCGTGGAGCTTCTGAAAGGCAATATTTTTGTTTGGGAAAGGGAGGAAAGTTATTTTAAGAAATGCTGAGGTAAGTTTTAAAGTTTATTTTTGTTTTTTAAAACGGGTTTTCAGTACTGTAGGTAGAAGGAGCAATTGTGGCTATGTGAATTGAATTTGCTGTGCTTATTAAATGTGAAAATGACTCCAACATTTTTAAGAAAGAAACTTTTCATCAGTAATATATTCTTTTAAGTAATTATGTATGTATGTCTGTATATATTCCTTTGCGTACTGCGCAGACGCTTCCCAGACAGCGGCGGGCTAGAGCCCGACCGAGCGGCACAGAAAAAGGCAGAGCAGCGTCGATGGGGGAGTGAGAGAGGGTAGAGCGCACAGGGCGCAGCCGGTGTTCAGGACCGAGCGGCGTCAACGGGGGAGAGAGACGAGAGAGAGCAGAGCGCAGCCGGTTTCAAGGGCCGAGCAGCGTCAACGGGGGAGAGAGGCACGCAGGAAAACGCGAGGCACTGCCATTGCCACGAGGACCGCAGAAAGCGGCGTTGGCAGCAGCACAGGAGCAGCGCACGAAACCCACAGGGCGTCGCTATTTGCCACGAGGACCGCCGAGAGCGGCGTTGGCAGCAGCGCGGGAGACGCCATTTTAAGCCGCAGTGGGGAAGAAAGGAAAGCGCGGGAGACGCCATTTTAAGCCCGTCTAACCACACCCAAAAATGCCGAAGAGTGGCAGTATCACAGCGTTCGACAATGAAGTCGAAGATTGGACGGCATATGTTGAATGCATAGAAGTATACTGCAAGGCGAATGAAGTGCCAGATGACAAGAAAGCGCTGGTATTGTTGAATTCAATGGGTGCCAAAACGTATGGCTTACTACGAAACCTAGTAACCCCAGAGAAGCCAGTAGAAAAGGATTTTGAAAACATAGTGTCAATCCTACAGGACAACTTAAACCCCACACCGCTGCTGATAGCAGAATGATTTAAGTTTCACAAAAGGAACCAGCATAAAGATGAGAGTATTTAACGGAACTGCGCAAGCTATCGAAACACTGCCAGTTTGGAACGGGGCTAGCAGATACTTTAAGGGACAAGTTTGTGTGTGGGCTTCAAAGTGAAGGAACCCAGAAACAGCTTCTATCAGAAAAGGATCTTATGCTGGACAAGGCTTTCAGCATTGCAGTATCACATGAAGCAGCAGCACGGGGCGCTGCAGAGATACAACGGAGACCGCAAGAATATGGCACAAATGAAATGTCATTCGGAACAGTGAAGTGCTATCGCTGCGGCAGAACAACACACGACCATAATGATTGCTGGTTCAAGGACAAAGTGTGCAGACAGTGTGGAAAAGTGGGACACATAGCAAGAGTCTGCAGGTCAGGAAAGAAAACCAGCAGCAAGAAATCTCCACAGGAGAAGTACAAGAAGGTACATAAGGTGACGGAGAGTAGTTCAGACGAACAGAAGAGTGGCACAGACTCCGGAAGCAAGGAGCTGGGTTGTCTGAAACTACATAATGTGATCAAAACAGAGGATCACCAAACTATCTGGGTCACGCTCAAGATAGCAGGAGTCCAAGTGAAAATGGAATTGGACACAGGATCAGCCCTAACAGTCATAAACCGAAGGGACTACAAGCGGCTATTCTCACATATACCCTTGAGAGATACAAAGATTGTCTTGAAGACGTACACGGGGCAAAAAGTCTACCCCAAAGGAAAAATAAGGGTGAACGTTATATATAACGGCAAGGAAACACCAAAAATGGACCTATATGTATTGCCAGATGGAGGACCACCACTACTAGGACGTGAATGGATCCGGAAGATACAGCTAGATTGGCATTCCATACAGGCACTGGCTGTGGCTGACAAAAAGGATGACGACGTCACACTTGGGCGACTGTCAAAGATCCTAACTGATGCGAAAGAAGTGTTCCAGCAAGGACTCGGAACACTAAAAGGCATGACAGCGATGATTAAAATTGAAGAGAACGCAAGCCCAAAATTCTTTAAGGCCAGACCGGTACCTTATGCGATCCGCCCAGCCGTCGAAGCAGAGCTGGAGAGTTTGGAACGTTCAGGTGTACTGTCCAAGGTAGACTGGAGCAAGTGGGCTGCACCCATCATCCCTGTGATGAAAAAGTCGTTGAGCAGCACGCCTGGGGAACCAAGGAAGGTTCGCATCTGTGGGGACTTTAAGGTAACAGCGAACCCGATCCTTCACACTGTACAATATCCACTTCTGCAGATTGAAGATATTTTTGCCTCGCTATCTGGAGGGAAACGCTACACTAAGATTGATCTGGCCCAGGCGTATCTGCAAATGGAGGTAGAAGAAGCATCAAAAAAATACCTCACAATCAACACCCATAAAGGTCTCTACCAATACAACCGGCTGGTATTCGGGGTAGCATCAGCTCCGGCTATTTGGCAGAGGGCAATGGAACAAGTCCTGCAAGGGATCCCAGGGACCCAGTGTTATTTGGACAACATCCTGGTCACGGGCGAAAATGACAGTGATCACCTTGCCAACCTGGAGCAGGTGCTCACTAGATTGCAGGAATATGGGCTCCGAGCTAACCGCCCCAAATGCGAGTTTTTTAGAAAACAGATCTCGTATTGTGGCCACGTTATCGATAAAGAGGGGTTACATAAGTCCCCAGAGAAGATTGAGGCAGTAGTCAAGGCTCCAGCACCGGAAAATGTGTCACAACTGAGGTCGTTCCTCGGGCTGGTAAACTACTACCATAAGTTCTTGCCAAATTTGTCTACAATACTACACCCACTGAACACCCTACTGCAAACTGGGGTGCCATGGAAGTGGAGTGACGAATGTAGACGAGCTTTCCAGAAGAGCAAAACACTAATCACATCGAAAGAGGTATTGGCCCATTACAACCCGGCATTACCAATTCGGTTGGCATGTGATGCGTCACCCTATGGCATTGGAGCGGTGCTGTCGCACAAATTCTCGGACGGCTCAGAGAGGCCAACAGCCTTTGCGTCACGATCACTAACCTCAGCCGAGCGTAACTACGCCCAGATTGATAGGGAGGCCCTCAGCCTAGTGTGGGGAGTGAAAAAGTTCAATCACTATCTGCACGGGCAGAAGTTCACCTTGCTGACTGACCACCAACCACTTGTCTCCATCTTTAATCCAAAGAAGGGCGTTCCGGTGATGACTGCGCAACGGCTACAAAGATGGTCCCTTTTTCTAGGGGCGCACCAATATGAAATCGAGTATAAGGGCACGAAACAGCATGGAAACACTGATGGGCCATCACGCCTGCCACTGCCTACTGCGGAGGAAGCACCAGCAGTGGATCCTGTCGAAATATTTCATTCGACTATAACTGAATGCTTGCCAGTAACTAACGCTGGTATAGAGAAGGAGACTGAAATGACCCGACACTGTCTCGGGTATATGGTTTGATGGTGAAGGGATGGCCAGCACATGGCGACTCACTGTTGTCAGCATTCTCATCCAGAAGAGAACAGCTGTCAGTTTGCCAGGGGACCTTGATGTGTGGATCCCGAGTGGTAATTCCACCAAAGTTAAGGGAGAGAGTGCTCAATGAGCTTCACGAAGGTCATCTGGGAGTGGTGGAAAATGAAAAGCCTTGCTAGGGCTTATGTGTGGTGGCCGGGGATCGCTCAGCAAATCGAGGACCTGACAAAGAGCTGCTCAGGATACCAGAAGGTCCAAAATGCACCACCACATGCCCCTCTACACCCATGGGAGTGGCCCTCATCTCCATGGCAACGGGTGCATATTGATTTTGCTGGTCCATTCATGGACTCAATGTTTTTAATAGCCGTGGATGTGCACTTGCAATGGCCTGAGGTGATCAAAATGACCTCCACCACCACGGAGAAAACTATTGCAGTCCTACGGACCATTTTTGCCAGGGACGGCTTGCCAGAGCAGATTTGCTCTGATAACGGACCGCAGTTTGTGTCCGAAGAGTTTCGAAGATTTATGAAAAGGAATGGGGTAAGGCATTACTCATCCGCCCCGTATCATTCAGCCACAAATGGATTGGCTGAGAGGTTCGTACAAACCTTTAAGAAGGCAATAAAGGCTATGTACAATGACAACATTCCGCTGCAGCACAAGGTGGACAATTTCCTGTTCGCCTACCGGAATGCGACACATGCAGTCACCAACCAGCCCCAGCCATGATGTTCTTCAACCGAAGGTTAAGACCTCGCCTGGATTTGCTCAGACCAAACGTACAAAGAGATGTTGAGAGTAAGCAATTTCAGCACATCCATGAGAAGCCAACAAGGAGCTTCAATGTAGGGCAACCAGTCTTGGCCCGCGACTACCGAACAGAAAAATGGCAGCCAGGAACGATATGCACACGGCAGGGCCCACTAATGTACACAGTGGACGTTGGGGAGAGCATCGTGAGATGCCATGCTGACCAGATCCTAGAGTCACAGGAACAAGTCAACCCCATGCCTCGCCCATACGTACCTGGTGATGAACCCGACGTACAGGTAGCATCTACCCCAGAAACAGTAGCATCGGAAGCTGATGAACCAACCGATGACAGGGGGCCAGGATCGCCTCCGCACCAAGAGCAAGACACTCGGGAAAGGCGCTATCCAGAAAGGATCGGGAAGCCTCCCCAAAGACTGAATTTATAAATAGACTATTTTCAGCTAATGTTACATGTTAAAAGTGTTAATTGTAATTAGATTGATATTTAATTGTTAAATGAGTGCTATGGTACTGTTAATCTAAAAGGGGAGGAATTGTAATGTATGTACCTTTAAGGGGAGAACTACTTTTTACAGCTCCTGTATACTGTAGTACCGGCAGTGACCACACCTGTATATAAACCCTGTTAAGTGATCTGTACAGTAGTTCTAGAGTAACCCTCATTCAGTAAACACCTGTTGAATCGTTCCCTGCAGTCTGTTGTCTGATTATTGAAGGATACAACATTAAGATACACGGATCTAACAAATCCCACAGGACCTTTTCCATCCTGAGTTATAATCCATCAGGATCATGTCCATCCTGAGTTAATCTCCCACAGGACCGAGTCCGTCCTGAGTTATAATCCCACTGGACCGTGTCCATCCTGAGATAAACTCCCACAGGACCGTGTCCGTCCTGAGTTAAACTCCCACAGGACTGTGTCCATCCTGAGTTAAACTTCCACAGTACCATGTCCGTCCTGAGTTATAATCCCGCAGGATCATGTCCATCCTGAGTTATAATCCCACAGGACTGTGTCCATCCTGAGTTAAACTTCCACAGGACCATGTCTGTCCTGAGTTAAGCTCCCACAGGGCCGTGTCCGTCCTGAGATATAATCCCACAGGACCTTGTTCGTCCTGAGTTAAACTCCCACAGGACCGTGTCCGTCCTGAGATAAACTCCCACAGGACCGTGTCCGTCCTGAGTTAAAATCCCACAGGACCGTGTCCGTCCTGAGTTAAACTGCCCCAGGACCGTGTCCATCCTGAGTTAAACTCCCGCTGGACCGTGTCCGTCCTGAGTTAAACTCCCACAGGACCATATCCGTCCTGAGTTATAATCCCACATGATCATGTCTGTCCTGAGTTATAATCCCACAGGACCATGTCCGTCATGAGATAAACTTCCACAGGACCATGTCTGTCCTGAATCATATTCCCACAGGACCGTGTCCGTCCTGAGTTATAATCCCACAGGACCGTGTCCGTCCTGAGTTATAAACCCACAGGACCGTGTCCGTCCTGAGTTAACCTCCCACAGGACTGCATCCGTCCTGAGTTGAACTCCCACAGGACCGTGTCCGTCCTGATTTATAATCCCACAGGACCGTGTCCATCCTGATTTATAATCCCACAGGACCATGCCCGTCCTGAGTTAAACTCCCACAGGACCGTGTCTGTCCTGAGTTGTAATCCCACTGGACCGCGTCCGTCCTGAGTTAAACTTCCACAGGACCATGTCTGTCCTGAGTTATAATCACACAGGACCGTGTCCGTCCTGAGTTATAATCCCACAGGACCGTGTCCGTCCTGAGTTATAAACCCACAGGACCGTGTCCGTCCTGAGTTAAACACCCACAGGACCGTGTCCATCCTGAGTTATAATCCCACAGGACCATGCCCGTCCTGAGTTAAACCCCCACAGGACCGTGTCTGTCCTGAGTTATAAACCCACAGGACCGAGTCCGTCCTGAGTTAAATACCCACAGGACCGTGTCCATCCTGAGTTAAACTCCCACAGGACCGTGTCCGTCCTTAGTTAAACTCCCACAGGACCATGTCTGTCCTGAGTTATAATCCCACTGGACCGCGTCCGCCCTGAGTTAAACTTCCACAGGACCATGTCTGTCCTGAGTTATAATCCCACAGGACCGTGTCCGTCCTGAGTTATAATCCCACAGGACCGTGTCCGTCCTGAGTTATAAACCCACAGGACCGTGTCCGTCCTGAGTTAAACACCCACAGGACCGTGTCCATCCTGAGTTAAACTCAAACAGGACCGTGTCCGTCCTGAGTTAAACTCCCACAGGACCGTGTCCGTCCTGAGTTAAACTCCCAGTGGACCATATCCATCCTGAGTTATAATCCCACAGCATCATGTCCGTCCTGAGTTATAATCCCACAGGACCGTGTCGGTCCTGAGATATAATCCCACAGGAGGGTGTCCGTCCTGAGTTGAACTCCCACAGGACCGTGTCCGCCCTGAGTTATAATCGCAAAGGACCGTGTCAGTCCTGAGTTATAATCCCACAGGTGCGTATCCGTCCTGTGTTAAACTCCCACAGGACCGTGACCGTCCTGAGTTGAACTCCCACAGGACTGTGTCTGTCCTGAGAAATAATCCCACAGGACCGTGTCCATCCTCAGTTAAACTCCCACAGGACCGTCTCCATCCTGAGTTAAACTCCCAGGGGACCGTCTCCATCCTGAGTTAAACTCCCACAGGACCGGGTCTGTCCTGAGTTATAATCCAACAGGATCATGTCCATCCTGAGTTAATCTCCCACAGGACTGTGTCCGTCCTGAGTTATAATCCCACTGGACCGTGTCCGTCCTGAGATAAACTCCCACAGGACTGTGTCCATCCTGAGTTAAACTCCCACAGCACCGTGTCCGTCCTGAGTTATAATCCCACAGGATCATGTCCGTCCTGAGTTATAAGCCCACAGTATCATGTCTGTCCTGAGTTACAGTCCCACAGGACCATGTCCGTCCTGAATTAAACTCCCACAGGATCATGTCTGTCCTGAGTTATAATCCCACAGGATCATGTTCACCCTGAGGTAAACTCCCACAGGACCGTGTACGTCCTGAGTTAACCTCCCACAGGACTGCGTCCGTCCTGAGTTGAACTCCCACCGGACCGTGTCCATCCTGAGTTATAATCCCACAGGATCATGTCCATCCTGAGTTAAACTCACACAGGACCATGTCCATTCTGAGTTCAACACCCACAGGACCGTGTCCGTCCTGAGTTATAATCCCACAGGTGCGTGTCCGTCCTGAGTTGAACTCCCACAGGACTGTGTCCGTCCTGAGAAATAATCCCACAGGACCGTGTCCAGCCTGAGTTAAGCTCCCACAGGACCATCTCCATCCTGAGTTAAACTCCCACAGGAACTTCTCCATCCTGAGTTAAACTCCCACAGGAACTTCTCCATCCTGAGTTAAACTCCCACAGGGCCGGGTCTGTCCTGAGTTATAATCGCACAGGACCTTGTCTGTCCTGAGTTATAATCCAACAGGATCATGTCCATCCTGAGTTAATCTCCCACAGGACCGTGTCCGTCCTGAGTTATAATCCCACAGGACCGTGTCCGTTCTGAGTTATAATCCCACAGGACCGTGTCCGTTCTGAGTTAAACTCCCCCAGGACCGTGTCCGTCCTGAGTTATAATCCCACAGGACCGTGTCCGTTCTGAGTTAAACTCCCACAGGACCGTGTCCGTCCTGAGTTATAATCCCACAGGACCGTGTCCGTTCTGAGTTAACTCCCACAGGACTGTGTCCATCCTGAGGTAAACTCCCCCAGGACCGTGTCCGTCCTGAGTTAAACTCCCCCAGGACCGTGTCCGTCCTGAGTTAAACTCCCACAGGACCATGTCCATCCTGTGTTAAACCTCCACAGGACCGTGTCCGTCCTGAGTTAAACTCAAACAGGACCGTGTCCGTCCTGAGTTAAACTCCCACAGGACCGTGTCCGTCCTGAGTTAAACTCCCAGTGGACCATATCCATCCTGAGTTATAATCCCACAGCATCATGTCCGTCCTGAGTTATAATCCCACAGGACCGTGTCGGTCCTGAGATATAATCCCACAGGAGGGTGTCCGTCCTGAGTTGAACTCCCACAGGACCGTGTCCGCCCTGAGTTATAATCGCAAAGGACCGTGTCAGTCCTGAGTTATAATCCCACAGGTGCGTATCCGTCCTGTGTTAAACTCCTACAGGACCGTGACCGTCCTCAGTTGAACTCCCACAGGACTGTGTCTGTCCTGAGAAATAATCCCACAGGACCGTGTCCATCCTCAGTTAAACTCCCACAGGACCGTCTCCATCCTGAGTTAAACTCCCAGAGGACCGTCTCCATCCTGAGTTAAACTCCCACAGGACCGGGTCTGTCCTGAGTTATAATCCAACAGGATCATGTCCATCCTGAGTTAATCTCCCACAGGACTGTGTCCGTCCTGAGTTATAATCCCACTGGACCGTGTCCGTCCTGAGATAAACTCCCACAGGACTGTGTCCATCCTGAGTTAAACTCCCACAGCACCGTGTCCGTCCTGAGTTATAATCCCACAGGATCATGTCCGTCCTGAGTTATAATCCCACAGTATCATGTCTGTCCTGAGTTACAGTCCCACAGGACCATGTCCGTCCTGAATTAAACTCCCACAGGATCATGTCTGTCCTGAGTTATAATCCCACAGGATCATGTTCACCCTGAGGTAAACTCCCACAGGACCGTGTACGTCCTGAGTTAACCTCCCACAGGACTGCGTCCGTCCTGAGTTGAACTCCCACCGGACCGTGTCCATCCTGAGTTATAATCCCACAGGATCATGTCCATCCTGAGTTAAACTCACACAGGACCATGTCCATTCTGAGTTCAACACCCACAGGACCGTGTCCGTCCTGAGTTATAATCCCACAGGATCATGTCCATCCTGAGTTAAACTCACACAGGACCATGTCCGTCCTGAGTTATAATCCCACAGGACCATCTCCATCCTGAGTTAAACTCCCACAGGAACTTCTCCATCCTGAGTTAAACTCCCACAGGAACTTCTCCATCCTGAGTTAAACTCCCACAGGGCCGGGTCTGTCCTGAGTTATAATCCCACAGGACCTTGTCTGTCCTGAGTTATAATCCAACAGGATCATGTCCATCCTGAGTTAATCTCCCACAGGACCGTGTCCGTCCTGAGTTATAATCCCACAGGACCGTGTCTGTTCTGAGTTAAACTCCCACAGGACTGTGTCCATCCTGAGGTAAACTCCCCCAGTACCGTGTCCGTCCTGAGTTAAACTCCCCCAGGACCGTGTCCGTCCTGAGTTAAACTCCCACAGGACCATGTCCATCCTGTGTTAAACCTCCACAGGACCGTGTCCGTCCTGAGTAAAACTCCCCCAGGACCATATCCGTCCTGAGTTATAATCCCACAGGATCATGTCCGTCCTGAGTTATAATCCCACAGGACCATGTCCGTCATGATTTAACTCCCACCGGACAATGTCCGTCCTGACTTAAACTCCCACAGGATCATGTCCGTACTAGTTTAAACTCCCACAGGACACTGTCCGTCCTAAGTTAAACTCCCACAGGACCGTGTCCGCCCTGAGTTAATGTCCCAGCGGACCATTCAGGCCTGAGTTATAATCCCACAGCATCATTTCCGTCCTGAGTTAAACTTCCACAGGACCATGTCTGTCCTGAATTATACTCCCACAGGATCGTGTCCATACTAGGTTAAACTCCCACAGGGCCATGTCCGTCCTGAGTTATAATCCCAAAGGATCATGTCCATTCTGAGTTAAACACCCACATGACCGTGTCAGTCCTGAGTTATAACCCCACAGCTGCGTGTCCGTCCTGAGTTAAACTCCCACTGGACAGTGTCCGTCCTGAGTTGAACTCCCACAGGACTGTGTCTGTCCTGAGAAATAATCCCACAAGACCGTGTCCATCCTGAGTTATACTCCCACAGGACTGTGTCCATCCTGAGTTAAACTTCCACAGGACCATGTCCGTCCCGAGTTATAATCCCACAGGATCATGTCCGTCCTGAGTTATAATCCCACAGGACTGTGTCCATCCTGTGTTAAACTTCCACAGGGACATGTCTGTCCTGAGTTAAGCTCCCACAGGACCGTGTCCGTCCTGAGTTATAATCCCACAGGACCGTGTCCGTTCTGAGTTAAACTCCCACAGGACCGTGTCCACCCTGAGATAAACTCCCACAGGACCGTGTCTGTAAAGTCTGTGGTTTGTGCAGTTAATTACGACACAGACTTCAGGAGTAACATACAACAGGACTTTACTATTCGAAGGTCAGGGTGAATCTGCCCTATAAATCATGCCACAGCACTTATATACCGGTGTGGTCACCGTCGGTATTACCGTATACAGAAGCCAAACAAGTAGTGCCACACCTAAAATAGTTCTCTTAAAGGTGAACGGTTACATACAATAGTCTCTTAAAGGTAGACGGTTACATACACTACAATCCTCCCTTTTTAGCTTACAACATACGTATTCCCCATTAAACATAACATATATTCAACTTCATGTAAAACAATTTACAGATATAGTCTCTGCGGAAAACAGTTCACAGGTTCAGGCTCTGTGGGAACAGTTCACAGATTCAGTCTCTGGTCTTTACTCGGTCCAAACAACATCTCTGTGGTGTAGCCGGTTCACATTGCTAGCGTGACTCATCCAATAGTCTTTCCCTTGACGTAACAGCTTGAACTTCCGTCCTGCTGAACCAGCAGTGCTGACTTTTACAAACAGCTGGACTGCCTTAGTAATTTTTCCTACTTTCCCATTAGAAGTGATAATGATTGAGATGGTTATCATCTTCGGCTTCGTCTTTTCCTTTTTTGCTTCTTGGAGACTCTCGGAGCTCCCTTCTCAGCTGCCAGCTGTAGCGCCACCATCTCTCTATGTTCCTTAGACTTTAAGTGCTTCATCCTGATTTCTGCACTTTGGGAGTTTTCATCACAAGCTGGGCAGACCAAGTCCTCGTAATATTCCATGTCACTCAACAGGTCATGGTAATATTCGATGTCATCCTGAGCTAGTCTAGCGAGAGGGCATGCTACTTCTTCCTTACCCAACTGGACGTTAGCCGACTGTTGTTCCCTCCCTAGACATCTTCCCTGAAGGGACTTCTTCATGCGTTCATAGTCATCCCGCTCTTCCTGGGTTTCCTGCAAATCCTTCACTAAGGACCTCATTTGTGATTTCAATACTTCCCCTTCCATCGGGGATTGATTGATCGGGCTATTCAATCCTTCTACTGGAGCAGCTGTTTCAACATTCTGTTGTTCACATAGACGTGATTCAGCGTACTTTTGGCATCCCAGTAAAATCTGTGTTGCAACCTCAGCTATTTCCATAACTTTTGAGAGCTCCGAACTCCTTCCCTTTGAAGATTGAAGCTCGTGTTCAGATTGTTCCCATTGCAGAGTCTTGTCCCTCAGCATATGAAGGAGTTGGCTGACCGTTAACTCTTCCACGGGAACACTGTGGATCAGAGTCTTCTCCATTTCATCCACCTTTTCCTCCATGCTTTCACCTTCTTTTCCTCTTGTACTTTGGCTTTCAGCGCTCGGAGAAGTTGCGCCTTGATGCTCTCTAGCTCATGTTCAGGGGCCATTCTTACAGTCTCTGTGTTTCTTACAGTTTCCTTTTCTTCCACTGAAAGGATTCCCAGTTGAATCTGTTCTTCAAGTTGTTGAACCTCGGTCATTGCCGCCTCATATTTGTCTTGGGTTTCCTTCAATATTTTTATGAGTTCTTGGACATCTTGTCTTTCATGTTCTGCCATGTCTTTCACCTCTAATTTCTCATCTATGGATGGAACTTCTACCGATGAGTCTGTCTTGGCCTTGAGCTCATCAAGAATTTCCTGCAGCCTTTGGACTTCTTGCTCATGTTCAACCTTTAGTTGCTCATATGCTTCTACTGAAACTAGCTTTTCGGAGGTTGCCGAGTTAACCCCCTCCAGAATTATAGCCTGGGCCTGTTCATACTGTTCTTTCAACTTCTCACACTCTGCTTGTAAGGAGTCGTAGAGAAGAACTGGAATAAAATCCTGGCTTCCTGAAGATTCCTCTTCATTTGCTTCTTTCGCAATTTTCTGTTGGAGTTCAGCCAAGGCTGCTATGCTATCTGCCTCTCGAAGTCTCACTGCCATCAAATCTTCTTTATTCTTGCAGTCTATCTCAGCCATTTTCCCTTTACTTTCATTTAACTGAGTGAGTAGTCCCTTATTCTGGGCTGAGAGATATTGCACCTTCTCCTGTAGACCATTGCACTCCTTCTCTGCTCGACATAGCTGGTTACTGCTGATTTGGTTCTGTGTTTCAAGTTCCAACATCCTTTGCTTAGCTTCTTTCAGTTTCGCCCCTATAAGCTCCTCTTGCAACATGGCCACATTATTCTCATCAGGTAAAGAAGCGTTTCTCTTTTCTATGTCCAAGATTTTTTCTGCATCTCTTTAAGTGCACATTGCGATTCAGCTTCTCTTAACCTTGCCTGCACTAGCTCCGTCTCCAATTGCAGGACAAAATCCTCAGTGTAGTGTGGTTTGCCTTTATGCTGTATCTCTAGATCATGCAAATATTCTAACTCCTGAACATCATAAGGGAGATGTGATCGGTAATTGGTCACGATGGCTCTATGGTCGCTCTCTGCTTGAGCCAGCAAGTTCTGTTGTCTTTCCAGACTCTCCCATTCGGTGTCATAGAACTTTTTCATTGTTTTCATCTCTTGTACGAGACGGTAACTCAATTGTTCTAATTGTTGTCGTACTTTGAGATAACGTTGAGTTCGAGCCCGGTGTTCCTCCGTAATGCATATGTCTGTAACTTGAACAGACTCAGAATTCTCTGTCTTTATACACGCCATCGTTTTTCCAACCTTAGTCAGTGAGTTCATGTTAACCTTGTTTTTCATACTTGGGCTGGACTTATCGTCTTCCGGCTCAGAGTCTGAGCTGCTTGTCTGCACCGAGTCCTCACTCGTCATTGCTTGTAGGTAGTGCCATTCCATGTCTATTTTCTTGATCCACTCCCATCCTAGAAGTGGTGGTCCTCCCTCAGGTAGTACGTATAAGTTCATTCTTGGGTGTTCTTTACCCCTATCTCTCACCTTGACTCTTATCTTTCCCATGGGGTATACTTTATGCCCCATGTATGTCTGCAATACGAACTTGGTATCTCTTAAGGGTATATGTGAGAATAGCCTGTGGTAATCCCTTCGATTTATGACTGATACAGCTGATCCAGTGTCCAACTCCATTTTCACTTGGACTCCAGCTATTTTTAGCATGACCCAGATAGTTTGTAGGTCAGCTTCCTTACTCACATTATGAATTCTCAGACTACCCAGCTCCTGGCCGTTTGGGTCTGAGTCTGAATTCTGTTCGTCTGAACTCTTCTCAGCCACCTTGTGTACCTTGTTGTACTTTTCCTGTGATGGCTTCCTTTGGTTGTTGGTCTTCTTCCCTGACCGGCATACCTTAGCGATGTGACCCAGTTTGCCACATTTCCTACATTCCTGGTTCTTAAACCAGCATTGGTTCTGATCGTGTGTTGTCTTCCCACAGCGATAGCATTTTGTTATACTCGAGGTAATTTGGTCCACACCGAGTGCCGCTGCCTTTAGCTGCATTTCCGCAGTTCCTTTCGCTGCGGCTTCGTGCGATGCTGCTATAAGGACAGCCCTGTCAAGTGTAAGGTCGTTCTCTTCGAGTAATCGCTTTTGCGTCCCTTCCTTGGACAGTCCGCATACGAACTTGTCTCGCAATGCCTCTGTCAGATTCCCTTCAAACTGGCAGTATTTCGCTAGTCTACGCAGTTCGACCAAGTATTCCGCGTTGCTTTCATCTTTCCGTTGCGTTCTCGCATAGAATTTGAATCGTTCAGCCAACATCAACGGTGTGGGGTTCAAGTGATCCTTCAGAACAGCCACTATCTCATCGAAAGTCTGATCCGCCCGTTTAGCTGGTGATAGTAGATGCTTCAAGAGCCCGTATGTCTTTGCGCCCATCGAGTTTAGCAAGGTTATAGCTTTGTTGTCTTCTTCTATATTGTTGGCCTCACAATAGATCTCAATGCGTTCCACGTACGTGGCCCAGTCTTCTATCTCCGAATTAAAATCGTTGATGTTACCACGCTTAGGCATCTTCCTCTCTTTGGGAACAACACAAGTATTTCTTTAAATTATTATTTCTTTTTTTTTTCTAAGATGGCGGTTTTCCCGCGAAAATGGCGGTTTCCCGCTCTTATCTTCTCTCCCCGCCCACTTCAATGGCGGTTTCCCGCTTCTGTCTTCTTCCCCGCCTAATGGCGGCTTCCCGCGTTTCTTCCCTGGCGGGAGGGGTACACTTTCCCCAATGGGCGACGGCCGCTGGCTTTCAGGTTCACAGCCTGCGCGTCGGCTTCAAGGCTTTCCCTTTTTTTTTTAATTTTATGGCAGGGCGACCGGCTCTGGGTACCCCGTTGACGGCGAACAGGTTCAGCCGCTGGGCTGGCTCTCGCACAGTTCCCCTTGCTCGGCTCTGTCTCTCTCCCGCTCCCTCGGCTCTACCGGCGCTGGGTACCCCCATTGATGGAGGACAGTTCAGCCGCTGGACTGGCTCTCGCACAGTTTCCCTTGCTCGGCTCTGCCTCTCTCCCGCTCGCTCGGCTCTACCGGCGCTGGTTACACCCCGTTGACGGAGGACAGTTCAGCCGCTGGACTGGCTCTCGCGCAGTATCTCTTGGTCGGCTCTGCCTCTCCCGCTCGCTCGGACCCCAATCGCGCCTCCCAGCCCTCTCGCAGTCCGGTGCTTCTCTCCCCGGCTGCGGCTGAGTTTCTCTCTTCCCGCGCCTACGCTCCCGGTCGCAGCGCTTCGTGACTTCGGTCACCGCCCGGCTTTTCCCGCTGGTCGCGGTCTCTCACGACGCCGTTGGACCCGACTTTTTGTCCGGCTCCTTTTCCCCCTCGACCGTGGTCGAGTGCCCAGCCCTTACCCTCCGACTATTCTTTTCACTTTCCCTTACTCACAGTCACCGTGGCAGAAGGGACAGTCAGTGCCTGTTGCTGATGGAAGTTTTTGTCGCTAAAGTCTTCCTCCTTTCTATTGCTGCAGCCTTGAGTTTTCTCCCAGCCGAATGACGAGGGCGGTTGCCTCTTTTCGACGCTCTTTCGTTGCTTGAAATTATTGTTGCCGCAGGGTACGATCGGACTCGTCGCCACTGTAAAGTCTGTGGTTTGTGCAGTTAATTACGACACAGACTTCAGGAGTAACATACAACAGGACTTTACTATTCGAAGGTCAGGGCGAATCTGCCCTATAAATCATGCCACAGCACTTATATACCGGTGTGGTCACCGTCGGTATTACCGTATACAGAAGCCAAACAAGTAGTGCCACACCTAAAATAGTTCTCTTAAAGGTGAACGGTTACATACAATAGTCTCTTAAAGGTAGACGGTTACATACACTACAGTGTCCGTCCTGAGTTAAACGCCCACAGGACCGTGTCCGTCCTGAGTTAAACTCCCCCAGGACCGTGTCCGTCCTGAGTTAAACTCCCACAGGACTGTGTCCGTCCTGAGTTAAACTCCCACAGGACCGTGTCCGTCCTGAGTAAAACTCCCCCAGGATCATATCCGTCCTGAGTTATAATCCCACAGGATCATGTCCGTCCTGAGTTATAATCCCACAGGACCATGTCCGTCATGATTTAAACTCCCACAGGACAATGTCCGTCCTGACTTAAACTCCCACAGGATCATGTCCGTACTAGGTTAAACTCCCACAGGACCATGTCCGTCCTGAGTTAAACTCCCACAGGACCATATCCATCCTGAGTTTTAATCTCACAGGATCATGTCCGTCCTGAGTTATAATCCCACAGGACCGTGTCCGTCCCGAGTTAAACTCCCACAGGACCATGTCTGTCCTGAATTAAACTCCCGCAGGATCGTGTCCGTACTAGGTTAAACTCCCACAGGTCCGTGTCCGTCCTGAGATAAACTCCCACAGGAACATATCCGTCCTGAGTTATAATCCCACAGGATCATGTCCTTCCTGAGCTATAATCCCACAGGGCCATGTCCGTCCTGAGATATAATCCCACAGGAGCGTGTCCATCCTGAGTTGAACTCCCACAGGATCATGTCCATCCTGAGTTAAACTCCCACAGGACCGTGTCCATTCTGAGTTAAACACCCACAGGACCGTGTCCATCCTGAGTTATAATCCCACAGGATCATGACCGCCTTGAGTTATAATCCCACAGGACCGTGCCCATCCTGAGTTATAATCCCAGAGGACCATGTCCGTCCTGAGTTATAATCCCACAGGACCATGTCTGTCCTGAATTAAACTCCCACAGGATCGTGTCCGTACTAGGTTAAACTCCCACAGGTCCGTGTCCGTCCTGAGATAAACTCCCACAGGACCATATCCGTCCTGAGTTATAATCCCACAGGATCATGTCCTTCCTGAGCAATAATCCCACAGGGCCATGTCCGTCCTGAGATATAATCCCACAGGAGCGTGTCCATCCTGAGTTGAACTCCCACAGGGCCGTGTCCATCCAGAGTTATAATCCCAAAGGATCATGTCCATCCTGAGTTAAACTCCCACAGGACCGTGTCCATTCTGAGTTAAACACCCACAGGTCCGTGTCCGTCCTGAGTTATAATCCCACATGGTCATGACCGCCTTGAGTTATAATCCCACAGGACCGTGTTCATCCTGAGTTATTATCCCACAGGACCGTGCCCGTCCTGAGTTATAATCCCAGAGGACCATGTCCGTCCTGAGTTATAATCCCACAGGATTGTGTCCGACCTGAGTTAAACTCCCACAGGACCGTGTCCGTCCTGAGTTATAATCCCAGAGGAACGTGTCCGTCCTGAGTTCTAATCCCACAGGTTCGTTGCCGTCCTGAGTTAAACTCCCACAGGACCGTGTCCGCCCTGAGCTTTAACCCCACAGGATCAAGTCCGTCCAGAGTTATAATCCCACAGGACAGTGTCCGTCCTGAGTTATAATCCCACAGAAGCATGTCCATCCAGAGTTAAAGTCCCACAGGGCCGTGTCCGTCCTGAGTTAAACTCCCACAGGACTGTGTCCATCCTGAATTAAACTCCCACAGGACCGTGTCCATCCTGAGTTATAATCCCACAGGATCAAGTCCATCCTGATTTAAACTCCCACAGGACCGTGTCCGACCTGAGTTGAACTCCCACAGGATCGTGTCCGTCCTGAGTTCTAATCCCACAGGATCAAGTCCATCCTGAGTTAAATTCCCACAGGACCGTATCCGTCCTGAGTTATAATCCCACAGGACCGAGTCTGTCCTGAGTTATAATCCCACAGGATCATGTCCATCCTGAGTTAAACTCCCACAGGACCCTGTCCGTCCTGAGTTGAACTCCCACAGGACCGTGTCCGTCCTGAGTTGAACTCCCACAGGACCGTGTCCGTCCTGAGTTCTAATCCCACAGGATCAAGTCCATCCTGACTTAAACTCCCACAGGACTGTGTCCGTCCTGAGTTATAATCCCACAGGATCAAGTCCATCCTGAGTTAAATTCCCACAAGATCATGCCCATCCTGAGTTAGACTCCCATGGACCGTGTCCGTCCTGAGTTATAATCCCACAGGACCGTGTCCGTCCTGAGATAAACTCCCACAGGACCGTGTCCGTCCTGAGTTAAACTCCCACAGGACCATGTCCGTCCTGATTAAACTCCCTAGGAAACATATCCGTCCTGCGTTATAATCCCACAGGATCATGTCGGTCCTGAGTTAAACTCCCACAGGAGCGTGTCCGTCCTGAGTTATAATCCCACAGGATCATGACCGCCTTGAGTTATAATCCCACTTGACCGTGTCCGTCCTGAGTTATAATCCCACAGGTGCGTGTCCGTCCTGAGTTAAACTCCCACTGGACAGTGTCCGTCCTGAGTTGCACTCCCACAGGACTGTGTCTGTCCTGAGAAATAATCCCACAAGACCGTGTCCATCCTGAGTTATACTCCCACAGGACTGTGTCCATCCTGAGTTAAACTTCCACAGGACCATGTCCGTCCCGAGTTATAATCCCACAGGATCATGTCCGTCCTGAGTTATAATCCCACAGGACCATGTCCGTCATGATTTAAACTCCCACAGGACAATGTCCGTCCTGACTTAAACTCCCACAGGATCATGTCCGTACTAGGTTAAACTCCCACAGGACCGTGTCCGTCCTGAGTTAAACTCCCACAGGACCATATCCATCCTGAGTTATAATCTCACAGGATCATGTCCGTCCTGAGTTATAATCCCACAGGACCGTGTCCGTCCTGAGTTAAACTCCCACAGGACCATGTCTGTCCTGAATTAAACTCCCACAGGATCGTGTCCATACTAGGTTAAACTCCCACAGGTCCGTGTCCGTCCTGAGATAAACTCCCACAGGACCATATCCGTCCTGAGTTATAATCCCACAGGATCATGTCCTTCCTGAGCTAAAATCCCACAGGGTCATGTCTGTCCTGAGATATAATCCCACAGGAGCGTGTCCATCCGGAGTTGAACTCCCACAGGACCGTGTCCATCCTGAGTTATAATCCCAAAGGATCATGTCCATCCTGAGTTAAACTCCCACAGGACCGTGTCCATTCTGAGTTAAACACCCACAGGACCGTGTCCGTCCTGAGTTATAATCCCACAGGATCATGACCGCCTTGAGTTATAATCCCACAGGACCGTGTCCGTCCTGAGTTATTATCCCACAGGACCGTGCCCGTCCTGAGTTATAATCTCAGAGGACCATGTCCGTCCTGAGTTATAATCCCACAGGTTTGTGTCCGACCTGAGTTAAACTCCCACAGGACCGTGTCCGTCCTGAGTTATAATCCCAGAGGAACGTGTCCGTCCTGAGTTCTAATCCCACAGGTTCGTTGCCGTCCTGAGTTAAACTCCCACAGGACCGTGTCCGCCCTGAGTTATAATCCCACAGGATCAAGTCCGTCCAGAGTTATAATCCCACAGGACCGTGTCCGTCCTGAGTTATAATCCCACAGAAGCATGTCCATCCAGAGTTAAAGTCCCACAGGACCGTGTCCATCCTGAGTTAAACTCATACAGGAGCGTGTCCATCCTGAATTAAACTCCCACAGGACCGTGTCCATCCTGAGTTATAATCCCACAGGATCAAGTCCATCCTGATTTAAACTCCCACAGGACCGTGTCCGACCTGAGTTGAACTCCCACAGGATCGTGTCCGTCCTGAGTTCTAATCCCACAGGATCAAGTCCATCCTGAGTTAAACTCCCACAGGACCGTGTCCGTCATGAGTTATAATCCCACAGGATCAAGTCCATCCTGAGTTAAATTCCCACAGGACCGTGTCCGTCCTGAGTTATAATCCCACAGGACCGAGTCTGTCCTGAGTTATAATCCCACAGGATCATGTCCATCCTGAGTTAAACTCCCACAGGACCGTGTCCGTCCTGAGTTATAATCCCAGAGGAACGTGTCCGTCCTGAGTTCTAATCCCACAGGTTCGCTGCTGTCCTGAGTTAAATTCCCACAGGACCGTGTCCGCCCTGAGTTATAATCCCACAGGATCAAGTCCGTCCAGAGTTATAATCCCACAGGACCGTGTCCGTCCTGAGTTAAACTCCCACAGGAGCGTGTCCATCCTGAATTAAACTCCCACAGGACCGTGTCCATCCTGAGTTATAATCCCACAGGATCCAGTCCATCCTGATTTAAACTCCCACAGGACCGTGTCCGACCTGAGTTGAACTCCCACAGGATCGTGTCCGTCATGAGTTATAATCCCACATAATCAAGTCCATCCTGAGTTAAATTCCCACAGGACCGTGTCCGTCCTGAGTTATAATCCCACAGGACCGAGTCTGTCCTGAGTTATAATCCCACAGGATCATGTCCATCCTGAGTTAAACTCCCACAGGACCGTGTCCATCCTGAGTTATAATCCCAGAAGACGGTGTCCGTCCTGAGATAAACTCCAACAGGACCCTGTCCGTCCTGAGTTAAACTCCCACAGGACTGTGTCCATCCTGAATTAAACTCCCACAGGACCGTGTCCGTCCTGAGTTGAACTCCCACAGGACCGTGTCCGTCCTGAGTTGAACTCCCACAGGACCGTGTCCGTCCTGAGTTCTAATCTCACAGGATCAAGTCCATCCTGACTTAAACTCCCACAGGACCGTGTCCGTCCTGAGTTATAATCCCACAGGATCAAGTCCATCCTGAGTTAAATTCCCACAAGATCATGTCCATCCTGAGTTAAACTCCCATGGACCGTGTCCGTCCTGAGTTATAATCCCACAGGACCGTGTCCGTCCTGAGATAAACTCCCACAGGACCGTGTCCGTCCTGAGTTAAACTCCCACAGGACCGTGTCCGTCCTGATTAAACTCCCTAGGAAACATATCCGTCCTGCGTTATAATCCCACAGGATCATGTCGGTCCTGAGTTAAACTCCCACAGGACCGTGTCCATCATGAGTTATAATCCCACAGGATCAAGTCCATCCTGAGTTAAATTCCCACAGGACCGTGACCGTCCTGAGTTATAATCCCACAGGTCTGTGTCTGTCCTGAGTTATAATCTCACAGGATCATGTCCATCCTGAGTTAAACTCCCACTGACCGTGTCCGTCCTGAGTTATAATCCCAGAAGACCATGTCCGTCCTGAGATAAACTCCCACAGGACCATGTCCGTCCTGAGTTAAACTCCCACAGAACTGTGTCTGTGGTATATGTAACCTGTTCCACCTTAAGAGAACTTAAGCCTGTTCCACCTTAAGAGATGTACTACTTTCTCTGGCTGCTGTATACGTAATACCGGTGGTGACCACCGGTATATAAGCACTGTGTAGTGAGATTGTATTTCATATAGTCCTGACCTCCAACCAGTAAAGACCTGTTGAACTTTAATCTTGTAGTCTGTGTGTTATTAATTACAACTAGAACACACAGACTTTACAGTGGCGACGAGTCAGATTCTTACCCTGCGGCAGTTATATCCACGGCGGCTTCGTCCACAGAACGGACGTCGAAGAGAGGCTTCCACCCTCATCACCCTGCTGGAAGACACGTCGCGCGGCAGACATCGAGAAACCAGAGTGCAGAACACATCCTGAACTCGAAGCCTCCATCAGCGGCTGTCAGCTATCTTCCTTCTACCTCAGTAGTGGGTAAGCCGGGCAGCGACGCGACCAGAAAGTCGGCCGCGTTGGCTGTACAGACGGGGAGGGAAGACGGAGGAATAAGGGCGGTGAGATCGATCGCGACCGGAGATAAGGGCCGGGCCGCATTCGGGCCGAAAGGCGCAGCGCGGGGACATCGATCGCGGCTGGTGATGAGGGCCGGGCCGCATTCGGGCTAAAAAGGCGCAGCGTCTGGGGGCAACTGAAGGCGCGAGAGCCGCGGTGAAGCGGAGACAGCGTCGGGGGAAGGGTGAAGATCGCCAAGCGCGGGAAAACCGCCATTTTGTAGGCGGAGGACGAAGACAAGAGCGCGGAAGCCGCAATCTTGGATAAAAATAAAAAGAAATTAAATTGCAACGATGCCTAAACATGGGAACATTAATACCTTTGATAGCGACATCGAAGATTGGGCTATGTATGTAGAACGCATACAAAATTATTGTAAAGCAAATAAAATCCCAGATGAAGAGAAAGCACTAACATTATTAAACTTAATGGGTGCGAAGACATACGGGCAATTGAAACACCTTTTATCACCAGATGAACCGGCGGATAAGACGTTCGAGGAGATTGTTACTGTCCTGAAAAATCACCTAAACCCCACGCCGCTGATGCTAGCGGAACGATTTAAATTTTACAGCAGAAGGCAGCTGAAGGATGAAAGCAATGCTGAATATTTAATGGAATTGCGTAAGCTAGCAAAGTACTGTCAATTCGGAACGAGATTGACAGAGGCGCTACGAGATAAATTTGTGTGTGATTTATTAAAAGAAGATACACAAAAGCGATTGCTCGAGGAGAATGAGCTGACGCTTGAGAAAGCGGTCACTATGGCAGCAGCACACGAAGCTGCAGCGAGAGGCACGGCAGTAATGCAGCTACAGTCACCGGAACTCAGTACAAACAAATTGGGTTTGAGTACTGTAAAATGTTATCGTTGCGGAAAGACAACGCACGATCAGAACCAGTGTTGGTTTAAAAACCAAGAATGCAGAACGTGTGGCAGGCTTGGCCACATAGCTAAAGTATGCCGGTCAGGAAAGAAGACCAGCAACAAAAAGTCACCGCAAGGAAAATACATAAAGGTACACAAGGTGACAAAGAACAGTTCGACCGAACAGAAGTCAGATTCAGACGCTAGCAGTAATGAACTGGGTAGCTTAAGAGTACACAACGTTGGTAAGGATGCAGATCTCCAGACAATTTGGGTCACCCTTCAGATAGCAGGAGTCCAAGTAAAGATGGAATTGGACACTGGATCGGCATTGACGGTCATGAATAAGAAAGATTACAAAAGGTTATTCCAACATATTCCCCTACGGGATACGGAGATTATATTGAAAACATACACGGGGCAAAGAGTGTACCCCATCGGGAAGATAGAGGTAAAAGTGGTCCACAAGGGCAGAGAATGCCAAGTAATGGACTTATATGTGCTACCTGAAGGAGGTCCACCACTACTGGGACGGGAGTGGATTAGGAAAATGAATATGGACTGGCACTCCTTGAAGGCACTAACGGTAGATTCCGGGGAAACAGATGTCAAACCTAAACGATTGCCCAGAATATTGGATGATGCTAAAGAGGTGTTCCAGCAGGGACTGGGAACACTGAGAGGAATTACGGCAAACATCAAGATTGATGAACATGCACACCCAAAATTTTTTAAAGCCAGACCGGTACCCTATGCAATACGACCTACTGTAGAAGCAGAACTGGAAGCGCTAGAACGTTCAGGTGTACTGTCTAAGGTAGATTGGAGTGAGTGGGCTACGCCCATTGTTCCCGTTATGAAACGTCCTTCGAGCAACAAGCCAGGAGAACCAGGGAAGGTTCGCATCTGTGGAGAATTCAAAATCACCGTTAATCCGGTGCTTCACACGGTGCAGTATCCGCTTCTGCGGATTGAGGATATTTTTGCTTCGTTGTCTGGCGGGAAACACTTCACCAAGATAGACCTGGCGCAGGCGTACTTGCAGATGGAGGTTGAAGAAGACTCACGCCAATACCTCACGATCAACACGCATCGAGGTTTGTACCGGTACAATAGGCTGGTTTTTGGAGTGGCATCGGCTCCAGCAATTTGGCAGAGGGCCATGGAGCAGGTATTACAGGGAATCCCAGGCACACAATGTTACCTGGATGATATTCTGATTACAGGTGATGGTGATGAAGAACACCTCGCAAACTTGGAACTGGTGCTCAACAGACTGAAAGAGTATGGACTTAGAGTTAATCGGCAGAAATGTGAGTTCTTCCAGAAGCGGATCTCGTACTGTGGTCATGTCATTGACCGGGAGGGGCTTCATAAGTCTCCTGACAAGATAGAGGCAGTTGTAAAGGCTCCCACTCCGGATAATGTCTCTCAGTTGAGGTCGTTTCTAGGATTGATTAACTATTACCATAAATTTCTACCATATCTATCTACGGTACTGCACCCGCTAAACGCTCTTTTACAGAAGGGGGTACCATGGGAATGGAGCGAAAACTGTAAGAAGGCATTTCGCAAAAGCAAAGAATTGATCACATCAGAGGAAGTGTTGGCTCACTTCAACCCCACACTGCCTATTCGGTTGGCTTGTGATGCTTCTCCATATGGTATTGGGGCAGTGCTCTCACACAAGTTGCCAAATGGCACGGAAAGGCCAGTCGCGTTTGCATCCAGATCATTGAACTCCGCTGAGCGCAACTATGCGCAGATCGATAGGGAGGCTCTCAGCCTTGTATGGGGAGTGAAGAAGTTTAATCATTACCTGCAGGGCCAAAAATTCACACTTCTGACAGACCATCAGCCGTTGGTATCCATTTTTAACCCTAAGAAGGGTGTTTCAGTGATGACAGCACAGCGTCTCCAGAGATGGTCCCTTTTCCTAGGGGCACATCAATATCAAATAGAACTCAAAGGTACGAAGCAGCATGGCAATGCTGATGGGCTGTTGCGCCTGCCACTACCTGAAGAAGAAGAAACGACGAAAGTTGACCCTGTTGAGTTATTTCATTCGACCATCATCGAGTGTTTACCAGTCACCAATGCAAGTATTGAAAGAGAAACCAGGAACGACCTGACACTGTCCAGAGTCTACGAGGTGACAGTGAAAGGATGGCCAACACGTGGTGATCCTCTGTTACCGGCATTCTCGGCAAGGCGAGACCAGCTGTCCGTCTGCCATGGTACTTTGATGTACGGGACAAGAGTGATTATTCCTCCCAAGTTAAGGGAAAGAGTTCTAAAAGAACTGCATGAAGGTCATCTGGGGGGAGTTAAGATGAAAAGTCTTGCTAGGGCTTATGTATGGTGGCCGGGTATTGACCAACAGATAGAGGAGTTGACGAAAAGCTGCGCTGGGTGCCAAAAAGTGCAAAATGCACCTCCGATCGCACCACTACACCCATGGGAATGGCCTTCAGCCCCATGGCAACGCGTACATATTGACTTTGCTGGTCCATTCATGGACTCCATGTTCCTAATTGCGGTGGACGCACATTCCAAATGGCCAGAAGTGATCAAGATGAATACCACTACTTCAGAAAAGACAATTGCGGTGTTAAGAATAATATTCGCAAGGAACGGATTGCCAGAACAGATCTGTTCGGACAACGGACCACAGTTCGTGTCGGAAGAATTCCAAAAATTCTTAAAGAAGAATGGGGTGAAACATTATACCTCTGCCCCATATCATCCGGTGACAAACGGGTTGGCCGAGAGATTTGTCCAAACATTCAAAAAGGCAATAAAGGCCATGAACGATGACCAGATTCCGCTACAGCACAAGGTGGACAATTTCCTAATGGCGTATCGAAACGCCGCTCATGCAGTGACTAACCAAAGTCCTGCCATGATGTTTTATAACAGGAGGTTGCCGTCCAGGTTGGACTTGTTAAAACCAAATGTGCGGAGGGAAGTGGAAAACAAACAGTTCCGGCATATTAATAACAAGTCCACTCGAAGTTTCGAAGTAGGACAACCAGTGTTGGCAAGGGGCTATGGAAACGAAAAATGGCAGTCCGGAACAATTCGGGCCAGACAAGGACCTCTGATGTACACAGTAGATATTGGTAACAATGTGATAAGGCGTCATGCGGATCAACTGGTAGAATCAAGAGCAAGGGTCGAACCCATGGTTGCGACAGAGACAACTGTGGAAGACGTTAATGAACCTGAAACATCTACCTCGGCAGGGACTGTACCTGATGATGACGTCCAATACATAGGAAACCAACAAGAAGAGTCACCTCAGCAACAAGAATCAGAGACCACTGAAAGGCATTATCCAGACCGAATCAGAAGGCCTCCTGAGAGACTGAACCTTTGAAATGTTTATCCCTGAAGTTATATATGTATATATGTTATGATGTTATGATAAATAGGGATATGACTATTAAGCTAAAAAGGGAGAATTGTGGTGTGTGTAACCTGTTCCACCTTAAGAGAACCTAAGCCTGTTCCACCTTAAGAGATGTACTACTTTCTCTGGCTGCTGTATACGTAATACCGGTGGTGACCACCGGTATATAAGCACTGTGTAGTAAGATTGTATTTCATATAGTCCTGACCTCCAACCAGTAAAGACCTGTTGAACTTTAATCTTGTAGTCTGTGTGTTATTAATTACAACTAGAACACACAGACTTTACAGTGTCCATCCTGAGTTAAACTCCCACAGGACCGGGTCCGTCTTGATTAAACTCCCTAGGGAACATATCCGTCCTGAGTTATAATCCCACAGGATCATGTCGGTCCTGAGTTAAACTCCCACGGGACCGTGTCCGTCATGAGTTATAATCCCACAGGATCAAGTCCATCCTGAGTTAAATTCCGACAGGACCGTGACCATCCTGAGTTATAATCCCACAGGACCGTGTCTGTCCTGAGTTATAATCCCACAGGATCGTGTACGTCCTGAGTTAAACTCCCACAGGACCATCTCCGTCCTGAGTTCTAATCCCACAGGACCGCGTCCGTCCTGAGTTCTAATCCCACAGTATCAAGTCCATCCTGAGTTAAACTCCCACAGGACCGTGTACGTCCTGAGTTATAATCCCACAGGATCGTGTCCATCCTGAGTTAAACTCCCACAGGATCGTGTACGTCCTGAGTTATAATCCCACAGGACCGTGTCCGTCCTGAGTTATAATCTCAAAGGACCGTGTCCGTCCTGAGCTAAACTCCCACAGGACCGTGTCAGCCCTGAGTTAATCTCCCACAGGACCGTGTCCGTCATGAGTTATAATCCTACAGGACCGTGTCCGTCCTGAGTTATAATCCCACAGGATCGTGTCCTTCCTGAGTTAAACTTCCACAGGACCG
Organism: Somniosus microcephalus; assembly: GCF_052327205.1. Lineage (NCBI taxonomy): Eukaryota > Metazoa > Chordata > Chondrichthyes > Squaliformes > Somniosidae > Somniosus > Somniosus microcephalus. Next base: position 142,197,539 of record NC_140992.1, on the reverse strand, counting down.
TGTCCACCCTGAGTTATAATCCCACAGGATCATGTCTGTCCTGAGTTATAATCCCACAGGACTGTGAACGACCTAAGTTAAACTCCCACAGGACCGTGTCCGTCCTGAGTTATAATCCCACAGGATCATGTCCGTCCTGTGTTGAACTCCCACAGGATCGTGACCATCCTGAGTTAAACTCCCACAGGACCTTGTCCGTCCTCAGTTGTAATCCCACAGGACCGCGCTTGCCCTGAGTTAAACTCCCACAGGACCGTGTCTGTCCTGAGTTATTGTCCCAAAAGACCGTGTCCATCCTGAGTTGTAATCCCACAGGACCGTGTTCGTCATGAGTTATAATCCCACAGGTTCATGTCCGTCCTGAGTTGAAATCCCACAGGACCGTGTCCACCCTGAGTTGTAATCCCAAAGGACCATGTCCGTCCTGAGATAAACTCCCACAGGACCGTGTCCGTCCTGAGTTAAACTCCCACGGGATCGTGTCCGACCTGAGGTATAATCCCACAGGACCATGTCTGTAGTGTATGTACTTTGCAGAAGGAACTATATTCTGCAGCCCCTGTATACTGCAGTACCAGTAGTGACCACCTCTGTATATAAGCCTGTGTCGTAACTTTTGCATAGTAGTTCCAGTTTGTCTCCACTCAGTAAAGACCTGTTATAACCAACTCCTGCAGTCCGTGTCTCAATTACACACGGATATAATACTGGCGACGAGCAGATCCGAACTTACCTACAGTCTGCACCACCTCATGGGGATCCATCCCTGAAGCGAAGTTGTCAGAGGTCGAGGCCAGAAGGAAGAAAGAAAAAAATAAATAAAACAAACAGAAGAAACGGGCGTCGACCGTGGGCAACCGCCTCTGATTCATCGGAGTTGAAGATTTGCAGGAGAGGCTGTCGAGAGCGGGGCTTGGTTATCCTTTCGATGGTGTTCCAGCTAATCGGGCTGGTGGCAGGTAGTACACTGATCCTTCCTGGGCTGCGGCGGGCTAGATCTCGATCGGGTGGCTTTTCAACGGGGCCGAGCAGCGTTGTCGGGAAGAGGAGAGAGAGAGAGAGGGTGGAGCGCACAGGGCGCGGCCGGTGCTACGAAGCCGGGCAGCGTACAGGCCCGAGAAGAGGGAGGAAAGTGTCCCGCAGGGTTGCTCCGACGACGGGGAAATAAAAGAAATTAGAAGCGCAGAAAGCCGCGAGGAGCTGCAGTTTGCCACGGGAACCGCGGAGAGCGGCGTTAGCAGCAGCGCGGGGGGAAGTGCGCGAAGACCATAGCGCGTCGCCATCAAGGCATAAAATGCCAGCAACAGTGCTAGCAGCAGCGGGGAAGACGGAAAGCGCGGGATGCGCCATTTTGTTAAATCGGGGAAGAAGGCAAAGCGTGGGAGGCGCCATCTTAGATTTCCAAGATGCCGAAGACTGGCAATATCACTGCCTTCGATAATGCAATAGAAGACTGGACCACGTATGTGGAAAGAGTCGAAGTATATTGCGAGGCAAACGAAGTAGCCGATGAGAACAAGGCATCGGTACTACTAAACTTAATGGGCGCAAGAACGTACGGCCTATTGTGGAACCTGATTACTCCAGCCAAACCGATGGCGAAGAGTTTTAACAAAATTGTTGATATCCTACAAGAACACCTAAATCCTACACCACTGCTGATAGCAGAAAGATTTAAATTCCACAGGAGAAATCAGCATAACGATGAGAGCAATGCTGATTACCTTACGGAACTACGCAAGCTATCAAAGCACTGCCAGTTCGGAGCAGGACTGGCAGATACCCTACGGGACAAATTTGTCTGTGGACTCCTGAGTGAAGGAACCCAGAAGAGGTTACTCTCAGAGAAAGAGCTGAAGCTAGATAAGGCTTTCAGCGTGGCAGTATCGTACGAAGCAGCAGCAAGGGGAGCTGCGGAAATACAGCAAAAGCCACAGGAATACGGCACCCACGAAATGACACGGGGATTTGAAAAATGTTATCGCTGCGGCAGAACAACCCATGACCAGAAGGACTGCTGGTCCAAGGACAAAATATGCAGGCAATGCGGAAAGATGGGACACATTGCACGAGTTTGCAGGTCTGGGAAGAAGACTAACGACAACAAAAACGCTACTAAGGAACAGTACAGCAAAGTATAAAAGATGACGGACAGTAGTTCCGAAGACCAGATGAGCGACAGTGAATCCGGGAACAAGAGACTAAGCTGTCTCAAACTTCACAACGTAATCGCAAAAGAGGATCACCGAACCATTTGGGTCACCCTCACGTTAGCAGGGTCCCAAGTCAAAATGGAATTGGATACAGGATCAGCCCTGACCGTCATGAATCGACGAGACTACGAGCGGCTATTCTCACACATACCCTTGAAAGAGACATCCATTGTCTTGAAGACGTATACGGGGCAAAAAGTATACCCCAGAGGGAAAATAAGGGTGCCTGTCAAATACAACGGCAAGGAAATACAGAAATTGTATCTGTACTTACTGCAAGATGGTGGACCACCGTTATTGGGACGTGAATGGATCAGAAAGATAAGTTTAGACTGGCACTCCATTCAGGCACTGACGGTGGCTGGTAAAAAGGATGACGACGTCACACCTGGACGATTGTCAAAAATCTTAGCTAACGCCAAAGAGGTATTTCAACAAGAACTGGGAACTCTTAAAGGTGTAACCGCCTCGATAAAAATAGAAGAGAATGCAATTCCCAAGTTTTTCAAAGCAAGACCGGTACCATATGCAATTCGCCCAGCCGTCGAGGCAGAGCTGGAGAATCTGGAGAATGCAGGCATGTTATCTAAGGTAGACTGGAGCGAGTGGGTGACACCCATCGTTCCTGTCATGAAGAAAACGTTAAACAATAAGTCTGAGGAGCCAAGGAGGGTTCGCATCTGTGGGGACTTCAAGGTGACGGTGAACCCAGTCCTTCACACAGTACAATATCCTCTCCCGAGGATAGAAGATATTTTCGCCTCACTATCTGGAGGGAAGCGTTTTACAAAAATTGACCTAGCACAAGCATATTTGCAGATGGAGGTTGAAGAATCCTCTAGGAAGTATCTCACGATAAACACTCACAAAGGTCTTTACCAGTATAATCGACTGGTATTCAGAGTAGCATCAGCTCCGGCGATATGGCAAAGAGCGATGGAACAAGTCCTGCAAGGGATTCCGGGGACTCAGTGTTACTTGGACGACATCCTAGTGACAGGTGAAAATAACAGTGAACATCTTGCCAACCTAGAGCAGGTGCTCACTAGACTAAGAGAACATGGGCTATGAGCCAATCGCCCCAAGTGCGAGTTTTTTAAGAAACAGATATCGTATTGTGGCCATGTGATTGATGAAGAGGAGTTACATAAGTCCCCTGACAAAATTGAAGCGGTAGTTAAGGCTCCAGCGCCTGAAAATGTGTCGCAACTGAGGTCATTCCTTGGATTGGTGAATTACTACCATAAATTTTAGCCGAATTTGTCCACAATTCTGCACCCACTGAACGCCCGACTACAAACTGGAGTAGCATGGAAATGGAGCGATGAATGTAAGCGGGCCTTTCAGAAGAGTAAAGACCTAATCACTTCAAGAGAAGTATTGGCTCACTACAACCCATCACTACCGATAAGACTGGCGTGTGATGCGTCGCCCTACGGCATTGGAGCGGTACTGTCACATAAATTCCTTGATGGTTCAGAGAGGCCGATAGCTTTTGCGTCACGCTCGTTAACTTCAGCCGAGCGTAACTACGCCCAGATTGACAGAGAGGCCCTCAGCCTGGTGTGGGGGGTGAAGAAGTTCAATCACTGCCTGCACGGTCAGAAATTTACTCTACTAACTGATCATCAACCTCTTGTCTCCATTTTCAACCCTCAGAAGGGCGTCCCGATAACGACAGCACAACGGCTACAGAGGTGGTCCCTTTTCCTAGGGGCACACCAATATGACATCGAGTACAAAGGAACTAAACAGCATGGGAATGCTGATGGATTGTCGCGCCTACCATTGCCGACGGTGGAAGAAGCACCTGCAGTGGATCCAGTGGAGATATTCCACTCGACCATAGTCGAATGTCTCCCTGTGACGAATGCAAACATAGAAAAGGAAACACGAACTGACCCGACACTCTCCTGGGTCTATGATTTAACGGTGAAGGGATGGCCAGCACATGGCGAACCACTGTTGCCAGCATTCTCGCCGAGAAGAGAACAGCTGTCAGTGTGCCGAGGAACCTTGATGTGTGGATCCAGAGTAGTAATTCCACCCAAATTGAAGGATAGAGTGCTCAATGAGCTTCATGAGGGTCATCTGGGAGGGGTAAAAATGAAGAACTTAGCCAGAGCGTTTGTGTGGTGGCCGGGAATCGATAGAGAAATCGAAGAGATGACCAAGAGCTGTACAGGATGCCAGAAGGTCCAAAACGCCCCACCACAAGCCCCTCTACATCCATGGGAGTGGCCCTCATCTCCATGGCAAAGGGTGCACATTGATTTTGCTGGTCCATTTATGGACTCGATGTTTTTAATTGCGGTGGATGCACATTCAAAGTGGCCAGAGGTAATAAAAATGTCCTCAACCACCATCACAGTCTTACGAACCATATTCACCAGAAATGGGCTGCCTGAACAGATTTGCTCTGACAATGGACCACAGTTTGTGTCTGAAGAGTTCCGGAGGTTCTTAAAGAACAATGGTGTTAAGCATTACACATCCGCCCCATATCATTCAGCCACCAATGGATTGGCTGAGAGGTTCGTTCAAACATTCAAGAAGGCTATCAAGGCAATGTGTAATGAAGACATACCCCTACAACACAAGGTGGATAACTTCTTGTTTGCCTACCGGAATAGAAACATAGAAACATAGAAGATAGGAGCAGGAGTAGGCCATTCGGCCCTTCGAGCCTGCTCCGCCATTCAACGAGATCATGGCCGATCATCCAAACCCTAGCACCCGGTCCCTACACCGACAGCCATCCCACCCAAGCCCTATCCCCGTAACCCCACGTATTTAATCCCCCCTAACACTAAGGGTCAATTTTTTTTTTATCATGGCCAATCAACCTAACCCGCACATCTTTGGACTGTGGGAGGAAACCGGAGCACCCGGAGGAAACCCACGCAAACACGGGGAGAATGTGCAAACTCCACACAGACAGTCACCCGAGGCCGGATTTGAACCCGGGTCCCTGGCGCTGTGAGGCAACAGTGCTAACCACTATGCCACCGTGCTGGAATGCGACACATGCGGTTACCAACCAAACTCCAGCCATGATGTTCTTCAATCGAAGGCTAAGATGCCGCTTGGATTTGGTTAAGCCAAACATCAGAAGAGATGTGGAGAACAGGCAGTGTCAGAATATGAATGAAAGGCCAACCAGGAGTTTTAAGATAGGTCAACCAGTTTTGGCCCGGGACTACCGCACAGAGAAATGGCAGCCAGGAACGATCTGTACACGGCAAGGACCTCTAATGTATACCGTGGGCGTTGGAGAGAGCATTGTAAGACGCCATGCTGACCAGATTCTAGAGTCACTGGAAAACGTCAATTCCACACCACGATCCGATACACCTGGTGATGAAACCGAAGTACCAATTGCATCTACCTCAGAATCGGTGATATTGGAAGCAGACGAACCAAACAACGACGTTGATCCCGAATCAACTTTGCCAGAAGAACCTGATACCCCAAAGAGGCGTTACCAAACAGAATCAGGAAGCCTCCTCAAAGACTTAACTTCAGCTAATGTATCTAGCAACTGTAATTGTAAATATGTTATTTAATTATTAATTGAATGTTATGTACTGTTTAGCTAAAAGGGGAGGAATTGTAGTGTATGTACTTTGCAGAAGGAACTATATTCTGCAGCCCCTGTATACTGCAGTACCAGTAGTGACCACCCCTGTATATAAGCCTGTATAGTAACTTTTGCATAGTAGTTCCAGTTTGTCTCCACTCAGTAAAGACCTGTTATAACCAACTCCTGCAGTCCGTGTCTCAATTACACACGGACATAATAGTGTCCGTCCTGAGTTATTATCCCACAGGACTGTGTCCGACATGAGTTAATCTCCCACAGGACCGAGTCTGTCCTGAGTTATAATCCCACAGGACCGTGTCCGTCCTGAGTTATAATCCCACAGGATCGTGTCCTTCCTCAGTTAAACTTCCACAGGACCGTGTCAGCCCTGAGTTATAATCCCACGGGATTGTGTCAGCCCTGAGTTATAATCCCACAGGGTCATGTCTGTCCTGAGTTATAATCCCATAGGACTGTGTCCATCCTGAGTTAAACTCCCACAGGATCGTGTCCGTCCTGAGTTAAACTCCCACTGGACCATGTCCGTCCTGAGTTAAACTCCCATAGGATCATATCCATCCTGAGTTATAATCCCACAGGATCGTGTCCATCCTGAGTTAAACTCACACAGGACCGTGTCAGCCCTGAGTTAATCTCCCACAGGACCGTGTCCTTCCTGAGTTATAATCCTATAGGACCGTGTCAGTCCTGAGTTATAATCCCACAGGATCGTGTCCTTCCTGAGTTAAACTTCCACAGGACCGTGTCAGCCCTAAGCTATAATCCCACAGGACCGTGTCCGCCCTGAGTTATAATCCCACAGGATCATGTCTGTCCTGAGTTATAATCCCACAGGACCGTGTCCATCCTGAGATAAACTCCCACAGGACCATGTCCGACCTAAGTTAAACTCCCACAGGAACGTGTCCGTCCTGAGTTATAATCCCACAGGATCATGTCCGTCCTGACTTGAACTCCCACAGGACCGTGTCCGTCCTGAGGTATAATCCCACAGGATCATGCCCATCCTGAGTTAAACTCACACAGGATCATGACCATCCTGAGTTAAACTCCCACAGGATCGGGTCTGTCCTGAGTTATAATCCCACAGGACCTTGTCCGTCCTGAGTTGTAATCCCACAGGACCGTTTCCGTCCTGAGTTATAATCCCACAGGGTCATGTCCGTCCTGAGTTAAACTCCCACAGGACCATGTCTGTCCTGAGTTATAATCCCACAGGATCATGTCCGTTCTGAGTTGAAATCCCACAGGACCGTGTCCATCCTGAGTTAAACTCCCACAGGACCGTGTCCATCCTGAATTATAATCCCACAGGACCGTGTCCATCCTGAGTTAAACTCCCACAGGACCGTGTCCGTCCTGAGTTAAACTCCCACAGGACCGTGTCCGTCCTGAGTTAAACTCCAACTTGACCATATCCGTCCTGAGTTATAATGCCACAGGATCATGTCCGTCGTGAGTTACAATCCCACAGGATCATGTCTGTTAAGTCTGTGTGTCCCAGTTATGCTTATTATAAATCACTGGACACAGACCACAAGAATAACTTTAACAGGTCTTTACTATTCGGAGGTCAGGGCTGAACTGCCCAGCAAATCCCTGCACAACACTTATATACCGGTGTGGTCACCACCGGTATTACAGTATACAGCAGCCAAGAGAAAGTAGTACATCTCTTAAGGTAGTTCTCTTAAGGTGGAACAGGTTACATACACCACAATCCTCCCTTTTTAGCTTAACAGTTATATCCCCATTTAACATAACATAATAACATATATATATACAACTTCATGCAAAACAGTTCAAAGATTCAGTCTCTGAGGAGGCCTCCTGATTCGAGTTGGATAACGCCTTTCAGGGGTCTCTGATTCTTGTTGCTGGGGTGACTCATCTAGTTGGTCTCTTATGGATTGGACATCATCATCAGGTACATTCACTTCTGAGGTAGATGCTTCAGGTTCACTAACTTCTTCCACGGTTGTCTCTGCCGTAACCATGGGTTCGACCCTTGTTCTCGATTCCACCAGTTGGTCAGCATGATGCCGTATTACATTTTCACCAATATCTACCGTGTACATCAGGGGTCCTTGTCTGGCCCGAATTGTTCCAGATTGCCATTTCTCGTTTTTATAGTCCCGGGCTAACACTGGTTGTCCTATTTCGAAACTCCGAGTGGACTTGTTATTTATATGCTGGAACTGTTTGTTTTCAACTTCCCTCCGCACATTTGGTTTTAACAAGTCCAACCTGGACCGCAACCTCCTGTTATAGAACATCATGGCAGGACTTTGGTTTGTCACTGCATGAGTGGCGTTTCGATATGCCAGTAGGAATTTGTCCACCTTGTGTTGTAGTGGAATCTGATCTTCGCTCATGGCCTTTATTGCTTTTTTGAACGTTTGTACAAATCTCTCGGCCAACCCATTTGTAGCCGGATGATATGGGGCAGAGGTATAATGTTTCACCCCATTCTTCTTCATGAATTTCTGGAATTCTTCTGACACGAACTGCGGTCCATTGTCTGAACATATTTGTTCTGGCAATCCATTTCTTGCAAATATCGTTCTTAGCACCGCGATCGTCTTTTCCGAGGTAGTGGTAGTCATCTTAATCACTTCTGGCCATTTAGAATGTACGTCCACCGCAATTAAAAACATGGAGTCCATGAATGGACCAGCAAAGTCAATATGTACACGTTGCCATGGGGTTGAAGGCCATTCCCATGGATGCAGCGGTGCAATCGGAGGTGCATTTTGCACTTTTTGGCACCCTGAGCAGCTTTTCGTCAGATCCTCTATCTGTTGGTCGATACCCGGCCACCACACATAAGCCCTAGCAAGGCTTTTCATCTTGACTCCCCCCAGATGACCTTCATGCAGTTCCTTTAGAACTCTCTCTCTTAACTTAGGAGGAATAATCACCCTTGTTCCGTACATCAATATTCCTTGACAGACGGACAGCTGTTCTCGTCTTGCTGAGAATGCCGGTAACAGTGGATCACCATGTGCTGGCCATCCCTTCACTGTCACTTCGTAGACCCGGGACAGTGTCGGGTCGTTCCTGGTTTCTCTTTCAGTACTTGCATTGGTGACTGGTAAACATTCGATGATGGTCGAATGAAATAACTCAACAGGGTCAAACGTCGGTGCCTCCTCCTCTGTAGGTAGTGGCAGGCGCGACAGCCCATCAGCATTACCATGCTGCTTTGTACCTTTGAATTCGATCTGATATTGATGTGCCCCTAGGAAAAGGGACCATCTCTGGAGTCTCTGTGCTGTCATCACCGAAACACCCTTCTTAGGGTTAAAAATGGATACCAACGGCTGGTGGTCTGTCAGAAGCATAAACATTTGGCCCTGCAGGTAATGATTAAACTTCTTTACTCCCCACACAAGGCTGAGAGCCTCCCTATCTATCTGAGCATAGTTGCGCTCAGCAGAGGTCAATGATCTGGATGCGAACGCAACTGGCCTCTCCAGGCCATTTGGCAACTTGTGTGAGAGTACTGCCCCAATACCATATGGAGAAGCATCACAAGCCAACCGAATAGGCAGCATTGGGTTGAAGTGAGCCAACATTTCCTCTGAGGTGATCAATGCCTTGCTTTTGCGAAAGGCCCTCTTACAGTCCTCGCTCCACTTCCATGGTACTCCCTTCTGCAAAAGAGCGTTCAGCGGGTGCAGCACCGTGGATAAATTTGGCAGAAACTTATGGTAATAGTTAATCAACCCTAGGAACGACCTCAACTGGGATACATTATCCGGAGCGGGAGCCTTCACAACAGCTTCGATCTTGTCAGGAGACTTATGAAGCCCCTCCTGGTCAATGACATGACCACAGTACGAGAGCCGCTTCTGAAAGAACTCACATTTCTGGCGATTAACTCGAAGTCCATATTCTTTCAATCTGGTGAGCACCAGTTCCAAATTTGCAAGGTGTTCCTCGTCATCATCTCCTGCAATCAGAATATCGTCCAGGTAACATTGTGTGCCTGGAATTCCCTGTAATACCTGCTCCATGGCCCTCTGCCAAATTGCTGGAGCCGATGCCACTCCAAAAACCAGTCTATTATACCGGTACAAGCCTCTATGCGTGTTGATCGTGAGATACTGGCGTGACTCTTCCTCAACTTCCATCTGTAAGTACGCCTGCGCCAGGTCTATCTTGGTGAAGTGTTTCCCGCCAGACAACGAAGCGAAGATATCCTCAATCCGCGGAAGCGGATACTGCACCGTGTGAAGCACCGGATTAACAGTGATCTTGAAATCTCCACAGATGCGAACCTTCCCCGGTTCCCCCGGCTTGTTGCTCGATGAACGCTTCATGACGGGAACAATGGGCGTGGCCCACTCACTCCAGTCTACCTTAGACAGTACTCCTGAACGTTCTAGCCCTTCCAGCTCAGCTTCCACAGCAGGTCGTATCACATAAGGTACCGGTCTGGCTTTGAAAAATTTCGGGTTTGCATGTTCTTCAACCTTGATGTTTGCCGTAATTCCTCTCAGTGTTCCCAGTCCCTGTTGGAACACCTCTTTAGCATCGTCCAATATTCTGGACAATCGTTTAGGTTTGACATCTTTTTTACCGGAATCTACCGTTAGTGCTTTTAAGGAATGCCAGTCCATATTTATTTTCCTAATCCACTCCCGTCCCAGTAGTGGTGGACCTCCCTCAGGTAGCACATATAAGTCCATTCCTCGGCTTTCTTTGCCCTTGTGGACCACCTTTACCTCTATCTTCCCGATGGGGTATACTCTTTGCCCCGTGTATGTTTTCAATACAATCTCCGTATCCCGTAGGGGAATATGTGGGAATAACCTTTTGTAATCTTGCTTATTCATGACCGTCAATGCCGATCCAGTGTCCAATTCCATCTTCACTTGGACTCCTGCTATCTGAAGTGTGACCCAGATTGTTTGGAGGTCTGCTTCATTACCAACATTGTGTACTCTTAGACTACCCAGTTCATTACTGCTGGAGTCTGAATTTGACTTCTGTTCGTTCGAACTGTTCTCTGTCACCTTGTGTACCTTTCTGTACTTTTCCTGCGGTGACTTTTTGTTGCTGGTCTTCTTTCCTGACCGGCATACTTTAGCTATGTGACCAAGCCTGCCACATTTTCTGCATTCCTGATTTTTGAACCAGCACTGGTTCTGATCGTGCGTTGTCTTTCCACAACGATAACATTTTACTGTACCCAAGACCATTTGATTGGTGCTGAGTTCCGGTGACCGTAGCTGCATTTCTGCAGTGCCTCTCGCTGCGGCTTCGTGTGATGCTGCAATAGTGACAGCTTTATCAAGCGTAAGATCGTTCTCCTCAAGCAGTCGCTTTTGTGTTCCTTCTTTTAACAATCCACACACAAATTTATCTCTCAGCGCATCTGCTAGTCCTGTTCCAAACTGACAGTACTTTGATAGCTTACGCAGTTCAATTAAAAATTCAGCGTTGCTTTCGTCTTTCAGCTGCGTTCTTCTGTAAAATTTAAATTGTTCCGCTATCATCAGCGGCGTGGGGTTTAAATGATTTTTCAGGACAGCAACAATATTCGCGAAAGTCTGATCCGCCGGTTTATCTGGTGACAGAAGGTGCTTCAATAGCCCATATGTCTTCGCACCCATTGAGCTTAATAAGGTTAGTGCTTTCTCATCATCTGGTACCTTATTTGCTTTACAATAAACTTCCATGCGTTCTACATACGTGGTCCAATCTTCGATATCGCTATCAAAGGTATTAATGTTCCCATGTTTAGGCATTCTTGCAAGTTTTTTAACTTTTCTTTTTCTCAAAATGGCGGCTTCCCGCGCTTGTCTTCTTCCCCCGCCTACTAAAATGGCGGCTTCCCGCGCTTGGCGGTCTTTCCCGCGCTCGTCTTCTTCCCCCGCCGACTACAATGGCGGATTCCCGCGTTTGCCTTCTTCCCCCGCTGGCTGCAATGGCGATTGCCGTGCTGCTGCCGTTCTCGTCTCCCCAGCGGTTCTCAATTCCCCGACGCTGCTTTTACTCCCCCGCGGTTCCCGTGGGCATTCACGCTTCCCCTGCTGTTGCGCTTCTCAGCCCCGCATGCAGCCCGGTCCTTTACACCGGCTGCGTTTGAGTTCTCCGCGGCTCTCGTGCCTTAAGCTGCCCCAGTCGCTGCGCCTCTCGGCCTCGATTGCTGCCCGGCCCTTTTCACCGGCCGTGGTCGAGTTCTCTGCCCTTTTTCCTCCGTTTTCCCTCCCCCACTCCACAGTCAACGCGGCCGACTTTCTGCTCGTGTCGCTGATCGGCTTACCCACCACCGTGGTAGAAGGGATGATCACTGCCTGTCGCTGATGGAGGGCTTCGTGGTCAGAATTTTTCTTTTTAACCTGGGTTCTCGATGCCTCCCGTGCGATGGTGCTCAGCAGGATGATGAGGGCGGATGCCTCTTCTCGACGCCTGTTCTGAGGACGAAGCTGCCTTGGATGTAAAACTGCCGCAGGGTAAGATCGGACTCGTCGCCACTGTTAAGTCTGTGTGTCCCAGTTATGCTTATTATAAATCACTGGACACAGACCACAAGAATAACTTTAACAGGTCTTTACTATTCGGAGGTCAGGGCTGAACTGCCCAGCAAATCCCTACACAACACTTATATACCAGTGTGGTCACCACCGGTATTACAGTATACAGCAGCCAAGAGAAAGTAGTACATCTCTTAAGGTAGTTCTCTTAAGGTGGAACAGGTTACATACACCACAAAACCATCCTGAGTTAAACTCCCACAAGACCGTGTTCATCCTGAAATAAACTCCCACAGGACCGTGTCCGTCCTGAGTTATAATCCCACAGGATCGTGTCCGTCCTGAGTTAAACTCCCACAGGACTGTGTCCATCCTGAGTTAAACTCCAACTTGACCATATCCGTCCTGAGTTTTAATGCCACAGGATCATGTCCGTCGTGAGTTACAATCCCACAGGGTCATGTCCGTCCTGAGTTAAACTCCCACAGGACCGTGTCCGTCCTAAGTTAAACTCGCACAGGCTCATGTCCGCCCTGAGTTAAACTCCCACCGGACCGTGTCCGTCCTGAATTAAACTCCCACAGAACCGTGTCCGTCCTGAGTTAAACTCTCACAGGGCCGTGTCCATCCTGAGTTAAACTCCCACTGGATGGTGTCCGTCCTGAGTTAAACTCCCACAGGACCGGGTCAGTCCTGAATAAAACTCCCACAGGATCATAACCGTCCTGAGTTAAACTCCCACAAGACCGTGTTCATCCTGAAATAAACTCCCACAGGACCGTGTCCGTCCTGAGTTATAATCCCACTGGACGGTGTCCGTCCTGAGTTAAACTCCCACAGGACCGGGTCAGTCCTGAATAAAACTCCCACAGGATCATAACCGTCCTGAGTTAAACTCCCACAAGACCGTGTTCGTCCTGAAATAAACTCCCACAGGACCGTGTCCGTCCTGAGTTATAATCCCACAGGATCGTGTCCGTCCTGAGTTAAACTCCCACAGGATCGTGTCCATCCTGGAATAAACTCCCACAGGACTGTATCCGTCCTGAGCTATAATCCCACAGTATCGTACCCATCCTGAGATAAACTCCCACAGGATCGTGTCCTCCTCAGTTAAACTCCCACAGGATTGTGTCCCTCCTCAGTTAAACTCCCATAAGACCGTGTCTGTCCTGAGTTAAACTCCCACAGGACCGTGTCTGTCCTGAGTTAAACTCCCACAGGACCGTGTCTGTCCTGAGTTAAACTCTCACAGGACCGTGTCTGTCCTGAGTTATAATCCCACAGGACCGTGTCTGTCCTGAGTTATAATCCCACTGGACCGTGTCTGTCCTGAGTTAAACTCCCACAGGACCGTGTCCGTCCTGAATTATAATCCCACAGGACCATGTCCGTCCTGAGTTATTATCCCACATGACCATGTCCATCCTGAGTTAATATCCCACAGGACCATGTCCATCCTGAGTTATAATCCCACAGGACCGTGTCCGTCCTGAGTTAAACTCCCACCGGACCGTGTATGCCCTGATTTAAATTCCCACAGGAGCGTGTCCGTCCTAAGTTAAACTCCACAGGATCGTGTCCGCCTCAGTTATAATCCCACAGAACCGTGTCCATCCTGAGTTAAACTCCCAAACGACCGTGTCCATCCTGAGTTAAACTCCCACAGGATCATGTCCGTCCTGAAATAAACTCCCATAGGACCGTGTCCGTCCTGAGTTAAAATCTCACAGCACCATGTCCGTCCTGAGTTAAACTCCCACAGGACTGTGTCCGTCGTGAGTTATAATCTCACAGGGCAGTGTCCGTCCTGAGTGAAACTCCCACAGGACCGTGTCTGTGGTGTATGTAACCTGTTCCACCTTAAGAGAACTTAAGCCTGTTCCACCTTAAGAGATGTACTACTTTCTCTGGCTGCTGTATACGTAATACCGGTGGTGACCACACCGGTATATAAGCACTGTGTAGTAATATTGTCTTCAGTATAGTCCCGACCTCCAACCAGTAAAGACCTGTTGAATTTACTCTTGTAGTCTGTGTAGTAATTATCACTATAACACACAGACTTAACAGTGGCGACGAGTCCGATTCTTACCCTGCGGCAGTTATTTCCACGGCGGCTTCATCCACAGACAAGACGTCGAAGAGAGGTTTCCACCCTCATCACCCTACTGGAAGACATGTCGAGCGGCAGGCATTGAGAAACCGGAGTGCAGAAGACATCCTGACCTCGAAGCCTCCATCAGCGACTGTCAGCTTCTTCTTTCTACCTCGGTGGTGGGTAAGCTGGGCAGCGACGCGACAGAAAGTCAACCGCGTTGGCTGTACAGACGGGGCTGGGAAGACGGAGGAATAAGGGCGATGAGATCGATCGCGACCGGAGATAAGGGCCGGGCCGCTTTCGAGCGAGAGGCGCAGCGCGGGGATATCGATCGCGACCGGAGATAAGGGCCGCATTCGGGCTAAAAGGCGCAGCATCTGGGGAAACTGAAGGCGCGAGAGCCGCGGTGAAGCGGAGACAGCGTCGGGGGATGGTTGAAGTCCGCCAAGCACGGGAAAACCGCCATTTTGTGGGCGGAGGACGATGACAAGAGCGGGAAGCCGCCATCTTGGATAACATAAAAATACAATAAATTGCAACGATGCCTAAACATGGGAACATTAATACCTTTGATAGTGACATCGAAGATTGGGCCATGTATGTAGAACGCATACAAAATTATTGTAAGGCAAATAAAATTCCTGATGCAGATAAAGCACTAACATTATTAAATTTAATGGGTGCGAAGACATACGGGCAATTGAAACACCTGTTATCACCAGATGAACCGGCAGATAAGACGTTCGATGAGATTGTTACTGTCCTGAAAAATCATCTAAACCCCACGCCGCTGATGCTAGCGGAACGATTTAAATTTTACGACAGAAGGCAGCTGCAGAATGAAAGCAATGCTGAATATTTGATGGAATTACGTAAGCTAGCAAAATATTGTCAGTTTGGAACGGGACTGACAGAGGCACTACGAAATAAATTTGTGTGTGGTTTATTTAAACAGGATACACAAAAGCGACTGTTCGAGGAGAATGAGCTGACGCTTGAGAAGGCGGTCACTATGGCAGCAGCACATGAAGCCGCAGCGAGAGGCACGGCAGTAATGCAGCTACGGTCACCGGAACTCGGTACAAACAAATTGGGTTTGAGTTCTGTCAAATGTTATTGTTGTGGAAAGACAACGCACGATCAGAACCAGTGTTGGTTTAAAAACCAAGAATGCAGACCGTGTGGCAGGCTTGGCCACATAGCTAAAGTATGCCGGTCAGGAAAGAAGACCAGCAACAAAAAGTCACCGCAAGGAAAATACGCAAAGTTACACAAGGTGACAAAGAACAGTTTGACCGAACAGAAGTCAGATTCAGATGCTAGCAGTAATGAACTGGATAGCTTAAGAGTACACAACGTTGGTAAGGATGCAGATCTCCAGACAATTTGGGTCACTCTTCAGATAGCAGGAGTCCAAGTAAAAATGGAATTGGACACTGGATCGGCATTGACGGTCATGAATAAGAAAGATTACAGAAGGTTATTCCAACATATTCCCCTACAGGATACGGAGATTATATTGAAAACATACACGGGGCAAAGAGTGTACCCCATCGGAAAAATAGAGGTAGAAGTGGTCCACGAGGGCAAAGAAAGCCAAGTAATGGACTTATATGTGCTACCTGAAGGAGGTCCACCACTACTAGGACGGGAGTGGATTAGGAAAATGAATATGGACTGGCACTCCTTGAAGGCACTAACGGTAGATTCCGGGGAAACAGATGTCAAACCTAAACGATTGTCCAGAATATTGGATGATGCTAAAGAGGTGTTCCAGCAGGGACTGGGAACACTGAGAGGAATTATGGCAAACATCAAGATTGATGAACATGCACAACAAAAAATTTTTAAAGCCAGACCGGTACCCTATGCAATACGACCTACTGTTGAAGCGGAACTGGAAGCACTAGAACGTTCAGGTGTACTGTCTAAGGTAGATTGGAGTGAGTGGGCTACGCCCATTGTTCCCGTTATGAAACGTCCTGCGAGCAACAAGCCAGGAGATCCAGGGAAGGTTCGCATCTGTGGAGATTTCAAAATCACCGTTAATCCGGTGCTTCACACGGTGCAGTATCCGCTTCCACGGATTGAGGATATTTTCGCTTCATTGTCTGGCGGGAAACACTTCACCAAGATAGACCTGGCGCAGGCGTACTTGCAGATGGAGGTTGAGGTAGAGTCACGCCAATACCTCACGATCAACACGCATCGAGGGTTGTACCAGTACAATAGGCTGGTTTTTGGAGTGGCATCGGCTCCAGCAATTTGGCAGAGGGCCATGGAGCAGGTATTACAGGGAATTCCAGGCACACAATGTTACCTGGACGATATTCTGATCACAGGTGATGGTGATGAACAACATCTCGCAAACTTGGAACTGGTGCTCAACAGACTGAAAGAGTATGGACTTAGAGTAAATCGGCAGAAATGTGAGTTCTTCCAGAAGCAGATCTCATACTGTGGCCATGTCGTTGACCGGGAGGGGCTTCATAAGTCTCCTGACAAGATTGAGGCAGTTGTAAAGGCTCCCGCTCCGGAGAATGTCTCTCAGTTGAGGTCGTTTCTAGGATTAATTAACTATTACCATAAATTTCTGCCAAATCTATCCACGGTACTGCACCCGTTAAACGCTCTTTTACAGAACGGGGTACCATGGGAATGGGGCGAAAACTGTAAGAAGGCATTTTGCAAAAGCAAAGAATTGATCACCTCAGAGGAAGTGTTGGCTCACTTCAACCCGACACTGCCTATTCGGTTGGCTTGTGATGCTTCTCCATATGGTATTGGGGCAGTACTCTCACACAAGTTGCCAAATGGCACGGAAAGGCCAGTCGCGTTTGCATCCAGATCATTGACCTCGCTGAGCGCAACTATGCGCAGATCGATAGGGAGGCTCTTAGCCTTGTATGGGGAGTGAAGAAGTTTAATCATTACCTGCAGGGCCAAAAATTCACACTTCTGACAGACCATCAACCGTTGGTATCCATTTTTAACCCTAAGAAGGGTGTTTCGGTGATGACAGCGCAGCGTCTCCAGAGATGGTCTCTTTTCCTAGGGGCACATCAATATCAAATAGAATTCAAAGGTACGAAGCAGCATGGCAATGCTGATGGCCTGTCGTGCCTGCCACTACCTGAAGAAGAGACGATGAAAGTTGACCCTGTTGAGTTATTTCATTCAACCATCATCGAGTGTTTACCAGTCACCAATGCAAGTATTGAAAGAGAAACCAGGAACGACCCGACACTGTCCAGTGTCTACGAGGTGACAGTGAAAGGATGGCCAAGACGGGGTGATCCTCTGTTACCGGCATTTTCGGCAAGGCGAGACCAGCTGTCCGTCTGCCATGGTACCTTGATGTACGGGACAAGAGTGATTATTCCTCCCAAGTTAAGGGAAAGAGTTTTAAACGAACTGCATGAAGGTCATCTGGGGGGAGTTAAAATGAAAAGTCTTGCTTGGGCTTATGCATGGTGGCCGGGTATTGACCAACAGATTGAGGAGTTAACGAAAAGCTGCGCTGGGTGCCAAAAAGTGCAAAATGCACCTCCGATAGCACCGCTACACCCATGGGAATGGCCTTCAGCCCCATGGCAACGCGTACACATTGACTTTGCTGGTCCATTCATGGACTCCATGTTCCTAATCGCGGTGGACGCACATTCCAAATGGCCAGAAGTCATCAAGATGAATACCACTACTTCAGAAAAGACAATTGCGGTGTTAAGAACAATATTCGCAAGGAACGGATTGCCAGAACAGATCTGTTCGGACAACGGACCACAGTTTGTATCGGAAGAATTCCGACAATTCTTAAAGAAGAATGGAGTAAAACATTATACCTCTGCCCCATATCATCCGGCGACAAATGGGTTGGCTGAAAGATTTGTCCCGACATTCAAAAAGGCAATTAAGGCCATTAACGATGATCAGATTCCGCTGCAGCACAAGGTCGACAAGTTCCTGATGTCATATCGAAACGCCGATCATGCAGTGACTAACCAAAGTCCTGCCATGATGTTTTATAACAGGAGGTTGCGGTCCAAGTTGGACTTGTTAAAACCAAATGTGCGGAGGGAAGTGGAAAACAAACAGTTTCGGCATATTAACAACAAGACCACTCGAACTTTCGACGTAGGACAACCAGTGTTGGCAAGGGGCTATGAAAACGAAAAATGGCAGTCCGGAACAATTCGGGCCAGACAAGGACCTCTGATGTACACAGTAGATATTGGTCATAATGTGATAAGGCGTCATGCGGATCAACTGGTAGAGTCGAGAGCAAGGGTCGAACCCATGGTTGTGACAGAGACAACTGTGGAAGACGTTAATGAACCTGAAGCATCTACCTCGGCAGGGAATGTACTTGATGATGATGACACCCAATACATTGGAAACCAAATAGAGGAGGCACCTCAACAGCAAGAATCAGAGACTACTGAGAGGCGTCATCCAAGCCGCATCAGAAAGCCTCCTGAGAGACTGAACCTTTGAACTGTTATACCTGAAGTTATATATGTATATATGTTATTATGTTATGTTAAATGGGGATATGACTGTTAAGCTAAAAAGGGAGGATTGTGGTGTATGTAACCTGTTCCACCTTAAGAGAACTTAAGCCTGTTCCACCTTAAGAGATGTACTACTTTCTCTGGCTGCTGTATACGTAATACCGGTGGTGACCACACCGGTATATAAGCACTGTGTAGTAATATTGTATTCCGTATAGTCCCTACCTCCATCCAGTAAAGACCTGTTGAATTTACTCTTGTAGTCTGTGTAGTAATTATCACTATAACACACAGACTTAACAGTGTCCGTCCTGAGTTACAATCCCACAGAATCGTGTACGCTCTGAGTTAAACTCCCACAGGAATCTGTCCGTCCTGAGTTAAACTCCAACTTGACTATATCCGTCCTGAGTTATAATGCCACAGGATCATGTCCGTCCTGAGTTACAATCCCACAGGATCATGTCAGTCCTGAGTTAAACTCCCACAGGACCGTCTCCGTCCTGAGTTAAACTCCCACAGGACCGTGTCCGTCCTGAGTTAAACTCCCACAGGACCGTGTCCGTCCTGACTTAAAGTCCCACAGGATCGTGTCCATCCTCAGTTATAATTCCACAGGACCATGTCCAGCCTGATTTAAACTCCCACAAGACCGTGTCCGTCCTGAGTTATAATCTCACAGGACCGTGTCCGTCCGGAGATACAATCCCACAGGACCGTGTCCGTCCTGAGTTAAACTCCCACAGGACCGTGTCCGTCCTGAGTTATAATCCCACAGGACAATGTCCGTCTTGAGTGAAACTCCCACCGGACCATGTCCACTCTGAGTTAAACTCCCACAGGACCGTGTCTGTCCTGAGTTAAACTCCCACAAGATTGAGTCCATCCTGAGTTATAATCCCACAGGACCATGTCCGTCCTGAGTTATTATCCCACAGGACAATGTTCGTCCTGAGTTAAACTCCCACAGGACCGTGTCCGTCCTGAGTTATCCCACAGGGCCATGTCCATCCTGACTTAAACTCCCACAGGACCATGTCCGTCCTGAGTTATAATCCCACAGGAGTGTGTCCGCCCTGAGTTAAACTCTCACAGGACCATGTCCGCTCAGAGTTAAACTCCCACAGGACCGTGTCCGTCCTGAGTTATAATCCCACAGGAACGTGTCCGTCCTGAGTTAAACTCCCACAGAACCGTGTCCGTTCTGAGTTATCCCACAGGACCATGTCCGTCCTGAGTTGAACTCCCACAGGACCGTGTCCATCCTGAGTTATAATCCCACAGGAACGTGTCCGCCCTGAGTTAAACTTCAAAGGACCATGTCCGCCCTGAGTTAAACTCCCACAGGACCGTGTCCGTCCTGAGTTATAATCCCACAGGAACGTGTCCGTCCTGAGTTAAACTCCCACAGGACCATGTCCGTCCTGAGTTAAACTCCCACAGGAACGTGTCCGCCCTGAGTTAAACTCCCACCGGACCGTGTCCGTCCTGAGTTAAACTCCCACAGGACCGGGTCAGCCCTGAGTTAAACTCCCACAGGATCGTGTCCGTCCTGAGTTATAATCCCACAGTATCGTGTCCGTCCTGAGTTAAACTCCCACAGGATCGTGTCCTCCTCAGTTAAGCTCCCACAGTATCGTGTCCCTCCTCAGTTAAACTCCCACAAGACCATGTCCATCCTGACTTAAACACCCACAGGACCGTGTCTGTCCTGAGTTAAACTCCCACAGGACCGTGTCTGTCCTGAGTTAAACTCCCACAGGACCGTGTCCGTCCTGAGTTATACTCCCACCGGACCGTGTTTGTCCTGAGTTAAACTCCCACAGGACCGTGTCCGGCCTGACTTAAACTCCCACAGGATCGTGTCCATCCTCAGTTATAATTACACAGGACCATGTCCAGACTGATTTAAACTCCCACAAGCCCGTGACCGTCCTGAGTTATAATCTCACAGGATCGTGTCCGTCCGGAGATACAATCCCACAGGACCATGTCCGTCCTGAGTTAAACTCCCACAGGACCGTGTCCGTCCTGAGTTATAATCCCACAGGACAATGTCCGTCCTGAGTTAAACTCCCACCGGACCATGTTCGCTCTGAGTTAAACTCCCACAGGACCATGTCCGTCCTGAGTTATTATCCCACAGGACAATGTTCGTCCTGAGTTGAACTCCCACAGGACCGTGTCCATCCTGAGTTATCCCACAGGACCATGTTCATCCTGACTTAAACTCCCACAGGACCGTGTCCATCCTGAGTTATCCCACAGGACCATGTCCATCCTGACTTAAACTCCCACAGGACCGTGTCTGTCCTGAGTTAAAATCCCACAGGAACGTGTCCGCCCTGAGTTAAACTCCCACAGGACCGTGTCCGTCCTGAGTTATAATCCCACAGGAACGTGTCCATCCTGAGTTAAACTCCCACAGGACCGTGTTCGTCCTGAGTGATCCCACAGGACCATGTCCGTCCTGAGTTAAACTCCTACAGGACCGTGTCCGTCCTGAGTTATAATCTAACAGGAACGTGTCCACCCTGAGTTAATCGCCAAAGGACCATGTCCGCCCTGAGTTAATCTCCCACAGGACCGTGTCCGTCCTGAGTTAAACTCCGACAGGACCATGTCCGACCTGAGTTAAACTCCCACAGGATCGTGTCCACCCTGAGTTATAATCTCACAGGACCATGTCCGTCATGAGTTAAACTTCCACAGGATCATGTCCATTCTGAGTTATAATCCCACAGAATCGTGTATGCTCTTAGTTAAAATCCCACAGGACCGTATCCGTCATGAATTAAACTCCCACAGGACCATATCCGTCCTGAGTTATAATCCCATAGGACCGTGTCCATCCTGAGTTAAACTCCCACAGGACATAAGAAGATAAGAACATAAGAAATAGGAGCAGGAGTAGGCCAATCGGCCCCTCGAGCCTGCTCCGCCATTCAATAAGATCATGGCTGATCTGATCCTAACCGCCAATCCACTATCACAGAACCATCTCCTGAATCTAACAGAATTAGACACACGAAATAGGAGCAGGGTAAGGCTACATGGCCCCTGGGCCCGCTCCGCTACCCACAGGGCCATGACCGATCCGGACCTAGGTTCATGTCCAAATTCCTGCCCGCTCCCCGTAACCCTTAATTCCCTTTACTTCTAGGAAACTGTCTATTTCTGTTTTAAATTTATGTAATGATGTAGCTTCTACAGCTTTTTGGGGCAGCATATTCCATGGACCTAGCACCCTCTGAGTGAAGTAGTTCCTCCTCATCTCAGTTTTGAAAGAGCAGCCCCTTATCCTAAGACTATGCCCCCTAGTTCTAGTTTCACCCATCATCGGGAACATCCTCCCCGCATCCACCCGATCCAACCCCTTCACAATCTTATATGTTTCAATAAGATCGCCTCTCATTCTTCTGAACTCCAATGAGTAGAGTCCCAATCTACTCAACCTCTCCTCATATGTCCATCCCCTCATCCCCGGGATTAACCGGGTGTACCTTCTTTGTACTGACTCGAGAGCAAGTATGTCCTTTCTTAAGTATGGACACCAAAACTGTACGCAGTATTCCAGGTGCGGTCTCACCAATACCTGTACAACTGAAGCAATACCTCCCTATTTTTATATTCTATCCCCCTAGCAATGAAAGCCAACATTCCATTGGCCTTCTTAATCACTTGCTGCACCTGCATACTAACCTTTTGAGTTTCGTGCACCAGGACCCCCAGATCCCTTTGTACTTCAGTACTTTCCAGTTTCTTGCCATTAAGATAATAACTTGCTCTACGATTTTTCCTGCCAAAGTGCATAACCTCACACTTTCCAGTATTGTATTCCATCTGCCAAATCTCTGCCCACTTACTTAGCCTGTCTATGTCCCCTTGCAGTTTTTTATGTCCTCCTCACTCACTACTTTCCCTCCCATCTTAGTATCATCTGCAAACTTTGATATGTTACACTCGGTCCCCTCCTCCAAATCATTAATATAGATTGTAAAGAGTTGGGGACCCAGCACTGACCCTGCGGAACACCACTAGTTACTGATTGCCAGTCTGAGAATGAACCATTTATCCCAACTCTCTGCCTTCTGTTAGATAGCCAATCCTCTATCCATGCCAGAATATTACCCCCAATCCCGTGATTTTTTATCTTAAGCAATAATCTTTTGTGTGGCACCTTGTCAAATGCCTTTTGGAAGTCTAAATACACTACGTCCACTGGTTCCCCTTTATCCACCCTATATGTTACTTCCTCAAAGAACTCCAGCAAATTTGTCAAACATGACTTCCCCTTCATAAAACCATGCTGACTTTGTCCTATTTAATTATGATTATCCAAATGTCCTGTTACTGTCTCCTTAATAATGGACTCCAAAATTTTACCTACCACAGATGTTAGGCTAACCGGTCTATAGTTTCCAGCCTTCTGTCTACTGCCCTTTTTATATAAGGGTGTTACATTAGCAGTTTTCCAGTCTGCCGGGACCATTGCCGAGTCCAGGGAGTTTTGGAAAATTATTACCAATGCATCCACAATCCCTACCGCCACTTCCCTCAAGACCCTTGGATGTAAGCGATCAGGTCCAGGTGATTTATCCGCCTTGAGTCCCATTATTTTACCGAGTACCACTTCCTTAGTGATTTTGATCGTGTTTAGCTCCTCCCCCCCTTTAGCCCCCTGTTTGTCCAGTGTTGGGATATTCTTAGTGTCTTCTACTGTAAAGACTGATATAAAATATTCATTCAGTGTTTTTGCCATCTCCATATTTCCCACCATTAATTTCCCGGTCTCATCCTCTAAGGGACCAACATTTACTTTAGCCACCCTTTTTCTTTTTATATAACTATAAAGGCTCTTACTATCTGTTTTTATATTTTTTGCTAATTTACTTTCATAATCTATCTTCCCTTTCTTAATCAATCTTTTTGTTATTTTTTGCTGTCTTTTAAAGTTTTCCCAATCCTCTATCCTCCCATTAGATTTGGCTACCTTATATGCCTTTGTTTTTAGTCGAATACTATCCTTAATTTCTTTACTTAGCCACGGATGGCTGTCTTTTCTTTTACACCCTTTTCTTCTCAGTGGAATATATATTTTTTGGAAGTTGTAAAATAACTCCTTAAATGTACACCACTGATCATGTATCGCCTTACCCTTTAATCTATTTTCCCAATCCTGTCAGTCCTGAGTTAAACTCCCACAGGGCCGTGTCCGTCCTGAGTTAAACTCCCACAGAACCGTGTCCGTCCTGAGTTATAATCCCACAGGACTGTATCCGTCCTGAGTTAAACTCCCACAGGACCGTGCCTGTCCTGAGTTAAACTCCCACAGAACCGTGTCCGTCCTGAGTTATAATCCCACAGGAACGTGTCCGCCCTGAGTTAAACTCCCACAGAACCATGTCCGCCCTGAGTTAAACTCCCACAGAACCATGTCCGTGCTGAGTTAACCCATAGGACCATGTCCGTCCTGAGTTAAACTCCCACAGGATCGTGTCCGTCCTGAGGTAAACTTCCACAGGATCATGTCCATCCTGAGTTATAATGCCACAGGATCATGTCCGTCCTGAGTTATAATCCCACAGGACCGTGTCCGTCCTGAGTTAAACTCCCACAGGACCATGTCCGTCCTGAGTTAAACTCCCACAGGACCGTGTCCGTCCTGAGTTAAACTCTCACCGGACCATGTCTGTTGAATCCGTGATTCTTAAAGTATAATGTTTTCCAATAACTACACGGAGGCTGTAACTTAACAATCAACAGGTGTTTACTGGAGGAGGGTAGTCTAAAGACTGACAGTACAGAGGCATGCTCAAGGCTTATATACAAGTGTGGTCACTGCCGGTACTACAGTATACAGGAGCTGTAAAAGTAGTTCTCTCTTAAAGGTACATACACTACAATTCCTCCCCTTTTAGGTTAGCAGTACCCATAATGTTCAAATAACAATTAACACTTTAACATGCACATTAAACTGAAATAGTCCATTTATAGATTCAGTCTTTGGGGCGGCTTCCTGATCCTTTCTGGATAGCGCCTTTCCTGAGGTTCTTGTTCTTGGTGTGGAGGCGATTCTGGCCCCTTTTCGTCGGTTATTTCATCAGTTTCCACTGCTACTGTTTCTGAGGTAGATGCTACCGGTATGTCGCGTTCATCCCCAGACACGTGAGACATGGGGTTGACTCGTTCCTGTGACGCTAAGATCTGGTCGACGTGGCGTCTCACAATGTTCTCCCCAACATCCACTGTGTACATTAATGGCCCCTGCCGTGTGCATATCGTTCCGGGTTGCCATTTCTCTGTTCGGTAGTCACGGGCCAAGACTGGTTGTCCTACATTGAAGCTCCTTGTTGGCTTCTCACTGATGTGCTGGAATTGTTTATCCTCAACATTCCTTCGCACATTTGGTCTGAGCAAATCCAGACGAGATCTCAACCTTCGGTTAAAGAACATCATGGCCGGGGTCTGGTTGGTAACTGCATGTGTCGCATTTCTGTAGGCTAACAGGAAATTGTCCACCTTATGCTTGTGGAATTTCATCATTGCACATGGCCTTTATCGCCTTTTTAAAGGTTTGTACGAACCTCTCAGCCAATCCATTTGTGGCTGGATGATACGGGGCGGATGTGTAATGCCTTACCCCATTCCTTCTCATAAATTTCCGAAACTCTTCGGACACAAACTGTGGTCCATTATCAGAGCAAATCTGCTCTGGCAAGCCGTTCCTGGCAAATATGGTCTGTAGGACGGCAATCGTTTTCTCTGTAGTGGTTGAGGACATTTTTATCACCTCAGGCCATTTCGAGTGAGCATCCACTGCTATTAAGAACATTGAGTCCATGAATGGACCAGCAAAATCAATATGCACCCGTTGCCATGGAGAGGAGGGCCACTCCCATGGGTGTAGAGGGGCATGTGGTGGTGCATTTTGGACCTTCTGGCATCCTGAGCAGCTCTTGGTTAGGTCCTCCATTTGTTGATCGATCCCCGGCCACCACACATAAGCCCTAGCAAGGCTTTTCATTTTCACCCCTCCCAGATGACCTTCGTGAAGCTCATTGAGCACTCTCTCCCTTAACTTGGGTGGAATTACCACTCGGGATCCACACATCACTGTCCCCTGGCATACTGGCAGCTGTTCTCTTCTGGATGAGAATGCTGGCAACAGTGAGTCGCCATGTGTTGGCCATCCCCTCACCGTCAAATCATATACCCGAGACAGTGTCGGATCATTGCGGGTCTCCTTCTCTATATCCGCGTTAGTTACTGGCAATCGTTCAATTATTGACGAATAAAATATCTCGATGGGGTCCACAGCTGGTGCTTCCTCCACAGTAGGCAGTGGCAGGCGTGATAGCCCATCAGCGTTTCCATGCTGTTTCGTGCCTTTATATTCTATTTCATATTGGTTTGCCCCTAGAAAAAGCGACCATCTTTGTAACCGTTGTGCAGTCATCACCGGAATGCCCTTCTTTGGATTGAAGATGGAGACAAGTGGTTGGTGGTCAGTCAGCAAGGTGAACTTCTGCCCATGCAGATAGTGGTTGAATTATTTTACTCCCCATACTAAGCTGAGGGCCTCCCTGTCAATCTAGGCGTAGTTGCGCTCGGCTGAGGTTAGTGACCGAGACGCAAAGGCTACTGGCCTCTCCAACCCGTCTGGGAATTTGTGCGACAGCACCGCTCCAATACCATAGGGTGATGCATCACATGCCAACCGAATTGGTAGCGCTGGGTTGAAATGGGCCAGCACCTCTTTTGATGTGATCAATTCTTTGCACTTCTAGAAAGCTCGTTTACATTCGTCATTCCACATCCATGGTACCCCCATTTGCAGTAGGGTGTTCAGTGGGTGTAATACTGTAGACAAATTTGGTAAGAACTTATGGTAGTAGTTTACCAGCCCGAGGAACGACCTCACTTGTGACACATTTTCCGGTGCTGGAGCCTTGACTACTGCCTCAGTCTTTTCAGGGGACTTATGTAACCCCTCTTCATCAATAACGTGGCCACAATACGAGATCTGTTTCTGGAAAAGCTCGCACTTGTGGCGATTAGCTCGTAGCCCATATTCCTTTAATCTAATGAGCACCTTCTCCAGGTTGGCGAGGTGATCACTGTCATTTTCGCCCGTGACCAGGATGTCGTCCAAATAACACTGGGTCCCTGGAATCCCTTGCAGGACTTGATCCATTGCCCTTTGCCAAATAGCCGGAGCCGATGCTACCCCAAACACCAGCCGATTGTATTGGTAGAGACCTTTATGAGTGTTGATCATGAGGTATTGTTTCGAGGCTTCTTCTACCTCCATTTGCAAGTACGCCTGGGCCAGATCAATTTTGGTGAAGCGTTTACCTCCAGATAGCGAGGCGAAAATATCCTCAATCTGTGGAAGCGGATATTGTACCATGTGAAGGACTGGGTTCACTGTCACCTTAAAATCCCCACAGATGCGGACCTTCTTTGGTTCCCCAGGCGTATTACTCAACGACCTCTTCATTACAGGAACGATGGGTGTAGCCCACTCGCTCCAGTCTACTTTGGACAGTACTTCTGAACATTCCAACCCTTCCAGCTCTGCTTCGACGGCTGGTCGGATCGCATAAGGCACCGGTCTGGCCTTAAAAAACTTTGGGCTTGCATTTTCCTCTATTTTAATCGTTGCTGTTATGCCTTTTAGTGTTCCGAGTCCCTCCTGGAACACTTCTTGTGCGTCAGTTAGCATTTTTGACAGTCGTCAAGGTGTGACGTCGTCATCCTTTTTGGCCTCAACCTTCAGTGCCTGTATGGAATGCCAATCTAATTGTATCTTCCAGATCCATTCACGTCCTAGTAGTGGTGGTCCTCCATCTGGCAATACATATAGGTCCATTTTAGGTATTTCCTGGCCTTTGTATATCACTTTCACCCTTATTTTTCCTTTGGGGTAGACTTTTTGCCCCGTGTATGTCTTCAAGACAATCTCTGTAGCTTTCAAGGGTATATGTGAAAATAGCCGCTTGTAGTCCCTTAGGTTTATGACTGTTAGGGCTGATCCTGTGTCCAATTCCATTTTCACTTGGACTCCGTCTATCTTGAGTGTGACCCAGATAGTCTGGTGATCCTCCATTTTGGTTACCTTATGTAGTTTCAGACAACCCAGCTCCTTCCTTCCGGAGTCTGTATCACTTTTCTGTTCGTCTGAACTACTGTCCATCACCTTATGTACCTTTTTGTACTTCTCCTGTGGAGATTTCTTGCTGTTGGTTTTCTTCCCTGACCTGCAGACTCTTGCTATGTGTCCTGCTTTTCCACACTGTCTGCACACTTGGTCCTTGAACCAACAATCCTTCTGGTCGTGTGTTGTGATAACACTTCCCTGCTCCATATGACATTTCATTGGTGCCATATTCTTGCGCTCTCCGTTGTATCTCTGCAGCGCCCCGTGCGGCTGCTTCGTGTGATACTGCCATGCTGAAAGCCTTGTCCAGCGTAAGATCCTTTTCTGATAGAAGCCGTTTCTGGGTTCCTTCACTTTGAAGCCCACACACAAACTTGTCCCTTAACGTATCTGTTAGTCCCACTCCAAACTGGCAGTGTTT
Source organism: Somniosus microcephalus (assembly GCF_052327205.1). Lineage (NCBI taxonomy): Eukaryota > Metazoa > Chordata > Chondrichthyes > Squaliformes > Somniosidae > Somniosus > Somniosus microcephalus. The sequence continues at coordinate 142,169,041 of NC_140992.1, read as the reverse complement.
CGATAGCTTGCGCAGTTCCGTTAAGTACTCAGCATTACTTTTGTCTTTATGCTGGTTCCTTTTGTGGAACTTAAATCTTTCTGCTATCAGCAGCGGTGTGGGGTTTAAGTGGTCCTGTAGGATTTCTACTATGCTTTCGAAATTCTTATCCACGGGCTTCTCTGGGGTTATTAGGTTTCGCAGTAAGCCATAAGTTTTTGCACCCATGGAATTTAACAAAACCAGTGCTTTCCTAGCATCTGGCACTTCATTCGCCCTGCAGTACACCTCAATGCGTTCCACATATGTCGCCCAATCTTCGACTTCATTGTCGAACGCAGTGATACTGCCACTCTTCGGCATCCCTGGGTGTGATTTAACTGTCTAAAATGGCGTCTCCCGCGCTCTCCCTTCTTCTCCGCTGGCACAAAATGGCATCTCCCGCGCTTTCCTTTCTTCCCGCGCTCGCCCTTCTTCTCCGCTGCGGCTTCTAAAATGGCGTCTTCCGCGCTCTCCCTTCTTCTCCGTGGCTCAATGGTGTCTCCCGCACTCTCCCTTCTTCTCCCCGCAGACGCGGTTCAGCCCTTGAGCCCTGGCTGTGCTCTGCGTGTTCTCCTGTGCGCCTTTCCCGTTGCCATCGCTCGGTCCTGAACCCGGCTGCTGCTTTACCCTCTCTCTCTCTGTTTGTTTTTCCTCGACGCCGCTCGGTTTTCAACCCCCGGCTGCGCCCTGTGCGCTTCACCCTCTCTCCTACCCCATCGACGCTGCTCGGCTTTTTCTCTGCCGTCAGTCGGCTCCAGCCGCCGCTGTCCGGGAAGGGTCAGCGCTGTACCTGTTGCCAGTCTGTTGCTGGATCATCGTGGCTGGGGAACCAAGCCCGGCTCTCAACAGCCTCCCCTGTGATGTTTTCTCTCTGCCGGATGACTGGGCGATTGCTCGTGGTCGACGCCCGTGCTTCGGCCTCGACTTTCTTCCACCGCCCTCCCGGAGCGAATCCTTGAAGGGAAATGCAGAGTTGCAGGTAGATTCAAATCGACCTCGTGCCACTGTTGAATCCGTGATTCTTAAAGTATGATGTTTTCCAATAACTACACGGAGGCTGTAACTTAACAATCAACAGGTGTTTACTGGAGGAGGGTAGTCTAAAGACTGACAGTACAGAGGCATGCTCAAGGCTTATATACAGGTGTGGTCACTGCCGGTACTACAGTATACAGGAGCTGTAAAAGTAGTTCTCTCTTAAAGGTACATACACTAATGTCCGTCCTGAGATAAACTCCCACATGACTGTGTCCGTCCTGAGTTAAACTCCCACAAGACCATTGTAATGATCAATAACATGTCATTCTAGAGTGGTACACTAGATGGAGCCGTAGAGCTGTATAGAGCTGTATATTTAGTTGTATGTGTTTAAGACTACGCTACCCACGATGCACTAGGCTACCCACAAGGCAGTAGTCAAGATGGCTGCCTGCACTCAGAAGCACACATGCTGAATCTCCACAGATGCTGTACCTAGAGAACGTGTACTGAATAAATGACTAGCTAGAAGCTAGCTGTTCATAATAAGAATGTCTAGTTATTAATGAACATAACAATCATGTCCATCCTGAGTTAAACACCCACAGGACTGTGTCCGTCCTGAGCTATAATCCCACAGGACCGTGTCCGTCCTGAGTTATAATCCCACAGGACCATGTCTGTGCTGTGTTATAATCCCACAAGATCATGTCCGCCCTGAGTTAAACTCCCACAGGACTGTGTCCGTCCTGAGTTAAACTCCCACAGGACCGTGTCCGTCCTGATTTAAACTCCCACAGGACCGTGTCCGTCCTGAGTTAAACTCCCACAGGACCGTGTCCGTGCTGAGTATTGCATCTTGACCGAACAGTAATGAATAGAGGAGACGGAATGTACCTTTTACTATTTACTGAGTAAATGGGTGGACATTACTGGTCGCGCCTTGAAGAACTTAGGCGCTACCCCTGGGTCCACTTCGATTGAGACTGGCGGTCCCCGACAGGCCCCGAACTCACCAAAAACCTCTTCATAGTTCTCCAACATAGGCATTATGGGCTGTCGCTGTACTGTGTGTACTCCTGTCACTTCAATACCTAGGGGCTCAAACCAATCTCTGCCCAGCAGGCTTGTGCCCTGCCCCGCCAGCACATAAAGTGGAAGTGTGTCCTTGACTGCCTGATAGTTAACTTCCACATGAATCATACCCAGCACCTGGAGTTGAGCTTGGGACCACTGCCGTAGCACGCCACTGACCTGAGCCATCGCCGGGGGTTCACTTGGCCACAGCCTATTGTAAGTCTCTTCATTATCAACGAACACGCTGAGCCTGAATCCACCTCCATGCAGAGTGGTGCCCCATTCATGATCACATTTGCCGTGTATCCCCACCGTCTGTGGGGTAGCTGCTCAGCTTCCGTGGTATACACTGTGTACTCATCGTTGTCCTCCAGTATCAGGGTGTGTGTCTGCGATGCTCGTGTTGGCTCTGCTGCAGCAGCCTGAGCTTTCTTCATGCAGACACGAGCTATGTGTCCTCTTTTCTTACAGAAATGACATACCGCTGACACAAATTTGCCTGTCTCTTTGGTTGCCTCCATGTCTCTCGCAGCAGCAGCTGCGTGTGTGGTCTTGTGCACCTCCTCGGTGGCCTGAGATGGTGCTGCCTCTGTACGGAGCATACGTGTGTTCATCGATGCAGCCTCTGCTGCTAAAGCCTTCTCCTCGGCCAGTCGGAACGTCAGGGCCTTCTCCGCTAACAGCTGTCTCTGCAATGCCGAGTCCAGCACTCCACACACAATCTGATCACAGAGCATATTGTCTAACTGGTCACCAAAATTACAATGTAATGAGCGTTTCCTCAACTCAGCAATGTAACTTGAAATAGATTGTCCAGGCTGTTGTTTACAATTGTGAAAATGGAAACGCTGCGCAATCTCTGTGAGGGTTTTGGGTTAAAATGTTTCTGCAGCTTCTCAATCAAATCAGCATAATCCACCTCACTCGGTTTACGAGGAGCCACCAATGAACGCAGGATGGAGTAAGTAGCAGCTCCGCATACACTTAGCAACACTGAGCGCTTCTTCTCTTCTTTGTCAATATTATTGGCCTCAAGGAAACACCCCAGTCTTTCTGCGTATTCCTCCCATGAACTGTCCTTATCCCCAGAGAACTCTTCAATACGTCCCAAGGTTGTCATAATTTTAATGTGCACTGTCCGTTTAAGATCCACAGACTTTTTCTTATTTTAAAAATTCTTTTTCTCCTCCGGCCAGAGTTACGGTAGCTACACTCACTGTAGTTGCCTGGCCCGCACAATACTCTGTCCGCAGTCTACATCGCAGCTAGCCAACTATCAAAAAGCCGCTGATGTTGCTAGCTGAGTGGCCCGCTCGTCGCAATTTCCAATATCACGGCTGTAGGTTCGCATGGCTATCTCCGTCCTTCTAGAGAGTTCAACAGCCGCCTCGTCGCCAGTATTGCATCTTGACCGAACAGTAATGAATAGAGGAGACGGAATGTACCTTTTACTATTTACTGAGTAAATGGGTGGACATTACAGCACATTGTCTGCAAGGCAGAACAGAAACTGAAAGTGAAAGACAAAGTAAAACCGAGTCCCCCAGCACCCCCTTCAGGTAACACCCGGGAACTGGGACAAACTTAATTGAAACAAAACTCAAAACACAATTATAATCCCACTGGATCGTGTACGAACTGAGTTAAACTCCCACAGGATCGTGTCCGTCCTGAGTTATAATTCCACAGGACCGTGTCCGTCCTGAGTTAAACTCCCACAGGATTGTGTCCGTCCTTTGTTTTAATTCCACAAGACCGCGTTCGTTCTGAGTTAAACACCCATGGGACCATGTCTGTCCTGAGTTAAACTCCCACAAGATTGAGTCCATCCTGAGTTATAATCCCACAGGACCATGTCCGTCCTGAGTTATAATCCCACAGGACCATGTCCGTGCTGAGTTATAATCCCACAGGATTGTATCCGCCCTGAGTTAAACTCCCACAGGATCGTGTCCATCCTGAGTTATAATTCCACAAGACGGTGTTCGTTCTGAGTTAAACACCCACAGGACCATGTCCATCCTGAGTTATAATCTCACAGGACCGTGTCTGTCCTGAGTTAAACACCCACAGGACCATGTCCGTCCTGAGTTATAATCCCACAGGAATGTGTCCGCCCTGAGTTAAACTCCCACAGGACCATGACCGCCCTGAGTTAAACTCCCACAGAACCGCGCCCATCCTGAGTTATAATCCCACAGGAACGTGTCCGCCCTGAGTTAAACTCCCACAGGACTGTGTCTGTCCTGAGTTAAACTCCCACAGAACCTTCTCCGTCCTGAGTTATAATCCCACAAAATTGAGTCCATCCTGAGTTATCCCACAGGACCGTGCCCATCCTGACTTAAACTCCCACAGGACCGTGTCCGTCCTGAGTTATAATCCCACAGGAACGTGTCCATCCTGAGTTAAACTCCCACAGGACCATGTCCGTCCTAAGTGATCCCACAGGACCATGTCTGTTCTGAGTTAAAGTCCCACAGGACCGTGTCCGTCCTGAGTTATAATCCCACAGGAACATCTCCGCCCTGAGTTAAACTCCAAAGGACCATGTCCGCCCTGAGTTAAGCTCCTACAGGACCGTGTCCGTCCTGAGTTAAACTCCCACAAGACCATGTCCATCATGAGTTAAACTTCCACAGGATTGTGTCCATTCTGAGTTATAATCCCACAGAATCATGTATGCTCTGAGTTAATCTCCCACAGGACCGTGTCCGTCATGAATTAACCTGCGACAGGACCATATCCGTCCTGACTTATAATCCCACAGGACCGTGTCCATCCTGAATTAAACTCCCACAGGACCGTGTCCGTCCTGAGTTATAATCCCACTGGACTGTGTCCGTCCTGAGTTAAGCTCCCACAGGACCGTGTCCGTCCTGAATTATAATCCGACAGGACCGTGTCCGTCCTGAGTTAAACTCTCACAGGAGTGTTTCTGTCCTGAGTTAAACACCCACAGGACCGTGTCCGTCCTGAGTTATTATCCCACATGACCATGTCCATCCTGAAGTAATATCCCACAGGGCCATGTCCGTCCTGAGTTATTAACCCACAGGACAATGTTCGTCCTGAGTTAAACTCCCACAGGACCGTGTCCGTCCTGAGTTATCTCACACGACCATGTCCCTCCTGACTTAAACTCCCACAGGACGGTGTCTGTCCTGAGTTATAATCCCACAGGAACGTGTCCGTCCTGAGTTAAACTCCCACATGACCGTGTCCGTCTTGAGTTATAATCCCACAGGAACGTGTCCATCCTGAGTTAAACTCCGACAGGACCGTGTCCGTCTTGAGTGATCCCACAGGGCCATGTCTGTCCTGAGTTAAACTCCCACAGGACCGTGTCCGTCCTGAGTTAATATCCCACAGGACCATGTCTGTCCTGAGTTATTAACCCACAGGACAATGTCCATCCTGACTTAAACTCCCACAGGACCGTGTCCGTCCTGAGTTAAACTCCCACATGACCGTGTCCGTCCTGAATTAAACTCCCACAGGGCCGTGTCCGTCCTGAGTTATAATCCCACAGGAACATGTCCGCCCTGAGTTAAACTCCAAAGGACCATGTCCGCCCTGAGTTAAACTCCCACAGGACCGTGTCCGTCCTGAGTTATAATCCCACAGGAACGTGTCCGCCCTGAGTTAAACTACCACATGATCGTGTCCGTCCTGTGTTAAACTCCCACAGGACCATGTCCGTCCTGAGTTAAACTCCCACAGGATCGTGTCTGCCCTGAGTTATAATCTCACAGGACCATGCCCATCATGAGTTAAACTTACACAGGATCATGTCCATTCTGAGTTATAATCCCACGGAGTCGTGTATGCTCTGAGTTAAACTCCCACAGGACCATGTCCGTCATGAATTGAACTCCCACAGGACCATATCCGTCCTGAGTTATAATCCCACTGGACTGTGTCCGTCCTGAGTTAAGCTCCCACAGGACCGTGTCCGTCCTGAATTATAATCCGACAGGACCGTGTCCGTCCTGAGTTAAACTCTCACAGGAGTGTTTCTGTCCTGAGTTAAACACCCACAGGACCGTGTCCGTCCTGAGTTATTATCCCACATGACCATGTCCATCCTGAAGTAATATCCCACAGGGCCATGTCCGTCCTGAGTTATTAACCCACAGGACAATGTTCGTCCTGAGTTAAACTCCCACAGGACCGTGTCCGTCCTGAGTTATCTCACACGACCATGTCCCTCCTGACTTAAACTCCCACAGGACGGTGTCTGTCCTGAGTTATAATCCCACAGGAACGTGTCCGTCCTGAGTTAAACTCCCACATGACCGTGTCCGTCTTGAGTTATAATCCCACAGGAACGTGTCCATCCTGAGTTAAACTCCGACAGGACCGTGTCCGTCTTGAGTGATCCCACAGGGCCATGTCTGTCCTGAGTTAAACTCCCACAGGACCGTGTCCGTCCTGAGTTAATATCCCACAGGACCATGTCTGTCCTGAGTTATTAACCCACAGGACAATGTCCATCCTGACTTAAACTCCCACAGGACCGTGTCCGTCCTGAGTTAAACTCCCACATGACCGTGTCCGTCCTGAATTAAACTCCCACAGGGCCGTGTCCGTCCTGAGTTATAATCCCACAGGAACATGTCCGCCCTGAGTTAAACTCCAAAGGACCATGTCCGCCCTGAGTTAAACTCCCACAGGACCGTGTCCGTCCTGAGTTATAATCCCACAGGAACGTGTCCGCCCTGAGTTAAACTACCACATGATCGTGTCCGTCCTGTGTTAAACTCCCACAGGACCATGTCCGTCCTGAGTTAAACTCCCACAGGATCGTGTCTGCCCTGAGTTATAATCTCACAGGACCATGCCCATCATGAGTTAAACTTACACAGGATCATGTCCATTCTGAGTTATAATCCCACGGAGTCGTGTATGCTCTGAGTTAAACTCCCACAGGACCATGTCCGTCATGAATTGAACTCCCACAGGACCATATCCGTCCTGAGTTATAATCCCACTGGACCGTGTCTGTCCTGAGTTAAACTCCCACAGGACCGTGTCCGTCCTGAGTTATAATCCCACTGGACCGTGTCCGTCCTGAGTTAAACTCTCACAGGACGGTGTCCGTCCTGAACTATAATCCGACAGGACCGTGTCAGTCCTGAGTTAAGCTCTCACAGAAGCGTTTCTGTCCTGAGTTAAACACCCACATGACCATGTCCGTCCTGAGTAAATATCCCACAGGACCATGTCCATCCTGAGTTATACTCCCACTGGACCGTGTGTGTCCTGAATTAAACTCCCACAGGATCGTGTCCATCCTCAGTTATAATCCCACAGGACCGTGTCCATCCTGAGTTAAACTCCCACAGGACCGTGTCCGTCCTGTGTTATAATCTCACTGGACCGTGTCTGTCCTGAGTTAAACTCCCACAGGACAGTGTCCGTCCTGTGTTATAATCCCACTGGACCGTGTCCGTCCTGAGATAAACTCCCACAGGACCGTGTCCATCCTGACTTAATATCCCACAGGACCATGTCCATCCTGAGTTATAATCCCACAGGACCGTGTCCGTCCTGAGTTAAACTCCCACCGGATCGTGTATGCCCTGAGTTAAATTCCCACAGAAGCATGTCCGTCCTAAGTTAAACTCCCACGGGACCGTGTCCGTCCTCAGTTATAATCCCACAGGACCGTGTCCATCCTGAGTTAAACTCCCACAGGACCTTGTCCGTCCTGATTTAAACTCCAACTGGACCATGTCCGTCCTGAGTTAAACTCCCACAGGACCATGTCCATCCTGAGTTAAACTCCCACAGGATCGTGTCAGTCCTGAGTTAATCTCCCACAGGACCATGTCCGTCCTGAGTTAAACTCCCACAGGACCGTGTCCGTCCTGAGTTATAATCCCACAGGAACGTGTCCACCCTGAGTTAAACTCCCACCGGACCGTGTCCATCCTGAGTTAAACTCCCACAGGACTGGGTCAGTCCTGAATTAAACTCCCACAGGATCATGTCCATCCTGAGTTAAACTCCCACAGGATCGTGTCCGTCCTGGAATAAACTCCCACAGGACCGTGTCCGTCCTGAGTTATAATCCCACAGTATCGTGTCTGTCCTGAGTTAAACTCCCACAGGATCGTGTCCGTCCTGGAATAAACTCCCACAGGACCGTGTCCTCCTCAGTTAAACTCCCACAAGATCGTGTCCCTCCTCAGTTAAACTCCCACAGGACCGTGTCCATCCTGACTTAAACACCCACTGGACCGTGTCCGTCCTGAGTTAAATTCCCACAGGACTGTGTCCGTCCTGAATTATAATCCCACAGGACCGTGTCCGTCCTGAGTTATAATCCCACAGGACCGTGTGCATCCTGAATTAAACTCCCACAGGACCATGTCTATCCTGAGTTAAACTCCCACAGGACCGTGTCTGTCCTGAGTTAAACTCCCACAGGACTGTGTCCGTCCTGAGTTAAACTCCCACCAGACCGTGTCTGTCCTGAGTTAAACTCCCACAGGATCGTGTCCGTCCTGGAATAAACTCCCACAGGACCGTGTCCTCCTCAGTTAAACTCCCACAAGACCATGTCCATCCTGACTTAAACTCCCACAGGACCGTGTCCATCCTGACTTAAACACCCACTGGACCGTGTCCGTCCTGAGTTAAATTCCCACAGGACTGTGTCCGTCCTGAATTATAATCCCACAGGACCGTGTCCGTCCTGAGTTATAATCCCACAGGACCGTGTGCATCCTGAATTAAACTCCCACAGGACCATGTCTATCCTGAGTTAAACTCCCACAGGACCGTGTCTGTCCTGAGTTAAACTCCCACAGGACTGTGTCCGTCCTGAGTTAAACTCCCACCAGACCGTGTCTGTCCTGAGTCAAACTCCCACAGACCCGTGTCCGTCCTGACTTAAACTCCCACAGGATCATGTCCGTCCTCTGTTATAATTACACAGGACCATGTCCAGACTGATTTAAACTCCCACAAGACCGTGTCCGTCCTGAGTTGTAATCTCACAGGACAATGTGCGTCCTGAGTTAAACTCCCACCGGACCATGTCCGCTCTGAGTTAAACTCCCACAGGACCATGTCCGCCCTGAGTTATTATCCCACAGGACAATGTTCGTCCTGAGTTAAACTCCCACAGGACCGTACGATAGCAAAATACTGCCGGTGTTGGAAATCCGAAATAACAACAGAAAATGCTGGAAAAACTCAGCAGGTCAGGCAACATCCGTGGACAGAAATTTGAGTTGACGTTTCGGGTCGAACCCTTCTTCAAAACTGGAAAGAAAAGATGGATCGGAGGCAGGGCTGCGATCGGACAAAAGAATAAAAGAAACAAAAGAAGTAAAAAAGAGACAATGAAAGGTGTTAGAAGCTAGACGAGATGGTAATAGGCTGAGATTGGGTGTAAAGTGTACTGGCAGGGCAAGGGATAGCTGCCAGGTGTGAGAGCGAAACAAAAGGAAAGGGGAGGGGGGGAAAGGAGTGGAAAAATTACAAGAAAAAATGAAATAGGGGCCGTGGTTATGATCTGAAATTGTTGAACTCGATTGCAGAGTGCCTAATCGGAAGATGAGGTGCTGTTCCTCGAGTTTACGTTGAGCTTCCGTGGAACAATACAAGAGGCCAAGGACGGTGAGGTCCGAGTGGGAATGGAGCGTTGAATTAAAATGACAGGCGACTGGAAGCTCGGGGTCACCCTTATGGACTGAACGGAGGTGTTCCGCAAAGCGGTCACCCAATCTGCGTTTGGTCTCCCCAATGTAGAGGAGACCGCATTGTGAACAGCGAATACAGTATACTAGATTGCGAGAAGTACAAGTAAATCGTTGTTTCACCTGGAAGGGGTGTTTGGGGCCCTGGACAGTGAGAAGGGGGGAGGTATAGGGGCAGGTGTTACATCTCCTCCGCTTGCACGGGAAGGTGCCAGGCGAAGGGGAAGAGCTGTTTGGGGTGATAGAGGAGTGGACTAGGGTGTCTCAGAGGGAGCGGTCCCTGCGGAATGCTGAAAGGGGAGGGGAGGGGAAGATACGTTTGGTGGTGGGATCACTTTGGAGGTAGCGGAAATGCCGGAGGATGATCCGTTGAATGTGGAGGCTGGTGGGGTGAAAGGTGAGGACAAGGAGAACCCTATCGTGGTTCCGGGAGGGAGGGGCAGGGGTGAGGGCAGAAGTGCGGGAGATAGAACTGACACGGTCGAGGGCAGTGTCAATCACGGTGGAGGGGAATCCTCGGTTGCGGAAAAAGGAAGACATGTCTGAAGCACTGGTGTGGAAGGTGGCGTCGTCGGAGCAGATACGGCGGAGATGGAGAAACTGGGAGAATGGAATAGAGTCCTTACAGGAAGCGGGGTGGGAGGAAGTGTAGTCCAGGTAGCTGTGGGAGTCAGTGGGCTTGTAGTGAATATTGGTCGATAACCTATCCCCAGAGATGGAGACGGAGAAGTCGAGGAAGGGAAGGGAAGAGTCAGAGATGGACCATGTGAAGGTGAGGGAAGGGTGGAAATTGGAGGCAAAGTGAATGAAATTGTCAAGTTCGGGATGAGAGCAGGAAACGGCACCGATACAGTCATCAATGTATCGGAAAAAGAGGTGAGGGAGGGGACCCGAGTAGGACTGGAACAAAGATTGTTCCACAAAGCCCACGAAAAGGCAGGCATAGCTAGGACCCATGCGGGTACCCATGGCAAAACCTCTGATTTGGAGGAAATGAGTGGAGTTAAAGGAGAAGTTGTTCAATGTGAGAACAAGTTCAGCCAGGCGAAGGAGGGTCGTGGTGGATGAGGACTGGTCGGGCCTCTGTTCAAGGAAGAAGCGGAGCGCCCTCAGGCCATCCGGGTGGGGGATGGAGGTGTAGAGGGATTGTACGTCCATGGTGAAAAGGAAACGGTTGGGGCCAGGAAACTGGAAACTGTTAAAGTGGCGGAGGGCGTCCGAAGAGTCGCGCTTTGTAGAACACCTCCGCTCAGTCCGTAAGGGTGACCCCGAGCTTCCGGTCGCCTGTCATTTTAATTCAACGCTCCATTCCCACTCGGACCTCACCGTCCTTGGCCTCTTGTATTGTTCCACGGAAGCTCAACGTAAACTCGAGGAACAGCACCTCATCTTCTGATTAGGCACTCTGCAGCCTTCCGGACTCAATATCGAGTTCAATAATTTCAGATCATAACCTCGGCCCCTATTTCATTTTTTCTTGTAATTTTTCCACTCCTTTTCCCCCACCCTCACTTTCCTTTTGTTTCGCTCTCACACCTGGCAGCTATCCCTTGCCCTGCCAGTACACTTTACACCCAATCTCAGCCTATTACCATCTCGTCTAGCTTCTAACACCTTTCATTGTCTCTTTTTTACTTCTTTTGATTCTTTTATTCTTTTGTCCGATCGCAGCCCTGCCTCCGATCCATCTTTTCTTTCCAGTTTTGAACAAGGGTTCGACCCGAAACGTCAACTCAAATTTCTGTCCACGGATGTTGCCTGACCTGCTGAGTTTTTCCAGCATTTTCTGTTGTTATTTCCCACAGGACCGTGTCCGTCCTGAGTTATCCCACAGGACCATGTCCATCCTGACTTAAACTCCCACAGGACCGTGTCCGACCTGAGTTATAATCCCACAGGAATGTGTCTGCCCTGAGTTAAACTCTCACAGGACCATGTCCGCTCAGGGCTAAACTCCCACAGGACCGTGTCCGTCCTGAGTTATAATCCCACAGCAACGTGTCCGTCCAGAGTTAAACTCCCACAGGACCGTGTCCGTCCTGAGTGATCCCACAGGACCATGTCCGTCCTGAGTTAAACTCCCACAGGACCGTGTCCTTCCTGAGTTATAATCCCACAGGAACGTGTCCGCCCTGAGTTAAACTCCAAAGGACCATGTACGCCCTGAGTTAAACTCCCACAGGACCGTGTTCGTTCTGAGAAAAACACCCACAGGACCGTGTCCGTCCTGAGTTATAATCTCACAGGACCGTGTCCGTCCTGAGTTAAACTCCCACAGGACCATGTCCGTCCTGAGTTATAATCCCACAGGAATGTGTCCGCCCTGAGTTAAACTCCCACAGGACCATGACCGCCCTGAGTTAAACTCCCACAGAACCGTGTCCGTCCTGAGTTATAATCCCACAGGAACGTGTCCATTCTGAGTTAAACTCCCACAGGATCGTGTCCGTCCTGTGTTAAACTCCCACAGGACCGTGTCCATCCTGAGTTAAACTCCCACAGGACCATGTCCGTCCTGAGTAAAACTCCCACAGGATCGTGTCCACCTTGAGTTATAATCTCACAAGACCATGTCCATCATGAGTTAAACTTCCACAGGATCGTGTCCATTCTGACAGATAATCCCACAGAATCGTGTATGCTCTCAGTTAAACTCCCACAGGACCGTGTCCATCATAAATTAAACTCCCACAGGACCAAATCCGTCCTGAGTTATAAGCCCACAGAACCGTGTCCATCCTGAGTTAAACTCCCACAGGACCGTGTCCGTCCTGAGTTATAATCACACTGGACCGTGTCTGTCCTGAGTTAAACTCCCACAGGACCGTGTCCATCCTGAGTTATTATCCCACATGACCATGTCCGTCCTGAGTAAATATCCCACAGGACCATGTCCACCCTGAGTTAAACTCCCACAGGACCGTGTCCGTCCTGAGTTATAATCCCACAGGAACGTGTCCGCCCTGAGTTAAACTCTCACAGGACCATGTCCGCTCAGAGCTAAACTCCCACAGGACCGTGTCCGTCCTGAGTTATAATCCCACAGCAACGTGTCCGTCCTGAGTTAAACTCCCATAGGACCGTGTCCGTCCTGAGTGATCCCACAGGACCATGTCCGTCCTGAGTTAAACTCCCACAGGACCGTGTCCTTCCTGAGTTATAATCCCACAGGAACGTGTCCGCCCTGAGTTAAACTCCAAAGGACCATGTCCGCCCTGAGTTAAACTCCCACAGGACCGTGTTCGTCCTGAGTTAAACTCCCACAGGACCATGTCCGTCCTGAGTTAAACTCCCACAGGATCGTGTCCGCCCTGAGTTATAATCTCACAGGACCATGTTCATCATGAGTTAAACTTCCACAGGATCGTGTCCATTCTGAGTTATAATCCCACAGAATCGTGTATGCTCTGAGTTAAACTCCCACAGGACCATGTCTGTCATGAATTAAACTCCCACAGGACCATATCCGTTCTGAGTTAAACTCCCACAGAACCGTATCCGTCCTGAGTTATAATCCCACAGGACCGTGTCCGTCCTGAGTTAAACTCCCACAGTACCGTGTCTGTCCTGAGTTAAACTCCCACAGAACCGTGTCCGTCCTGAGTTATAATCCCACAGGAACGTGTCCGCCCTGAGTTAAACTCCCACAGGACCATGTCCGCCCTGAGTTAAACTCCCACAGAACCGTGTCCGTGCTGAGTTAACCCATAGGACAATGTCCGTCCTGAGTTAAACTCCCACAGGACCGTGTCCGTCCTGAGTTAAACTTCCACAGGATCGTGTCCATCCTGAGTTATAATGCCACAGGATCATGTCCGTCCTGAGTTATAATCCCACAGGACCGTGTCCATCCTGAGTTATAATCCCACAGGACCGTGTCCATCCTGAGTTAAACTCTCACCGGACCGTGTCCGTCCTGAGTTAAACTCCCACATGACCGTGTCCGTCCTGAGATAAACACCGACAAGACCATGTCCGTCCTGAGTTAAACACCCACAGGACCGTGTCTGTCCTGAGCCATAATCCCACAGGAACGTGTCCGTCCTGAGTTATAAACCCACAGGACCGTGTCCGTCCTGAGTTAAACTCCCACAGGACCGTGTCCGTGCGGAGTTATAATCCCACTGGATCGTGTCCGTCCTGAGTTAAACACCCACAGGATCGTGTCCGTCCTTAGTTTTAATTCCACAAGAACGAGTTCGTTCTGAGTTAATCACCCACAGGACCGTGTCTGTCCTGAGTTATAATCCCACAGGACCGTGTCCGTGCTGAGTTATAATCCCACAGGAACGTATCCGCCCTGAGTTAAACTCCCACAGGATCGTGTCCGTCCTGAGTTATAATTCCACAAGACCGTGTTCGTTCTGAGTTAAACACCCACAGGACCGTGTCCGTCCTGAGTTATAATCTCACAGGATCGTGTCCGTCCTGAGTTAAACTCCCACAGGACCATGTCCGTCCTGAGTTATAATCCCACAGGAACGTGTCCGTCCTGAGTTAAACTCCCACAGGACCGTGTCTGTTCTGAGTTAAACTCCCACAGAACCGTGTCCATCCTGAGTTATAATCCCACAGGACAATGTCCGTCCTGAGTTATAATCCCACAGGAACATGTCCGCCCTGAGTTAAACTCCAAAGGACCATGGCCGCCCTGAGTTAAACTCCCACAGGACCGTGTCCGTCCTGAGTTATAATCCCACAGGAACGTGTCCGCCCTGAGTTAAACTGCCACAGGATCATGTCCATCCTGTGTTAAACTCCCACAGGACAGTATCCGTCCTGAGTAAAACTCCCACAGGATCGTGTCCGCCTTGAATTATAATCTCACAAGACCATGTCCATCATGAGTTAAACTTCCACAGGATCGTGTCCATTCTGACATATAATCCCACAGAATCGTGTATGCTCTCAGTTAAATTCCCACAGGACCGTGTCCATCTTAAATTAAACTCCCACAGGACCAAATCCGTCCTGAGTTATAATCCCACAGGACCGTGTCCATCCTGAGTTAAACTCCCACAGGACCGTGTCCGTCCTGAGTTATAATCCCACTGGACCGTGTCTGTCCTGAGTTAAACTCCCACAGGACCGTGTCCGTCCTGAATTATAAACCCACAGGACCGTGTCCGTCCTGAGTTAAGCTCTCACAGGAGCGTTTCTGTCCTGAGTTAAACTCCCACAGGACCGTGTCCATCCTGAGTTATTATCCCACATGACCATGTCCATCCTGAGTTAATATCCCACAGGACCATGTCCATCCTGAGATATAATCCCACAGGACCGTGTCCGTCCTGAGTTAAACTCCCACTGGACCGTGTATGTCCTGATTTAAATTCCCACAGGAGCATGTCCGTCCTGAGTTAAACTCCCACAGGATCGTGTCCGTCCTCACTTATAATCCCACAGGACCGTGTCCATCGTGAGTTAACCTCCCACAGGACCATGTCTATCCTGAGTTAAACTCCCACAGGACCGTGTCCGTCCTGAGTTAAACTCCCACAGGACTGTGTCCGTCCTGAGTTAAACTCCCACCGGACAATGTCTGTCCTGAGTTAAACTCCCACAGGACCGTGTCCGTCCTGACTTAAACTCCCACAGGATCGTGTCCGCTCTGAGTTAAACTCTCACAGGACCGCGTCCGCCCTGAGTTATAATCTCACAGGACCATGTCCATCATGACTTAAACTTCCACAGGATCGTGTCCATTCTGAGTTATAATCCCACAGAATCGAGTATGCTCTGAGTTAAACTCCCACAGGACCGTGTCCGTCATGAATTAAACGCCCACAGGACCATATCCGTCCTGAGTTATAATCCCACAGGAACATGTCCAGCCTGATTTAAACTCCCACAAGACCGTGTCCGTCCTGAGTTATAATCTCACAGGACCGTGTCCGTCCGGAGATACAATCCCACATGATCATGTCCGTCCTGAGTTAAACTCCCACAGGAACGTGTCCGTCGTGAGATAAACTCCCACAGGACCCTGTCCGTCCTGAGTTATAATCCCACAGGACAATGTCCGTCCTGACTTAAACTCCCACCGGACCATGTCCGCTCTGAGTTAAACTCTCACAGGACCGTGTCTGTCCTCAGTTAAACTCCCACAAGGTTAAGACCATCCTGAGTTATAATCCCACAGAACCATGTCCGTCCTGAGTTATTATCCCACAGGACAATGTTCGTCCTGAGTTAAACTCCCACAGGACCATGTCCATCATGAGTTAAACTCCTACAGGATCGTGTCCGTCCTGAGTTAAACTGCCACATGACCGTGTCCTTCCTGAGTTAAACTCCCACAAGACCGTGTCCGTCCTCAGTTAAACTCCCACAAGACCGTGTCCGTCCTGAGTTAAACTCCCACAGGACCGTGTCCGTCCTGAGTTAAACTGCCACAGGACCATGTCCGGCCGCAGTTAAACTCCCGCCGGAACGTGTCCATCCTGATCTAAACTCCCACTGGACCGTGTCCATCCTGAGTTAAACTCCCACAGGACCGTGTCCGTCCTGAGTTATAATCGCACAGGACCGTGTCCGTGCTGAGATATAATCCCACAGGATCATGTCAGCCCAGAGTTAAACTCCCAGCGAACCGTGTCCGTCCTGAGTTATAATGCCACAGTAACGTGTCCGCCCTGAGTAAAACTCCCACAGAACCGTGTCTGTCCTGAGTTAAACTCCCACAGGACCGTGTCTGTCCTGAGTTAAAGTCCCACAAGATTGAGTCCATCCTGAGTTATAACCCCGCAGGACCAAGTCCGTCCTGAGTTATAATCCCACAGGACCTTATACGTGCTGAGTTATAATCCCGCAGGATCGTGTCTGCCCTGAGTTAAACTCCCACAGGATCATGTCCGTCCTGAGTTAAACTCCCACAGGACCGTTTCCGTCCTGAGTTATAATCCCACAGGACCGTGTCCGTCCTGAATTAAATTCCCACAGGACAGTGTCCGTCCTGAGTTATAATAACACAGGACCGATTCCGTCCTGAGTTAAACTCGCACAGGATCATGTCCATTCTGAATTATAATCCCACAGGACCGTGTCTGTCCTGTGTTAAACTCCCACAGGACCGTGTCCGTCCTGAATTAACCTCCCACAGGACCGTGTCCATCCTGAATTAAACTCCCACAGGACCGTGTCTGTCCTGAGTTAAACTCCCACAGAATCGTGTCCGTCCTGAGTTAAACTCCCACAGGACTGTGTCCGTCCTGAGTTATCCCACAGGACCATGTCCGTCCTGTCTTAAACTCCCACAGGATCGTGTCCGTCCTGAGTTATAATCCCACAGGACAATGTCCGTCTTGAGTTCAACTCCCACAGGACCGTGTCCGTCCTGAGTTAAACTCCCACAGGACCGTGTCCATGTTGAGTTAAACTCCCACAGGACCGTGTCCGTCCTGAGTTAACCCACAGGTCCATGTCCGTCCTGAGTTAAACTCCCACAGGATAGTGTCCGTCCTGAGTTAAACTTCCACAGGATCGTGTCCATCCTGAGTTATAGTGCCACAGGATCATGTCTGTCCTGAGATATAATCCCACAGGACCGTGTCCGTCCTGACTTATAGTGCCACAGGATCATGTCTGTCCTGAGTTATAATCCCACAGGAACGTGTCCGCCCTGAATTAAACTTCCACAGGACCGTGTCCGTCCTGAGTTAAACTCCCATAGGATCGTGTCCGTCCTGTGTTAAACTCCCACAGGACCATGTCCGTCCTGAGTTAGCTCCCACAGGACCGTGTCCATCCTGAGTTAAACACCCACAGGATCGTGTCCGCCCTGAGTTATAATCTCACAGGACCGTGTCCGTCATGAGTTAAACTCCCACAGAACCGTGTCCGTCCTGATTTATAATCCCACAGGAACGTGTCCGCCCTGAGTTAAACTCCCACAGGACCATGTCCGCCCTGAGTTAAATTCCCACAGGATCGTGTCCATCCTGAGTTAAACTCCCACAGGACCGTGTCCGCCCTGTGTTATAATCTCACAGGACCATGCCCGTCCTGAGTTAAACTCCCACAGGAACGTGTCCGTCCTGAGTTAAACTCCCACAGGACCGTGTCTGTTCTGAGTTAAACTCCCACAGAACCGTGTCCATCCTGAGTTATAATCCCACAGGACAATGTCCGTCCTGAGTTATAATCCCACAGGAACATGTCCGCCCTGAGTTAAACTCCAAAGGACCATGGCCGCCCTGAGTTAAACTCCCACAGAACCGTGTCCATCCTGAGTTATAATCCCACAGGACAATGTCCGTCCTGAGTTATAATCCCACAGGAACGTGTCCGCCCTGAGTTAAACTGCCACAGGATCGTGTCCGCCCTGAGTTAAACTGCCACAGGATCATGTCCGTCCTGTGTTAAACTCCCACAGGACCATGTCCGTCCTGAGTAAAACTCCCACAGGATCGTGTCCGCCTTGAATTATAATCTCACAAGACCATGTCCATCATGAGTTAAACTT
Source organism: Somniosus microcephalus (assembly GCF_052327205.1). Classification (NCBI taxonomy): domain Eukaryota; kingdom Metazoa; phylum Chordata; class Chondrichthyes; order Squaliformes; family Somniosidae; genus Somniosus; species Somniosus microcephalus. The sequence goes on along the minus strand of NC_140992.1, from coordinate 142,150,789 downwards.
CCACAGGATCGTGTCCATTCTGACATATAATCCCACAGAATCGTGTATGCTCTCAGTTAAATTCCCACAGGACCGTGTCCATCTTAAATTAAACTCCCACAGGACCAAATCCGTCCTGAGTTATAATCCCACAGGACCGTGTCCATCCTGAGTTAAACTCCCACAGGACTGTGTCCGTCCTGAGTTAAACTCCCACCGGACAATGTCTGTCCTGAGTTAAACTCCCACAGGACCGTGTCCGTCCTGACTTAAACTCCCACAGGATCGTGTCCGCTCTGAGTTAAACTCTCACAGGACCGCGTCCGCCCTGAGTTATAATCTCACAGGACCATGTCCATCATGACTTAAACTTCCACAGGATCGTGTCCATTCTGAGTTATAATCCCACAGAATCGAGTATGCTCTGAGTTAAACTCCCACAGGACCGTGTCCGTCATGAATTAAACTCCCACAGGACCATATCCGTCCTGAGTTATAATCCCACAGGAACATGTCCAGCCTGATTTAAACTCCCACAAGACCGTGTCCGTCCTGAGTTATAATCTCACAGGACCGTGTCCGTCCGGAGATACAATCCCACATGATCGTGTCCGTCCTGAGTTAAACTCCCACAGGAACGTGTCCGTCGTGAGATAAACTCCCACAGGACCCTGTCCGTCCTGAGTTATAATGCCACAGGACAATGTCCGTCCTGACTTAAACTCCCACCGGACCATGTCCGCTCTGAGTTAAACTCTCACAGGACCGTGTCTGTCCTCAGTTAAACTCCCACAAGGTTAAGACCATCCTGAGTTATAATCCCACAGAACCATGTCCGTCCTGAGTTATTATCCCACAGGACAATGTTCGTCCTGAGTTAAACTCCCACAGGACCATGTCCATCATGAGTTAAACTCCTACAGGATCGTGTCCGTCCTGAGTTAAACTGCCACATGACCGTGTCCTTCCTGAGTTAAACTCCCACAAGACCGTGTCCGTCCTCAGTTAAACTCCCACAAGACCGTGTCCGTCCTGAGTTAAACTCCCACAGGACCGTGTCCGTCCTGAGTTAAACTGCCACAGGACCATGTCCGGCCGCAGTTAAACTCCCGCCGGACCGTGTCCATACTGATCTAAACTCCCACTGGACCGTGTCCATCCTGAGTTAAACTCCCACAGGACCGTGTCCGTCCTGAGTTATAATCGCACAGGACCGTGTCCGTGCTGAGATATAATCCCACAGGATCATGTCAGCCCAGAGTTAAACTCCCAGCGAACCGTGTCCGTCCTGAGTTATAATGCCACAGTAACGTGTCCGCCCTGAGTAAAACTCCCACAGAACCGTGTCCGTCCTGAGATAAACTCCCACAGGACCGTGTCTGTCCTGAGTTAAAGTCCCACAAGATTGAGTCCATCCTGAGTTATAACCCCGCAGGACCAAGTCCGTCCTGAGTTATAATCCCACAGGACCTTATACGTGCTGAGTTATAATCCCGCAGGATCGTGTCTGCCCTGAGTTAAACTCCCACAGGATCATGTCCGTCCTGAGTTAAACTCCCACAGGACCGTTTCCGTCCTGAGTTATAATCCCACAGGACCGTGTCCGTCCTGAATTAAATTCCCACAGGACAGTGTCCGTCCTGAGTTATAATAACACAGGACCGATTCCGTCCTGAGTTAAACTCGCACAGGATCATGTCCATTCTGAATTATAATTCCACAGGACCGTGTCTGTCCTGTGTTAAACTCCCACAGGACCGTGTCCGTCCTGAATTAACCTCCCACAGGACCGTGTCCATCCTGAATTAAACTCCCACAGGACCGTGTCTGTCCTGAGTTAAACTCCCACAGAATCGTGTCCGTCCTGAGTTAAACTCCCACAGGACTGTGTCCGTCCTGACTTAAACTCCCACCGGACCATGTCCGCTCTGAGTTAAACTCTCACAGGACCGTGGCTGTCCTCAGTTAAACTCCCACAAGGTTAAGACCATCCTGAGTTATAATCCCACAGAACCATGTCCGTCCTGAGTTATTATCCCACAGGACAATGTTCGTCCTGAGTTAAACTCCCACAGGACCATGTCCATCATGAGTTAAACTCCTACAGGATCGTGTCCGTCCTGAGTTAAACTGCCACATGACCGTGTCCTTCCTGAGTTAAACTCCCACAAGACCGTGTCCGTCCTCAGTTAAACTCCCACAAGACCGTGTCCGTCCTGAGTTAAACTCCCACAGGACCGTGTCCGTCCTGAGTTAAACTGCCACAGGACCATGTCCGGCCGCAGTTAAACTCCCAGCGAACCGTGTCCGTCCTGAGTTATAATGCCACAGCAACGTGTCCGCCCTGAGTAAAACTCCCACAGAACCGTGTCCGTCCTGAGATAAACTCCCACAGGACCGTGTCTGTCCTGAGTTAAACTCCCACAGGACCGTGTCTGTCCTGAGTTAAAGTCCCACAAGATTGAGTCCATCCTGAGTTATAACCCCGCAGGACCAAGTCCGTCCTGAGTTATAATCCCACAGGACCTTATACGTGCTGAGTTATAATCCCGCAGGATCGTGTCTGCCCTGAGTTAAACTCCCACAGGATCATGTCCGTCCTGAGTTAAACTCCCACAGGACCGTTTCCGTCCTGAGTTATAATCCCACAGGACCGTGTCCGTCCTGAATTAAATTCCCACAGGACAGTGTCCGTCCTGAGTTATAATAACACAGGACCGATTCCGTCCTGAGTTAAACTCGCACAGGATCATGTCCATTCTGAATTATAATCCCACAGGACCGTGTCTGTCCTGTGTTAAACTCCCACAGGACCCTGTCCGTCCTGAATTAACCTCCCACAGGACCGTGTCCATCCTGAATTAAACTCCCACAGGACCGTGTCTGTCCTGAGTTAAACTCCCACAGAATCGTGTCCGTCCTGAGTTAAACTCCCACAGGACTGTGTCCGTCCTGAGTTATCCCACAGGACCATGTCCGTCCTGTCTTAAACTCCCACAGGATCGTGTCCGTCCTGAGTTATAATCCCACAGGACAATGTCCGTCTTGAGTTAAACTCCCACAGGACCGTGTCCGTCCTGAGTTAAACTCCCACAGGACCGTGTCCGTGTTGAGTTAAACTCCCACAGGACCGTGTCCGTCCTGAGTTAACCCACAGGTCCATGTCCGTCCTGAGTTAAACTCCCACAGGATAGTGTCCGTCCTGAGTTAAACTTCCACAGGATCGTGTCCATCCTGAGTTATAGTGCCACAGGATCATGTCTGTCCTGAGATATAATCCCACAGGACCGTGTCCGTCCTGACTTATAGTGCCACAGGATCATGTCTGTCCTGAGTTATAATCCCACAGGAACGTGTCCGCCCTGAATTAAACTTCCACAGGACCGTGTCCGTCCTGAGTTAAACTCCCATAGGATCGTGTCCGTCCTGTGTTAAACTCCCACAGGACCATGTCCGTCCTGAGTTAGCTCCCACAGGACCGTGTCCATCCTGAGTTAAACACCCACAGGATCGTGTCCGCCCTGAGTTATAATCTCACAGGACCGTGTCCGTCATGAGTTAAACTCCCACAGAACCGTGTCCGTCCTGATTTATAATCCCACAGGAACGTGTCCGCCCTGAGTTAAACTCCCACAGGACCATGTCCGCCCTGAGTTAAATTCCCACAGGATCGTGTCCATCCTGAGTTAAACTCCCACAGGACCGTGTCCGCCCTGTGTTATAATCTCACAGGACCATGCCCGTCCTGAGTTAAACTCCCACAGGACCGTGTCCGTCCTGAGTTAAATTCCCACAGGATCGTGTCCGTCCTGATTTAAACTCCCACAGGTCCGTGTCCGTCCTGAGTTATAATCCCACAGGACCGTGTCCATCCTGAATTATAATCCCACAGGATCATGTCCGTCCTGAGTTAAACTCCCACAGGACCGTGTCCGTCCTGAGTTATAATACCAGAGGATCATATCCGTCCTGAATTATAATCCCACAGGACCGTGTCCGTCCTGAGTTAAACTCCCACAGGACCGTGTCCATCCTGAGTTAAACTCCCACAAGACCATGTCTGTCCTGAGTTATCCCCCAGGACCATGTCCGTCCTGAGTTAAACTCCCACAGGACTGTGTCCGTCCTGAGTTATCCCCCAGGACCATGTCCGTCCTGAGTTAAACTCCCACAGGACTGTGTCCGTCCTGAGTTATAATCTCACAGGATCGTGTCCGTCATGAGTTAAACTCCCACAGGACTGTGTCCGTCCTGAGTTATCAACCAGGACCATGTCCGTCCTGAGTTAAACTCCCACAGGACTGTGTCCGTCCTAAGTTATAATCTCACAGGATCGTGTCCGTCATGAGTTAAACTCCCACAGGACCGTGTCCATCCTGAGTTAAACACCCACAGGATCGTGTCCGCCCTGAGTTATAATCTCACAGGACCGTGTCCGTCATGAGTTAAACACCCACAGAACCGTGTCCGTCCTGATTTATAATCCCATAGGAACAAGTCCGCCTTGAGTTAAACTCCCACAGGACCATGTCCACCCTGAGTTAAATTCCCACAGGATCGTGTCCATCCTGAGTTAAACTCCCACAGGGCCGTGTCCGCCCTGAGTTATAATCTCACAGGACCATGTCCATCATGAGTTAAACTCCCACAGAACCATGTCCGTCCTGAGTTAAACTCCCACAGGACCGTGTCCGTCCTGAGTTAAATTCCCACAGGATCGTGTCCGTCCTGAATTAAACTCCCACAGGTCCGTGTCCGTCCTGAGTTATAATCCCACAGGACCGTGTCCATCCTGAATTATAATCCCACAGGATCATGTCCGTCCTGAGTTAAACTCCCACAGGACCGTGTCCGTCCTGAATTATAATACCAGAGGATCATGTCCGTCCTGAATTATAATCCCACAGGACCGTGTCCGTCCTGAGTTAAACTCCCACAGGACCGTGTCCATCCTGAGTTAAACTCCCACAAGACCATGTCTGTCCTGAGTTAAACACCGACAGGATCATGTCCGTCCTGAGTTATAATCCGACAGGACCGTGTCCGTCCTGAGTTACAACCCCACAGGACCGTGTCCATCCTGAGTTAAACACCCACAGGATCGTGTCCGCCCTGAGTTATAATCTCACAGGACCGTGTCCGTCATGAGTTAAACTCCCACAGAACCGTGTCCGTCCTGATTTATAATCCCACAGGAACGTGTCCGCCCTGAGTTAAACTCCCACAGGACCATGTCCGCCCTGAGTTAAATTCCCACAGGATCGTGTCCATCCTGAGTTAAACTCCCACAGGACCGTGTCCGCCCTGTGTTATAATCTCACAGGACCATGCCCGTCCTGAGTTAAACTCCCACAGGACCGTGTCCGTCCTGAGTTAAATTCCCACAGGATCGTGTCCGTCCTGATTTAAACTCCCACAGGTCCGTGTCCGTCCTGAGTTATAATCCCACAGGACCGTGTCCATCCTGAATTATAATCCCACAGGATCATGTCCGTCCTGAGTTAAACTCCCACAGGACCGTGTCCGTCCTGAGTTATAATACCAGAGGATCATATCCGTCCTGAATTATAATCCCACAGGACCGTGTCCGTCCTGAGTTAAACTCCCACAGGACCGTGTCCATCCTGAGTTAAACTCCCACAAGACCATGTCTGTCCTGAGTTATCCCCCAGGACCATGTCCGTCCTGAGTTAAACTCCCACAGGACTGTGTCCGTCCTGAGTTATCCCCCAGGACCATGTCCGTCCTGAGTTAAACTCCCACAGGACTGTGTCCGTCCTGAGTTATAATCTCACAGGATCGTGTCCGTCATGAGTTAAACTCCCACAGGACTGTGTCCGTCCTGAGTTATCAACCAGGACCATGTCCGTCCTGAGTTAAACTCCCACAGGACTGTGTCCGTCCTAAGTTATAATCTCACAGGATCGTGTCCGTCATGAGTTAAACTCCCACAGGACCGTGTCCATCCTGAGTTAAACACCCACAGGATCGTGTCCGCCCTGAGTTATAATCTCACAGGACCGTGTCCGTCATGAGTTAAACACCCACAGAACCGTGTCCGTCCTGATTTATAATCCCATAGGAACAAGTCCGCCTTGAGTTAAACTCCCACAGGACCATGTCCACCCTGAGTTAAATTCCCACAGGATCGTGTCCATCCTGAGTTAAACTCCCACAGGGCCGTGTCCGCCCTGAGTTATAATCTCACAGGACCATGTCCATCATGAGTTAAACTCCCACAGAACCATGTCCGTCCTGAGTTAAACTCCCACAGGACCGTGTCCGTCCTGAGTTAAATTCCCACAGGATCGTGTCCGTCCTGAATTAAACTCCCACAGGTCCGTGTCCGTCCTGAGTTATAATCCCACAGGACCGTGTCCATCCTGAATTATAATCCCACAGGATCATGTCCGTCCTGAGTTAAACTCCCACAGGACCGTGTCCGTCCTGAATTATAATACCAGAGGATCATGTCCGTCCTGAATTATAATCCCACAGGACCGTGTCCGTCCTGAGTTAAACTCCCACAGGACCGTGTCCATCCTGAGTTAAACTCCCACAAGACCATGTCTGTCCTGAGTTAAACACCGACAGGATCATGTCCGTCCTGAGTTATAATCCGACAGGACCGTGTCCGTCCTGAGTTACAACCCTACAGGACCGTGTCCGTCCTGAGTTAAACTCCCACAGGACTGTGTCCGTCCTGAGGTATAATCCCACAGGACCGTGTCCGTCCTGAATTAACCTCCCACAGGACCATGTCCACCCTGAGTTAAACTCCCACAGGACCGTGTCCGTCCTGAGTTAAACTCCCACAGGATCATGTCTGTCCTGAATTAAACTCACACAGGATCATGTCCGTCCTGAGTTATAATCTCACAGGACTGTAGTGTATGTGCTTTAAGTCAGAACTACTTTTTACAGCTCCTGTATACTGTAGTACCGGCAGTAACCACACCGGTATATAAGCTGTGCGCATGCCTCTGTACTCCAGTCTAGAGATTGCCCTCCTCCAGTAAAGACCTGTTATTTGTTTATGTACAGCATCCGTGTAATTATTTATCCACTGGACCACGGATCTAACAGTGGCGACGAGTGTTGATGCGAATCTACCTGCAACATAAAACAAAAAAAAAGTCGAGTCCAGGAACACGGGCATCGACCGCGAGCAACCACCCAGCAGTCAGGCAGAGATCCAACTTCACTGGGGAGGCTGTGGAGAGCCGGGCTTGGTTCCCCAGCCACAACGAGCAGTAAGAGACCGACGAAAGGTCCAGAGCAGACCCTTCCCGAGCAGCGGCGGCTGGAGCCGACCGACGGCAGAGAGAGAGAGCCGGGCAGCGTCGACGGGGTAAGAAAAAGGGTGAAGAGAGCAGGGCGCAGCCGGGGGTTGATCATCGAGCGGTGTCGAGGAAAAATACTGCAAAACCGGAGAGAAAGAGGGTAAGAAACAGCCGGGTTCTAGACTGAGCGGCGTTGACAAATATCAAGAGAAGAACGCGCAGAGCACAGCCAGGGATCACGGGCTGATCAGGGTCCGCGGGGCGAAGCAAGTGGAGACGCCATTGAGCCGCGGAGAAGCAGGGAGAGCGCGGGAGATGCCATTGAGCCGCGGAGAAGCAGGGAGAGCGCGGGAGGCGCCATTGAGCCGCGGAGAAGGAAGAGCGCGGGAGATGCCATTTTGCAAAGCCGCAGCGGAGAAGACGGGCGAGCGCGGGAAGGAAGGAAAGCGCGGGAGACGCCATTTTGTGCCAGCGGAGAAGAAGCGAGAGCGCGGGAGGCGCCATTGGTGATAGTTAATGCACAACCAAGGATGCCGAAGAGTGGCAGTATCTCTACGTTCGACAATGAAGTCGAAGATTGGGCGACATATGTGGAACGTATTGAGGCGTACAGCAGGGCGAATGAAGTGCCAGTTGCTAATAAAGCACTGGTTCTGTTAAATTCCATGGGTGCAAAAACTTATGGGTTACTGCAAAATCTAATAACCCCAGAGAAGCCGGTAAACAAGAATTTTGAAAGCATAGTAGAAATCCTACAGGACCACTTAAACCCCACACCGCTGCTGATAGCAGAACGATTTAAGTTTCATAAAAGGAACTAACACAAAGACGAAAGCAATGCTGAGTACCTAGCGGAACTGCGCAAGCTATCGAAATACTGCCAGTTTGGAGCAGGACTAGCAGACACGTTAAGGGACAAGTTTGTGTGTGGGCTACAAAGTGAAGGAACCCAGAAACAGCTTCTAGCAGAAAAGGACCTTACGCTGGACAAAGCTTTCAGTATGGCAGTATCACACGAAGCAGCCGCAAGGGGCGCTGCAGAGATACAACGGAGACCGCAAGAATATGGCACCAACGAAATGACCTATGGAACAGGGAAGTGCTATCGCTGCAGCAGAACAACACATGACCAGAAAGATTGTTGGTTCAAGGACCAAGTGTGCAGACATTGTGGGAAAGCAGGACACATAGCAAGAGTCTGCAGGTCTGGGAAGAAAACCAACAGTAAGAAATCTCCACAGGAGAAGTACAAAAAGGTACACTAGGTGATGGACAGTGGTTCAGACGAACAGAAAAGTGACACAGACTCCGGAAGCAAGGAGCTGGGTTGTCTGAAACTACATAATGTAACCGAAATGGAGGATCACCAGACTATCTGGGTTACACTCAAGATAGACGGAGTCCAAGTGGAAATGGAATTGGACACAGGGTCAGCTCTAACAGTCATAAATCAAAGAGACTACAAGCGGCTATTATCACACATACCCTTGAAAGCTACAGAGATTGTCTTGAAGACGTATACGGGCAAAAAGTCTACCCCAAAGGAAAAATAAGGGTGAAAGTGACATATAAAGGTCAGGAAATACCTAAAATGGATATATATGTATTGCCAAATGGAGGACCACCACTGCTAGGACATGAATGGATCCGGAAGATACATTTAGATTGGCATTCCATACAGGCACTGAAGGTGGAGGCCAAAAAGGATGATGACGTCACACCTGGACGACTGTCAAAAATGCTAACTGACGCAAAAGCAGTGTTCCAGGAGAGACTAGGAACACTAAAAGGGATAACAGCAACAATTAAAATAGAGGATAATGCAAGCCCAAAGTTTCTGAAGGCCAGACCAGTGCCTTATGCGATCAGACCAGCGGTTGAAGCAGAGCTGGAAAGGTTGGAACGTTCAGGAGTACTGTCCAAAGTGGACTGGAGCGAGTGGGCTACACCCATCGTTCCTGTAATGAAGAGGTAATTGAGTAATACGCCTGGGGAACCAAAGAAGGTTAGGTTGATTTGGCGATGATAAATTGACCCTTAGTGTTAGGGGATTAAATACGTGGGGTTACGGGGATAGGGTGGGATATGTGTCGGTGCAGGCTCGATGGGCCGAAATGGCCTCTATCTGCACTGTAGGTTCTGTGATTCTGTGAAGACCGTGTCCGTCCTCCGTTATAATCCCACAGGATCGTGTCCGTCCTGAGTTATAATCCCACAAGACCGTGTCCGCCCTGAGATATAATCCCACAGGATCGTGTCCGTACTGATTTAAACTCCCACAGGATCGTGCCCGTCCTGAGTTAAAATCCGACAGGATCGTGTCCGTCCTCATTTAAACTCCCACAGGATCGTGCCCCTCCTGAGTTATAATCTCACAGGATCATGTCCGTCCTGAGTTATAATCCCACAAGACCGTGTCCACCCTGAGTTATAATCCCACAGAACCATGTCCGTCCTGAGTTATAATCCCACAGGACCATATCGCCCTGAGTTATAATCCCACAGAACCATGTCCATCCTGAGTTATAATCCTACAGGATCGTGTCCGTACTGATTTAAACTCCCACAGGTCCGTGTCCGACCTGAGTTAAACCTACACAGGACCATGTCCGTCCTGAGTTAAACTCCTACAGGACCATGTCCGTCCTGTTATATAATCCCACAGGATCGTGTCCATCCTCGTTTAAACTCCCACAGGGCCGTGTCCGACCTGAGTTAAACCTCCACAGGACCATGTCCGTCCTGTGTTAAACTCCCACAGGACCATGTCCGTCCTGAGTTAAACTCCCACAGGACCATGTCCGTCCTGTTTTATAATCCCACAGGATCATGTCCGTCCTCATTTAAACTCCCACAGGTTCGTGTCCATCCTGAGTTATAATCCCACAGGATCGTGTCCGTCCTGAGTTATAATCCCACAAGACCGTGTCCACCCCGAGTTATAATCCCACACGACCATATCCGCCCTGAGTTATAATCCCACAGAACCATGTCCGTCCTGAGTTATAATCCCACAGGATCGTGTCCGTACTGATTTAAACTCACACAGGACTGTGTCCGTCCTGAGTTAAACCCCCACAGGAGCGTGTCCGTCCTGAGTTATAATCCCAAAGGTTCGTGTCCGTCCTGAGTTAAACTCCCACAGGACCGTGTCTGTCCTGAGTTATAATCCCACAGGACCGTGTCCGCCCTGAGTTAAACTCCCACAGGATTGTGTCCGTCCTGAGTTATAATCCCACAGGACCACCTCCGCCCTGATTTAAACTCCCACAGGATGATATTTGCCCTGAGTTATAATCCCACAGGACTGTGTCTGTCCTGCTTTATAATCCCACAGGACCGTGTCTGTCTTGAGTTAAGCCTCCACAGGACCCTGTCCGTCCTGAACTATAATCCCACAGGACCGTTTCCGTCCTGAGTTAGACTCCCACAGGAGCGTGTCCGTCCTGAGTTAAACTCCCACAGGACCGCCTCCGCCCTGATTTGAACTCCCACAGGATGATATCCGTCCTGAGTTAAGCCTCCACAGGTCCGTGTCCGTCCTGAGTTATAATCCAACTGGAACAGTTCCATCCTGAGTTAAACCCCCACAGGACCATGTCCGTCCTGAGTTAAACTCCCACAGAACCGTGACCGTCCTGAGTTATAATCCCACAGGACTATGTCCGTCCTGAGTTATAAACCCACAGGATCGTGTCCGTCCTGAGTTATAATCCCACAGGATCGTGTCCGTCCTGAGTTAAACTCCCACAGGACCGCCTCTGCCCTGATTTAAACTCCCACAGGATGATATCCGCCCTGAGTTATAATCCCACAGGACCGTGGCTATCCTGCGTTATAATCCCACAGGACTGTGGCTTTCCTGCGTTATAATCCCACAGGACTGTGTCTTTCCTGAGTTAAGCTCCCACAGAACCGTGTCCACCCTGAGTTAAACTCCCACAGGATCATGTCCGCCCTGCGTTAATCTCCCACAGGACCGTGTCAGTCCTGAGTTATAATCCCACAGGATCATTTCCATCCTGAGTTAAACCCCCACAGGACCATGTTCGTCCTGAGTTAAACTCCCACAGGACCGTGTCCATCCTGAGTTATAATCCCACAGGATCATGTCCGTCCTGAGTTATAATCCCACAAGACAGTGTCCGCCCTGTGTTATAATCTCACAGGACCATGTCTGTCCTATGTTATAATCCCACAGGTTCGTGTCCATCCTGAGTTAATCTCCCACAGGATCGTGTCCATCCTGAGTTATAATCCCACAGGATCGTGTCCGTCCTGAGTTATAATCCCACAAGACAGTGTCCGTCCTGAGTTATAATCCCACAGGATCGTGTCCGTCCTGAGTTAAACTCCCACAGGACCGTCTCCGCCCTGATTTAAACTCCCACAGGATGATATCCGCCCTGAGTTATAATCCCACAGGACTGTGTCTGTCCTGAGTTATAATCCCACAGGACCGTGTCTGTCTTGAGTTAAGCTCCCACAGGACCGTGTCCATCCTGAGTTAAACTCCCACAGGGCCCTGTCCATCATGAGTTAAACTCCCACAGGACCGTGTCCATCCTGAGTTAAACTCATACAGGATCGTGTCCGCACTGAGTTAAGCTCCCACAGGACCGTGTGCGGCCTGGGTTAAACTCCCACAGGACCATGTCCGCCCTGAGTTAAACTCCCACAGGACCGTGTCCGTCCTGCGTTATAATCCCACAGGGTCATGTCGATCCTGAGTTAAACTCCCACAGGACCGTGTCCATCCTGAGTTAAACTCCCACAGGACCGTGTCCGCCCTGAGTTAAACTCTCACAGGATCGTGTCCATCCTGAGTTATAATCCTACAGGATCATGTCCGTACTGATTTAAACTCACACAGGACTGTGTCCGTCCTGAGTTAAACCCCCACAGGAGCGTGTCCGTCCTGAGTTATAATCCCAAAGGTTCGTGTCCGTCCTGAGTTAAACTCCCACAGGACCGTGTCTGTCCTGAGTTATAATCCCACAGGACCGTGTCCGCCCTGAGTTAAACTCCCACAGGATTGTGTCCGTCCTGAGTTATAATCCCACAGGACCACCTCCGCCCTGATTTAAACTCCCACAGGATGATATTTGCCCTGAGTTATAATCCCACAGGACTGTGTCTGTCCTGCTTTATAATCCCACAGGACCGTGTCTGTCTTGAGTTAAGCCTCCACAGGACCCTGTCCGTCCTGAACTATAATCCCACAGGACCGTTTCCGTCCTGAGTTAGACTCCCACAGGAGCGTGTCCGTCCTGAGTTAAACTCCCACAGGAGCGCCTCCGCCCTGATTTGAACTCCCACAGGATGATATCCGTCCTGAGTTAAGCCTCCACAGGACCGTGTCCGTCCTGAGTTATAATCCAACTGGAACAGTTCCATCCTGAGTTAAACCCCCACAGGACCATGTCCGTCCTGAGTTAAACTCCCACAGAACCGTGACCGTCCTGAGTTATAATCCCACAGGACTATGTCCGTCCTGAGTTATAAACCCACAGGATCGTGTCCGTCCTGAGTTATAATCCCACAGGATCGTGTCCGTCCTGAGTTAAACTCCCATAGGACCGCCTCTGCCCTGATTTAAACTCCCACAGGATGATATCCGCCCTGAGTTATAATCCCACAGGACCGTGGCTAACCTGCGATATAATCCCACAGGACTGTGGCTTTCCTGCGTTATAATCCCACAGGACTGTGTCTGTCCTGAGTTAAGCTCCCACAGAACCGTGTCCACCCTGAGTTAAACTCCCACAGGATCATGTCCGCCCTGCGTTAATCTCCCACAGGACCGTGTCCGTCCTGAGTTATAATCCCACAGGATCATTTCCATCCTGAGTTAAACCCCCACAGGACCATGTTCGTCCTGAGTTAAACTCCCACAGGACCGTGTCCATCCTGAGTTATAATCCCACAGGATCATGTCCGTCCTGAGTTATAATCCCACAAGACAGTGTCCGCCCTGTGTTATAATCTCACAGGACCATGTCTGTCCTGTGTTATAATCCCACAGGTTCGTGTCCATCCTGAGTTAATCTCCCACAGGATCGTGTCCATCCTGAGTTATAATCCCACAGGATCGTGTCCGTCCTGAGTTATAATCCCACAAGACAGTGTCCGTCCTGAGTTATAATCCCACAGGATCGTGTCCGTCCTGAGTTAAACTCCCACAGGACCGTCTCCGCCCTGATTTAAACTCCCACAGGATGATATCCGCCCTGAGTTATAATCCCACAGGACTGTGTCTGTCCTGAGTTATAATCCCACAGGACCGTGTCTGTCTTGAGTTAAGCTCCCACAGGACCGTGTCCATCCTGAGTTAAACTCCCACAGGACCCTGTCCATCCTGAGTTAAACTCCCACAGGACCGTGTCCATCCTGAGTTAAACTCATACAGGATCGTGTCCGCACTGAGTTAAGCTCCCACAGGACCGTGTCCGTCCTGAGTTAAACTCCCACAGGACCATGTCCGCCCTGAGTTAAACTCCCACAGGACCGTGTCCATCCTGCGTTATAATCCCACAGGGTCATGTCAATCCTGAGTTAAACTCCCACAGGACCGTGTCCATCCTGAGTTAAACTCCCACAGGACCGTGTCCGCCCTGAGTTAAACTCTCACAGGATCGTGTCCATCCTGAGTTATAATCCTACAGGATCGTGTCCGTACTGATTTAAACTCACACAGGACTGTGTCCGTCCTGAGTTAAACCCCCACAGGAGCGTGTCCGTCCTGAGTTATGATCCCAAAGGTTCGTGTCCGTCCTGAGTTAAACTCCCACAGGACCGTGTCTGTCCTGAGTTATAATCCCACAGGACCGTGTCCGCCCTGAGTTAAACTCCCACAGGATTGTGTCCGTCCTGAGTTATAATCCCACAGGACCACCTCCGCCCTGATTTAAACTCCCACAGGATGATATTTGCCCTGAGTTATAATCCCACAGGACTGTGTCTGTCCTGCTTTATAATCCCACAGGACCGTGTCTGTCTTGAGTTAAGCCTCCACAGGACCCTGTCCGTCCTGAACTATAATCCCACAGGACCGTTTCCGTCCTGAGTTAGACTCCCACAGGAGCGTGTCCGTCCTGAGTTAAACTCCCACAGGACCGCCTCCGCCCTGATTTGAACTCCCACAGGATGATATCCGTCCTGAGTTAAGCCTCCACAGGACCGTGTCCGTCCTGAGTTATAATCCAACTGGAACAGTTCCATCCTGAGTTAAACCCCCACAGGACCATGTCCGTCCTGAGTTAAACTCCCACAGAACCGTGACCGTCCTGAGTTATAATCCCACAGGACTATGTCCGTCCTGAGTTATAAACCCACAGGATCGTGTCCGTCCTGAGTTATAATCCCACAGGATCGTGTCCGTCCTGAGTTAAACTCCCACAGGACCGCCTCTGCCCTGATTTAAACTCCCACAGGATGATATCCGCCCTGAGTTATAATCCCACAGGACCGTGGCTATCCTGCGTTATAATCCCACAGGACTGTGGCTTTCCTGCGTTATAATCCCACAGGACTGTGTCTGTCCTGAGTTAAGCTCCTACAGAACCGTGTCCACCCTGAGTTAAACTCCCACAGGATCATGTCCGCCCTGCGTTAATCTCCCACAGGACCGTGTCCGTCCTGAGTTATAATCCCACAGGATCATTTCCATCCTGAGTTAAACCCCCACAGGACCATGTTCGTCCTGAGTTAAACTCCCACAGGACCGTGTCCATCCTGAGTTATAATCCCACAGGATCATGTCCGTCCTGAGTTATAATCCCACAAGACAGTGTCCGCCCTGTGTTATAATCTCACAGGACCATGTCTGTCCTGTGTTATAATCCCACAGGTTCGTGTCCATCCTGAGTTAATCTCCCACAGGATCGTGTCCATCCTGAGTTATAATCCCACAGGATCGTGTCCGTCCTGAGTTATAATCCCACAAGTCAGTGTCCGTCCTGAGTTATAATCCCACAGGATCGTGTCCGTCCTGAGTTAAACTCCCACAGGACTGTCTCCGCCCTGATTTAAACTCCCACAGGATGATATCCGCCCTGAGTTATAATCCCACAGGACTGTGTCTGTCCTGAGTTATAATCCCACAGGACCGTGTCTGTCTTGAGTTAAGCTCCCACAGGACCGTGTCCATCCTGAGTTAAACTCCCACAGGACCCTGTCCATCCTGAGTTAAACTCCCACAGGACCGTGTCCATCCTGAGTTAAACTCATACAGGATCGTGTCCGCACTCAGTTAAGCTCCCACAGGACCGTGTCCGTCCTGAGTTAAACTCCCACAGGACCATGTCCGCCCTGAGTTAAACTCCCACAGGACCGTGTCCATCCTGCGTTATAATCCCACAGGGTCATGTCAATCCTGAGTTCAACTCCCACAGGACCGTGTCCATCCTGAGTTAAACTCCCACAGGACCGTGTCCGCCCTGAGTTAAACTCTCACAGGATCGTGTCCATCCTGAGTTATAATCCTACAGGATCGTGTCCGTTCTGAGTTATAATCCCACAAGACCGTGTCCGCCCTGAGTTATAATCCCACAGGACCATGTCCGCCCTGAGTTATAATCCCACAGAACCATGTCCGTCCTGAGTCATAATCCCACAGGATTGTGTCCGTACTTATTTAAACTCCCACAGGACAGTGTCCGTCCTGAGTTAAACTCTCACAGGATCGTGTCCATCCCTCCCACAGGACTGTGTCCGTCCTGAGTTAAAATCCCACAGGACAGTGTCCGTCCTGAGATAAACTCCCACAGGACCGTTTCCAACCTGAGTTATAATCCCTCAGGATTTCAGATCATAACCTCGGCCCCTATTTCATTTTTACTTATATTTTTCCACTCCTTTCCTCCCCCCCCCTTTCCTTTTGTTTCTCTCTCACACCTGGCAGCTATCTTTTTCCCCTGCCAGTACACTTTACACCTAATCCCAGCCTATTACCATCTCGTCTAGCTTCTAATCTCTTTTACTTCTTTTGGTTCTTTTATTCTTTTGTCCGATCGCAGCCCTGCCTTCGATCTAGTTCCTTTTCTCTCCAGTTTTGAAGAAGGGTCAAACCCGAAACGTCAACTCAAATTTCTCTCCACGGATGTTGCCTGACCTGCTGAGTTTTTCCAGCATTTTCTGTTGTTATTTCCCACAGGACTGTGTCCGTCCTGAGTTAAATTCCCACAGAACCATGTCCGTCCTGTGTTATTATCTCACAGGATCATGTCCGACCTGATTTAAACACCCACAGGTTCGTGTCCATCCTGAGTTATAATCTCACAGGACCATGTCCGCCCTGAATTATAATCGCACAGAACCATATCCGTCCTGAGTTAAACTCCCACAGGTCCGTGTCCGTCCTGAGTTATAATCCCACAGGATCGTGTCTGTCCTGAGTTAAACTCCCACAGGTCCTTGTCTGTCCTGAGTTATAATCCCACAGGACCCTGGGTTAAACTCCCAGAGGACCATGTCCGTCCTGAGTTAAACCCCCACCAGGACCGTGTCCACCCTGAGTTAAACTCCCACAGGACCGTGTCCGTCCTGAATTAAACTCCCACAGGACCGTGTCCGTCCTGAGTTACAATCCCACAAGTTCGTGTCCATCCTGAGTTAAACTCCCACAGGACCTTGTCCGTCCTGAATTAAACTCGCACAGCACCGACTCCGCCCTGAGTTAAACTGTGGCTCCCTTCTGTCTGTGTACCTCATGCAAGCTGGACATGAACCCAGATGAGAAGCTGCTGAGCCCAAATCGTTTCTCGATGGTGGTGATGCTGCTTTTGAAGTAGGCACTGTACAGGAGCTGGGCACACTGTAGCATTCCATGGCACAGGACAAAGAGCTGCGAAGGAAGAAGGAACAGAGGTGGTCAGGGAATTCTGTCACACGCACAGTATTAGTTGCAGTTCAGCAGCGATTTCCCAACTTTCAAAACATGTTTATATCTCGAGGATTAAATGTTGCTAAAAACGAGTCCAGGTGCAACTCAAGTGCCCGGAAGAGGTTTTGCTGGATGAATATTAGTTAATAGGACTGTTGCCAATTGACAAACTGTGCTGGAGTCAAATCCCTCAAACCCCTTATGTAAATCAGAAAACTTCCCTTTGTAAATAGTTCTCTTTTTTGCACACCACAAATAACAGCAAAACAAGGAGGCTCCAAATGTTCGACCTCAGAGCGGAGGCACTATCTGTGCTGCTATCAGCGCTAGTTCACATTTAACACCAATAGGTAGAGTCTCTGCTTTGGACGCAATCGGCGATCCCGGCATAAATTTCACTCAGAATTGCGCTAGTTTTGAGAAGTGTTTTTTTCCCCTCATTTTCTGCTCAAACTCATTTGCATACCACACGACGCAATGTCCGCCATGAAACATCGCCATCGAGCAGCGTAACAGAATGTAATTTAAAAAAAACTTTTTATAAAATATTGCTTGATATAGTTAAGCGTGGTAACCTGGTGCAGTTTGATTAATACAGCTGAAAATGGGATTATCACCAAGAATAAGCATTTTAATCAGTGTCTAGTCCACCACCGGTGAGTTACCAGAGTTTAAATAACTGAAAATGACTTTAAAAAACTACACAGAACAATTTACTAGTTATATTGGAGCACAGTAGTCAGTTTCTTAGTAAATTAAAATCAACATTTTATTTAAAAGCTCTTAAAAGGTGCCTAGTGGTGTCCTTGCACCTGAAAGAACCAGCTTAATTTTCCGAGCCTCCTCAAAGGGCCACTAATGGGGGCAATTAGCGGAAACTCCCAATGCTGATTAATTCGATCTGTGGTCGTGGCCAGTCTTGTGGGCGGGGCCAGCTTCCAGTGCAATGTTTTTAACCTAGTGCAAAAGATCACGGAAACTGGGTTTGTGCCGAAAATAACTTGCGCTTGAAATTCCGCAATCGTTTGCGCCGGTTTGGCCGACTTTGAGCGAATTGCTCTGAGAAACCAGCACAACATAGCGGAAACTCCAATGTCAGCTCACAATCATTTGTGCACACTATTTATAATCATTTGTTCACTCTGTTTACAATCATTTGTTCACACTGCTCACAATCATTTGTGCACTGCTCAAAATCATTTGTTCACACTATTTACAATCATTTGTTCACAATCATTTGTTCACACTGCTCACAATCATTTGTGCACACTGTTCACAATCATTTGTCCACACTGCTCAATCATTTGTTCACACTGTTTACAATCATTTGTTCACACTGCTCACAATCATTTGTGCACTGCTCAAAATCATTTGTTCACACTATTTACAATCATTTGTGCACACTGTTTACAATCATTTGTGCACACTATTTACAATCATTTGTGCACACTGTTTACAATCATTTGTTCACACTGTTCACAATCATTTGTTCACACTATGTACAATCATTTTTGCACACTGTTCACAATCATTTGTTCACACTGCTCACAATCATTTGTTCACACTGTTTACAATCATTTGTGCACACTATTTACAATCATTTGTGCACACTGCTCACAATCATTTGTGCACACTATTTACAATCATTTGTGCACACTGTTTACAATCATTTGTGCACACTATTTACAATGATTTGTGCACACTATATACAATCATTTGTGCACACTGCTCACAATCATTTGTGCACACGATTTACAATTATTTGTGCACACTGTTTACAATCATTTGTGCACACTGTTTACAATCATTTGTTCACACTTTTATATATAAAAGTAGATCTGCTGAGATATGTTACATTTATAAACATGATGATGTCGCACTGAGTGCGTGTGGACATTTGGGAACACACGGTGAAAGAAGGAAACCATTTAATGACCGCACTCAGCCCCTCACCTTGATGTTATTGAAGATCGATTTGCGATAGTTGAACCTCGGGCTCACTCTGTCACTCTCCTCCAGCTTCACTCCCATCTCACCGGGCAGACCCAGAGCAAGGTCCTGCCCGCCCCGCAGACAGCAGCAAAACTTGCGAAGTTGCTTCAAACTTTGCATCTTGTCGGCCTGGGAGTGGGAGAGTGAGCTGGGCGCTGGGCACCGTGCTGGCTGCACCTCTGCGCTTTGGCTGTGCTTGGTCGCGGTGCGGGGGTTTATATCTGTCCCAGCCCGTGATGAAATATCGCGCGTCACAGCCGCTGCTCGAAAAGGAATTTAGAAACCTCAAGCAGAAAACAGCACTTGTTCGGGGAGGGTTCGGCGCACCCTGCTCGCTGGCACTGGGGCCAGAGCTGCTGATGGACCTTCACCTGGACATCCCAGCACATCCCAACAGCCCCGCTCCGAGTCCCCAGCACACTATGGGCGGGGTGGGGGGGTGGCAGCATCCCACAGAAACATGGCACAGAATCCCCCCAAATTGCCGAGCTGGGACCACCAAACTCCGGCTGGGATCCTGTGAACGTGTTCCCCTGGGAGCTGGTACCTCCGGCTGGAGCACCAACCAAAAGGAGCAGGTCGGGCAGGGAGTGCCCTGTGCCATAATGGGAAGGGTCTTTATATTTACAGTGACACCAGAGTCTGGAACTGAACAGAGTCTGCAGAAAGTTATTCAGAGATTGAGGGGAATTTTAACCTGGAGCTGCGGTACCCCACTAGTTGCAGCCTGCCAACCCAAAAGTGACCTGTTTATTCCTACTCTCTGTTTTCTGTCCGTTAACCAAGCCTCAATCCATGCTAATATATTACCCCAAATCCCATGTGGCACCTTATCGAATGCCTTCTGAAAATCCAAATACACCACATCCACTGGTTCCCCCTTATCTACCCTGCTAGTTACATCCTCAAAAAAACCTAATACTGTAGATTTGTCAAACACAATTTCCCTTTCATAAATCTGTGTTGACTCTGTCCAATCCTATTATGATTTTCTAAGTGCCCTGTTACTACGTCCCTAATAATAGATTCTAGCATTTTCCCTACTACTGATGCCATACTAACTGGTCTATTGTTCCTGTTTTCTCTCTCTCTCCTTTCTTAAATAGTGGGGTTACATTTGCTACCTTCCAATCCGTGGGAACCATTCTAGAATCTAAGGAATTCTGGAAGATCAAAACCAATGCATCCACTTTCTCTGAGCCACCTCTTTTAAAACCCTAGGATGTAAGCCATCAGGTCCAGGGGATTTATCGTCTTTCAGTCCCATTAATTTCTCCAGTACTATTTCTTTACTAATACTAATTTCTTTAAGTTCCCCATTCTCACTAGACCCTTGGTTTTCCATTATTTCCAGAATGTTTTTTGTGTTTTCTTCCATGAAGACAGATACAAAGTACTTGTTTAATGTATCTGCCATTTCCTTATTCCCCATTATAAT
This sequence comes from Somniosus microcephalus, assembly GCF_052327205.1. NCBI lineage: Eukaryota > Metazoa > Chordata > Chondrichthyes > Squaliformes > Somniosidae > Somniosus > Somniosus microcephalus. The sequence goes on along the minus strand of NC_140992.1, from coordinate 142,130,214 downwards.
TTCTCCTGTCTCTGCCTGTAAGAGACCTACATTTACTTTTGTGACTCTTCATTTTTACATACCTATAGAAGCTTTTACAACCTGTTTTTATGTCTCTTGTTAGTTTAGTCACATATTCTCTTTTCTCTCTCTCTTCATCAATTTCTTGGTCACCCTTTGCTGAATTCTAAAATCCTCCCAATCCTCAGGCTTACTACTGTTTTTGGCAACATTATAATAAGCCTCTTCCTTTTCTAATACTATCTTTAATTTCTTTTGTTAGCCACGGTTGAACCACTTTTTTCATGGGGTTTTTATTCCTTAAGGGAATGCATATTCATTGCGAATTATAAATTATTTCTTTAAAGGTTTGCCATTGCTTATGTACCATCATATCTTTTAATCTAATTTCTCAATCTACCTACGTAGTTTGCTTTGTTCAGATTTTAAACCCAAGTTTCGGACTTAACTAAATCACTCTCAAACTCAACATAAAATTCTATCATATTGTGATCACTCTTCCCCAGAGGCTCCTTTACTACAAGGTTAATAATTAAACTGTCTTATTGCACAATACTAGATCTAAAATAGCCTGTACCCTAGTTGGTTCCTCGACATCCTGATCAAGAAAACTATCTTGAATGTATCCTGGAATATTTAGATCCCAAACTTGGTGACTCTACAACCACACCTCCATAACGGCTATTAAATAAAATGCATTTATTTTTTTGTGCTATTAATTCATCTATTTTGTTGTGAATGCTTCACGCATTCAGATATAGCTTTAACTATTCTTTCTATTTTTCCCTGATGTCACCTTAGTCACTGATGCCCTATTACCTTTGTTACTCTGTCCCTTCCTGACGCACTCTGCTTATTTTTACCCAAATCGCTACTCTGCTCCAGCCTTGACATTTCTCTTACTGCTTTTCAATTTACCCTTTCCTGAATCCACCCACCCCCTTTCATTATTTTAAAGCCCTATCTATAACCTAGTTATTTGATTCATTAGGACACTGGTCCCGGGCCGGTTTAAGTGGCGACTGTCCCAAGGGAACAGCTTCCTCTTTTCCTACTGGTGCCAGTGCCCCATGAAGTGTAACCCCTGCCTCACACACCACTCTTTGAACCATGCTTTTAACCTTCTAATTTGTTTGTCCCTATGACAATGTGCACGCGGCTCAGGTATCAATCCAGGAATTATTACCTGTGAGGTTCTGCATTTTAATTTGGACCCTAGCTCCTCAAACTCTCTCAGCAGAACCTCATCCCTAGTTCTACCTATGCTGTTGGTTCCTACATAAGGAGATATTAGGCCAGAAGACCAAAAGCTTGGTTAAAGCGGTTAGTTTGAAGGTGTGTCTTAAAAGAGGAAAATAGGTAGAGAGGTGGAGAGGTTTAGGGAGGGAATTCCAGTGCTTAGGACCTTGGCATCTGAAGCTGTTGGACTGCTTTCTTGTTCTTTTTCATCTCGTTACTTTAAACACCAGGGTACACACACACTCAGTTGTAGGAATGCAGGATCAGGTCTTTATGGAAATCTCATACAATGCCACAACCAGTATGGGCTGTGTGGGACATACTTCACAATTCCGGTATGAGCTCACAAGCATTTTCATACATCTCAAAACCAGTGTGAAGCTCAGGCCTTTCCTTACTACACCACACCAGTATGACAGTGAGCTGCAGAGACATCACACTATCTACGATTCGAGTTTGAGCTGCTAAACAGTCATTTCCTCACGTTTCTTATACCATCCGAGCTATTGGGAGCAGCAGCGGGAGTGGACAGACCTGTGAGGGAACCGGCCAAAGCGGAGTGAGTAAATAAAACCCGAGACTCAAGGCCCAGACCGAGCTATTGGGAGCAGCAGTGGGAGTGGACCGACCTGTGAGGGAACCGACGAAAGCAGAGCAAGTAAATTAAGCCCGAGGCTCAAGGCCCAGACCGAGCTATTGGGAGCAGCAGTGGGAGCGGACAGACCTGTGAGGGAACCGGCGAAAGCGGAGTGAGTAAATAAAGCCCGAGGCTCAAGGCCCAGACCGAGCTATTGGGAGCAGCAGTGGGAGTGGACCGACCTGTGAGGGAACCGGCGAAAGGAGAGCAAGTAAATAAAGCCCAAGGCTCAAGGCCCAGACCGAGCTATTGGGAGCAGCAGTGGGAGTGGACCGACCTGTGAGGGAACCGGCGAAAGCGGAGTGAGTAAATAAAGCCCGAGGCTCAAGGCCCAGACCGAGCTATTGGGAGCAGCAGTGGGAGCGGACTGACCTGTGAGGGAACCGGCGAAAGCGGAGTGAGTAAATAAAGCCCGAGGCTCAAGGCCCAGACCGAGCTATTGGGAGCAGCAGTGGGAGCGGACAGACCTGTGAGGGAACCGGCGAAAGCGGAGTGAGTAAATAAAGCCCGAGGCTCAAGGCCCAGACCGAGCTATTGGGAGCAGCAGTGGGAGTGGACCGACCTGTGAGGGAACCGGCGAAAGCGGAGTGAGTAAATAAAGCCCGAGGCTCAAGGCCCAGACCGAGCTATTGGGAGCAGCAGTGGGAGCGGACCGACCTGTGAGGGAACCGGCGATTTAAAGAACAACATAAAACAAGGAGTGACATCACAGGAAAGCAGGAAAGTGATTGGTTGGTCAGTATTTCTCTCTTCTTCTTCAGCATTGGTTTAAATTAAGAGCCGGGATTAAAAGCTAAACGTTCAAAACTTAAATACTTAATTAATTAAATACATTAGAGATGGCAGGGCTGCAACATGTGGGAGCTGGTGGACACGATTGAGGTCCAAGACAACCACATTTGCAGTAAGTCTTGGTTGCTCGAGGAATTTCGGCTCCTTGTTGATGAGCTGAAGTCCGAGCTTCAAACACTGCGACACATCAGGGAGGGGGAGAGTTACCTGGATGCTGTGTTCCAGGAGGCTGTCACACCCATTAGATTAATTAATTTAAATTTGGTCCATGGTCAGGGACAGGTGGGTGTGACTATGAGCGAGGCAGGTATGGGGACCCAGGAGGTAGTGGTGGAAGCGCCTCACCCCTTGCTCTTGTCCAACAGTTATGAGGTTCTTACTCTCTGTGTGGGCTAGAGCAGGGACTGCAGTGAGGATGAGCAAACTGACCACAGCACCGTGGTACAGGGAGCCATTCAAGTGGGGGGAGCAAAAAGAAATGTGTTAGTGGTAGGGGACAGTATAGTTAGGGGGATAGACACTGTTCTCTGCAGCCAAGAGCGTGAGTCCCGAAGGCTGTGTTGACTGCCCGGTGCCAGGCTTAAGGACATCTCCTCTGGGCTGGAGAGGAACTTAGAGTGGGAGGGGGAGGATCCAGTTGTCATGGTCCATGTAGGTACCAACGACATAGGTAGGACAAAGAAAGAGATTCACAGAATCACAGAATCACAGATTCTGTTGAGGGAGTATAAAAAGCAGAACCACAAAGGTAACAATCTCTGGATTACTACCTGAGCCACGTGCAAATTGGTATAGGGTAAATAAGATCAGAAAGATGAATGAATGGCTCAAAAATTGGTGTGGGAGAAATGGGTTTCGATTCTTGGGGCACTGGCACCAGTACTGGAGTAAGAGGGAGTTGTTCCATCGGGGCGGGCTTCACTTGAATCGTGCTGGGACCAGTGTCCTAGTGAATCAAATAACTAGGGCTGTAGATAGGGATTTAAACTAAATAGTGGGGGGGAGGGATCCGCTGAGCAGAAATTTAAAAAGTCAATGAAAAATGAGAAGGCAAAAGTGCAGGGTAGCGATAGGGGTAATGATAACCAGAGTGTGACAGGATGGGACAAAGCATATACGCATAAGAGTGCATCTGAAAGAGGGGTCAGAGTAGGGGAAAATGGTAAAAAGACAAAATTAAACCCAGAGTACGCCTGCCAAAGGTGTTGAAGCAGGAGCAGCATGAAAGTGAGCAAGGGGCCTCCACTTCTGCTGAAGCCACAGGGGAAGCACCACATAGGAGCACGTGCAAGAGGAAGATAAAGCACAATTAGTCACATGGGCAGTCACTTGGGTGTTTTTTGTGTTTAATAATTAAATGCCATCCCTCTGTGAATGTATTAAACTCTGGAGATGGCAAACTGTTGACGTTATGGCCTCTGTGATTTTGGTTTTGGAAGTTCCACATTGCGGCCTCAGCAAGACTTGGTCAAGTTGGTGGTCAGAGTGAGAGGAAGCCAGCAATGTGCTCGCGTGCTGCTGCTGCTGCTGGTTGATGCGCTTCTGCTCGGTCATCATTCTCCTCCTCCTCTTCCTCCTCTTCAACTGAGGAGGCTAGGCTATGTACTGAGCCACTTGCTCCTCAGGAAGCTGCAAGCCATGATGCTGTACGATTTTGTGCAGTGCACAACAGACCACGACCATTTTGGAGACCCTGGCTGCTGAGTACTGCAAGGCTACACCTGATCGGTCAAGGCATCTGAATCGCATCTTCAGCAAGCCGATGGTTTGTTCGTTGATGGACCTGGTCGAAATGTGGCTGGAGTTGTAGCACTCCTGAGCCTCGTTCGCTGGCCTCCTAATCAACGTCATTAGCCACGTCTTCAGGGGATCGTCCTTGTCTCCAAGTAGCCATCCATTAAGTTGGTTTGGCAGCTTGAAGAGTGGAGGCACACTAGACTGCCACAGGATGAACAAGTCATGGCAACTGCCACAGTACTTGGTGCAAACATGCAAAACCTCCTTCTTGCGGTTACACACCAGCTGTACATTGAGGGAGTGGAAGCCCTTGCAGTTGACAACAATAGCTGGGTTGTGATGGGTGCCCTCAGGGCCACATGTGTGCAGTCTATGACACCCTGCACCATTGACAAGCCTGCCATATTTGCGAATCCAACTGCACGTGTGGTTATACTTGCTTGATCAGTTGAAAAGTTGATGTAATTGTGTAAAAGAGGGCATCGGTAAATGCGTGATGCAACTGTGGGTGGCCGACTGGGAGATACCGCTGACATCTGCTGATGATCCCTGGAAGGAGCCTGAAGCAAAAAGGTTGAGTGCGGTGGTGACTTTGACAGCCACTGGTAAGGGGTGTCCACCGGATCCTTTGGGTTCCATGTGTTGGTGCAGTATTGTGCAGATGTCTCCAACAACCCCTCGCGAAAGTCTCAGCCTCCTTTGGCACTGCTGCTCACTCATGTTGAGGAAGCTCATCCTCTGTCTGTAAACCCTGAGATGAGGGAATCTCCTGTGGTGACGTGCTGCCATGCGCTGGTGCCTTCTGCCCTGTGCAGCATCAGGTGGGTGAGCAGGAGGTTGGCGCTCCTGCTGCTGTTGCTGCTGTTCTGCCTGGTTCTGCTACTGCCGTGGCTGCTCCTCATCTGAATCTGAGGCCCATGATGAAAGGAAATAAATGTTTCCCATGCTGCTGGTAGTTACCTCCTTTGGGGAAGTGCTCAGTCCAAGTTGGGAGAGGGTTTTCCCAGGAGGTCCCAAAGTAGATAGATCTCAGCTGCACTGCCTCCGACTTCAGTAGGCCTGGAAAAAGTGCTCAAAGACCTGTGCAACAAAAGTTCTGCCACCTGCATCTCATCCCTGTTGAAAGCTCTGTTTTTATGGTGGAGCTGCAGCTGTGAGGAGGCCAGCCATTTGTTAACCCACCAGGATCAGCTGGCGTGGTTTAGGAGCAGCATGCAACATGCAAATGTGGCAAAATAACAAAGGCATGACAAAATAGGATTACAGAGGCCCTTAAATGCTTGTTAATGGTCTTAACAGCCTATCCCGCCTCTTGGAGGCAGGACCGAATCACACACCTGAAACCTGCCTCCGGCAAAGTTGCGGAGGTGGGTTGGAGGTGGGTTCCAAACCCGCACTCACTTTTTGTGAAACCCACCTCCTTAGAGCTGGGAAAATCGCCCCTGTAGAATCAGTTTGGGTGGAGATAAGAAATAATAACGGTAAGAAGTCATTAGTGTGAGTGGTCTACAGGTCCCCAGACAGTAGCCACACTGTAGGACAGAGTATAAATCAAGAAATAATAGAGGCTTGTAAGAAAGGTACGGCTATAATCATGGGAAATTTTAATCTTCATATTGATTGGACAAAGCAAATTAGCAAAGGTAGACTTGAGAAAGAGTTCTTAGAGTGTATAAGGGATGGTTTCTTGGAACAATATGTTGTGGAACCAACCAGGGAGAAGACTATTTTAGATCTGGTAATGTGTAATGAGGCTGGATTAATTAATGATCTCGAAATGAAGGATCCTCTTGGGAAGAGTGATCATAGCATGGTAGAATATCAAATTCAGTTTGAGGATGAGAGCGCTAGGTCTCAAACTAGTGTACTGAACTTAAATAAAGGTAATTACAAAGGTATGAAGGCAGACTTGGTTAAAGTGAACTGGGAAAATATATTACAGGGTAAGACTAGAAAAGCAGTGGCAAACATTTAAGGAGATATTTCATAACTCTCAGCAAATATATATTACAGAGAGAAAGAAAGTATCTAAGAGAAGGAAAAACCATCCGTGGCTAACTAAGGAAATAAAGAATGGTATCAAATTGATAACAAAAGCATGCAATGTTGTGAAGAATAGTGAAAGGCCAGAGGATTGGGAAATTTTAAAAACCAGCAAAGGACGACTAAAAAAATGATAAAGAGAGAGAAGATAGCTTATGAAAGTAAGCTAGCAAGAAATATAAAAGCAGACAGTAAGAGCTTCTACAGGTATATAAAAAAGAAGAGAGTAGCTAAAGTAATTGTTGGTTCCCTAGAGAAAGAGTCTGGGGAATTAATAATGGGAAACAGGGAAATGGCAGAGACTTTGAACAAATATTTTATATCGGTCTTCATGGTGGAAGACACTAAAAGCATCCCAATAATGGATAATCAAGGGGTTATTGGGGTGGGGGGGAACTTAAAACAATCACTATCACTAGAGAGAAAGTACTAGGCGAACTAATGGGACTAAAGGTCGACAAGTCCCCTGGACCCGATGGCCTGCATCCTAGAGTCTTAAAAGAGGTGGCTGCAGAGATAGTGGATGCATTGGTTGAAATCTACCAAAATTCCCTGGATTCTGGAGCAGTCCCAGCAGACTGGAAAACCGCAAATGTAACGCCCATATTTAAGAAAGTAAGGAGACAGAAACCAGGCAACTATCGATCAGTTAGTCTAACACCTGTCATTGGGAAAATGCTGGAGTCCATCATTAAGGAAGTGATAGCAGGACATTTAGAAAATCATAATAGAGTCAAGCAGAGTCAGCATGGTTTTATGAAAGGGAAATCATGTTTGACAAATTTGCTGGAGTTCTTTGAGGATGTAATGAGCAGGGTGGATAAAGGGGAAACAATAGAAGGCATTCGATAAGGTGCCACATAAAAGGTTAATACACAGGATAAGAGCTCACGGGGTTGGGGGTAATATATTAGCATGGATACAGGATTGGCTTACTAACAGAAAACAGAGAGTTGGGATAAATGTGTCATTTTCAGGTTGGCAAACTGTAACTAGTGGGGTGCCGCAGGGATCAGTGCTGGGGCCTCAACTATTTACAATATATATTAATGATTTGGATGAAGGGACCAAATGTAATGTAGCCAAATTTGCTGATGATACAAAGATAGGTGGGAAAGCAAATTGTGTGGAGGACGCAAAGAATCTCCAAAGGGATATAGATAGGCTAGGTGAGTGGGCAGGAATCTGGCAGATGGAGTATAATGTTGGAAAGTGAGAGGTTATCCACTTTGGTAGGAAAAATAAAAAGCAAATTATTATTTTAATGGGGAGAGATTGCAAAATGCTGAGGTACAGAGGGATCTGGCATTCCTAGTACATGAATCGCAAAAGTTAGCATGCAGATACAGCAAGTAATTAGGAAGACAAATGGAGTGTTAGCCTTTATTGCAAAGGGAATGGAGTATAAAAGTAGGGAAGTCCTGCTACAACTGTACAGAGCATTGGTGAGACCACACCTGGAGTACTGCGTACAGTGTAAGGGGTTTTCTCCGATGCTGGTCCCCCATTACACACAGTTCTTGGATGTCAGGATTGATAAGAACAAATGCACATGGCACAGGGTTTTGGCTCAACCTTTGATTTGTTCGTTTATTGAACACACACACATAATTACTTCCCCTGTATAAATCCCTATGATTTATATCAGGCTAACAACCCCAAAATACAAACGCCTACGCAAGGTTCATTTGCATCGACACAATATGACACAGTTAAACCCGTCTGCGATTTGACTGTTACATATAAAGTTACCCAGACTCAATCACAAAACCCTTATTGTGACTTGACTGAAACTCACAAACTTACTCAGACTCAATCATAAAAGCCCCCTCTATGATTTGACTGAAACATACAATCACCACTCCCGATCGACTGTCTCTTGGAGTTGATTGTAGGCCCGAAACTTTCTGTTCGCTGTTCTGCTGTCGGCTTCCCATGCCACTGTGTTTGAAGTGATCTTACTTTGAACCAAAACTAACTTGTAGTATTTCCTGGCCCCCTTCTGAGTGTACGATTTGTTTCAAAATGTGTGAATTGTCCATTGATTTAAGATATCTTTCTGACAATGCAACCCTCCCAAAGTGACAGCATATGCAAGGTTGTTGGTTTCTGTTAGCATTCGTATTCAAAAGGTTCGAGGCCCAGCCCATTGTCTAGGTCTGCACTGAAACTGGTTATTCGGGGGCCATGGTCTAAGGTGAACAATGTAACCCCTTAAGGTAAATGAATATGCGAATGTTCTTGTTCAGAAGCATTCATATTTTAGATTGTGATCCAGTCGTAGTTTTGGCTGCAATATTTGAATTAACCCTTTATTGCCAAGCCCTTTTTGCTGGCTCTGCAGTTCTGGGTTTTTATACAGTCCAATTTTTATCTTTGAGGGAGAGGAATGGATTCTACATCTCCCCCCTTTAATATCTCTTACATTAGGGATATTACTTCCGTCCATTCTTCTGCCGTGGAGGGTGCAGTGTCGGTTCCAGCCAAATCTCACATTTTTTTACACAGTCTATACATTTGATTCTATAATCCCAAATCCCCTTTATACAGTCTTTCCTGTTTTTCCCTTTTTACCCTTTGTTTCGTTTTACATGATAACCTGAACAGATATAACACCATAATTAATTGCACAATTATCAATACATGTGAGGCAGTTCTGATCCAAGGAGGAATTTCAATATTAAACCCAATGTCCCACCAAGGTGGGGTGGTCATTTCCCTGATTTCCTCTCGAGTTTTTCTGTTTTCCTGCTGGAAAGTGTAGTGATGTTTTTTGGGAAAGCTCCACATCCTTTATAGTTTTGTCAAATGCTCAGGTAATGGCGGGATATCATACCCAAAATATGATATAATCTTCTCGTAATTCCTGTCCCTCAATCTCATTACCCTCCCCCAGTATCCTCTTTAGCTGATCCCGTAAGATAATGACCTGCGTTTGCAGCTGGGCATCATCTATACTATTGACCAGTGACGTCCCCATATTAAACACCGTGGCCGCGTCATTGATCAATCCCCTCTTCCACCTCCCCAAATCGGTGTGACTATTGTTAGCTCGTTTATACAAATCCTTCCGGCTTTCTTCCCCATAGTTCAACTCGTAGAATTGCCAGAACATTCCTTTTAATAGTTTCTCGTACAATTTTTCCGTTTTAGCTGGGCACCACGGGGGTAGCCGTACCTTTGTCAAATTAAGGATAACAGATGCTACCTCATAATGCACGTCATGGTACAACACCTTCCCTGTTGGAATCAGTGCTAACCAATTCCTAGGTCCGGGTGTCATTATGGGGCACTTAACTTCTTTATCCCAAGTCTTTGGGGCTGATGGTTGGGGCTTCTTATCGTGCGCTACTAGTTCGGTAGCATTGACTGCATTTGAAGGATCTGGGACCACACACAAATCGAAACTCTGAGTCCAGCCTATTCCAGACCCGGAATCTTGCCATTGCTGTTTAAAAGCAATGGACACCCCCTTCTGGCATTTACATTCTGATCCTCCCACACACACATAAACCCCTTGTTCCTCCTTCCACCACTTGTCCCAACATCATTTCACCGCCCCCCCTTTGTCCCCACAATCGATCTGTACCAGTCGTTCCCCAATCTTTCCCAATCCGTGGATTCATTACCCTTTGCCTTGTCTGTTTTCCGTAGCCACCACCACCATCCCATGGAGATACTTCCCCAGCATTCTAGGCACACTTGCCTTCCCTTGTTCACCAGTACCTTTTTGGTGGTGATATTTAATTTGGGGCAGGGCACTGATGCTTCATTGAATTTGTAACCAGTGTAATTGGAAAATTTAGTGGAATTTGACCCCAACCAACCCGGCCATACTCCCTCATGGTACTATGTAGCTATCCTGTCAGTGCCCCGTGCTCTACCTCCCTGTGTTACGGTGGGCCCGTCTCCTCCCATACACCCGTAAGTAAACGACATCTCGATGTCGCCTCACTCCATCTGTCCTGATCTGATCAGGATTACCAACAGGCCCAGTCACAGAGTGCATTCCATCCTGCGTCCTCCTTTTGACTCGCCTCTGCAAATAAAAGAAAAGAAAAATAGCAATGCTCTGTGAGAGGTCTTCCCTCCACAGGTCAAACTTCGATTATATACATATTATACATGCTGTGATTGCTGCAATCACCACGTCCCTTTTTCCTTACTGTCCTGTTGGGACCTCTTGCTCGGGGTGGATGTGCGAGGAGGCATCCAAGGCACCCTAGGTCGGGGTGTTCGACTACTCCTTCTCACCACTCCACTCTCTGGGTTTTCGTCATCATCCCACAACATGGGAGAAAAACTTACATTGGTCAAACTCATGATCATTCCCTGGGCTCTGGTTCGTTTTATTCCCCCCTTCCCGGGGTCATCGCGTTTACATTGATTAATGTGGAACCACTTTGTCCGTTTTGGCAGCTGCACTGCGTAAACCATAGGGCTTGCCTTGTCCACTATACTGTACGGCCTCATGTACAGTGGCTCGAAAGCCCCTACACGGGCATAATTTCTCACCATGACCTGGTCCCCTACCTTCCACTCCTGTACTTTCTGTGGCTCTAACAGCATTCTATTCTTCTGGTGCTGGCTTCCCATGTTATTTGCAGCTTCCCATTGTACCTTCCTCAAGGTCTCATACAGGTCTTTTACGAACCTGTCCCGGTTGACCTCCCTCATTTGAACTTCGGTCAGGACCGGTACCAATACATGTGTCGGGGTCCTCATCGCCCTACCGGTCATCAGCTCATATGGAGAGTGTCCTGTACTTTTGGAGAGGCTGGCCCTGATATTCATGAGAACTAGAGGCAGGACCTCATTCCATTTCTTTGGGTACCCCTCCATCTCCTTTCCGGTTCATCCGTTCCACTATTCCCAATGATTGGGGGTTGTGGGCCACATGCCATTTTCCCTGTATCCCTAAAAGTTTCAGGGTGGTCTGCATGACTTGTCCTGTGAAATGGCTCCCCTGATCTGATTCCACTACCTGGGGCAATCCCCATCAGGAGAACACATCCCTTACTAGGATCTTAGCCATGTTTAACGCTGTGGCTGTTTGACAAGGGAAGGCCTCAATCCACTTAGAGAAAACGTCCACCAACACCAGACAGTATTTGTTGCCTGCTTTTGTGGTGGGCAGGGGCCCAATGAAGTCTATTTGTATAGACGCCATGGTCCCTCTACCCTCCTAACGTGCCCCAATGGTGCCTTTCTACGGTGGGGGTCTGGATTATTCGAAGTGCACACTAGGCACTCACTGCAATATTCCTTCACCTCTTCCCTGAGATGAGGCCACCAACCCACCTCCTCCACTTTCTTCCAGGTAGTTCCCGGACCTGGATGTCCAGCTCCTGGACCCTGTGAGCTAGCTGCATAAATTCCTCCCGGTACTGTGTGGGCACAATCCACATTTCCCCTTTAAACAGCATCACCTCTTTGACCACATTATCTGCTGATCCAAAAGGACCCTCCATTGGTTCCCCTTCTACCCTTTTCTTAATCACGTTTTTTAAAACCGTATCTTGTCTTGAACCTGGGTCAGGTCTGGGGGCAACTTCACCTCCTGTGGGCCCTCCATATCCCTTATGGCCACGATCTGTCCAGATCGGTACGGGTCCCAAAGTATTCCCTCCCTGGCCCCCTTTTTTATCAACTCGTCGGCCTTCTGGTTACCTTTCCATTTAGGCTTGGTTTTTGAGTGCGCCTTTACTTTTTGAATGTAATACTCCCCTTTATTGCCCGTTATGCCCAGGATTGTGTTCAGCAGTGGGACGATTACAAACGGTTTCCCATCGACGGACTTGAATCCTTGTCTAGCCCATATTGCCAGATATTCAGTGCAAGAATTGCTCGTGAACATCGAGTCTGAGCATATTGTGTAGGGGGTTGGGAATTCCTCGGGATGCGTGACCACATAAGCTACAGCTGCCAGCTCGGCCTGCTGTGCGCTCAGTGTGCTGGGGAGTTTGATGGCTTTCTCTATCCAAGCCCCATGGTTATAAATTCCACACCCTGTCCTACGCTCTCCATTTGTCACCGAGCTGGACCCATCCACATATATATCTCTCCCTGTTGGGTGTTGCCCAGCCCGGAATACCACGCCTACATCCCATACCCTTCTACCATGCACACGTGATTCGTCCCTGGATAAATCATGTTCAAGGCCAGCTTAGGTTCCGCCAATCTTTCTACCCTCAGGTTCATCTGGGAGAGTAGCAATGTCCAGCGGGCAATACGACTGCTGCTCACTGTCCCATCTTTTATCTTCCCATCCAATAGCATCTGTGTTGGGGTATGACATGTCAGTAAGGTTATTAAAGATGATCCCGTAAATAATTGGAAACGTTTGACGGCCCAATAGCTTGCCAAAAGGTATCTTTCGCAGTTCGAGTAACCCCTCTCTACATCTGTCAGGACTCGGGAGACATAAGCTACTGGCCTCAACTTGTCAAGCCGTTCTTGGAGCAACACTGCATTCAAACTATCCCCAGTAGCTGCTACCTCCAGATAAAAATCTTCGTTCTCGTTTATTGCTCCTAGTGCGGGTGCAGTTTGTACATTTTCCTTTAGGCGAGTAAATGCCTCCTTACAACTTTTATCCCATTCCCATCCTACTCCTTTCCTAAGGAGTCTAAGCAAAGGGGCTGCCATAGTTGTAAAGTCTGTGGGTTGTGCAGTTAATTACGACACAGACTTCAGGAGTAACATACAACAGGATTTTACTATTCGAAGGTCAGGGCGAATCTGCCCTACAAATCATGCCACAGCACTTATATACCGGTGTGGTCACCGTCGGTATTACCGTATACAGAAGCCAAACAAGTAGTGCCACACCTAAAATAGTTCTCTTAAAGGTGAACGGTTACATACTATAGTCTCTTAAAGGTAGACGGTTACATACACTACAATCCTCCCTTTTTAGCTTACAACATACTATTTCTCATTAACATACATATATTCAACTTCAGGTAAACAATTTACAGATATAGTCTCTGTGGGAAACAGTTCACAGGTTCAGTCTCTGTGGGAACAGTGTATAGATTCAGTCTCTAGTCTTGACTCGGTCCGAACAACATCGCTGTGGTGTAGCCGGTTCACATTGCTAGCGTGACTCCTCCACTAGTCTTCCCCTTGACGTAACAGCTTGAACTCTCGTCCTGCTGAACCAGCAATGCTGACTTTTACAAACAGCTGTATTGCCTTGGTAATTTTCCTTACTTTCCAACTGATTTATCTCCCTTTGTAGGGCCCACGTGCATGATCTGGTAGGAGTGATAATGATTTTGATGGTTATCATCTTCTGCTTCTTCTTTTTCTTTTCTGCTTCTTGGAGACTCTCGGGGCTCCCTTATCAGCTGCCAGCTGTAGCGCCACCATCTCTCTATGTTCCTTAGATTTTAAGTGCTTCATCCTGATTTCTGCACTTTGGGAGTTTTCATCACAAGCTGGGCAGACCAGATCCTCGTAATATTCAGTGTCACTCAACAGGTCATGGTAATATTCGGTGTCGTCCTGAGCTAGTCTAGCGAGAGGGCCTGCTACTTCTTCCGTACCCAACTGGACGTTAGCCGACTGTTGTTCCCTCCCTAGACATCTTTCCTGAAGAGACTTCTTCATGGGTTCATATTCATCCCGCTCTTCCTGGGTTTCCTGCAAATCCTTCACTAATGACCTCGTTTGTGATTTCAATACTTCCCCTTCCCTCGGGGATTGATTGATCAGGCTATTCAATCCTTCTACTGGAGCAGCTGTTTCAACATTCTGCTGTTCACATTGACGTGATTCAGCGTACTTTTGGCATCCCTGTAAAATCTGTGTTGCAACCTCAGCTATTTCCATAACTTTTGAGAGCTCCGAACTCCTTCCCTTTGAAGATTGAAGCTCGTGTTCAGATTGTTCCCAGTGTAGAGTCTTGTCCTTCAGCATATGAAGGAGTTGGCTGACCGTTAACTCTTCCACGGGAACACTGTGGGTCAGAGTCTTCTCCATTTCATCTACCTTTTCCTCCAATGCTTTCACCTTCTTTTCCTCTTGTACTTTGGCTTCCAGCGCTCGGAGAAGTTGCGCCTTGATGCTCTCTAGCTCATGTTCAGAGGCCATTCTTACAGTCTCTGTGTTTCTTACAGTTCCCTTTTCTTCCACTGAATGGATTCCCAGTTGAATCTGTTCTTCAAGTTGTTGAATCTCGGTCATTGCCGCCCCATAATTGTCTTGGGTTTCCTTTAATATTTTTATGAGTTCTTGTACATCTTGTCTTTCAGGTTCTGCCATGTCTTTCACCTCTAATTTCTCATCTATGGATGGAACTTCTACCGATGAGTCTGTCTTGGCCTTGAGCTCATCAAGAATTTCCTGCAGCCTTTGGACTTCTTGCTCATGTTCAACCTTCAGTTGCTCATATGCTTCCACTGAAACTAGCTTTTCGGAAGTTGCCGAGTTAACCCCTTCCAGAATTGTAGCCTGGGCCTGTTCATACTGTTCTTTCAACTTCTCACACTCTGCTTGTAAGGAGTCGTAGAGAAGAACTGGAATAAAATCCTGGCTTCCTGAAGATTCCTCTTCATTTGCTTCTTCCTGCAAATATTCTAACTCCTGAACAGCATAAGGGAGATGTGATCGGTAATTGGTCACGATGGCTCTATGGTCGCACTCTGCTTGAGCTAGCTGCTTCTGTTGTCTTTCCAGATTCTCCCATTCGGTGTCATAGAACTTTTTCATTGTTTTCATCTCTTGTACGAGACGGTAACTCAATTGTTCTAATTGTTGTCGTAATTTGAAATAAGTTTGAGTCTGAGCTCGGTGTTCTTCCATCATGGATATGTCCGTAACTTGAACAGGCTCAGAATTTTCTGTCGAACTAGGTTGTCGTTGTTCGGTGGAGTTCTGTTCTGAAACTTTGTTCTTCTCTGGAGCATAAGCCTTTATGCATGCCTTCATTTTTCCAACCTTCGTCGGCAAGTCCATTTCAGCCTTGTCTTTCATATTTGGGTTGGTCTTATCGTCATCCGTTTCAGAATCTGAGCTGATTGTCTGCACCGAGTCCTCACTCGTTATGGCTTTTAGATAGTGCCATTCCATGTCTATTTTCTTGATCCACTCCCATCCTAGAAGTGGTGGTCCTTCCTCATGTAGTACGTATAAGTTCATTCTTGGGTGTTCTTTACCCCTATCTCTCACTTTGACTCTTATCTTTCCCATGGGGTATACTTTATGCCCCGTGTATGTCTGCAATACGAACTTGGTATCTCTTAAGGGTATATGTGAGAATAGCCGGTGGTAATCCCTTCGATTTATGCCTGATAGAGCTGATCCAGTGTCCAACTCCATTTTCACTTGGATTCCAGCTATTTTTAGCATGACCCAGATAGTTTGTAGGTCAGCTTCCTTACTCACATTGTGAATCCTCAGACTACCCAGCTCCTGGCCGTTTGGGTCTGAGTCTGAATTCTGTTCGTCTGAACTCTTCTCAGCCACCTTGTGTACCTTGTTGTACTTTTCCTGTGATGGCTTCCTTTGGTTGTTGGACCTTTGGTTGTTGGTCTTCTTCCCTGACCGGCATACCTTAGCTATGTGACCCAGTTTGCCACATTTCCTACATTCCTGGTTCTTAAACCAGCATTGGTTCTGGTCGTGTGTTGTCTTCCCACAACGATAGCATTTTGTTGTTGTCGAGGTAATTTGATCCACACTTAGTGCTGCTGTCTTTAGCTGCATTTCCGCAGTTCCCTTCGCTGCGGCTTCGTGCGATGCTGCAATAAGGACAGCCCTGTCAAGTGTAAGGTCGTTCTCTTCAAGTAGTCGCTTTTGCGTTCCTTCCTTTGCCAACCCGCACACGAACTTGTCTCGCAATGCCTCTGTCAGATTCCCTCCAAACTGGCAGTATTTCGCTAGTCTACGCAATTCGACCAAGTATTCTGCGTTGCTTTCGTTTTTCCGTTGCGTTCTCGCATAAAATTTGAATCGTTCCGCCAACATCAACGGTGTAGGGTTCAAGTGGTCCTTCAGGACAGCCATAACATCATCGAAAGTCTGATCCGCCGGTCCAGCCGGTGCCAGCAGATGCTCCAAGAGCCCGCATGTCCCCGCGCCCATCGAGCTCAGCAAGGTTATAGCTCCGTCATCCTCTTCTATCCTATTGGCCTCACAATAGATCTCAATGCGTTCCACGTACGTGGCCCAGTCCTCCACCTCGGAACTAAAATCGCCGATGTTACCACGCCCAGGCACCCTCCTCTCCCTGGGAACAACACAAGTATTTCTTTAAATTATTATTTCTTTTTTTTTCTAAGATGGCGGTTTTCCCGCGAAAATGGCGGTTTCCCGCTCTTATCTTCTCTCCCCGCACACTTCAATGGTGGTTTCCCGCTTCTGTCTTCCTCCCCGCCTAATGGCGGCTTCCCGCGTTTCTTCCCTGGCGGGAGGGGTACACTTTCCCCACGGGCGACGGCCGCTGGCTTTTTTCAGGTTCACAGCCTGCGCGTCGGCTTCAAGGCTTTCCCTTTTTTTTTTTAATTTTATGGCAGGGCGACCGGCTCTGGGTACCCCGTTGACGGCGAACAGGTTCAGCCGCTGGGCTGGCTCTCGCACAGTTCCCCTTGCTCAGCTCTGTCTCTCTCCCGCTCGCTCGGCTCTACCGGCGCTGGGTACACCCCGTTGTCGGAGGACAGTTCAGCCGCTGGACTGGCTCTCGCACAGTTCCCCTTGCTCGGCTCTGCCTCTCTCCCACTCGCTCGGCTCTACCGGCGCTGGTTGCACCCCGTTGACGGAGGACAGTTCAGCCGCTGGACTGGCTCTCGCGCAGTCTCTCTTGGTTGGCTCTGCCTCTCCCGCTCGCTCGGACCCCAATCACGCCTCCCAGCCCTCTCGCAGTCCGGTGCTTTTCTCCCCGGCTGCGGCTGAGATTCTCTCTTCCCGCGCCTACGCTCCCGGTCGCAGCGCTTCGTGGCTTCGGTCACCGCCCGGCTTTTCCCGCTGGTCGCGGTCTCTCACGACGCCGTTGGACCCGACTTTTTGTCCGGCTCCTTTTCCCCCTCGACCGTGGTCGAGTGCCCAGCCCTTATCCTCTGGCTATTCTCACAGTCACCGTGGCAGAAGGGACAGTCAGTGCCTGTTGCTGATGGAAGTTTTTGTCGCTAAAGTCTTCCTCCTTTCTATTGCTGCAGCCTTGAATTTTCTCCCAGCCGAATGACGAGGGCGGTTGCCTCTTTTCGACGCTCTTTCGTTGCCTTGAAATTATTGTTGCCGCAGGGTACGATCAGACTCGTCGCCACTGTAAAGTCTGTGGGTTGTGCAGTTAATTACGACACAGACTTCAGGAGTAACATACAACAGGACTTTACTATTCGAAGGTCAGGGCGAATCTGCCCTACAAATCATGCCACAGCACTTATATACCGGTGTGGTCACCGTCGGTATTACCGTATACAGAAGCCAAACAAGTAGTGCCACACCTAAAATAGTTCTCTTAAAGGTGAACGGTTACATACAATAGTCCCTTAAAGGTAGACGGTTACATACACTACAATAGTCTTCAATAAAATCCCTGCAATACCCTGTCATGCCAAGAAAAGATCTCACCCCAGTTATACTCTTTGGAGCGGGTAGTTCCTGTACTGCCCTCCTGTTCACCTCGTCTATAGCCCTTTCCCCTGCCCTAATTGTCAATTTTAAGAATTTCACCTCCTCCTGTCCTATTTGGGCTTTCTTGGGGTTTGCCTTAAACCCTGCCTCCCACAACAGCTTTAGTAGCTCGTCCAGTAGCGGCCTGTGGTTCTCTGTACTTTCCGAGAATAATAATAGGTCATCCACGTACTGGATTAACTGGCTAGGCTGACTGAAATGCTTTAAAGCATTAGCCATACACTGATGGAAAATCGAGGGACTGTTATGAAACCCTTGCGGGAGGCACGTCCACGTATACTGTTGCCCTTTGAATGTAAAGGCAAATTTATACTGACCCTCCCGTCTTACTGGGATAGACCAGAACCCATTAGCTATGTCCAATACAGTGAACGTTGTTGCCTCCGCAGGGATATTCCCTATTAGATCGGCTACTGCTACTACCCGCGGGCGCGCATGCTGGAATACCTTTATTGAGAACTCGGTAGTCTACCGTGGCTCGCCATGACTGATCGGGCTTCTTAACTGGCCATAGGGGTGAATTTACGTGTGTCGCTATTGGCCTCAGTACCCCTTGTTCCACAAGGGAGCTCAGTGCAGTTTCCATGTCCTTCTCTGCCTCCTGGGGAAAACTATACTGTTTCTGAGGTCGCGACATTGGGTCCCTGTGTACCTCCACCTCTACCCCCATTACCCTACCATAGTCATGTCAGTGAGTGGCGAACTCTGCGAGATTATTTTTCACATATCCCCGATACCTTTCCGGGGTGCTACGGACCAATTGTTCCAAGTCATAGCTACCCTTCGGTTTCATAGTACAGGCGCTACCTTTCTCTTTCTCCGCCTTGGCGATAACTAAACCTTCCTCAGGTTTATCTGAACCAACCGCCCCCCATAGACAGTGGTTTCTCATATCCACGATCACATAGTGGGCCAGCATTAAATCAGCTCCGAGGACCCCCGTGCCGGGCTGATCCCATTACATCAGTACGCATTCCCACTTAGTGACAAGGGGTCCTAACCCTATAGACAAAGGTTTCAATATCGCCCCAGCCTGCTCATTCCCTGTGAAACCCACTAACTTAAACAGGACCCTGCTCGACCATGGAGAAGTGGTCGGGTTTGGTGAGTGAACCACCGCACTGGAAGCTCCGGTATCCACTTAATACTTTCCCCGAATGGCCTCTACCCTGATCACTACAAAAGGTCTGCCCCACTTATTGTAGGTGAGTGGGCACAGGTACTCGGGCTGGGTGTGTTCTAGTCATGGGAGAAGTGGGGGCGCGCTGGGCTTTTCACTGCATACAGCAGCGTCCAGCTTTCCCTGGTCTTTGCCCATAACCTGCCATAACGTGGTCACTAGAAGTTCCATCAGGTCTTCTACCCTTTCCTTCTCCGCCTCTACTATCCGCGATTTTGACCCTGAGAGATCCCCATATCCTGGTTTTTCCCTTTGTGGGAACTTGCGCTCCCTGTTCCAGTGTCCCATTCTACCACAGTTAAAGCACGCCTGGGATCTGTCCACCTTACCTCCCTCCTCCTTCCATTCTTTTCTACCATCCACGCTTCCCTTCATCTCGTGTACTTTTCCCTTTTGTTTATTCTCCTCCCCTCAGTCAGATTTAAAAGCCAGAGTCAGTTTCCTTAACACGCCTGGTTCTGTATTATTAACATCTGTAAGGGGTTTTCATCCTCGAGAGGTTTCCCAGAGGTTTCTCTCGAGAGAGGCCTCTCTCTCTTGCACAGTAAACCTTGAGTGGTTCGACCCACTCGCCCCTTAGATTCTGTACTCTGGACTTAGGCGCAGGAACTACAATGTAGAGAAAACTCGTGTAGACCAAGTTTGATGAAACAAAATGAAACTTTATTGCAAATGGGGAAAAAAAATCAAATCAAATGCAAGCAGATAAGGGAATACATGGGAGGGAAAAACACACAAACAAATCATAATGACACAGTACTAACTAAAGCAAATACAGGCATCTTATACTCTACAAAGATCATTATGAAATAAGGAAACACACGGAACATCGAGGGACAACAACTCATGTTAATTGTACCCTTAAATCCACCCCCTTATTAAACCTATCTAGATCTGATTGCGAAGGGCCAGAAACATGCTCACCAATCCCACTAGGAAGTGCAAGGTTTTGAAATCGAGTCTGTGTTTGGCCCTTTCAGGCGTCTCATCTCCACGTGGACCGTGGAGCCCCTGCGGGCTGCGCCACACCTCTCTCCTGAGGTGAGGGTCGGGGCCGGCTGGGCACCAGCAGACCTGGATGTCGGCGAGGTCGAGGATCATCGGCTAGACCCTGGTCAGGGGAGTCTTGGGCTGGTGTGGCCCCTTCTACCTTCAGCTATGGCCCGGGGATGGTCGATGATCTCCCGATAGTTTTCCCCGGGGCGGGACACTGGTTTCGAGCGACTTTCTTTATACAGTCATAATTATCTTTCTCTTCCGACGGTGGAGAGGAGTCCGCTGATCTTTCCCCAAGCCAGCTCCTCTTCGCCCAGCTCAAAAGCTGGACTGGCTGCTGAGGCTGCAACGACTGTCTGACTGTAAACTGTCTTTTAGCTCGACTCTCCTTGTGACTGTTCAAGCTTACTTTTCGTGACTTCCAGCTGCCAGCTCCTCCCGAAGCCACTGCCCTGTTGTCTCTCTCCTAACTGCCGAAAAGCCTCTCCAGATATACCTTTCTTCCCGAGGCCTCACTTCCCGCCCAAAATCAGGTTAGTCTTTGTTTTAACTTTGGCGGGCTTTGAGCACAGCGGGGCAGTTATTATATTTAAAATCATTTTAAACGGCTGGTAACAGGCCCATCTCTGGTTGGAAATGGCTTTCATTATTTTGAATGTCCTGCTGATCTCGTTATCTAGTCCTGGGTGTTGTCCTCATGAATATGAAATTGCCCCCTTTTGTCTGGGGCAACATCTTGATGGCCCCTGTCTCCAAGCCGATCTTGAGTGGATCTGCATCTAATTCATATGCATGCCTGTGGGTCTGGTTTCGTTCTCTCCGAAACGGCTTCCAGAACTTACTGTGGGTTCAATCCACATAGCTGTCTGAGGTTGCGCAGGAACCTTTTTAAAGTGTCCCAATGAGCTGATCACATGGTATGGTGGCCATTTTGTATGCCCCTTTTTCTGGGCTTCTTTTAAAACAGTCTTTAAAATGACGGCCTCTTCTGCCATTTAAACCTTATTAATATGAAATCCAAGTTTGCGAATCCTACACTCCCCCCTGATGATACTGTAACTTGCTTGGAGTATCATAATTCTGGGTGAGCAAAATTTTCTGCCCTTCCACAATCTAACCATCCCCAGTATTTACCTATCTATGACCCCATGACACATGCATTTCCCATTTCAGAAAAATCTAGTGTACATTAAGCATCTATAGATGGCAATACCTTTGAGCTAAAAATCTTATAACTTACTTCCAGGTGTGGAGGGGGTCCTTATACCCCTACATCACCTAGTATATACACATTACCTTCTAATAATGACATCACATCTAATTAAACTTCAATAATAAAATAAAATACATACAAAAATCCCCAAAACACATGAATACACATCAAAAAATAATACAGAGGAGGGAGGGAAAACTTTAACTTTGTACAAAGCAGCAAAAATCTAAACGGGTGTCTCTTCTTCTACCCGCACATAATGCTCCCTCCATTCCCCTCTATTCTCGTACTTTTGCAAATGTTTGACCTTTTTACAGCGTACAAACAACAAATACATTACAATGACAACCTGGCACACTGCAAGAATGTGGGAGGCTATCCTAATCCAGGAAGGGACTTCCATATTAGTGAACATGTCCCACCACGGTGGGGTCACTATATCCAATATGTCTGCCCCTATCTCTAAGGTCTTCTGCTCCAGTGTGTAGAAGTGTTTCTGTGAAACAACAACGGCTTTTAATATCTTGGTGAGGTGTTCAGGAAGAGGGGGAATGATATATCCAAAATGTGCAACGAATCGCTGCAAATCGGTGAAATTCTCTTTCACAGTGAGGTGAACAGTGGAAGGTTCAGGGATGGGGACAATTCGCTCTTGGGCCACTTGAACTTCTGCCCTGGGCTTGAAACAGAAGCTGCTGTCACTTACCGGACACCAACCGTGCTGCCCATGCTGGTAGTGGGGCGCTGCAGTGGTGACACAGTACGTCCCACCTCCTATATATGCCACCTGCGGGGGCTCATGGCCTTGTGCCATTGCCTCCATGGTGCAATTTATAGGCTTCGCGCCAGCAGTTCTGAACCCGCACTGTGGTTTTAAATGGGCATTCAAGTGCTGGGGACACAGGATGATGTGTGCTCCCCGGCTCCGGCACCCCGAGAGGTCGGTACCCGTCATTGCATGCTCCCATCGAATGACGTAAGGTGGGACCCCCGTGTAGCGAATGTGCGCACCCCCCTGAATGACTCCAATGTTCTCCACCCTGGATACCGGGGCGGGTTTTGCTGTCTTTCCCATCACCGGCACTCTTACCACTATACCCATAATGGTGTGATTAGACCATCCACAGTCCACTGGGATTGGGTAGGCCTCTGAAGCTAGTCTGAGCTGGCACGGGCTCAATGTGTTCTCAAAAGGGTGGAGGGCTGCAAGGTGCTTGTTGCTAATCCAGGAGGGCACTAAGCCTTGCTTTAGATCCTCCAGATTACTGCGGCCCTCGCCCAGTAACCACGCCCCGTATAGCACACAAGCTTCGTTCTGCGCAGCCTGATCGGACGCATTCCGATCCTCCCTGATGAGAGCATTTACCGCTCTGGTGTGTTTCTCCAGCTCCGCTATTATCTCTTTTAAGTGTAGTGTCATGGCCTGGTCCTCATGTAACTCAGAACCCACTACCTTATTCTCATCAGTCAGTATCTTTCTTAGCTGTGTTTTCAAACCATTAATCTGGGTTTGCAGCTCCACGTCATCCAGTGTGTTGATGATGGAAGTTCCTGTATTAATAGCTGTGAAAATATCATTTACTGCACCCCTTCTTTGTCTCCCTATTCTGTCCAAGACCTCATGTGGTGTGATGTACAATTCGGCTCTGTCGACATCGGCAAAGTCGAATTCGTAAAACTGTTTAAACATGTTTGTTAACAGGACCTGGTATAATTGCTCCGTTTGCCTGGTGCACCACTCTGGCAATCGTACCTCTGTAGGTTTAAAATCACCGAAGCCACCACGTAGTGGACCCCTTGGTACAGTACCAGACCTGTGGGTACCAATACCAATCCGTTCCCGGGTCCCTTTGTCGTGATGGGGCACCCTTCCTTGAGGGCTTTTGCTACCGGAACTGTGGGCAGGGGCTTGCGGGATCGGGTGATGAGCTCAGTGGTGTTTACTGGGATCTGTGAGTATGGGACTCCGCACGCCTGTGAGCTGAAGTCCCACCTCATTCCTTGTCCAGCATCCTGCCACTGTCTTTGGAAAAAGATGGAGACGCCTGTGGGGCAAACGCTTTCTGAACCCCACATACAGATGTAGATCCCCTCATCTGGCTCCCACCATTTGTCCCACCAGACACTCAACCCCTGTGTGTCCCTGTAATTGTCCGATGGGTGTTATTACCCAATCTTTCCCAGTCCACAGTTGAGTTCTTCATGGTGCTGCTCAACTTGCGCAGCCACCACCAACGGTCCAAAGGTACATTTCCGTTGCAAACAAGGCAAATCTTCTTGCCCACCGTGACGCTGATCCTGGGTGCAATGATCCGCACCCTGGGGCACATCAGAGATGTTTCTCTGTATGCAAACCCTGTCTGGCTGGAGTATTCAGAAGAGTTCGACCCCAGCCAGTGTGGCCATCTCCCTTCATGGAAGTAGGCAGCAGTCTCTTCAGCGTCCCGTGAGCCGGTTCCGTCAGTCGCGATGGGGCCTCTATTTCCAGAGCACCCATAAACGGTGGAGTCCTTGGTGCGGCCCCGATAGGCCCAGCTCCATCCAGCCATCGCGATCGCGACGAGGATCCCTCTCATCTTTACTGGCTTCTGCAACAAACCAAACAATATAGCCAGGCTCCCGAGAGATTCTGGCTTAGGTGACGGCATGATCGGGTCTTTCGACCTTGATCCCAAACAACACACATACTGGGCAGATTTAAAACTACTTAAAACTCTAATCATCTTTAATATATACACACCCTAAACTTAAACTTAAACTAAACTTATGTACAGCGCCGCCCGTCCCCGGGCGGCTTGCCTAATCCCTGATCGGACTGCAGCTCGCCGCTCCCTGTGGCGGGGCTGCAGTGACCTGTGTCTCTGGTTCCCCGCAGCCTTTTGCTGTTAATCGGGGACTGTGTTTTCTCAATGACTTCTGAAGTCGGCGTCTACTGGGAGTGGGTGACTCGGGCCAAGACTTTACAGGCTGAGGCGTTCGGGTCGACCTGTGAGAAGGTACATTGGGCGTGGCTCCCTTAGTGAGTGGACCTTCAGGTGGGACCTCAGCTCTCACAGCCCGTGGCTCTCCCACGACTGTAGGCTTCAGCTCCCTTCCCTCAGGCTCTGCCCCTTTGGGATTTGGGCAGGCTCCCTTGGCGAGTGGACCTTCGGGTGGGACTTCGGCTCTCACAGCCCGTGGCTCTTCCACGACTGTGGGCTTCAGCTCCCTCCCCTCAGGCTCCGCCCCTTCGGGAATTGGGTCTGTGGCAGACGGCTCCTCCCCACCTGTCCTTACAGGTGGAGGATCTCTGCCCCCAATTTCTGCCTCCCCCACGCTCGAGTCGAGGGCGGGACCTCCGTCCTCTGACTCCACCTCTTCCAGAATCGTGTCGAGGGCGGGACCTTGTTGTTCGGGTCCCTCCTCGTCTGAGTCCCAGGCCATCAGAGAAAGCTCCCCCCAGGTGGGCGGGACCTCCTCTCCTTCCAAGCAGGCTGCAACGCCAGTTTGTGTGGTCTGTGACTCATCGCGCGCCTCAGGCTGAGGATCTTTATCCTCAGACCTGGCTTCGGTTGCTGATGCTTTTGCACCCGGTTTGAACAGTTTACACCGCTTCACACTAAACCACTTGTTGCGTCGGGACACCTCCACTGTGCGAGTGGCGTAGACCGGCGGATTTTGCACCGATTCCGGCTCATCCTCCTAGTCTACGGTTCTCTCGCCAGCGCATAGGGTTAGACACAAGAATTTTACTTCTCGCCGGCCAACCCGCGCCTTTGTAGGGGTTTCCTTAACACTCTCTATCTCCTTCACACTCGTACCCTCTCCCCAGAGACAATGATTTCTCAGGTCCACGTGGATCCCGTGGGCTACCAGGAAATCAGACCCCAGGCGGCACGGTGGCATAGTGGTTAGCACTGTTGCCTCACAGCGCCAGGGACCCGGGTTCGAATCCGGCCTCGGGCGATTGTCTGTGTGGAGTTTGCACATTCTCCCCGTGTTTGCGTGGGTTTTCTCCGGGTGCTCCGGTTTCCTCCCACAGTCCAAAGATGTGCGGGTTAGGTTGATTGGCTATGATAAATTGACCCTTAGTGTTAGGGGGGTTACAGGGATAGAGTGGGATATGTGTTGGTGTAGGGGTTACGGTGATCGGGTGGGATATGTGTCGGTGCAGGCTCGATGGGCTGAAATGGCCTCTATCTGCACTGTGGGGATTCTGTGATTCTGTGATTCTGTGTGACTCCCGTTCCACCTCCCACCTCCCACTTCATTAGGGTACACTTCCACGTGGTGCGGAGTGGCCCTAAACGAATGGAGAGGGGAAGGGAATGTGCGCCAGCCTGTTCTTCGCCCGTGAAGCCCGACAGAAGATATGGGACCCCGGTGGACAGAGGTGAGGCGGTGGGGTTATCTGCATGGATTACGGTGCACGATGCTCCCGTGTCCAACAGATAGGTTCCCTTCACCTCCTCCACCTCCACCTCCATCTCCACGAGGGGTGATCTCCATACATCATATCGCAGCGCAAACAGGTAGACGGGCTGCGCCAACTCTAGTCACTTGGGTACAGCGATCGGAGTTTCGGGAGCGACAAGGCCGGTGGTAACAGCTATTTTCCCCTGCGAGGTCATCAGAGACCGCATTGTCTGTATGATTGACTCAATCGCAGCGGGATTCATAACTGCACCAGCTCCTTGTGCTGGGGCAGGAGCTGCGGCTTGGGTTTGGGCTGGTGCTGGGGCGGCGGTCTGGGCTTGGGCTTGGACTGCGGGAAATCTCCCTTTATTATCCTTCCACGGATTTCTACAGTCCTTGCGCCAATGTCCATCCTTCCCACACCCGTAACAATTGAGCTTGGCTTGGACAGGGCGATTCCCTTCCTGCCTCCACTCCTTCTTGCTTGGGGCTGCGGGTTTTGCCTCATGCACCTTTCCTTTCTGGGGAGGTGTTTCCTGACCTCTACAGTTCTTATACGCCACATTTAACTGACGGAGCACCGTTTCTTCCATGACACCGGGACCTTGGGGATCAAACCATGATCTGGCTAGGGCCCGTATCTCTGGCAAGCTGTTGGTAACCAAGCAATGGAGCCAATGAACCCACTGTTCATCGCTCATTTGAGCCCGTTCAGGCATACCCGGACAGCTGCGTCGATATACTCGCCACAGCCTAGCTGCACGGTCCCTTCTACGCCGTCGAACGGACTACCGTCGTCCACTCCCATTACCTCTAAAACTTCCTCCCTGAGATCCGTATACCCTTTCCGTCCCCTCTTGCCATCCTCTGAGAGGCACTGAAGGATCGTGGGATCCAGGGAGAAAAGCAACAGTTTGACCTGTTCCTGTTCATCGCAGTCATTAATGGCTACTGTTTCCTCTATCTCTCTGAAATGAATTGAGGGATCTCCTTTTACTGTGAGTCATGTGAGGTGGCTCACCATGGACCTTAATTGCGGGCCAGCGTAGGGCACCACGAGCTGGTTCTGGTGGGGTCCGACACTGCCATCGGCAGCGTTGGGACCGAACCTCTGGTGCCGAGCGGGACACATCGGTGCCGGTCCCGTCTTTGCTACCAGTGGTGCTTCCACACACTCCACCTCGGCTACCTCCTCTTTCGCTACCCCCTCCTTTTCCGACCAAGTCTCACTATAGCTCGGCGGTGCTGAGGGCTCGGTGTCTGGTACTGCAATTACCTCAGCTGGAATCGGATGTTTCGATTCCTTCAAAAAGTCGAAGTGGCTGGCTTTCGGGCTGACGAGACACACACTGCCTTTTCCATTGACTTCTTATGCTCTTTGCTCTCTGTCCACCTGATGGCTGCGTCCACCGAACGCCCATCCAGCAAGAGATCGGAAATCCACTGTTTAGTGAGATTTACCTTGCCAAAGACATAATCCGCTATCCTCTCATCCATTGCATTTCGACCATTCAAACTTGGATCTACTACATTGCAATCCTGCTGCCAGAGTCCTGCCGCGGTCGCCATTTTCTGTACGGGGTTTTCGTCCTCGAGCGGTTTCCCAGAGGTTTCTCTCGAGAGAAGCCTCTCTCTCTTGCACAGTAAACCTTGAGTGGTTCGACCCACTCGTCCCTTAGATTCTGTACTCTGGACTTAGGCGCAGGAACTACAATGTAGAGAAAACTCGTGTAGATCAAGTTTGATGAAACAAAATGAAACTTTATTGCAAATGGGAAAAAAAAATCAAATCAAATGCAAGCAGATAAGGGAATACATGGGAGGGAAAGACACACAAACAAATCATAATGACACAGTACTAACTAAAGCAAATACAGGCATCTTATACTCTACAAAGATCATTATGAAATAAGGAAACACACGAAACATCGAGGGACAACAACTCATGTTAATTGTACCCTTAAATCCACCCCCTTATTAAACCTATCTAGATCTGATTGTGAAGGGCCAGAAACATGCTCACCAATCCCAGTAGGAAGTGCAAGGTTTTGAAATCGAGTCTGTGTTTGGTCCTTTCAGGCGTCTCGTCTCCATGTGGATCGTGGAGCCCCTGCGGGCTGCGCCACACCTCTCTCCTGAGGTGGGGGTCGGGGGCGGCTGGGCACCGGCAGGCATGGATGTCGGCGAGGTCGAGGATCGTCGGCTCGACCCTGGTCAGGGGAGTCTTGGGCTGGTGTGGCCCCTTCTACCTTCAGCTACGGCCCGGGGATGGTCGATGATCTCCCGATAGTTTTCCCCGGGGCGGGACGCTGGTTTCGAGCGACTTTCTTTATACAGTCATAATTATCTTTCTCCTCCGACGGTGGAGAGGAGTCCGCTGATCTTTCCCCAAGCCAGCTCCCCTTCGCCCAGCTCAAAAGCTGGACCGGCTGCTGGGGCTGCAATGACTGTCTGACTGTAAACTGTCTTTTAGCTTGACTCTCCTTGTGACTGTTCAAGCTTGCTTTTCGTGACTTCCAGCTGCCAGCTCGTCCCGAAGCCACTGCCCTGTTGCCTCTCTCCTAACTGCCGAAAAGTCTCTCCAGATATACCTTTCTTCCCGAGGCCTCCCCTCCCGCCCAAAATCAGGTTAGTCTTTGTTTTAACTTTGGCGGGCTTTGAGCACAGCGGGGCAGTTATTATATTTAAAATCATTTTAAGCGGCTGGTAACAGGCCCATCTCTGGTTGGAAATGGCTTTCATTGTTTTGAATGTCCTGCTGATCTCGTTATCTAGCCCTGGGTGTTGTCCTCATGAATATGAAATTGTCCCCTTTTGTCTGGGGCAGCATCTTGATGGCCCCTGTCGCCAAGCCGATCTTGAGTGGATCTGCATCTAATTCATATGCATGCCTGTGGGTCTGATTTCGTTCTCTCCGAAACGGCTTCCAGAACTTACTGTGGGTTCAATCCACATAGCTGTCTGAGGTTGCGCAGGAACCATTTAAAAGTGTCCCAATGAGCTGATCACATGGTATGGTGGCCATTTTGTATGCCCCTTTTTCTGGGCTTCTTTTAAAACAGTCTTTAAAATCACGGCCTCTTCTGCCATTTAACCCTTATTAATATGAAATCCAATTTTGCGAATCCTACACATCCTCGGGGTTGAACCATGATTCCACCCTAGCCCTGAACCGTGGCAGGCTGTTAGCCACTAGGGTCCTCAACCAATGATTCCTGGGAGCCCCTAACAACTGTGCTCACGCTAGATTTCCCCCCGTTACTTTCAGATACGCGGGCCACAACCTGTCTGTGAATGCATCCGATGCCTCGCCAGCCAGTTCGACCTGCAAGAACGGGCTACCCTGGCTATGTCCCAGCGCCATTAAAATTTCATCCTTTACCCCGTCCAGGGTACCCCTTCCTAACTTAGTGGCTGCTGGCTGTAGTGTATGTACCTTGAAGAAGGAACTATATTCTGCAGCCCCTGTATACTGCAGTACCAGTAGTGACCACCCCTGTATATAAGCCTGTGTAGTAACTTTGTATAGTAGTTCCAGTTTTGTCTCCATTCAGTAAAAACCTGTTATAACCAACTTCTGCAGTCCGTGTCTCAATTACACACGGACATTACATTGGCGACGAACAGATCCGAACTTACCTACAGTTCTGCACCACCTCACGGGGATCCATTCCTGAAGTGAAGTTATTAGAGGTCGAAGCCAGAAGGAAGAAATCCAAAAAGAAAAAAAAGCAAACAGAAGAAACGGGCGTCGACCGTGGGCAACCGCCCCCTGATTCATCGAATTCGAAGATTTGCAGGAGAGGCTGTCGAGAGCTGGGTTTGGTTCTCCAGTCTATGGTGTTCCAGCTAATCAGGCTGGTGGCAGGTAGTGCACTGATCCTTCCTGGGCTGCGGCGGGCTAGAGCTCGATCGGGTGGCTTTTCAACGGGGCCGAGCAGCGTTGTCGGGAAGAGGAGAGAGAGAGAGAGGGTGGAGCACACAGGGCGCGGCCGGTGCTATGAAGCCGGGCAGCGTACAGACCCGAGAAGAGGGAGGAAAGTGTCCCATAGGGTCTGCTCTGACGACGGGAACAGTAATTAAAATAAAAGAAAAAGAAATTAGAAGCGCAGAAAGCTGCAAGGAGCTGCAGTTTGCCACGGGGGCCGCGGAGAGCGGCGTTGGCAGCAGCGCAGGGGAAGCGCGCGAAGACCATAGGGCATCGCCATCAAGGCATAAAAACGGCAGCAACAGCGTTGACAGCAGCGGAAAAGACAGAAAGTGCAGGAGGCGCCATCTTAATCCAGCGGGGACGAAGGAAAAGCGCGGGAGGCGACATTTTGTTCAATCAGGGAAGAAGGCAAAGATCTTAGATCTCCAAGATGCCGAACACTGGCAATATCACTGCCTTCGATAATGAAATAGTAGACTGGACCACGTATGTGGAAAGAGTCGAAGTATATTGCAAGGCAAATGAAGTAGCTGATGAGAAAAAGGAATCGGTACTACTAAACTTAATGGGCGCAAGAACGTACGGCCTATTGCGGAACCTGATCACTCCAGTCAAACCGATGGAGAAGAGTTTTAATGAAATTGTTGATATCCTACAGGAACACCTAAATCCTACACCGCTGCTGATAGCAGAAAGATTTAAATTCCACAAGAGAAATCAGCATAAAGATGAGAGCAATGCTGATTACCTTACGGAACTACGCAAGCTATCAAAGCACTGCCAGTTCGGAGCAGGACTGGCAGATACCCTATGGGACAAATTTGTCTGTGGACTCCTGAGTGAAGGAACCCAGAAGAGGTTACTCTCAGAGAAAGAGCTGACGCTTGATAAGGCTTTCAGCGTGGCAGTATCGTACAAAGCAGCAGCATGGGGAGCTGCGGAAATACAGCAAAAGCCACAGGAATACGGTACCCATGAAATGACACGGGGATTTGAAAAATGTTATCGCTGCGGCAGAACAACCCATGACCAGAAGGACTGCTGGTTCAAAGACAAAACATGCAGGCAATGCGGAAAGATGGGACACATTGCACGAGTTTGCAGGTCTGGGAAGAAGACTAACGACAACAAAAAGACTACTAAGGAAAAGTACAGGAAAGTACAAAAGATGACGGACAGTAGTTCCGAAGACCAGAAGAGCGATAGTGAATCTGGGAACAAGAGACTAAGTTGTCTGAAACTACACAACGTAATCGCAAAAGAGGATCACCGAACCATTTGGGTGACCCTCACGATAGCAGGGTCTCAAGTCAAAATGGAATTGGATACAGGATCAGCCCTGACCGTCATGAATCGACGAGACTACGAGCGGCTATTCTCACACATACCCTTGAAAGACACATCCATTGTCTTGAAGACATATAAGGGGCAGAAATTATACCCCAGAGGGAAAATAAGGGTGCCTGTCGAATACAACGGCAAGGAAATACAGAAATTATATCTGTACATACTGCAAGATGGAGGACCGCCATTATTGGGACGTGAATGGATCAGAAAGATAAATTTAGACTGGCACTCCATTCAGGCACTGACTGTGGCTGGTAAAAAGGATGATGACGTCACACCTGGACGATTGTCAAAAATCTTAGCTAACGCTAAAGAGGTGTTTCAACAAGGACTGGGAACTCTTAAAGGCGTAAGCGCCTCGATAAAAATAGAAGAGAATGCAATTCCCAAGTTTTTCAAAGCAAGACCGGTACCGTATGCAATTCGCCCAGCCGTCGAGGCAGAGCTGGAGAATCTGGAGAATGCAGGCATGTTATCTAAGGTAGACTGGAGCGAGTGGGTGACACCCATCATTCCTGTCATGAAGAAAACGTTAAACAATAAGTCTGAGGAGCCAAGGAAGGTTCGCATCTGTGGGGACTTCAAGGTGACTGTGAACCCAGTCCTTCACACAGTACAGTATCCTCTTCCGAGGATAGAAGATATTTTTGCCTCACTATCTGGAGGGAAACGTTTTACAAAAATTGACCTAGCGCAAGCATATTTGCAGATGGAGGTTGAAGAATCCTCTCGGAAATATCTCACGATAAACACTCACAAAGGTCTTTATCAGTATAA
Source organism: Somniosus microcephalus (assembly GCF_052327205.1). NCBI lineage: Eukaryota > Metazoa > Chordata > Chondrichthyes > Squaliformes > Somniosidae > Somniosus > Somniosus microcephalus. Next base: position 142,098,290 of record NC_140992.1, on the reverse strand, counting down.
TCGACAGGTATTCGGAGTAGCATCAGCTCCGGCTATATGGCAAAGAGCGATGGAACAAGTCCTGCAAGGGATTCCGGGGACTCAGTGTTACTTGGACGACATCCTAGTGACACGTGAAAATGACAGTGAACACCTTGCCAACCTAGAGCAGGTGCTCACTAGACTAAGAGAACATGGGCTACGAGCCAATCGCCCCAAGTGCGAGTTTTTTAAGAAACAAATATCGTATTGTGGCCACGTGATTGATGAAAAGGGGTTACATAAGTCCCCTGACAAAATTGAAGCGGTAGTTAAGGCTCCAGCGCCTGAAAATGTGTCGCAACTGAGGTCATTCCTCGGATTGGTGAATTACTACCATAAGTTTTTGCCGAATTTGTCCACAATTCTGCACCCACTGAACGCCCTGCTACAAACTGGAGTAGCATGGAAATGGAGCGATGAATGTAAGCGGGCCTTTCAGAAGTGTAAAGACCTGATCACTTCAAGAGAAGTATTGGCTCACTACAACCCATCACTACCGATAAGACTGGCGTGTGATGTGTCTCCCTACAGCGTTGGAGCGGTACAGTCACATAAATTCTTTGATGGTACAGAGAGGCCGATAGCTTTTGCGTCACGCTCGTTAACTTCAGCCAAGCGTAACTGTAATGATATCAGCAAATAGTGATGATATTTGTCTTTGTTTGATTACTTATGCCTTACAGCATGTTTGTCTGTGTTTGATTGCTTGTGCCTGAGCAGCAGAGGTCATGTGACACAGACAAGCAGGCTGAGCTTTTTAATTTCACTTTGGCTGCAGCTCAAGCATGGTGTGTCCTGAAAAGCTGTATGAATTCTTCAACAAACCTTAGATTAAAAGTCATTCTCTTTTAGAAATGTCTCATCATTGAACCCACAAGGAAATCAATACATGGTGTCAGAAGTGGCTGAAAGAGAGGGACTGAAGGAGATGAAGAAAAAAGATCTGAAGTTCAAACAGCTCTCCACATACTAGCAAGCCAAAAGAGAAAATCGTTGCTTACCATTAGAGAATAGCTAACGAAGTGAAAAATGGAAGGTTTACTCCCACCAGCGACGCTTCAGTTGTCAGGTAATGTGGCTGAAAATTGGAGAAGATTCAAACAGCGTTTGGAGTTGTGCTTAGCAGCAACCGGAGCTGACGAGAAAAGTGATAAACAGAAATCGTCCGTGTTCTTACATGTAGTGGGTGATGAAGCACTGGAGGTATATAATAATTTCATATTTGCTGTTGATGGAGACAAAATGAAGCTAGATAAAATAATGGAACAGTTTGAGGCCTACTGCATACCTAAATGCAACGTGACCTTTGAGAGGCACAAATTTTTCACATGTGTACAGAAAACGGGTGAGACTATTGATCAGTATGTGACTGAACTGAGAAACCGAAGCAAATCGTGTGAATTTGGGGGACTGACAGACTCGCTGATAAAAGACAGACTGGTGTGTGGTATTCCAGATAATGGTCTAAGGGAAAGACTGCTAAGAGAGCAAGATCTAGACCTGGGAAAAGCCATAGCACTGTGTAGGGCTACAGAGACTGTGAAGTTGCAGGCAAAGGAGCTGTTCAGTGACAGTAGCTGCAACGTGGATGCAGTGAGAAAGAACGATACAAACCGTTTAACAAAGAGAGCGCCAATGTGAAAAAAGAGGCGTGGCCAGCAAACAAAAATGAAAGGGTCAATCGGAAGTCATGTAGTCGATGCGGTACACAGCATCCACCAAGAAAGTGTCCAGCATATGGTAAAACATGCAATAGATGCAACAAAAACAACCATTATGCCAGTTGCTGTAAGAACCAAGCGCAACAAAGCAAGGTCCATACAGTAGATGAAAGTGAGATAGAGGAATTCTATGTAGATGTAGTGTCTGAAAACAAAAAAGAAGAAAGAGACTGGATGTTGACACTAAAAGTGAATGACATACACATTCCATTTAAATTGGATACTGGAGCACAAGTTAATGTGATATCAGAGACCGATTTTAAGAGAATTAGACCCAGACCAAAGTTACATGGAATACAAGTGAAAGTGACCGGATACTCAGGTACTGATATACCAGTGAAAGGAAAATGCATTGTCAAAGTAACACACAAGGACAGAGAGCACACGCTAGCATTAATCGTGGTGCCAAAGGATGTGTAAGCCATACTAGGTTTAAAAGCCTGTGAGAGACTGAACCTGGTAAAGAGAGTCCTCGTGGTGGAAAGCGAAGGAGAGACAGTCTATGATGAACTCATGAAAGAGTACAAAGACCTATTTAAGGGTCTAGGCTGCATTCCAGGAGAACACACGCTCAGAGTAGATAAAAGTATGACACCGGTCATACATCCATGCAGAAAAGTTCCGTTTGCTCTTCAAAAGCAACTGAAGGCAGCGTTGGACAGGATGGAAAGCCTGAGCGTGATTCAGAAGATAGATGAGCCAACTGAGTGGGTGAGTTCCCTCGTCGTAGTGGACAAAAAGAATGGAAAGCTCAGAATTTGCCTGGATCCAAGAGATCTAAACAGAGCAATAAAGAGAGAGCACTTCAAGCTTCCTACACGTGAGGAAATCATGGCACAGTTTGCAAATGCAAAATATTTCAGCAAGTTAGATGCATCCTCAGGATTTTGGCAGATGAAATTGGACGAAGCAAGTTCAAGACTGTGCACGTTCAACAGTCCATTTGGCAAATACAGATTCCTAAGGTTACCATTTGGCATTGCCTCAGCTCCTGAAGTGTATCACAAAACAATTCATATGATCTATGAGCACCTGGAGGGAGTTGATACATCAATGGATGACATCATAATATGGGGAACCACGAGAACTGAGCATGATGAGAGACTGAAAAAAGTGCTGGAAGCAACAAGGAAAACAAACCTGAAGCTGAATAGAGAGAAATGCCAGCTCGGGGTGACAGAACTGACATTCATGGGAGATATCCTTAGCAGTGAGGGCATCAGACCAGATCCCAGAAAGGTGTCCGCCATTGAGAATATGCCAAAGCCACAATGCAAAAAGGACGTGCAGAGGTTTAATGGAATGATCAATTACATGGGTAAATTCATATCCAACCTCTCAGAAAAGATGGCGCCGCTGAGAAGACTAACTGAAAAGAACATAGAATGGGAATGGAATCATGAGCATGAGAAGTCATGGAGCGATCTAAAGAAACTGCTCACAGAGGAACCAGTTCTGAGGTTTTATGACCCAGCGAGACCCATCAAGATATCATCAGATGCATCACAGAGTGGGCTCGGTGCCGTTCTTCTGCAAAAATATGACGACTGGCAACCTATTGCATATGCATCGCGCTCAATGACAGACGCGGAGACGCGATATGCTCAAATAGAAAAGGAGCTGCTCAGCATCACATACGCCTGTGAAAGATTTCACCAGTTTGTGGCAGGACAAGCAATCAGTGTAGAGACTGACCATAAGCCCTTGATTGCATTGTTCCAAAAGCCACTAAATAACTGTCCGCTTAGAATACAAAGAATGATGATCAGGCTGCAACGCTATACACTGAATGTTGCGTACACGCCGGGTAAGCTGATGTATACAGCAGACATGTTGTCCAGAGCTGTAGACCCAAGTGAGCCTGCAAACACCACAATGGATGAAAAAGTGAACGCCTACGTGGACATGATCACAAGTGCACTGCCCAGAGCCGATGCAAAAATGGAGCTCATAAAGACTGAGACAAACAGAGATGAAACAATGAGACGACTGAGGAAAAGTGGCCCAACATGAAGCAAGACTGCTCACCTGACATAGCAGAGTACTGGAACTGCAGGGAGGAACTATCAGTGGTCGAAGACATCATCTACAAAGGAAGTAAAATAGTTATCCCAAAGAGTCTGAGAAAAGAGATGTTAAAAAAGATCCATGGAGGACATCTGGGAATCGAAAAGTGTAAGAAAAGAGCACGAGAGATGATGTACTGGCTACGAATGAACCAAGATGTGACAAATGAGGTGTCAAACTGCACAATATGCCTGAAATATCGAGCAAGCAATCCGGTAGAACCACTAAAGCCACACCCAGCACCAGACAGACCTTACCAGAAGGTAGGCGCTGACCTATTCGTATGTCAAGGCAAGGACTATCTTGTCGTCACAGACTATTACTCCCTGTATCCAGAGGTTTGTAGACTGTACACCACCACCGCAGAAACTGTGATAAGAAGTATGAAAGCCATATTCTCCAGACATGGCGTGGCAAGCGAGGTCTTCACAGACAATGGACCCCAGTTTAACAATGCAAATTTCCGACACTTTGCCAAAGAGTGGGACTTTGTCCACACAACGTCAAGTCCTCACTATCCACAGTCCAATGGACTAGTGGAAAATCGGTCCAGACAGTGAAAAGACTGATGTACAAGGCAAAAGACAGTGGAACTGACTTCTACCAAAGCATGCTTGTATACCGCACAACACCGCTCGAGTGTGGTATGTCACCAGCCCAACTCCTGATGGGACGTCGGCTAAGGTCAAACCTACCCATCCCGGAGAACCTCCTGAAAACAAAAGAGGGGGAGAAAGTGAGGAAGTTCAAAGAACAACAGAAAGAAAAGCAAAAGTACTATTATGACAGAGGAACACAAAACCTACCTGAACTCCACACTGGTGACCAAGCAAGGTTCAAAGGCAAAACAAACACATGGACGGAGAAGGGAACTGTCCTGAGTGAAGTTCAACCAAGATCATACACCATTCAGGCCGATGAGGGTGCTGTTCTGAGAAGAAATCGTCGAGATCTTCTCATGGAACCAGCCACAGCAGGTCAAGAGACTGATACTGTTGAACAACCTGATCACACAGCTGAGAACCAATCATCTGAGGCAACAACTCAGATTCAAGGACAATCAATCAGAAAATCCTCAAGACACGTGAAGCCTCCTGAGAGACTCATTGAGCAAATTTAAGGACTATTGTTATAGAAGAAAGTAATGTTATCTTATTCTTTCTTCAAGTTCTAGTGTATTGACATATTTCATGTGAACACACAAAGCAAGGGTAAAAAACTTTGATCATGATAATGATAATGTAAGTTCATTAAATGTTGCAGTTAAAATGCAGATTAATACAAAGAAAACATGTTGTTAGTTAAAAGTAAAATACTTTTGTTTTAAGAAAGGGAGATGTAATGATATCAGCAAATAGTGATGATATTTGTCTGTGTTTGATTATAGAGTCATAGAGTCATAGAGTCATAGAGTAATACAGCACGGATAGAGGCCCTTCGGCCCATCGTGTCCATGCCGGCCATCAAGCCCTGTCTAATCTAATCCCATATTCCAGCATTTGGCCCGTAGCCTTGTATGCTATGGCATTTCAAATGCTCATCCAAATGCTTCTTAAATGTTGTGAGGGTTTCTGCCTCCACAACCCTTTCAGGCAGTGAGTTCCAGACTCCAACCACCCTCTGGGTGAAAAAGTTCTTTCTCAAATCCCCTCTAAACCTCCCGCCCTTTACCTTGAATCTATGCCCCCTAGTTATTGACCCCTCTACTAAGGGGAAAAGCTCCTCAGCATCCATCCTATCTATGCCCCTCACAATTTTGTACACCTCAATCATGTCCCCCCTCAGCCTCCTCTGCTCCAAGGAAAACAAACCCAATCTGCCCAGTCTCTCTTCATAGCTGAAGCGCTCCAGCCCTGGTAACATCCTGGTGAACCTCCTCTGCACCCTCTCTAACGCGATCACATCTTTCCTGTAGTGTGGCGACCAGAACTGCACACAGTATTCCAGCTGTGGCCTAACCAGTGTTTTATACAGCTCCATCATAACCTCCTTGCTCTTATATTCTATGCCTCAGCTAATGAAGGCAAGTATCCCATATGCCTTTTTTACCACCTTATCCACCTGTTCCGCCGCCTTCAGGGATCTGTGTACCTGCACACCCAGATCCCTCTGACCCTCCGTCTTGCCTAGGGTCTTTCCCTTCATTGTGTATTCCCTTGCCTTGTTAGACCCCCCAAAGTGCATCACCTCGCACTTTTCCGGGTTAAATTCCATTTGCCACTGTTCCGCCCATCTGACCAACCCATCTATATCGTTCTGCAGACTGAGGCTACCCTCCTCGCTATTTACCACCCTACCAATTTTAGTATCATCCGCGAATTTACTGATCATACCCTTTACATTCATATCCAAGTCATTAATGTAGACCACAAACAGCAAGGGACCCAGCACCGATCCCTGTGGTACCCCACTGGCCACAGGTTTCCAGTCACAAAAACAACCTTCGACCATCACCCTCTGCCTTCTGCCACTAAGCCAGTTTTGTATCCAATGTGCCAAGGCACCCTGGATTCCATGGGCTCTTACCTTCTTGACCAGTCTCCTGTGCGGGACTTTATCGAAGGCCTTACTGAAATCCATGTATACCACATCCACTGCGTTACCCTCATCCACACACCTAGTCACCCCCTCAAAAAATTCAATCAAATTAGTCAGACATGATCTTCCCTTGACAAAGCCATGTTGACTATCCCTGATTAATCCTTGCCTCTCCAAGTGGAGACAAATTTTGTCCCTCAGGATTTTTTCCAGTAATTTTCCTACCACTGATGTTAGGCTCACTGGCCTGTAGTTCCCCGGTTTTTCCCTACTACCCTTCTTGAATAATGGTACTACATTAGCGGTTCTCCAGTCCTCTGGCACATCCCCTGTGGCCAGAGAGGTCCTGAATATATGTGTTAGAGCCCCCGCAATCTCCTCCTTTGCCTCACACAGCAGCCTGGGGTACATTTCATCCGGGCCTGGGGATTTATCCATTTTTAGGCCAGCTAAAACCGCCAATACCTCCTCCCTCTCGATGTTAATATGTTCGAGCATATCACAGTCCCCCCGCCCTATTTCTATGTCTACATCGTCCTTCTCCATAGTGAAAACAGATGCAAAAAATTCATTTAGAACCCCTCCTACATCTTCCGGCTCCACACACAGATTGCCACTTTTGTCCCTAATGGGCCCTATTTTTTCCCTAGTTATCCTTTTACCCTTAATATACTTATAAAACATCTTCGGATTTTCCTTTATTTTGCTCGCCAGTGTTATTTCATGGCCCCTCCTTGATCTCCTAATTTCTTTTTTAAGTATCCCCCTGCACTTTTTGTACTCCTCTAGGGCTTCCTCTGTCTTTAGCCTTTTGTATCTACCAAAAGCCCTCCTTTTTTTCCTAATCCATTCCCGTATATCCCCTGACATCCACGGTTCCCTGTGGTTTTTGGAACCACTCTTGACCTTTATGGGAACATGTTGCCCTTGTATGATCTCAATCTCCCTTCTGAAAGCCTCCCATTGCTCCGATGCGGATTTTCCTACAAGTAGCTGATCCCAGTCCATTTTGGCCAGATCCTGCCTTATCCTATTAAAATCGGCCTTCCCCCAATTTAGAACCTTTATTTCCGGCCCATCCCTGTCCTTTTCCATGACCACCTTAAATCTTACCATATTATGGTCACTATCACCAAAGTGCTCACCTACTAGCACTTTTTCCACTTGGCCGGCCACATTCCCTAGAATTAGGTCCAGTACCGCCCCCTCTCTTGTAGGACTTTCTACATGCTGGCTCAAAAAGCTCTCCTGGATGCACTTTAAGAATTCTACACCCTCTGAGCCTTTCACACTTTGACTATCCCAGTTAATATTGGGGAAGTTGAAATCCCCCATTATTATTACCCTATTATTTGCACATTTCTCTGAGATTTGCCTACATATCTGTTCCTCTATCTCCCCCTGACTGTTTGGAGGCCTATAGTACACTCCCAGCAAAGTGCTTGCCCCCTTTTTGTTTTTAAGCTCCACCCATATGGCCTCATTAGAGGACCCTGCTAATATATCATCCCTCCTTAGTGCAGTAATTGACTCCTTAATTAATATTGCGACACCCCCTCCTCTTATACCTCCCCCTCTGTCTCGCCTGAAGATTCTGTACCCCGGAATATTGAGCTGCCAGTCTTGCCCCTCCCTCAACCATGTCTCCGTGATAGCAACAATATCATACTCCCATGTGCTTATCAACACCTTCAGTTCATTACTTATGCCTTACAGCATGTTTGTCTGTGTTTGATTGCTTGTGCCTGAGCAGCAGAGGTCATGTGACACAGACAAGCAGGCTGAGCTTCTTAGTTTCACTTTGGCTGCAGCTCAAGCATGGTGTGTCCTGAAAAGCTGTATGAATTCTTGAACAAACCTTAGATTAAAAGTCATTGGCCTAGAAATTGAGTGCCCTTAGCGCCGATTTTGCGGCGCTAGAGGGCCTAGCGCTGCAATTGGCGCCGGCGCCGAAATTGCTTGGGGCCCTTCCGCCGCGGTAGACCGGTAGCGCTGCGCCGGCACCGATGACGTCATCGGTGTGCGCAGCGTCCCGGTTGCCATGCCGACGGGCCCCAGCGCCGAAATTCAGTTGCGGCCGCCTCGCCCGTGGCAGCCGCAACTAAGACTCTGGCAACAGAGTCTTACAAGTCTTTGCGCCGGCGCATTAAAGGCCCCGCGGCGGCCGGCCGCTTTCCCGCCGGCCGCCTGGCCGCAGCTCCCTCCCCGGACATCACCCCCCCCCCCCCCCCGGAACAGAAGCAAGCCCGGCACTTGTCCGAGGTGCCGGGCTCATTTTTAAAAAGATTTTCGCGGGCCGCGGCCGGGTGCAGGCAGCTCCTCCTTAAGGGAAGGAGGAGGCCTGCACTTCCCGAGCCTGCCGCACCGCATCGGGTGCCGCAGCGCCGGAATTGCGGCGCGAAACGGCAGTTAGCGCCGATTTACCGCCGCAAAGACCCTTCAGTAGCGCCGGCAGCCGTTTGGGCGCGGCCCTGCTGAATTTTTGGCGCGCGCAGGGGGACTTAGCGCCGGCACTAACTTCCGGCGCTAAAGCCCTGGCTAAGCCAAAACTCAATTTCTAGGCCATTCTCTTTTAGAAATGTCTCATCATTGAACCCACAAGGAAATCAATACAGTAACTACGCCCAGATTGACAGAGAGGCCTTCAGCCTGGTGTGGGGGCTGAAGAAGTTCAATCACTACCTGCACGGACAGAAGTTTACTCTACTAACTGATCATCAACCTCTTGTCTCCATTTTCAACCCTAAGAAGGGCGTCCCGATAATGACAGCACAATGGCTACAGTGGTGGTCCCTTTTCCTAGGGGCACACCAATATGACATAGAGTACAAAGGAACTAAACAGCATGGGAATGCTGATGGATTGTCGCGCCTACCGTTGCCGATGGTGGAAGAAGCACCTGCAGTGGATCCTGTGGAGATATTCCACTCGACCATAGTCGAATGTCTCCCTGTGACGAATGGAAACATAGAAAAGGAAACACGAAATGACCAGACACTCTCCAGGGTCTATGATTTAACGGTGAAGGGATGGCCAGCACATGGCGAACCACTGTTGCCAGCATTCTCGCCGAGAAGAGAACAGCTGTCAGTGTGCCGAGGAACCTTGATGTGTGGATCCAGAGCAGTAATTCCACCCAAATTGAAGGATAGAGTGCTCAATGAGCTTCATGAGGGTCATCTGGGAGGGCTAAAAATGAAGAACTTAGCCAGAGCGTTTGTGTGGTGGCCGGGAATCGATAGAGAAATCGAAGAGATGACCAGGAGCTGGAGAGGATGCCAGAAGGTCCAAAACACCCCACCACAAGCCCCTCTACATCCATGGGAGTGGCCCTCATCTCCATGGCAACGGGTACACATTGATTTTGCTGGTCCATTTATGGACTCGATGTTTTTAATTGCGGTGGATGCACATTCAAAGTGGCCAGAGGTAATAAAAATGTCCTCAACCACCACAGAAAAACCTATCGCAGTCTTACGAACCATATTCGCCAGAAATGGGCTGCCTGAACAGATTTGCTCCGACAATGGACCACAGTTTGTGTCTGAAGAGTTCCGGAGGTTCTTAAAGAACAATGGTGTTAAGCATTACACATCCGCCCCATATCATCCAGCCACCAATGGATTGGCTGAGAGGTTCGTTCAAACATTCAAGAAGGCTATCAAGGCAATGTGTAATGAAGACATACTCCTACAACACAAGGTGGATAACTTTGTGTTTGCCTTCCGGAATGCGACACATGCGGTTACCAACCAAACTCCAGCCATGATGTTCTTCAATCGAAGACTAAGATGCCGCTTGGATTTGGTTAAGCCAAACATCAGAAGAGATGTGGAGAACAGGCAGTTTCAGAATATGAATGAAAGGCCAACCAGGAGTTTCAAGATAGGTCAACCAGTTTTGGCCTGGGACTACCGCACAGAGAAATGGCAGCCAGGAACGATCTGCACATGGCAAGGACCTCTAATGTATACCGTGGACATTGGAGAGAGCATTGTAAGATGCCATGCTGACCAGATTCTAGAGTCACTGGAAAACGTCAAATCTACACCACGATCCTATACACCTGGTGATGAAACCGAAGTACTAATTGCATCTACCTCAGAATCGGTGATATTGGAAGCAGACGAACCAAACAACGACGTTGATCCCAAATCAACTTTGCCAGAAGAACCTGATACCCCAAAGAGGCGTTATCCGGACAGAATCAGGAAGCCTCCTCAAAGACTGAATTTATAATTGATTAACTTCAGCTAATGTATATAGCAACTGTAATTGTAAATATGTTATTTAATTATTAATCGAATGTTATGTACTGTTTAGCTAAAAGGGGAGGAATTGTAGTGTATGTACTTTGAAGAAGGAACTATATTCTGCAGCCCCTGTGTACTGCAGTACCAGTAGTGACCACCCCTGTATATAAGCCTGTGAAGTAACTTTGTATGGTAGTTCCAGTTTTGTCTCCATTCAGTAAACACCTTTTATCACCAACTTCTGCAGTCCGTGTCTCAATTACACACGGACATTACACCGGCAAACCCTGATACCGCTTCCCATCTAGAGAGAACAGGATCAGCTTTTTCCATTCATCATCGTCACAATTATTGATCCCTCCTATCTGCTCTACATTGGCAAAATGAACAGAGGCATCCCCTCCGTGCTTCAGTTTCGGCACACTGGCCAGCACTTCCTGCAACTGAAGGGACATATAGGGAAGCCCATAATCGCTCTGCAATGGCCCCTGACTGCTGCCTTGTGGGGGTGGACCACACTTTTGCTGTCGCAGGGGACACATCGGTCCCGGTGGTCCCTGTGCTTCGGGAGCCGATCGAACCTCTCTATTCTGGATCCCATCATTGGGCTCCTTTTCCTCCTCATTCCAGTCTACCCCAACTTCCCCTGGTGCCATGAGACAAACCATACCCCTGGCCCTGGATAATGCTCGGGTCAACTTACGGATTTTTTCATTACAGGGCCCGTGATCGGTCTCTTCATGTACCCGGTTTTTGGCTACCCTGTAATGCCACCTTTATATCTTTTAACTGCTCCTCAGCCTTATCAGCTCTCTGAGTTCCTATTATCTTCCTCACGCTGAGCCTGACACTGCCTTCCACTTTCGGTGAACTGACATTGCAGGTGCTCTAACGTGTTTAGAGTCATAGAGTCATAGAGTCATAGAGTTATACAGCACGGATAGAGGCCCTTCGGCCCATCGTGTCCGCGCCAGCCATCACGCCCTGTCTAATCTAATCCCATATTCCAGCATTTGGTCCGTAGCCTTGTATGCTATGGCATTTCAAGTGCTCATCCAAATGCTTCTTGAATGTTGTGAGGGTTCCAGCCTCCACAACCCTTTCGGGCAGTGAGTTCCAGACTCCAACCACCCTCTGGGTGAAAAAGTTCTTCCTCAAATCCCCTCTAAACCTCCCGCCCTTTACCTTGAATCTATGCCCCCTAGTTATTGACCCTTCTACTAAGGGAAAAAGCTCCTTCGTATCAATCCTATCTATGCCCCTCATAATTTTGTACACCTCAATCATGTCCCCCCTCAGCCTCCTCTGCTCCAAGGAAAACAAACCCAATCTGCCCAGTCTCTCTTCATAGCTGAAGCGTTCCAGCCCTGGTAACATCCTGGTGAATCTCCTCTGCACCCTCTCCAAAGCTATCACATCCTTCCTGTAGTGTGGCGACCAGAACTGCACACAGTATTCCAGCTGTGGCCTAACCAGTGTTTTATACAGCTCCATCATAACCTCCTTGCTCTTATATTCTATGCCTCGGCTAATGAAGGCAAGTATCCCATATGCCTTTTTTACCACCTTATCCACCTGTTCCGCCGCCTTCAGGGATCTGTGTACTTGCACACCCAGATCCCTCTGACCCTCCGTCTTGCCTAGGGTCTTACCATTCATTGTGTATTCCCTTGCCTTGTTAGTCCACCCAAAGTGCATCACCTCGCACTTTTCCGGGTTAAATTCCATTTGCCACTGTTCCGCCCATCTGACCAACCCATCGATATCGTCCTGCAGACTGAGACTACCCTCCTCGCTATTTACCACCCTACCAATTTTTGTATCATCCGCGAACTTACTGATCATACCTTTTACATTCATATCCAAGTCATTAATATAGACCACAAACAGCAAGGGACCCAGCACCGATCCCTGTGGTACCCCACTGGCCACAGGCTTCCAGTCACAAAAACAACCTGCGACCATCACCCTCTGCCTTCTGCCACTAAGCCAGTTTTTTATCCAACGTGCCAAGGCACCCTGGATTCCATGGGCTCTTACCTTCTTGACCAGTCTCCTGTGCGGGACTTTATCGAAGGCCTTACTGAAATCCATGTATACCACATCCACTGCATTGCCCTCATCCACACACCTAGTCACCCCCTCAAAAAATTCAATCAAATTAGTCAGACATGATCTTCCCTTGACAAAGCCATGTTGACTATCCCTGATTAATCCTTGCCTCTCCAAGTGGAGACTGATTTTGTCCCTCAGAATTTTTTCCAATAATTTTCCCACCACTGATGTTAGGCTTACTGGCCTGTAGTTCCCCGGTTTTTCCCTACTCCCCTTCTTGAATAATGGAACTACATTAGCGGTTCCCCAGTCCTCTGGCACATCCCCTGTGGCCAGAGAGGTTCTGAATATGTGTGTTAGAGCCCCCGCAATCTCTTCCTTTGCCTCACACAGCAGCCTGGGATACATTTCGTCCAGGCCTGGGGATTTATCCATTTTTAGGCCTGCTAAAACCGCCAATACCTCCTCCCTCTCGATGTTAATGTGTTTGAGCATATCACAGTCCCCCCGCCCTATTTCTATGTCTACATCGTCCCTCTCCATAGTGAAAACAGATGCAAAAAATTCATTTAGAACCCCTCCTACATCTTCCGGCTCCACACACAGATTGCCACTTTTGTCCCTAATGGGCCCTATTTTTTCCCTAGTTATCCTCTTACCCTTAATATACTTATAAAACATCTTAGGATTTTCCTTTATTTTGCTCGCCAGTGTTATTTCATGGCCCCTCCTTGATCTCCTAATTTCTTTTTTATGTATCCCCCTGCACTTTTTGTACTCCTCTAGGGCTTCCTCCGTCTTTAGCCTTTTGTATCTGCCAAACGACCTCCTTTTTTTTCTAATCCATTCTCGTATATCCCCTGACATCCAAGGTTCCCTGTGGTTTTTGGAACCACCCTTGACCTTTACGGGAACATGTTGCCATTGTATGACCTCAATCTCCCTTCTGAAAGCCTCCCATTGCTCCGATGCGGATTTTCCTACAAGTAGCTGATCCCAGTCCATTTTGGCCAGATCCTGCCTTATCCTATTAAAATCGACCTTCCCCCAATTTAGAACCTTTATTTCCGGCCCATCCCTGTCCTTTTCCATGACCACCTTAAATCTCACCATATTATGGTCACTGTCACCAAAGTGCTCACCTACTAGCACTTCTTCCACTTGGCCGGCCACATTCCCTAGAATTAGATCCAGTACCGCCCCCTCTCTTGTAGGACCTTCTACATGCTGGCTCAAAAAGCTCTCCTGGATGCACTTTAAGAATTCTACACCCTCTGTGCCTTTCACACTCTGACTATCCCAGTTAATATTGGGGAAGTTGAAATCCCCCATTATTATTACCCTATTATTTGCACATTTCTCTGAGATTTGCCTACATATCTGTTCCTCTATCTCCCCCTGACTGTTTGGAGGCCTATAGTACACTCCCAGCAAAGTGCTTGCCCCCTTCTTGTTTTTAAGCTCCACCCATATGGCCTCATTAGAGGAACCTGCTAATATGTCATCCCTCCTTACTGCAGTAATTGACTCCTTAATTAATATTGCTACACCCCCTCCTCTTATCCCCCCTCTGTCTCGCCTGAAGATTCTGTACCCCGGAATATTGAGCTGCCAGTCTTGCCCCTCCCTCAACCATGTCTCCGTGATAGCAACAATATCATACTCCCATGTGTTTATCAACACCTTCAGTTCATCCACCTTATTTGCAAGACTCCTTGCATTAAAATAGATGCCATCCAGCCTTGCCCTTGTATATTTGCCCTGTCTACCAAGCTGACTTGTTTTTTTCTCTATAATTGGCAGCACATCACCCCCTATTTCAGCTCCCCTCTGTATCCCATCCCAAGTTAGTTTAAACCCCTCCCAACAGTGCTAGCAAACCCCCCCGCAAGGATATTTGTCCCGCTCTGGTTCAGGTGCAACCCGTCCGACTTGTACAAGTCCCACCTTCCCCAGAAGCAGGCCCAGTGATCCAGGAAAGTAAAACCCTCCCCCCACACCAACTCTTTAGCCACGCATTCATCTGCTCTATCCTTCTATTCCTATACTCACTAGCACGTGGCACTGGGAGTAATCCAGAGATTACAACCTTTGAGGTCCTGCTCTTTAATCTGTTGCCTAGCTCCCTAAATTCTTGATGCAGGACCTCACCCCCCTTCCTACCTATGTCGTTGGTCCCAATGTGGACCACGACCTCTGTCTGCTCCCCCTCCCCCTTAAGAATGCCCTGTAGCCGCACAGTGACATCCATGACCCTGGCCCCAGGGAGGCAACAAACCATCCTGGAGTCACGTTTGCGGCCACAGAAACGCCTATCTGTTCCCCTTACGATAGAATCCCCTACCACTATTGCTCTCCCACTCTTTTTCCTCCCTTTCTGAGCAGCAGAAGCGTCCCTGGTGCCAGGAAGCTGGCTGCTGCTGCCTTCCCCTGGTGAGTCATCCCCCTCAACAGTATCCAACTTGGTATACCTGTTTGAAAGGGGGATGTCCGCAGGGGGCCCCTGCACTTCCTGCCTGCCTCTGTTGCTCCGCCTGATGGTCACCCCCTGTGCAGCCCTACCCTGAGGCGTGAACAACTCGCTAAACATGCTATCCACGACCCTCTCAGCATCGCGCATGCTCCAAAACTCATCCACCCGCAGCTCGAGCGCCACAATGCGGTCTACAAGTAGCTGCAGCTGGATGCATTTCCCGCACACATGGTCGCCAGGGACACTGGCAGCGTCCCTGACTTCCCACATAGAGCAAGAGGAGCAGAACACGGGTCTGAGCTCTCCTGCCATGACTTACTCCTTTAATTAATCTAAAAATTTATTCAATACCCCAGTTACAGGTATACTCTAGGGCGCTTTATTTACCAGCTGTCCTCACTACAACACAGAGCCCCTAGAAATTTAACACCACAGAATTCAAGCTTGTAATGAAAAGAGAGAAATACTCACCAACCAATCACTTACCTGCTCCCTGGTGACGTCACACCCCGATTACTTTTTACCTCTCTGCAACTTCTGAGCTCACAGACTGGAGTTTGGTATGCCTCTCCTGGCCCCGCTGCCGTCTTTTGTAGCTCGCCGCCGCCGCCGAGTCTCCCGCAGGTCCGCTGCTCCCGCTACCTGCCGCCGCTGCTCTGAAGCCTCTCCTGGCCCCGCTGCCGCCTTTTGTAGCTCGCTGCCGCCGCCGAGTCTCCCGCAGGTCCGCTGCTCCCGCTACCTGCTGCCGCTAGCTGTTTCTTCCTGCGCTTTTCTCTTCTGTCTTTCAAAGCTCAAATCTTCTGTCAGCTGGTTCACTACGGCCTCTCTCTCTCCTGCCCTACTGTCACATTCCTGTTTCTCTATTCCTAAATGCTCAACTTTCTCCGTGAGTATCTGAATTTGTTTCTGCATACATATTAGCCAAATCGCCTTTTCCTTCGATTTCTTATGTATACTACTACACGTCCACACTATCGCTTTCTCATACGGACTGTCAGATTGTAATATTTCCCGCACCCAGTGCTCGGAGCTGTTTACTTTCCCAAACACATACGAGGATATCTTATCCTCCATCATGGGTTTCTTGCACTTAACCCTGTCCATAATTTTGTTCTAAACCTTGATGTCCTGCTGCGGTCGCCAGATTCTGTAAGGGGTTTTCTCTGATACTGGTTCCCCATTACACGCGGTTCTTGGACATCAGGATTTATAAGAACAATATACACACAGCACAGGGTTTTGGTTCAACCTTTGATTTGTTTGTTTATTGAACACACACACACACAATTACTTCCCCAGTATAAATCCTTACAATTTATATCAGGCTAACAACCCCAAAATACAAACGCCTACGCAAGGTTCATTTGCATCGACACAATATGACACAGTTAAACCCGTCCGCGATTTGACTGTTACATATAAAGTTACCCAGACTTAATCACAAAACCCTTATTGTGACCTGACTGAAACTCACAAACGTACTCAGACTCAATCATAAAAGCCCCCTCTATGATTTGGCTGAAACATACAATCACCACTCCCGATCGTCTGTCTTTTGGAGTTGATTGTAGGCCCGAATCTTTCTGTTCGCTGTTCTGCTGTCGGCTTGCTACACTACTGTGTTTGAAGTGATCTTACTTTAAACCAAAACCAACTTGCAGTATTTCCTGGCCCCCTTCTGAGCATACGATTTGTTTCAAAATGTGTGAATTGTCCATTGATTTGAGATATTTTTCTGACAATGCAACCCTCCCAAAGTGACTGCATATGCGAGGTTGTTGGTTTCTGTTAGCATTCGTATTCAAAAGGTTCGAGGCCCAGCCCATTGTCTAGGCCTGCACTGAAACTAGTTATTCGGGGGCCATGGTCTAAGGTGGACAATGTAACCCCTTAAGGTAAATGAATATGCGAATGTTCTTGTTCAGAAGCATTCATATTTTAGATTGTCTGTGATGCAGTCGTAGTTTCGGCTGCAATGTTTCAATTAACCCTTTATTGCCGAGCACTTTTTGCTGGCTCTGCAGTTCTGGGTTTTTATATTTCATAGTCCAGTTTTTACCGTTGGGGGGAGGAACGGATCCTACAACAGTTTTAGTCTCCTTATTTAACGAAGGATATACTTGCATTGGAGGCAGTTCAGAGAAATTTCACAAGTTTGATTCTGGAGATGAAAGGGCTGTGTTATGAAGAAAGGTTGAGCAGGCTGTCTTTCAATGCTCAAATCTTTGGTCAGCTGGTTCACTACGGCCTCTCTCTCTCCTGCCCTACTGTCACATTCCTGTTTCTCTATTCCTAAACGCTCAACTTTCTCCATGAGCATCTGAATTTGTTTCTGCATACATATTAGCCATATCGCCTTTTCCTTCGATTTCTTATGTGTACTACTACACGTCCACGCTATCGCTTTCTCATACGGACTGTCAGAGTGTAATATTTCCTGCACCCAGTGCTCGGAGATGTTTACTTTCCCAAACACATACGAGGATATCCTATCCTCCATCGCGGGTTTCTTGCACTTGGAGTTTAGAAGAATGAGAGGGGATCTTGTTGAAACATATAAGATTCTGAAGGGGCTTGACAGGGTAGATGCAGAGAGGATGTTTTCCCTCGTGGGGGAATCTTGAACTAGGGGCATAATTTCAGAATAAGGGGGCACCCATTTAAAATGGAAATGAGGAGCAATTTCTTCTCTCAGAGGGTCGTGAATCTTTGGAATTCTCTTCCCCAGAGAGCTGTGGAGGCTGGGTCATTGAATATATTTAAGGTGGAGATAGACAGATTTTTGAATGGTAAAGGAGTCAAGGGTTATGGGGAGCGAGCAGGGAAGTGGAGTTGAGGCCAAGATCAGATCATCCATGATCTTGTTGAATGGCGGAGCAGGCTCGAGGGACCAAATGACCTACTCCTGCTCCTACGTCTTATGTTCTTATGTTCATTCTTTGCCTTTGATCACTATGTTCCATGCATACTACCAATAAATCATAGTACATCAAATATACATATAAATGATAACAGAATAACAACATATCCCCAACAAAAATGCACAAACCATAAATATAAGTGACCTGATTGCCGTCATAAACTTCCCATTCATTTTATTACCATAAACATAAGTGACCTTATCCCCGACCTGTTAGGCACACAGGTCAGCCCACTGATCTGTGGAGATACATTTGCCTTAAAATCCCCTTACACAATTTACAACCCATGCTCAGCAGAAAGCTGTTTTAACTTTTAACTCATTATGTGCTGGTCTCACAGACTGCACAGAAAGAATAACGAGGTAGTGTGAACCCTTGTTCCCACAGAAGGCATGGCCACCAATGGTGGAGTGATTAAAATTGGTAATGCTCAAGAGACCAGAATTGGAGGAGCGCAGAGATCTCAGAGGACTTAGGGCTGGAGGAGATTACAGAGATAGGGAAGAGCGAGGCCATGGAGGGATTTGGAAACAAGGATCAAGGCTTTCCCAGGCTTCCTGAAACTCGCCAGTGAAAGCAAGGTGAGAACCCAACGGCAATTGAGGGGGCTGAATCAAACTCATGGAAATACTGCACTACATACTCAGTACTCACAGCTGCTTTCTTACCTACTTTTGGAAAAGGGTTTGTTCACAGTACTTTTGATGAGAGGTTACTTTCTACAGTTTGGAGGTTTCCTCAATCACATCAGGATGGTGGCACTATGGTTGCCTTAGATCAGACCTCAGATTAGGAGCAATATGACCAGCACCAGCACCAGCAGCAGCCTGCTGTTCAGGGAGGGATCCAGCAGAGAGGGGGGCAGCAGAGAGGGGGCAGCAGAGAGGGGAGCTGCAGAGAGGGGAGCAGAGAGAGGGGAGCAGCAGAGGGGGAGCTGCAGAGAGGGGAGCAGAGAGAGGGGAGCAGCAGAGAGGGGGGCAGCAGAGAGGGGAGCAGCAGAGAGAGGGGCAGCAGAGAGGGGGCAGCAGAGAGGGGAGCAGCAGAGAGGGGGCAGCAGAGAGGGGAGCAGCAGAGAGGGGAGCAGCAGAGAGAGGGGCAGCAGAGAGGGGGCAGCAGAGAAGGGAGCAGCAGAGAGGGGAGCAGCAGAGAGGGGAGCAGAGAGAGGGGAGCAGCAGAGAAGGGAGCAGCAGAGAGGGGAGCAGCAGAGAGGGGAGCAGAGAGAGGGGAGCAGCAGAGAAGGGAGCAGCAGAGAGGGGAGCAGCAGAGAGGGGAGCAGCAGAGAGGGGAGCAGCAGAGAGGGGAGCAGAGAGAGGGGAGCAGCAGAGAAGGGAGCAGCAGAGAGGGGAGCAGCAGAGAGGGGGGCAGCAGAGAGGAGCAGCAGAGAGGGGAGCAGCAGAGAGGGGAGCAGCAGAGAGGGGGGCAGCAGAGAGAGGGGCAGCAGAGAGGGGGCAGCAGAGGGGGAGAGGGGAGCAGCAATGATGTGCAGCTCGCAGGAGGCACTATCCATGACACAGGATGTACAAGCAGAGGCTGAGTTTCCTTGACATGTTGGAACAGCAGTGTTGGTGGAGGCTCAGGTTGTTGCATCAGCTGGTGACAGACATCTGCAGCCTCCTAGAAGAAGACCTACTCCCTGCTGGACCTGGTGGCCATGCATTATCAGCAGCTGTCAAAGTGACCACCACCCTCAACGTTTTTGCCTCCGGATCCTTCCAGGGATCTGCGGCAGACATATCCAGGATCTCCCAGTCGGCTGCCCAGCAATGCATATGACCGGTGACTGATGGGTTGTTTGCCAGGGCTGGCAATTATGTGAACTTCACCTGCGATGATGCCAGTCAGCATGAGTGGGCACTTGGGTTTGCGTCTCTGGCTGGCTTCCCACAGGTGCAGGGCATCATCGACTGCACACAGCTTACCATGCATGAGCGGGGCTATTTGCACATTGGTGGATCCAGTTAGGCAGTTGATTGGGATTTCACCTGGTGACTCACAGTTCACAAGTAAGCAAGAGCAGACAGTAGTGGCAGGGACAGCTGTTGAGAGTCTGCGTGGGAGGATGCAGACCTCTCCAAATTCTGCTTAGCTAGGCACAGATGCTGTACCCCGGTTGACATTGATGAAAAGGATAATCATTGAGGGGCAGCAGAAAATCTGTGACGTACTGTCAGGCCTTCCATGCACATTGTCCATGATTGCAGAGAGAATGGAGAAGTCCACCTCAAGCATGAGTGGGTTGATGTCACAGGGCATGGCTAGGATGTCTTCTTCCATGGATAGATTGGCCAACTCCATGGAACATCAATTCTGGCAATCAAATAAGTCGATGCATGCCTTGACCACAGCCGTGCAGACTCTGGATGTCAACATGTCTGGCGCCTTAAATAAGTTGACAGACACCTTAGCCTTGGCCCTATAGCGCATCACTGATCTGCACCTAGCTGCTCTCCAGCGGAGTGGTAGCTGTGAAGTGTGGCTGGCCCATGAGAGGGATGATGGCAAAAGGGGACAAGAAAGTGGGAACACCACTCTAGACGCTTCCACTTCTCAACTGTTGCCCCCACCCACGCCACCCCCCCCGCCCAAATCAGTATCCCACATGCTGTCTTGTCTCCCGATGGCTGAGCCTGCCCCTGCACAGGTGCAGTTGGAGCAGTCTTTGGCGGGGTCCTCACAGGTTCCAAAACCCAGAGGTCATTAGCCAAGAGCATCGCAACAGTCTGAGCAGGGATCTGAGCAGCCTGCCTCTACCTCTGCTCAAGGCACAGGGGTTGCACCACATAGAAGCGATAGGAAAAGGAAGAGTAAAGCTTTGTAGTTCACCAAGGGAGTTCATGTGGGTGGTTGCGAAATTCTGATGTTGTTAAATTCCTGTAGTTTATTAGAATCACATAATATGTATTTATTTGCACTGCTTTCCCACGTTGCCCATTCTTGTTTGCTGGGTGACAAGTCACCTTTCCAGTTGCTTGTCGATGAATGGGAAGACATGGATTGATGGGGACCAATGGGGGGATGTGCAATGGGTGGTTGGTTGGTAGCTTTTTGCTAGTGGGATTAGGAGGGTGGGGGTGGTGGGCTGGAGAGTAGCCTTTGGCGGTGATTGTTACATTGGTCCAGTGGTGGTAACTAACTGAACCTTGCAGCTATAAGGGAATCCCTGGCATGCCGAGCAGCAATGTGAGTGGCTGGTGCTGCATTGGGGTCGCCATATCCATCCTCCACCTTCTCCTCATCCTCCTCTTCATTGAATTCATCCGCAGATGATGTGTGCTCAGCACCTCGTTCCTCGTGCAGCTCCAATCCTCCCTGCTGTGCAATGTTGTGCAGAGCACAGCACACCATGACCATTCTGGAGACTCTCGCTGGTGAGTACTGAAGGACCCCTCCAGATCTGTCCAAGCACCTGAAGCGCATCTTGAGCATGCCGATCACTTACTCAGTGACACATCTGGTGGTCATATGGCTGTCGTTTACTGCTTTTGGGCTTCATTGGTGGTGTTCCTCACGGGTGTCATCAGTCAAGTTTGAAGGGGGCATCCTTTGTCTTCTAGCAGCCACCCCTTAAGTCTGCTTGCAGGTCCAACGTGGTCGGGAAGCTTGGGCTACCGCAGGATGAAAGCATCATGGCAGCTCCCCGGGAACCTGGGGCACATCTGCATAAATCTTTCCTTATGGCTGCACACCAGCTGAACATTGATCGAATGGAATACCTTGCGGTTTAAGAATGCTCCTGGTTTATCTGAGGGATGCTCGGATTGCCACATGTGTGCAGTCAATGGTACCCTGTGCCTGTGGGAAACCAGCCAGAGATGCAAACATGAGTGCCCACTCATTCTAATTAGCATCATCACAGGTAAAGTTGCCGTAATTGCCGGCTCTGGCAAACAATCCATCAGTAACCTGCCTTATGCATTCATGTGCAGCCAACTATGAGATCCTGGATATGTTTCCAGCAGTGCCCGGAAGGTTCTGAGGCAAAGGATTTTAGGGCTGTGGTGACTTTGAGAGCACTGACAATGCATGGTAACCAGGTCCAGCAGGGAGAAGGTCTTCTTCGAGGAGACTGCAGATGTCTGTGACCAACTGATGTGACAATCTCAGCCTCCGGAAGCACTGTTCTTCCAAGAGGTCAAGGAAGCTGAGCCTCTGCCTGTACACCCTGTTAGTTGGGTAGTGCCTCCTGCAACCTTAGCCCCCTCTTCTGCACTCTTCTCTGCTGCTCCCCTCTCTGCTCTCCACCTGCAGGTCTCTCCACAGCATGCTTTTGCTGCTGCAGATTGTCGTTTTGCTACTCGTCCAAGGTCCAATCTAAGGCAGACATGGCAACACCCATCCTGATCTTTAGTCTCAATACTTCCAAAGTGCATAAATTATCCTTGCAACACAAGTACTCTCAACAAACCCTTTCCCAGTGGGAGGTAAGAAAGTAGCTGGAATACTCGGGGCTAAAAATTTGTTTGGTCCCGAAAACATGCTCAGGGATTGCAATATGCGATCACCCCATGCACGTTCAAAGTAATGCAGGCAGCACACTAACTTTGTGCTGCCTGTTCATTAGCATGATTGTGACGTTCAGCCCAGCGCTGAATACTCAGCAGAGGGCCCAAGTTCTTGTGAGGCGAGCACCAATTGAAGCTATCCTGCACTACTTAAAGGCAGTCTGCACCTCTTAAAGGGGAGGTGCATTCTGCCTGCAGTAGCTAATTCAACTGGCTGGAGAAGAGAGTGAGAGGAGGGAAAAATAAATCAAGGGAGGGGGCATGCACCAAGGTTCTCCGATGCAACACTGGAGGGCTTGGTGCAGGAGGTCAACACAAGGCGAGAGGTCCTCTTTCCACATGAGGGCCTGGAGGCCCTCCAGGCAAATGCATAAAATCCAATGGGAGCAGATAGCCATTGTGGTAAATGCCAGCAGCGTTGCCCTGAGAACCTGGACGCAGCGCAGGAAGAAGTTTAATGACCTCACACAAGTGGTCAAGGTCAGTGAATTAATCTTCAAATGCCATATCTCACCAACTGCACCACTAGCCTTACACACTGCTCAATGCACCACCCCCCCATCACTCACCTACTGACAATCTCTACCAAAAACGACTCATAACTCACATTCCTAGCTTCACCTCAATGTCACACACTTACCATTGCTGCAAGCCTCACACCCACATCTCACAGCTTGCACACACTGTCAGCTATTCAACCATGACAGGCACATCACCCAAACATATTGCACTGCACTCACTGACACACTTCCCTTTCTCTTGCAGAAACAGGTGACTCACAAATGGTACCAGGAGGACCTAACCAGAGGGGGACAGGTGTGCCTGCATAACCTGACCCCGATGGAGCAGACGGTGCTGGCCATTCTTGGGAGGGGCATAACTGAGCCCATTGCCAGCAGCGGGGCTGAAGGAATAAAGGATGCCAGTATCCTCATACGCAATCCCCCTTCTCACATCCCCCTCATTCCCTTCTGATTTGCAAGCTGCACATGGTGTAAGCATGCACCTCCTGATTTCCCCCCCTTCCCTCACCACGATCTTACCCCTGTGCCTTACTCCTTTCAGATAGACACTAGTTGGCCAGGCACTGGTGGAGGAGCACAAAATAGAAGAGCAGCAAGGCATTGATGATGAAGACACAGAACCGTCACTTGATTTCACCATCGCAGCCACCAGCTCAGATACTGAAACTCCACGTAGTTTGGAGGATAGGTTAGAGGCAGGATCTGCACATGGTGAGACACCAGGCACGAGTGGCCTTCAGCCTGTTACATAAGAACATAAGAAATAGGAGCAGGAGTAGGCCAATTGGCCCCTCGAGCCTGCTCCGCCATTCAATAAGATCATGGCTGATCTGATCCTAACCGCCAATCCACTATCACAGAACCATCTCCTGAATCTAACAGAATTAGACACACGAAATAGGAGCAGGATCAGGCTACACGGCCCCTGGGCCCGCTCCGCTACCCACAGGGCCATGACCGATCCGAACCTAGACTCATGTCCAAATTCCTGCCTGCTCCCCGTAACCCTTAATTCCCTTTACTTCTAGGAAACTGTCTATTTCTGTTTTAAATTTATGTAATGATGTAGCTTCTACAGCTTTTTGGGGCAGCATATTCCATGGACCTACCACCCTCTGAGTGAAGTAGTTCCTCCTCATCTCAGTTTTGAAAGAGCAGCCCCTTATTCTAAGACTATGCCCCCTAGTTCTAGTTTCACCCATCATCGGGAACATCTTCCCCGCATCCACCCGATCCGACCCCTTCACAATCTTATATGTTTCAATAAGATCGCTTCTCATTCTTCTGAACTCCAATGAGTAGAGTCCCAATCTACTCAACCTCTCCTCATATGTCCATCCCCTCATCCCTGGGATTAACCGAGTGAACCTTCTTTGTACTGACTCGAGAGCAAGTATGTCTTTTCTTAAGTATGGACACCAAAACTGTACGCAGTATTCCAGGTGCGCCTGGCCTCACCAATACCTTGTACAACTGAAGCAATACCTCCCTATTTTTATATTCTATCCCCCTAGCAATGAAAGCCAACATTCCATTGGCCTTCTTAATCACTTGCTGCACCTGCATACTAACCTTTTGAGTTTCGTGCACCAGGACCCCCAGGTCCCTTTGTAATTCAGTACTTTCCAGTTTCTTGCCATTAAGATAATAACTTGCTCTACGATTTTTCCTGCCAAAGTGCATAACCTCACACTTTCCAGTATTTTATTCCATCTGCCAAATTTCTGCCCACTTACTTAGCCTGTCGATGTCCCCTTGCAGGTTTTTTATGTCCTCCTCACTCACTACTTTCCCTCCCATCTTAGTATCATCTGCAAACTTTGATATGTTACACTCGGTCCCCTCCTCCAAATCGTTAATATAGATTGTAAAGAGTTGGGGACCCAGCACTGACCCCTGCGGAACACCACTAGTTACTGATTGCCAGTCTGAGAATGAACCATTTATCCCAACTCTCTGCCTTCTGTTAGATAGCTGTTATTTCAGCATTGTGGCCAAGAGGATGCTGTGATGGTCATTAACAGAGCGAAGTTAAGGTGTGAACTACTGCTGAATTGGGGTTGCATTCACTGGTACTGTAGTCAGATGTGTCGATCACAGACAGCCCAGGCAGAAAAGGGCTGCCTCGGTTACCTCCTCCCTTCCGCTTCCTCCTCTTCCACTTCCACTACCTCCTCCTCCTCCTTCTCTTGCATTCCTCCTCCCATTCAGGTCATCTTCCTCCTCCTCCAACTCCTCAGCAGGTCATTGTATGCCAGGTGGCAAGGGCTGTGCCCTCATGATGGCGAGGTTGTGGAGCAGGCAGCAGACAATGACGAATCTTGAGACATGGGCTGGTGAGTACAGCAGGGCTCCTCCAGAGTGGTCCAGGCAGTGGAAGTGCTGTTATTGAATGGTGGAGCCACATGGCCGATTCATGATCCTTTTTCTTATGTTCTAATGTTCTTAAGACCAACAGTGATCATGTTGTTTACACGGGGTTTACTTTGTATGTGCATCAAAAGATCACCAGAGACCAGCTTCCATAAACACCACAAAATCACCACGAATCAGGCTGTATAGACATCATCAGATCTCCATGAATCAGACTGTATAGACATCATCAGATCACCACGAGTCAGGCTGTATAGACATCATCAGATCTTCACAAATCAGGCTGTATAGACATCATCAGATCTCCACGAAACAGGCTGTATATACATTATCAGATCTCCACGAATCAGGCTGTATAGACATCATCAGATCACCATGAATCAGGCTGTATATGCATCATCAGATCTCCACGAATCAGGCTGTGTAGACATCATCAGATCTCCACGAATCAGGCTGTGTAGACATCAGCAGATCATCATGAATCAGGCTGTATAGACATCATCAGATCTCCACAAATCAGGCTGTGTAGACATCAGCAGATCATCACGAATCAGGCTGTATAGACATCATCAGATCTCCATGAATCAGGCAGTGTAGACATCAGCAGATCATCATGAATCAGTCTGTATAGACATCATCAGATCTCCACGAATCAGGATGTGTGGACATCAGCAGATCACTACGAATCAGGCTGTGTAGACATTATCAGATCACCATGAATCAGGCTGCATAGACGTCATCAGATCTCCATGAATCAGGCTGTGTAGACATCGTCAGATCACCATGAATCAGGCTGTATAGACATCATCAGATCACCAAGAATCAGGTTGTATAGACATCATCAGATCTCCATGAATCAGGCTGTACATACTGACGTAAGAAAACTACTAGGCACTTGGTCTAAGTGTTCAACAAAGCTTTAATCAACTGTTTTACAACATGGATGTCTAGTTGTGCCCTTCACTAGTTCCTGTTAAGAATGTCCTGCGTAAGCTGGGCCCATGCCCGAGTATTTATACTCTCCCTGGACAGCGCCACCCATAGGCCGAACAGTATTTTTCATAAGTCTTTCTTTCATGAATGACTGATTCATGTCACATACATCAGCAGATCACCAGGAATCAGTCTGTATAGACATAATTAGATCTCCACAAATCAGTCTGTGTAGACATCATGAGATCTCCACGAATCAGGCTGTATAGACATCATCAGATCACCACAAATCAGGCTGCGTAGACATCATCAGATCACCACGAAGCAGGCTGCATAGACATCATCAGATCACCACGAATCAGGCTGTATAGACATCACCAGATCTCCACGAATCAGGCTGCGTAGACATCATCAGATCACCACGAATCAGGCTGTATAGACATCATCAGAACACCATGAATCATGTTGTATAGACATCATCAGATCACCACGAATCAGACTGTGTAGACATCATCAGACCTCCACGAATCAGGCAGTGTAGACATCATCAGATCTTCACAAATCAGGCTGTATAGACATCATCAGATCTCCACGAAACAGGCTGTATATACATTATCAGATCACCACGAAGCAGGCTGCATAGACATCATCAGATCACCACGAATCAGGCTGTATAGACATCACCAGATCTCCACGAATCAGGCTGCGTAGACATCATCAGATCACCACGAATCAGGCTGTATATACATCATCAGATCTCCACGAATCAGGCTGTGTAGACATCATCAGATCTCCACGAATCAGGCTGTGTAGACATCAGCAGATTATCATGAATCAGGCTGTATAGACATCATCAGAACACCATGAATCATGTTGTATAGACATTATCAGATCACCACGAATCAGACTGTGTAGACATCATCAGATCTGCACGAATCAGGCTGTATAGACATCATCAGATCTCCATGAATCAGGCTGTATAGACATCATCAGATCAACATGAATCAGGCAGTATAATCATCATCAGATCTGCACGAATCAGGCTGTGTAGGCAACATCAGATCACCAAGAATCATGCTTTTAGACATCATCAGATCGCCATGAAACAGGCTGTGTAGACATTATCAGATCACAATGAATCAGGCTGTGAAGACATCAGCAGACCTCCACGAATCAGGCTGTGTAGACATCAACAGATCTGCATGAATCAACCTGTGTAGATATCATCAGGTCTCCACGAATCAGGCTGTATAGACATCTTTAGATCTCCATGATCAAACTGTGTAGACATCATCAGATCACCAAGGATCAGGCTGTACATACATCATCAGATCTCCACGAGTCAGGCTTTACAGACCTCAGCAGATCATCACGAATCAGGCTGTATAGACATCATCAGATCTGCATAAATCAGGCTGTGCAGACATAAACAGATCACCAGGAATCGGGCTGTATAGACATCATCAGATCTCCCCAAATCAGGTTGTATAGACATCATCAGATCTCCATGAATCAGGCTGTATAGACATCATCAGATCTCCATGAATCAGGCTGTGTAGACATCATTAGTTCAGCAGGGATCAGGCTGTATAGACATCATCAGATCTCCACGATTCAGGCTGTATAGACATCATCAGATCTCCATGAATCACGCTGTGTAGACATCATCAGAACTTCATGAATCAAGCTTTTAGACATCATCAGATCTCCATGAATCAGGCTGTATAGACATCATCAGATCTGCATGAATCAGGCTGTGTAGACATTAGCAGGTCATCATGAATCAGGCTGTGTAGACATCATCAGATCTCCAAGAATCAGGCTGTATAGACAACATCAGATCGCCACGAATCAGGCTGTACATACATCATCAGATCTTCAAAAAGCAGGCTGTATAGACATCATCAGATCTCCATGAATCAGGCTGTATAGACATCATCAGACCTCCACGATTCAGGCTGTATAGACATCATCAGATCTCCATGAATCAGGCTTTTAGACATCACCAGATCACCATGAATCAGGCAGTATAGACATCATCAGATCTGCATGAATCATGCTGTGTAGACATTAGCAGGTCATCATGAATCAGGCTGTGTAGAATTCATCAGATCGCCATGAATCAGGCTGTATAGACATCATCAGATCTCCACGAATCAGGCTGTATAGACATCATCAGATCACCATTAATCAGGCTGTATAGACATCATCAGATCTCCACGAATCAGACTGTGTAGACATCATCAGATCACCAGGGATCAGGCTGTATAGACATCCTCAGATCTCCACGAGTCAGGCTGTATAGACATCATCAGATCACCATGAATCAGGCTGTACATACATCATCAGATCTCCACGAGTCAGGCTTTACAGACCTCAGCAGATCATCACGAATCAGGCTGTATAGACATCATCAGATCTGCATGAATCAGGCTGTGTAGACATAAACAGATCACCAGGAATCGGGCTGTATAGACATCATCAGATCTCCCCAAATCAGGTTGTATAGACATCATCAGATCTCCATGAATCAGGCTGTATAGACATCATCAGATCTCCATGAATCAGGCTGTGTAGACATCATCAGTTCAGCAGGGATCAGGCTGTATAGACATCATCAGATCTCCACGATTCAGGCTGTATAGACAGCATCAGATCTCCATGAATCACGCTGTGTAGACATCATCAGATCATCATGAATCAAGCTTTTAGACATCATCAGATCTCCATGAATCAGGCTGTATAGACATCATCAGATCTGCATGAATCAGGCTGTGTAGACATTAGCAGGTCATCATGAATCAGGCTGTGTAGACATCATCAGATCTCCACGAATCAGGCTGTATAGACAACATCAGATCGCCACGAATCAGGCTGTACATACATCATCAGATCTTCAAAAAGCAGGTTGTATAGACATCATCAGATCTCCATGAATCAGGCTGTATAGACATCACCAGATCTCCACGATTCAGGCTGTATAGACATCATCAGATCTCCATGAATCAGGCTTTTAGACATCACCAGATCACCATGAATCAGGCAGTCTAGACATCATCATATCTGCATGAATCATGCTGTGTAAACATTAGCAGGTCATCATGAATCAGGCTGTGTAGAATTCATCAGATCGCCACGAATCAGGCGGTATAGACATCATCAGATCTCCACGAATCAGGCTGTATAGACATCATCAGATCACCATTAATCAGGCTGTATAGACATCATCAGATCTCCACGAATCAGACTGTGTAGACATCATCAGATCACCAGGGATCAGGCTGTATAGACATAATCAGATCACCATTAATCAGGCTGTATAGACATCATCAGATCTCCATGAATCAGACAGTATAGACATCATCAGATCTGCATGAATCAGGCAGTGTAGACATTAGCAGGTCATCATGAATCAGGGTGTGTAGACATCATCAGATCTCCACGAATCAGGCTGTATAGACAACATCAGATCACCACGAATCAGGCTATACATACATCATCAGATCTCCAGAAAGCAGGCTGTATGGACATCATCAGATCACCACAAATCAGGCTGTATAGACATCATTAGATCACCACAAATCAGGCTGTGTCGACATCATCAGATCTCCACGGTCAGACTGTGTACACATCAACACATCACCATGAAACAGGCTGCACATACATCATCAGATCTCCAAGAATCAGGCTGTATAGACATCACCAGATCACCATTAATCAGGCTGTATAGACATCATCAGATCTGCACAAATCAGACTGTGTAGACTGTAGTGTATGTAACCTGTACCACCTTAAGAGGATACCTTAAGGTGATGGACTACTTTTTGATGGCTCCTGTACATTGTAGTACCGGTGGTGACCACGCTGGTATATAAACCCTGCAGAGCAATGTGTATCCCAGTTCAGCCCTGACCCTCAATCACTAAGAGTCTTCAGTGCATTTCTTGCTGTGCAGCTGCCTCAGTCAGCAGGAGGAGAAGGAGCAGCCAAACCAAGAGAGTGGAGAGTGGAAAGTGGTGGTCTCCTGACCAGGAAGAGGAGGAGAACGATAGACCACCACCTCCACCTCCTCCACCATCATCACAGCAACTGAGGTGCCTGGAGAGATAGGACAGAGGAGGAGAAGGAGAAAGGAGGCCAGCAACAACACCAACCAGGGGAGAGGCCTTTCCATTACTGCCTCCCCAAATTGGCCTCCACTTCAGGGGAGGGAGAGAGGGGAGAGAAACAACCAACAACCACCAACTGTTTGGAAGGAGGGAAGAACAAAATCATCTCTTCTGAACATCTACAGGTGGGTGTTATTTGGGGCACTCTCCCAAAGACTTTGTATTTTAGGTGGGGGGAGAAAAGAAGAAACAAGGCCGGATCATCAAGGGGTGTCTGTGTGGCTCTTGTTAAAAGCTAGGCCATGCACACCACTAATAAGCACCCCTTCTATTGCCTGGCCTGGGACAGCTGGAGCTGCCTAGGTGAAATCTTTAATTCCATTAATTGCATCGTTAAGACCTGCTGCAGGACTGAGCCTGGGCATCTCCAGCTTTCCCAGGTGAAGACATCTTCTCCCCCTGCCAGAAGACCACCACCACCAAAGACTTTTAAATCCCATCAGAGAGTGCACCCCTGCCAACACCCACCCACCATCCTGAGTGGCAACACTGCCCTTGCGGCCTCCCTCCTTCCCACCCCCCTCTCTCTCTCTCTTTGTCTCTCTCTGCCTATTTCTCTGAGGCACCTCATTTTCATCTCTTTTTATTAATTGCCTATTGAGCAGAGGGGAGAAGGCCCCTCTCCCAATTTCAATCAATAAGGGGAGAGGTGTGTCTTCATTTTAATCAGCTCCCTCTGCTCAATAGAGGACCAAAAAATACCTGAGGCCATTAAAACCTTCAGGCCTGTGACTTGGGGTGAGTGTAGCCCCTATAAAAGCACCCCATAATGGCGACTGCATCTTCGCTGGTGGTGGGGCAAGCCAGGGCTTATGCGGGAGTGGCAGCCACAGCCACAGCTGCTCCCGCTACTTCTGCTGCCCCGTCAACCTTTAAACTTATAACGAAAAAGCTTGGGGTGAAGATCTACACTCACCCCGCTATGACCATTGAGGCCTGCGTTAAAGCCATGGCTGGGGTTGTCGGCCCCTCAGCCATCGTCGCGGCCTCAAAAATGTATGGGAAGGCTGTGGTCTTCCTGGGGTCGGAGCGGGCGGTGTCCCTGGCTGTCACCAAGGGACTCACCATGGGCGGGACCTTCCTGCCGGTGGATCCTCTCGAGGCCATCGCGCAGAGGATCGTCATTTCCAACGTCCCGCCCTATATTCCTGGTGAGCTCCTCCTTCCCCATTTACGTCAACTTGGGGAGGTGAGGTCGGAGATCACACCCATCCCGCTCGGCTTCCGGGAGGCCAGCCTTCGCCACGTCATCTCCTTCCGGCGCCAGCTGTTTATCCAGCTGGCGCGGTAGGAGGACACCGACGGGGCGTTCGTCGTCCTCCACGAGGGGACTGCCTATCGCGTCTTTTGGACGTTGGACGGTGTGCGGTGCCACGCCTGCAAGGAGGTGGGGCACATCAGGAAAAACTGCCCCGCCTCCAAGGCCACCGGATCATCTCGTGCGGCCGAGGCTGGCGCCACCGCCGCTCCTCCCCCCGGATCTGCCCGCGCGTCGAGAACATCTGATGTGCGGTTGACGTCAGGGGCCGATGCCACCAAGGCCTCTGGCGGGGGGGAGGGAGCGCGTCCGGCTGGAATGAAGGCGCGGATAAAATCAAAACACCTTAGGGCGGGTCCCCCCGTGGTGGGCCAGCCCTTGCCCCTTGAGCCCCTTACACCCGCGCTCCTTGCGGAGTTGATCGGGGCGGACGTGAGTGGGAGAGGCCTCGTGCCCGAGCCTGTGGTCGCAACCGCCGTTGCGGATTCGCCGATACCTGCGGCCGGGCTCGGGCCCGAGGAACCCGATAAACCTGCTCCGCCGGAGGGAGCTGAGGAGGAGGCCTCTGCAGACATGGAGGTCTCCCTCGCTCCCTCCGTGCTAAAAAGAAGGCGCGACCCCCTGGAAGAGGAGGAGGACCGGGAGGAGGAAGGTCCCTCCGAGCAGGGGGAGTCGTCGCCCGCCGCGGGTACTGCGCACCCCCCCCCGCTGTCATCATCACCAGCGATTGGCAGGGGTCGCCTGTCCCTCGGGAGGCTGAGGCAGATGTGTCTGTCCGGCGCGTGCCTCCCGGGGATGGGGACGAGACCCTGCCCATGAGGGGGGTCGCGGAACAACCCGTGGTGGAAATTGACATTCTATCGGTGCCGTTACCCCTCGCCGGGTCGGGCGGCCTGGGGTCTGGGTCGGGCGAGCTCGGGGATAATGGGCTCGCCCAATGCGACCCGGACATCTCCCAGGGGCTGCTCGACCTGGTAGAGGTTTTAATTCAAAACACCCCATCCGCTGGGTCGGAGGTTGGTGGCGGGGAGGAGGATGGCCCCCTGGCTGCGTCTCTGGTGCCGGACGTGCTGGAGGAGCTGAGAATTGTTCTCTCCCCGGTTTCTCCGGTCGTTCCGGCGTCTGGGGCGGAGGGGAGCTCTGAACCGCCGCCGTCTTCTGGTCCAGCACCCCTAGAGGAGCCCAGGGAGGAATCCTCTGCCGCCGATCCTGGGGGTGGGATCCGGGCGGAGGCGGGGCTGGCTGGTGCGGCCGAGCCGTTCGCTGCGCACTGCGCGGCGGATGGGTTGGCCGCTGGTGACGACCCCCTGGAGGAGGATGGGGACTCGGTGATGGGCACGGAGGACGATTCGGACTCCAGCGCCGACGAGGTGATGGATGACCTCGTGCCCCTTGCCGAGTCTCCCCTCATTCCCGTAAGGGAACTCCGGGATTTTATGGCCACGTGCCTGGGTCGGCACAATAAGGTCCGGCTGGCCCTCGACAGGTGGTCGGAGCTGGCGCTGCTCATCATATCGTCCGCGCCGGCATTAAGATCATGGGTTCGGACGAGGGTGTGAACCCGCTCGAGCTGCATCGGCTCAGAATGTTTGTCACTGGGCTGCTGAGGAAGTGGTGGCTGACCAGCGGCTGCGCTTCCTCCCCCCGTTAGGAGTAGGTAGAGGTTGCACTATGCTTCTGACATGAAGATAACCATAGCCAGCCTCAACACCAACGGCAGCAGGGAGGCGCGCCGCAGATTCAATAACTTCTCGGTCCTTCGGGACGGGAAGTATGCGGTGTGCTTCCTGCAAGAAACCCACACCGTTCCGGGAGACGAAGCCACGTGGCTCCTGGAGTGGCAAGGAGGGGTCAGCATGAGTCACCTCTCCAACAATTCCAGCGGGGTGGCTATCTTGCTGGCCCCGCATTTTCAGCCGGAGATCTTGGGGGTCAAGGAGCATGTGCCGGGCCGCTTGCTCCAGGTCACTGTTCGCCTGGGGGGCGTGCCGCTCCATCTAGTGAACGTGTACGCCCCTCAGGCCGGTGCGCAGCAAGTGCGCTTCTTTGAAGAAGTGTCCGCTCTTCTGGGCTTCATCGACGTGGGCGAGTGCGTCATCCTCGGGGGGGATTTTAACTGCACCCTCGAGACGAGGGACCGTCCGGGTCCCCCGCAATGCCCGGCGGCGATGGAGAAGTTGAGGGACCTGGTCGGGTCCTTCGACTTGGTGGACGTCTGGTGAAATCTTCATCCCGACTCCAGCGCCTTCACTAGCGTGAGGTCTGGAGGAGGAGGGTCCAGAATCGACTGCCTCTACATTTCCCGGGCATACGTCTCCTGCGTTCCGGCGGCTTCCATGCGGCCGGTGCCGTGCACAGACCACCACCTGGTGTGGGCGGAGCTCGTTCCGCTGCGTGTGCGGGGGGCGTCCGCGTACTGGCACTTCAACAACCTGCTGCTGGAGGACGCGCGGTTCCGGGATTCGTTTCGTCGGTTCTGGGCCGACTGGAGAAGGAAGCAGGGGGGCTTCCCCTCTTTGAGGCTATGGTGGGACGTGGGCAAGGCTCAAGTCCATCTCTTCTGTCAGGAGTACGCGAAGGGGTCGACCAAGAGGCGAGAGGCCCGGGTCGGGCGGTTGGAGAAGGAGGTGCTCGACCTGGAGTCCCGTCTCGGTCAAGTCGTCGAGGACCCGGCCCTGCGGAAGGTGTACGAAGAGAAGAAGGGCGCGCTGAAGGACCTGCAGCTCGTCGGGTCCCGAGGCGCGTACATGAGGTCGCGGATCCAGCTCCTGCGGGACCTGGACCGCGGCTCCCCCTTCTTCTACTCGCTGGAAAAAAGACGGGGGGTCCGTAAGCAGCTCTTGGGGCTGCTGGCCGACGACGGATCTCTGGTCTCAGATCTGGAGGGAATCAGCACGGAGACCCGCGCCTACTACAGGGCTCTGTTCTCTCCGGATCCGTCCAGCGACGATGCGTGCAGAGTTTTGTGGGAGGACCTGCCGAAGGTCAGTCCGGAGGGCGCCGAAAAATTGGACGCTCCGCTAAGCCTGGCGGAGCTGACCAGTGCCCTCCGCCAGCTCTCTAGGGGAAAGTCCCCAAGGCTGGACCGGCTGATCGTGGAGTTCCACAGGACATTCTGGGACGTCTTGGGGGGCGACTATGCGCGGGTCCTGGGGGAAAGTTTGGCGACCGGGGAGATGCCCCTCTCTTGGCGCAGGGCGGTCATTGTCCTGCTGCCTAAGAAGGGCGATCTCCACCTCCTTAACAACTGGTGCCCGGTCTCCCTCCTCAGCACGGACTATAAAATCTTTGCCAGGGCCATGTCTGCTCGCCTTGGCACCGTGCTGGCCCACATGATCCACCCTGACCAGTCCTACACGGTCCCGGGCCGGACCATCCATGATAACATCCATCTGGTCCGGGACCTGGTCCACCATTCCCAGAAGGCTGGTCTGTCGGTCGCCTTCCTCTCCCTGGATCAGGAGAAGGCGTTCGACAGGGCGGATCACGAGTATCTCTTCGGGACTCTGCGCGCATTCGGGTTCGGGATGCATTTCGTCGCCCGGATCCGACTTCTGTACGCCGCCGCAGAGTGTCTGATTAAAGTTAACGGGTCCTTGACGGCGCCCCTTCGCTTCGGGAGGGGGGTGCGTCAGGGATGCCCCATGTCCGGTCAGTTATACACCATTTGCGTGGAGCCATTCCTGTGCCTCTTGCGGAAGAGGTTGATGGGACTGGCTCTGCAAGGGCCGGGCGTGGAGTTGGTCCTCTCAGCTTATGCCGATGACGTGCTCCTCATGGTCACGGATCCCGCTGACTTGCGGAGGATGCGGGAATGCCAGCAGATTTACTTGGACGTATCCTCCGCCAAGATCAACTGGGAGAAATGTTCCGGACTCCTGGTGGGTCAGTGGCGGGTGGACTCCCTGCCGGAGGAGTTCAGGCCTTTCGCCTGGAGCACCACGCACCTCCTCTATTTGGGAGTCTACCTTAGCCCTGCCGAGGACGCCTGGCCGGCGAACTGACAAGAGCTGGAGGCCAAAGTCACCGCTCGCCTAGGACGCTGGACAGGACTGCTCCAAGTGTTGTCCTACAGGGGTCGAGCGCTGGTCATAAACCAGCTGGTGGCCGCCATGTTGTGGTACCGGTTGGTCACTTTGATCCCTCCCCCTGCGTTTGTCGCCAAGATGCAGAAGAAGCTCATCGACTTCTTCTGGGACAAAAGGAAGCACTGGGTCTCTGCCATGGTTCTGTGTCTCCCGCTGAGGGAGGGCGGTCAGGCGCTGGTGTGCCTTCGCACCCAGGCTGCGACTTTCCGTCTTCAGACGCTGCAGAGATACCTGTACGTCGAGAATCCTCCGAGATGGTGTGCGCTGGCGACGTTTTTCTTCCACCAGCTGCACGGCCTCAATTACGACATGCAGCTCCTGTTTGTGAAAGTGGGCGGCAGGTGTGCCGACCTGCAGGAGCTGCCTGTCTTCTACCAGGAACTACTATGGGTTTGGAACTACGTCGCTTCCAGGCGGAGCTCTCCCCCGTCAGGAGCGGTGGCTCTCCTTCGGGAGCCGCTGCTCAGGAATCCGCACCTCCACGAACACGGGTTCGGGCGGCTGGCGGAGGGCAGGGCTGTGCCTGGCAAGGTGACCAGAGTCAGGGACCTGCTCGATGTCGGAGGAGCGTGCTGGATGGCGCCGGAGGAGCTGGCATGGTGCCTGTCCTGGGCCAATGTCCGGCTCGCGGCCGAATCCATCGAATCGGTGAAAGCGGCACTGGGCCCCGACTCCACTAAGTGTATCGAGGCGGCTCAAGCACATGGGGCGATCCCGTTCGAGCTTACCCCCGTCCGGACGGAATTCCTCATCGGCACCCAGCCCCGAAACTCCCCTCGGGAGCCGGCGCCTCACAACTTGAGTTGTCTCGAAGAAATACCCTCCGTGCCTTTTCATTCCGCGCGGAGGGGTTTCCTGTACGGGCTGCTCCTGCACACTCTCCACTTTGCCATCTTCGTCTACCGTCCGGACACGCCTTGGCGTGGCGTCTTGCTGACTGGCGGTGGCGGAGGTCCCCAATGGAGGGCTCTCTACGCGGGAGTCCTCCCTTGTTCCATCGGGGACTTGGCCTGGAGGGTGTTGCATGGAGCGGTCCCGTGCAATAAGGTTTTAAGTAGGTTCACGGACTCCCAGGCCGCCTGCATTTTTTGCGGCCTGGGGGAGTCCGTGTTTCACGTTTATATGGAGTGTGAGAGGTTGCAGCCCCTCTTTCACTACTTGAAGGGGCTGCTCCTCGATTTTTGGTTGCACTTCAGTCCCACGCTCTTGATCTACGGTCACCCGGTGCGGAGGGGAGCGGACAGGCTGGAGGACCTACTTGTGGGCCTACTCCTGGGCCTGGCTAAAAGAGCAATCAATTGGTCCAGGCAGCGGGCGGTCGAGGGGGTCGTCCAGCCGGATTGCCTGCCTCTCTTCCGCGGCCATGTTTGCACCCGGGTGGCCCTGGAGATGGAGCACGTGGTGTCCGTCGGTGCGCTTGAGTATTTCCGCGACCGGTGGGCGCCGCGGGGACTGGAGTGCATCATCAACTCGGAAAACCAAATTTTAATTTGATTTGTTAAGATTTAGTTGAACTTTTGTTTATTTACAGTCCAATTGTTTTTTTTTTGGGTTCAAACAAAAAGAGGACCCTCAATCACTAAAGACCTGTTTACTTACTTCTGTAGTCTGTGTCCTGTTATTCAGTATAACTGCAATTGAAAACACAGACTCAATAGTGGCGACGAGTCTGATCTTACCTTGCGGCAGTTTTGCATCAAAGGAAGCTTCGTCCTCAGAAACGGACGTCGAAGGGGGGCATCCACCCTCAACATCCTGCATCGCACGGGAGGCCATCGGAAACCCGGGCTGGTTTCTGGCCACGAAGTCAAACATCAGTGATCATCCCTTCAACGACAGCGGCGAGTAAGCCCGATCGAGCGGCACGGGGGGGAAGTCGGCCGAGTTGTCAGTGGGAGAAGGGGAGGGAAAACGACGGAAAGGGCGGAGAACACGACCGCAGCCGGTGTCAGGGGCTGGACTGCAATCGGGCAGAGACGCGCAGCAGCCAGAAAAGCGTTTATGGCCACAAGGACCGCGGGAGCGGCGGGGGAACAAGAGCAGCTACGCAGGGGAAAATAAAGGACCGCTGGGAGGCATGGATGGCAACAGCGCGGAAATCGCCATTTTGAGTCGGCGGGGGAAGAAGACAAGCGCGGGAAAAGCCGCCAAGCATGGGAAAAGCCGCCATCTTAGATTAAAAAAAATAATAATAATATCCAAAGGGGAAGGAGAAACTCAGCAAGGATGCCAAAAACGGGTAACATCACTGCTTTTGATAACGATGTGGAAGATTGGGCCACTTATGTGGAACGCATCGAAGTTTACTGTACAACGAATGAGGTACCGGATGATAAGAAAGCACTAACCCTATTAAACTCAATGGGTGCGAAGACGTACGGGTTATTAAGGAACCTTGTAACACCAGACAAACCGGTAGGAAAGAGTTTCGCGGATATTGTTACTATCCTGCAGGAGCATTTAAACCCCACGCCGCTGCTGATAGCGGAACAATTTAAATTCTACAAAAGAATTCAACTTAAAGAAGAAAGCAATGCTGAATTCCTAACAGAACTGCACAAGTTATCAAAGTACTGCCAGTTCGGAACAGGACTAGCAGACGCACTGAGAGATAAGTTTGTGTGTGGGCTCCTAAGGGAAGGAACCCAGAAGCGACTGCTAGAGGAAAAAGACCTTACGCTGGACAAAGCTTTCAGCATTGCAGCATCCCATGAGGCAGCAGCACGGGGCGCTGCAGAGATACAGCAAAGGCCATTGGAATTCAGCACCAATGAAATGGCATTGGGCACAGTAAAGTGCTATCGTTGTGGAAGGACAACGCATGACCAGAACCAGTGCTGGTTCAATGATAAAGAATGCAGGCAATGTGGCAAACTTGGTGACATAGCGTGAGTACGCCGGTCCAGAAAGAAGACCAGCAGCAAGAAGTCACCGCAGGAGAAGTACAAAAAAGTACACAAGGTGACAGAGAACAGTTCGGATGAACAGAAGACGGATTCAGACTCCAGCAGTAAGCAACTGGGTTGTCTGAAAATACATAATGTGGGTAACACAGCAGACCACCAAACTATCTGGGTCATGCTTCGGATTGCAGGAGTCCAAGTGAAGATGGAATTGGACACTGGGTCGGCATTAACGATCATGAAAAAGCATGATTACAAAAGGTTATTCTCGCACATTCCCCTGAGGGATACGGAGATTGTATTGAAAACATACACGGGGCAAATAGTATACCCCAAAAGAAAGATAAAGGTAAACGTGGTCTACAATGGTAAAGAAAGTCAGAAAATGGACTTGTATGTGTTACCTGATGGAGGTCCGCCACTACTGGGACGGGAATGGATCCGGAGAATAATTGTGGACTGGCATTCCATACAAGCACTGACTGTAGATGCCTGTAAGGAGGACGACGTCAAACCTAAACGACTGTCCAAAATCTTAGACGATGCTAAGGAGGTGTTCCAACAGGGACTTGGAACACTGAAAGGAATTACGGCAACCATCAAGGTTGAAGAACATGCAAACCCAAAATTTTTCAAAGCCAGACCG
Organism: Somniosus microcephalus; assembly: GCF_052327205.1. Taxonomy (NCBI): domain Eukaryota; kingdom Metazoa; phylum Chordata; class Chondrichthyes; order Squaliformes; family Somniosidae; genus Somniosus; species Somniosus microcephalus. Next base: position 142,058,845 of record NC_140992.1, on the reverse strand, counting down.
GTGCCTTATGCGATACGACCTGCTGTGGAAGCAGAGCTGGAAGGGCTAGAACATTCAGGGGTACTGTCCAAGGTGGACTGGAGCGAATGGGCTACACCCATTGTTCCTGCCATGAAGCGTTCGTTGAGCAACAAGCCGGGGGAACCTGGGAAGGTTCGCATCTGTGGCGATTTCAAGATCACTGTTAATCCGGTTCTTCACACGGTGCAATATCCGATTCCGCGGATTGAAGATATCTTCGCTTCGCTGTCTGGCGGGAAACACTTCACTAAGATAGACCTGGTGCAGGCGTACCTACAGATGGAAGTTGATGAAGCGTCACGTCAGTATCTCACGATCAACACGCATAACGGCTTATATCGGTATAATAGACTGGTTTTTGGAGTGGCATCGGCTCCAGCGATTTGGCAAAGGGCCATGGAGCAGGTATTGCAGGGAATTCCAGGCACACAATGCTACCTGGATGACATCCTGATTACAGAAGATAACGATAAGGATCACCTCGCGAATTTGGAGCAGGTGCTCATCAGATTGAAAGAATATGGGCTCAGAGTTAATCGCCAGAAATGCGAGTTCTTTCAAAAGCGAATCTCGTACTGCGGCCACGTCATTGACTGGGAGGGGCTCCATAAGTCACCTGACAAGATCGAAGCTGTTGTAAAAGCTCCTGCACCGGAAAATGTATTCCAGTTGAGGTCATTCCTCGGGTTGGTTAATTATTACCACAAGTTTCTTCCAAATTTATCCATGGTGTTACACCCGCTAAACACGCTTTTGCAAATGGGAATACCATGGAAGTGGAGCGATGATTGTAAGCGGGCTTTTCAAAAGAGCAAGGCACTGATCACCTCTAAGGAAATGTTGGCTCACTTTAACCCAACGCTGCCTATTCACTTAGCTTGTGATGCTTCTCCATATGGTATCGGGGCAGTGCTCTCACATAAGTTTCCAGATGGCTCGGAAAGGCCAGTCACTTTCGCATCCAGATCATTGACCTCCGCTGAGTGCAACTATGCTCAGATAGAAAGGGAGGCTTTCAGCCTCGTGTGGGGAGTTAAGAAATGTAACCATTACCTGCAAGGCCAAAAGTTTACGCTGCTGACAGATCACCAGCCGTTGGTTTCCATTTTCAACCCTAAGAAGGGTGTTCCAGTAATGACGGCGCAGAGGCTTCAGAGATGGTCCCTTTTCCTAGGGGCACATCAATATGATATTGAATTCAAAGGTACAAAGCAACATGGTAATGCTGATGGGCTGTCGCGCCTGCCACTACCTACAGTGGAAGAGGCACCGGCAGTTGACCCTGTCGAGATATTTCACTCGACCATCATCGAATGCTTACCAGTCACCAATGCGGGTATTGAGAGAGAGACCCGAAATGACCCGACACTGTCTCGGGTCTACGACTTGACAGTGAAGGGATGGCCAGCACATGGCGAACCACTGTTACCAGCATTCTCAGCCAGACGAGAACAGCTGTCCGTATGTCAAGGAACATTGATGTATGGAACTAGGGTGATTATTCCTCCGAAATTAAGAGAGAGAGTTCTGAAAGAATTGCATGAAGGTCATCTGGGAGGAGTCAAGATGAAAAGCCTTGCTAAGGCTTATGTGTGGTGGCCAGGTATCGACAAACAAATAGAGGATCTGACTAAAAGCTGCTCAGGGTGCCAAAAAGTTCAAAACGCACCTCCAATTGCACCGCTGCATCCGTGGGAATGGCCTTCAGCCCCATGGCAACATGTGCATATCGACTTTGCAGGTCCATTCATGGATTCCATGTTTTTGATAGCAGTAGACACACATTCTAAATGGCCAGAAGTGATAAAGATGTCGACCACTAACTCTGAGAAGACGACCGCAGTTCTAAGAACCATATTTGCAAGGAATGGGTTGCTGGAGCAAATATGTTCAGACAACAGACCACAGTTCGTGTCAGAAGAATTCCAGAAATTCATGAAAAAGAATGGGGTGAAACACTATACATCTGCCCCATATCATCCGGCTACAAATGGGTTGGCCGAGAGATTTGTACAAACGTTCAAAAAGGTGATAAAGGCCATGAGTGAAGACCATATTCCACTACAACACAAGTTGGACAATTTCCTGATGGCGTATCGAAACGCCACGCATGCAGTGACAAATCAAAGCCCTGCCATTATGTTCTATAACAGAAGGTTGCGGTCCCGGTTGGATTTGTTAAAACCCAGTGTGCGAAGGGAAGTCAAAAACAAGCAATTCCAGCATGTAAATAACAAGGCCACTCGTAGTTTTGAAATAGGACAACCAGTGTTGGCCAGGGACTATAGGGATGATAAATGGCAACCTGGAACAATTTGTGCAAGACAAGGACCCTTGATGTACACGGTAGACGTTGGAGAGAACGTAATACAACGTCATGCTGACCAACTTGTGGAATCGAGAACAAGGGTCGACCCCATGTCTACGGCAGAGACACCAGTTGAAGAACTTATTGAGCCTGTAGCATCTACCTCGGACTCGAACGTACCTGATGATGTTCAATCCATAGGAGATCAAGTGGATGAGTCACCCCAGCAATGAGAACCAGAGAACCCTGAAAGGCATTATCCGGCCCGGATCAGGAGGCCTCCTCAGAGACTGAATCTTTGAACAGTTTTGTGTGTAAATTGTATATATGTTATCCATGTAATGTTTAATTTGGGGTGTACACTGTTAAGCTAAAAGGGGAGGAATTGTAGTGTATGTAACCTGTACCACCTTAAGAGGATACCATAAGGTGATGGACTACTTTTTGATGGCTCCTGTACTTTGTAGTACCGGTGGTGACCACACCGGTATATAAACTCTGTGGAGCAAAGTGTATCCCAGTTCAGCCCTGACCCTCAATCACTAAAGACCTGTTTACTTACTTCTGTTGTCTGTGTCCTGTTATTCAGTATAACTGCAATTAAAAACACAGACTCAACATAGACATCATCAGATCTCCATGAATCAGTCTGTATAGACATCATCAGATCTGCATGAATCAGGCTGTGTAGATATTAACAGGTCATCATGAATCAGGCTGTGTAGACATCATCAGATCTCCACGAATCAGGCAGTGTAGACATCATCAGATCATCATGAATCAGGCTTTTAGACATCATCAGATCTCCATGAATCAGGCTGTGTAGAATTCATCAGATCTCCACGAATCAGGCTGTATAGACATCATCTGATCTCCACGGATCAGGCTGTATAGACATTATCAGATCACCATTAATCAGGCTGTATAGACATCATCAGATCTCCATGAATTAGGCTGTGTAGACATCATCAGATCATCATGAATCAGGCTTTTAGACATCATCAGATCTCCATGAATCAGGCTGTATAGACATCATCAGATCAGCATGAATCAGGCTGTGTAGACATTAGCAGGTCATCACGAATCAGGCTGTGTAGACTTCATCAGATCTCCATGAATCAGGCTGTATAGACAATATCAGATCACTACGAATCAAGCTGTACATACATCATCAGACCTCCAGAAAGCAGGCTGTATAGACATCATCAGATCACCACAAATCAGGCTGTATAGACATCATCAGATCTCCACGGTCAGACTGTTTACGCATCATCACATCACCATGAATCAGGCTGCACATACATCATCAGATCTCCAAGAATCAGGCTGTATAGACATCACCAGATCACCATTAATCAGGCTGTATAGACATCATCAGATCTGCACGAATCAGACTGTGTAGACATCATCAGATCACCAGGGATCAGGATGAATAGACATCATCGGATCTCCACGAATCAGGCTATATAGACATCATCAGATCACAAGGGATCAGGCCGTATAGACATCACCAGATCTCCACGAATCAGGCTGTCTAGACATCATCAGATCTCCATGAATCAGGTTGTATCGACATCATCAGATCTCCACGAATCAGACTGTATAGACATCTTCAGATCTCCACGAATCAGGCTGTACATACTGATGTAAGAAACCTACTAGGCACTTGGTCTAAGTGTGAAACAAAGCTTTAATCAACTGTTTTACAACATGGATGTCTAGTTGTGCCCTTCACTAGTTCCTGTTAAGAATGTCCTGTGTAAGCTGGGCCCGTGCCCGAGTATTTATACTCTCCATAGACAGCGCCACCCGTAGGCCGAACAGTATTATTTCATAAGTATTTCTTTCATGAATGACTGATTCATGTCACATACATCAGCAGATCACCGGGAATTACTCTGTATAGACATCATTAGATCTCCACGAATCAGGCTGTATAGACATCATCAGACCACCACAAATCAGGCTGTGTAGACATTATCAGATCTGCAGGAATCAGGCTGTATAGACATCATCAGATCTCCACGAATCAGGCTGTATAGAGATCATCAGATCACCACAAGTCAGGCTGCGTAGACATCAGCAGATCACCGCGATTCAGGCTGTGTAGACATTATCAGATCTGCATGAATCAGTCTGTATAGACATCATCAGATCTCCACGAATCAGGCTGTATAGAGATCATCAGATCACCACAAGTCAGGCTGTGTAGACATCAGCAGATCACCACGAATCAGGCTGTTTAGGCATAATCAGAACTCCACGAATCAGTTTGCGTAGAGATAATCAGATCACCACAAATGAAGCTGTATCGACATCATCAGATCACCATGAATCAGGCTGCGTAGACATCATCAGAACACCACGAATCAGGCTGTATAGACATCATCAGATCAACACGAATCAGGCTGTATATACATCATCAGATCTCCATGATTCAGGCTGTGTAGACATCATCAGATCACCATGAATCAGGCTGTGTAGACATTATCAGATCACCATGAATCAGTCTGTATACACATCATCAGATCTCCATGACTCAGGCTGTACAGACATCATCAGATCTCCATGTATCAGGCTGTATAGACATCATCGGATCTCCACGTATCAGGCTGTATAGACATCATCAGATATCCACGAATCAGGCTGTATAGACATCATCAAATCTCCACGAATCGAACTGTGTAGTCATCATCAGATCACCATGAATCAGGCAGTATAGACATCAGCAGATCATCACGAATCAGTTGGTACCTACTTCAGCAGACTACCACAAATCAGGTGGTATAGACATCATCAGATCTCCATGAATCAGGTTGTATAGACATCATCAGATCTCTACGAATCAGGCTGTATAGACATCATCAGATCACCATGAATCATGTTGTATAGACATCATCAGATCTCCATGATTCAGGCTGTATAGATATCATCAGATCTCCATGAAACAGGCTATATAGATATCCTCAGATCTCCACGTATCAGGCTGTGTAGACATCATCAGATGACCATTAATCAGGCTGTATAGACATCATCAGATCACCATGAATCAGACTGTACATGCATCATCAAATCACCACGAATCAGACTGTGTAGACATCATCAGATCTGCATTAATCAGGCTGTATAGATATCATCAGATCACCATGAATCAGGCTGTATAGACATCATCAGATCACCATGAATCAGGCTGCACATGCATCATCAGATCTCCATGAATCAGGCTGTGTAGACATCATCAGATCTCCATGAATCAGGCTGTGTAGGCATCATCAGATCACCATGAATGAGGCTGTATAGACATCATCAGACCTCCATGAATCAGGCTGTACAGACATCATCAGATCTCCATGTATCAGGCTGTATAGACATCATCAGATCTCCATGTATCAGGTTGTATAGACATCATCAGATCTCCACGAAACAGGCTGCATAGACATCATCAGATCACCACAAATCAGGCTATGTAGACATCATCAGATCACCACGAATCAGGCTGAAATGACTTCATCAGATGACCATGAATCAGGTTGTGTAGACATCATCAGATCACCACGAATCAGGCTGTACATACATCATCAGATCTCCACGAATCAAACAGTGTAGACATCATTAGATCTCCACGAATCAGGCTGCATAGACATCATCAGATCTCCACAAATCAGGCTGTGTAGACATCATCAGATCTCCACAAATCAGGCTGTGTAGACATCATCAGATCTCCACGAATCAGGCTGTATAGACATCATCAGATCTCCACGAATCAGGTTGTGTGGATATCATCAGTTCACCAGGGATCAGGCTGTCTAGAGATCATCAGAACTCCAAGATTCAGGCTGGATACACATCATCAGATCTCAATCAATCAGGCTGTGTAGACAACATCAGATCTCCAAGAATCAGGCTTTTAGACATCATCAGATCACCATGAATCAGGCTGTGTAGACATTAGCAGGTCACCACGAATCAGGCTGTACATACATCATCAGATCTCCATGAATCAGGCTATATAGACATCATCAGATCTCCACAAATCAGGCTGTGTAGACATCAGCAGATCATCACAAATCAGGCTGTGTAGACATCATCAGATCTCCATGAATCAGGTTGTATAGACGTCATCAGATCTCTACGAATCAGGCTGTATAGACATCATCAGATCACCACGAATCAAACAGTGTAGACATCATCAGATCTCCACAAATCAGGCTGTGTAGACATCATCAGATCTCCACAAATCAGGCGGTATAGACATCATCAGATCTCCATGAATCAGGTTGTATAGACGTCATCAGATCTCTACGAATCAGGCTGTATAGACGTCATCAGATCACCATGAATCAGGTTGTATAGACATCATCAGATCTCCATGATTCAGGCTGTATAGATATCATCAGATCTCCACGAAACAGGCTATATAGATATCCTCAGATCTCCATGAATCAGGCTGTGTAGACATCATCAGATCTCCACAAATCAGGCTGTGTAGACATCATCAGATCTCCACAAATCAGGCGGTATAGACATCATCAGACCTCCATGAATCAGGTTGTATAGACGTCATCAGATCTCTACGAATCAGGCTGTATAGACATCATCAGTTCCCCACGAATCAGGCTTTATAGACATCATCAGATCACCATGAACCAGACTGTACATACATCATCAAATCACCACGAATCAGGCTGCATAGACATCATCAGATCACCACAAATCAGGCTATGTAGACATCATCAGATCACCACGAATCAGGCTGAAAAGACTTCATCAGATCTCCACGAATCAAACAGTGTAGACATCATTAGATCTCCACAAATCAGGCTGCATAGACATCATCAGATCTCCACAAATCAGGCTGTATAGACATCATCAGATCACCATTAATCAGGCTGTATAGACATCATCAGATCCCCATGAATCAGGCTGTATAGACATCATCAGATCACCATAAATCAGACTGTACATACATCATCATATCACCACGAATCAGACTGTGTAGACATCATCAGATCACCATGAATCAGGCTGTATAGACATCATCAGATCCCCACGAATCAGGCTGTACATACGTCATCAGATCTCCACGAATCAGGCTGTGTAGACATCATCAGATCTCCATCAATCAGGCTGTGTAGGCATCATCAGATCACCATGAATGAGGCTGTATAGACATCATCAGATCTCCACAAATCAGGCTGTACATACATCATCAGGTCACCACAAATCAGGCTGTATAGACATCATCAGATAACCACGAATCAGGCTATGTAGACATCATCAGATCACCACGAATCAGGCTGAAAAGACTTCATCAGATCACCATGAATCAGGCTGTGTAGACATCATCAGATCACCATGAATCAGGCTGTACATACATCATCAGAACTCCACGAATCAAACAGTGTAGACATCATTAGATCTCCACGAATGAGGCTGCATAGACATCATCAGATCTCCACAAATCAGCCTGTGTAGACATCATCAGATCTCCACGAATCAGGCTGTGTGGACATCATCAGATCACCACGAATCTGGCTGTACATACATCATCAGATCCCCATGAATCAGGCTATATAGACATAATCAGATCTCCACAAATCAGGCTGTGTAGACATCAGCAGATCATCACAAATCAGGCTGTGTAGACATCATCAGATCTCCATGAATCAGGCTGTGTGGACATCATCAGATCACCACGAATCAGGCTGTACATACATCATCAGATCTCCACGAATCAGGCTGTATAAACATCATCAGATCTCCACAAATCAGGCTGTATAGACATCAGCAGATCATCACAAATCAGGCTGTATAGACATCATCAGTTCACCAGGGATCAGGCTGTATAGACATCCTCAGATCTCCACGAGTCAGGCTGTATAGACATCATCAGATCTCCATGAACCAGGCTTTTAGACATCACCAGATCACCATGAATCAGGCAGTATAGACATCATCAGATCTACATGAATCAGGCTGTGTAGAATTCGTCAAATCGCCACGAACCAGGCTGTATAGGCATCATCAGATCACCATGAATCAGGCTGTACATACATCATCAGATCACCACGAATCAGACTGTGTAGGCATCATCAGATCACCATGAATCAGGCTGTATAGACATCATCAGATCACCATGAATCAGGCTGTGTAGACATCATCAGAACTCCAGACATCAGGCTGTGTAGACATCATCAGATCTCCACGAATCAGGCTGTATAGACATCATCAGATCATCATTAATCAGGCTGTATAGACATCAGCAGATCATCACAAATCAGGCTGTATAGACATCATCAGTTCACCAGGGATCAGGCTGTATAGACATCCTCAGATCTCCATGAGTCAGGCTATATAGACATCATCAGATCTCCATGAATCAAGCTTTTAGACATCACCAGATCACCATGAATCAGGCAGTACAGACATCATCACCTCTGCATGAATCAGGCTGTATAGAATTCATCAGATTGCCATGAATCAGGCTGTATAGACATCATCAGATCACCAGTAATCAGGCTGTATAGACATCATCAGATCCCCACGAATCAGTCTGTATAGACATCATCAGATCACCATGAATCAAACTGTACATACATCATCAGATCACCACGAATCAGACTGTGTAGACGTCATCAGGTCACCATGAATCAGGCTGTACATACATCATCAGATCTCCACGAATCAGGCTGTGTAGACATCATCAGATCTCCATGAATCAGGCTGTGTAGGCATCATTAGATCACCATGAATGAGGCTGTATAGACATCATCAGATCTCCATGAATCAGCCTATATAGACATCATCAGATCTCCACAAATCAGGCTGTGTAGATATTATCAGATCTCCACGAATCAGGCTGTATAGACATCATCAGATCTCCATAAATCAGGCTGTATAGACATCAGCAGATCATCACGAATCAGGCTGTATAGACTTCATCAGTTCACCAGGGATCAGGCTGTATAGAGATCATCAGAACTCCACGATTCAGGCTGGATATACATCATCAGATCTCCATCAATCAGGCTGTGTAGACATCATCAGATCTCCACGAATCAGGCTTTTAGACATCATTAGATCACCATGAATAAGGCTGTGTAGACATTAGCAGGTCATCATGAATCAGGCTGCATAGACAACATCAGATCACCATGAATCAGGCTGTACATAAATCACCAGATCTCCAGAAATCAGGCTGTATAGACATCATCAGATCACCACAAATCAGGCTGTACATAAATCATCAGATCTCCAGAAATCAGGCTGTATAGACATCATCAGATCACCACAAATCAGACTGTGTAGACATCATCACATCACAATGAATCAGGCTGTACATACATCATCAGATCTCCACGAATCAGGCTGTGTAGACATCATCAGATCACCACAAATCATGCTGCGTAGACATCATCAGATCACCAGGAATCAGGCTGTGTAAACATGATCAGATCTCCATGAATCAGGCTGTGTACACATCATCAGATCACCACGAATTAGGCTGTATAGACATCAGCAGATCATCAGGAATCAGGCTGTATAGACATCATCAGATCTCCATGAATCAGGCTTTTAGACATCACCAGATCACCATGAATCAGGCAGTATAGACATCATTAGATCTGCATGAATCAGGCTGTGTAGAATTCATCAGATCGCCACGAATGAGGCTGTATAGACATCATCAGATCACCATTAATCAGGCTGTATAGACATCATCAGATCCCCACGAGTCAGGCTGTATAGACATCATCAGATCACCATGAATCAGACTGTACATACATCATCATATCACCACGAATCAGACTGTGTAGACATCATCAGATCACCATGAATCAGGCTGTATAGACATCATCAGATCACCATGAACCAGGCTGTACATACATCATCAGATCTCCACGAATCAGGCTGTGTAGACATCATCAGATCACCACGAATCAGGCTGAAAAGACTTCATCAGATCACCATGAATCAGGCTGTGTAGACATCATCAGATCACCATGAATCAGGCTGTACATACATCATCAGATCTCCACGAATCAAACAGTGTAGACATCATTAGATCTCCACGAATCAGGCTGCATAGACATCATCAGATCTCCACAAATCAGGCTGTGTAGACATCATCAGATCTCCACAAATCAGGCTGTGTAGACATCATCAGATCTCCACGAATCAGGCTGTATAGACATCATCAGATCTCCACGAATCAGGTTGTGTGGATATCATCAGTTCACCAGGGATCAGGCTGTCTAGAGATCATCAGAACTCCAAGATTCAGGCTGGATACACATCATCAGATCTCAATCAATCAGGCTGTGTAGACAACATCAGATCTCCAAGAATCAGGCTTTTAGACATCATCAGATCACCATGAATCAGGCTGTGTAGACATTAGCAGGTCACCACGAATCAGGCTGTACATACATCATCAGATCTCCATGAATCAGGCTATATAGACATCATCAGATCTCCACAAATCAGGCTGTGTAGACATCAGCAGATCATCACAAATCAGGCTGTGTAGACATCATCAGATCTCCATGAATCAGGTTGTATAGACGTCATCAGATCTCTACGAATCAGGCTGTATAGACATCATCAGATCACCACGAATCAGGCTGTACATACATCATCAGATCTCCACGAATCAAACAGTGTAGACATCATCAGATCTCCACAAATCAGGCTGTGTAGACATCATCAGATCTCCACAAATCAGGCGGTATAGACATCATCAGATCTCCATGAATCAGGTTGTATAGACGTCATCAGATCTCTACGAATCAGGCTGTATAGACGTCATCAGATCACCATGAATCAGGTTGTATAGACATCATCAGATCTCCATGATTCAGGCTGTATAGATATCATCAGATCTCCACGAAACAGGCTATATAGATATCCTCAGATCTCCATGAATCAGGCTGTGTAGACATCATCAGATCTCCACAAATCAGGCTGTGTAGACATCATCAGATCTCCACAAATCAGGCGGTATAGACATCATCAGACCTCCATGAATCAGGTTGTATAGACGTCATCAGATCTCTACGAATCAGGCTGTATAGACATCATCAGTTCCCCACGAATCAGGCTTTATAGACATCATCAGATCACCATGAACCAGACTGTACATACATCATCAAATCACCACGAATCAGGCTGCATAGACATCATCAGATCACCACAAATCAGGCTATGTAGACATCATCAGATCACCACGAATCAGGCTGAAAAGACTTCATCAGATCTCCACGAATCAAACAGTGTAGACATCATTAGATCTCCACAAATCAGGCTGCATAGACATCATCAGATCTCCACAAATCAGGCTGTATAGACATCATCAGATCACCATTAATCAGGCTGTATAGACATCATCAGATCCCCATGAATCAGGCTGTATAGACATCATCAGATCACCATAAATCAGACTGTACATACATCATCATATCACCACGAATCAGACTGTGTAGACATCATCAGATCACCATGAATCAGGCTGTATAGACATCATCAGATCCCCACGAATCAGGCTGTACATACGTCATCAGATCTCCACGAATCAGGCTGTGTAGACATCATCAGATCTCCATCAATCAGGCTGTGTAGGCATCATCAGATCACCATGAATGAGGCTGTATAGACATCATCAGATCTCCACAAATCAGGCTGTACATACATCATCAGGTCACCACAAATCAGGCTGTATAGACATCATCAGATAACCACGAATCAGGCTATGTAGACATCATCAGATCACCACGAATCAGGCTGAAAAGACTTCATCAGATCACCATGAATCAGGCTGTGTAGACATCATCAGATCACCATGAATCAGGCTGTACATACATCATCAGAACTCCACGAATCAAACAGTGTAGACATCATTAGATCTCCACGAATGAGGCTGCATAGACATCATCAGATCTCCACAAATCAGCCTGTGTAGACATCATCAGATCTCCACGAATCAGGCTGTGTGGACATCATCAGATCACCACGAATCTGGCTGTACATACATCATCAGATCCCCATGAATCAGGCTATATAGACATCATCAGATCTCCACAAATCAGGCTGTGTAGACATCAGCAGATCATCACAAATCAGGCTGTGTAGACATCATCAGATCTCCATGAATCAGGCTGTGTGGACATCATCAGATCACCACGAATCAGGCTGTACATACATCATCAGATCTCCACGAATCAGGCTGTATAAACATCATCAGATCTCCACAAATCAGGCTGTATAGACATCAGCAGATCATCACAAATCAGGCTGTATAGACATCATCAGTTCACCAGGGATCAGGCTGTATAGACATCCTCAGATCTCCACGAGTCAGGCTGTATAGACATCATCAGATCTCCATGAACCAGGCTTTTAGACATCACCAGATCACCATGAATCAGGCAGTATAGACATCATCAGATCTACATGAATCAGGCTGTGTAGAATTCATCAAATCGCCACGAACCAGGCTGTATAGGCATCATCAGATCACCATGAATCAGGCTGTACATACATCATCAGATCACCACGAATCAGACTGTGTAGGCATCATCAGATCACCATGAATCAGGCTGTATAGACATCATCAGATCACCATGAATCAGGCTGTGTAGACATCATCAGAACTCCAGACATCAGGCTGTGTAGACATCATCAGATCTCCACGAATCAGGCTGTATAGACATCATCAGATCATCATTAATCAGGCTGTATAGACATCAGCAGATCATCACAAATCAGGCTGTATAGACATCATCAGTTCACCAGGGATCAGGCTGTATAGACATCCTCAGATCTCCATGAGTCAGGCTATATAGACATCATCAGATCTCCATGAATCAAGCTTTTAGACATCACCAGATCACCATGAATCAGGCAGTACAGACATCATCACCTCTGCATGAATCAGGCTGTATAGAATTCATCAGATTGCCATGAATCAGGCTGTATAGACATCATCAGATCACCAGTAATCAGGCTGTATAGACATCATCAGATCCCCACGAATCAGTCTGTATAGACATCATCAGATCACCATGAATCAAACTGTACATACATCATCAGATCACCACGAATCAGACTGTGTAGACGTCATCAGGTCACCATGAATCAGGCTGTACATACATCATCAGATCTCCACGAATCAGGCTGTGTAGACATCATCAGATCTCCATGAATCAGGCTGTGTAGGCATCATTAGATCACCATGAATGAGGCTGTATAGACATCATCAGATCTCCATGAATCAGCCTATATAGACATCATCAGATCTCCACAAATCAGGCTGTGTAGATATTATCAGATCTCCACGAATCAGGCTGTATAGACATCATCAGATCTCCATAAATCAGGCTGTATAGACATCAGCAGATCATCACGAATCAGGCTGTATAGACATCATCAGTTCACCAGGGATCAGGCTGTATAGAGATCATCAGAACTCCACGATTCAGGCTGGATATACATCATCAGATCTCCATCAATCAGGCTGTGTAGACATCATCAGATCTCCACGAATCAGGCTTTTAGACATCATCAGATCACCATGAATAAGGCTGTATAGACATTAGCAGGTCATCATGAATCAGGCTGCATAGACAACATCAGATCACCATGAATCAGGCTGTACATAAATCACCAGATCTCCAGAAATCAGGCTGTATAGACATCATCAGATCACCACAAATCAGGCTGTACATAAATCATCAGATCTCCAGAAATCAGGCTGTATAGACATCATCAGATCACCACAAATCAGACTGTGTAGACATCATCACATCACAATGAATCAGGCTGTACATACATCATCAGATCTCCACGAATCAGGCTGTGTAGACATCATCAGATCACCACAAATCATGCTGCGTAGACATCATCAGATCACCAGGAATCAGGCTGTGTAAACATGATCAGATCTCCATGAATCAGGCTGTGTACACATCATCAGATCACCACGAATTAGGCTGTATAGACATCAGCAGATCATCAGGAATCAGGCTGTATAGACATCATCAGATCTCCATGAATCAGGCTTTTAGACATCACCAGATCACCATGAATCAGGCAGTATAGACATCATTAGATCTGCATGAATCAGGCTGTGTAGAATTCATCAGATCGCCACGAATGAGGCTGTATAGACATCATCAGATCACCATTAATCAAGCTGTATAGACATCATCAGATCCCCACGAGTCAGTCTGTATAGACATCATCAGATCACCATGAATCAGACTGTACATACATCATCATATCACCACGAATCAGACTGTGTAGACATCATCAGATCACCATGAATCAGGCTGTATAGACATCATCAGATCACCATGAACCAGGCTGTACATACATCATCAGATCTCCACGAATCAGGCTGTGTAGACATCATCAGATCTCCATCAATCAGGCTGTGTAGGCATCATCAGATCACCATGAATGAGGCTGTATAGACATCATCAGATCTCCACGAATCAGGCTGTACATACATCATCAGATCACCACAAATCAGGCTGTATAGACATCATCAGATAACCACGAATCAGGCTATGTAGACATCATCAGATCACCACGAATCAGGCTGAAAAGACTTCATCAGATCACCATGAATCAGGCTGTGTAGACATCATCAGATCACCATGAATCAGGCTGTACATACATCATCAGAACTCCACGAATCAAACAGTGTAGACATCATTAGATCTCCACGAATGAGGCTGCATAGACATCATCAGATCTCCACAAATCAGGCTGTGTAGACATCATCAGATCTCCACGAATCAGGCTGTGTGGACATCATCAGATCACCACGAATCTGGCTGTACATACATCATCAGATCTCCATGAATCAGGCTATATAGACATCATCAGATCTCCACAAATCAGGCTGTGTAGACATCAGCAGATCATCACAAATCAGGCTGTGTAGACATCATCAGATCTCCACGAATCAGGCTGTGTGGACATCATCAGATCACCATGAATCAGGCTGTACATACATCATCAGATCTCCACGAATCAGGCTGTATAGACATCATCAGATCTCCACAAATCAGGCTGTATAGACATCAGCAGATCATCACAAATCAGGCTGTATAGACATCATCAGTTCACCAGGGATCAGGCTGTATAGAGATCATCAGAACTCCACGATTCAGGCTGGATACACATCATCAGATCTCCATCAATCAGGCTGTTGTAAGATTCGAAATTTTCAGCAAGAATCACGCAAGAAAATAGGGTTAATAAGACAGTTTTATTGACCAAAAGAAGCTTGTACAGAAAAATCCTTGATAAAAGGGCATACAAAATGGCCGCCGGACCTCGTGATCAGTTTCTGGGACCATTTGATTTCTGTTACTGCAAGCCAGACAGGCTTGTGGATTGAGGACAGTAAGCCCGCGAAAGCCAGTATCGGGAAAACGAAACTCAGGGAACTGAGCATACATATTAATTGGATTCTAAATACAGGACAGTCTTGGGTTACTGGATGAGGCCCATCAAGAAATGGGCGGACAATGGATTGAACACTTAAACCCATTTACTGTACAAAGGAAAACCGTTTGACAGCCATCAAGGGCAATCTCCAGACCCATCAATATACGAACCGAGTTATGGTGACAAAGTAAAAGACATTATCGGCCCAGGAAGGCCAGTTAAGCTATCACCGGCTCCCGTTACAAGACAAAGCGCCCCTGCAGAGATTTCTGCCCGCCAAAAATATTACAAAGACAGGACTATGATTTGGCGGGAGATAAGACTGTCCCAAAAGGGTATAACTATGGATTTGAAAAGTCCATCAGGAGGACGATTACGACTACGATTACGCTTCGCTTCACCTCGACCGCTACGATTCACAATTCATTTCTTCAGTATGATTCGTAACTTCGGTGCGTAACGGAAGACGATGAGGGTGGCCCGGGTACTTTTGTCGGGAGATCATCGACGACCCAGGCCGAAGGAGAAGACACCCCCGGGAAAACGACGATCCAGGCCGGAGAAAAGGACACTCCGGGCCTAGCACTCCAGTGCCTCAACATCCCATTCGACCAGGAACTTCCCATGTGCAGTTCTACAACATCACATCAGTGACAGAGTCTTCCATGGGCATCCAGTTCTTAAAGTCACGTCGGTAACGGATTCATCCATGACGAGCGCTCATCAAGACTGTATCTGTTGCTCCATCGTGTAAGAAGAAAACAAACTGCGCCAGAAGTTTCCCAATCCACGTGACGACGGAAAGCTGTGCCAAAAGGCTGCGAACCCCTTTTTGCGAATCTGAAAGTGGTGAGCATGATCCCGAGTTCCTCAAGTCGAAACTTAGTTTAGGTCTAGGGGAGGGGGTTAAGGGTAATCGTAATGTGTTTCCCCTTTTACGATGTGCCGTGTGTTCCCCATTTCCATAGAGTTAAGTTTATAGATATGTGCATGATTGTAGTTATTTTAATCTGTGCTTATGACATGTATTATACAATGCTGCAAACTGTTTTATAATAAAAGCCTCCATTTCGTGCTATGCAACCTGGTCTATTGAGTTTTTCTCTGCACTACAGTTCCCTGCACCTAAGTCCAAGGTCTAGAACCGTAGGGAAGAGTGGGTTGAACCACTCAAGGGTAATTATTGCACGAAGCCTGGTAGGAGACCAGAACGAGCAAGAGAAACCCCCTACAGAGATGGCAACCATGGCAGGACCTTAGCAGCAGGAATGTAGTGTGTTAGATCAAGGTCTGAATAAACGAAATGTGATGGATGAGAGAATAGCGGATTATGTTTTTGGGAAGGTAAACCTTACAAAACAGTGGATATCTGACCTATTAAGGGATAGGCGCCCGCTAGACGCAGCCATCAAGTGGACAGAAAGCAAAGAGCATAAGAAATCGGTAGAAAAGGCGGTTTGGCTGATGTGCTACAAGAAGCAAGTCCAGCTTTTGGACCAGGTCGTTGTAGCACAGACAGCCCAGATCAAAGGGCTACTAACAGAAGTAGAGGAAAAGGTTGCGGGAGGCCAGAAACTGATTCAATCGCTTAACGCGCTGAATCAGGAACGCCAATCCGTAACTCACCGCCATGAGACCAGGATAGATTACTTGGAGTGTCAGGTCGTTGAGGCCAAGGCCAGTGAAGGTAGAATGAGAGAGAGGTGTTTCCGCCTAGCTAAGCAGATAGCGGCACAGGAGGAATGTATTTTGGGGGCTAGGGCAGCATATAAGATGGCCATGGAGGATAGGTCTGAGAACACCGACCATAGCGCTTGCCACAGGGAGCTAGAGGACCTGAGAACGGCCCTAGCAAAGGCAAACGGCTTGGTGTGTCTCATAAACCCACCAGCGAGCCAGCTACTGTTAGCCAAGGAATCCAAAAGACCGATTCCACAAGAGGCAGTTGGGGTACCAACCCCCGAGCCCTCGGCACCTCCCGCCTATACTGAGTCTTGGACTCCGGGGAAGGAAACGGAGAAGTCAGACACAGAGGTTCTTGAGGTAGAGCAACACCAGGTAGTAGAGTCGGGACCGGCACCGATGTGTCCCACGCGACACCGGAGGCTCGGTCCAGACCAGGATGGCGAGGATGGACCCCTCGTGAATCAGATCATAATGCCCCACAGCGCACGACAGTTAAGGGAAATGATCAGTCACATCCCAAAACTCTCCGAGTCAGGAGATCCCTCCGTACATTTTAGGGACGTGGAGCAGACCGCAGCAGTTAATGACTGCGACGGGATTGAACAGTCCAAAATGCTGCTGTTCTCCCTGGACAGCTCGCTCCTCCAGTGTCTCCCTGACGAGAGCAAGAGAGGGCACAAGGTGTATGAGGAGTTACGGGACGAGATCCTGGAGATTATAGGGGAGAGTGACAGAACTCCATTCCTCCGATTGGAAAGGACGGTACAGCTAGAGGGAGAATCCCCACGGGTTTTCGCTGGAAGGTTGTGGCCAGTGTATCGGCGCAGCTGTTCAGGCGGGCCGGACCGGAACGGGCTGAATGATGACCAAAGGGCTCATTGGCTCCGGTGTCTGGTCGCCAATTGCTTGCCACCGGTGAGGGAGCAGGCCAAAGCATGGTTTGACCCCACTAACCCCCGCTCCACGGAGGACGTAGTACTTGATCAGCTCACGATAAGTTACAGGAACAACAAGAGTAGGGATGTGCCTTCCTCAAAGGGAAAGGTGCATGAGGCGAGGCCTGCAGCTCCTGCTAAAAAGGAAAGGCATCAGGAGGGGAATCGCGTCCCCCCAAGCCAAGAGCAGTTGTTACGGGTGTGGGAAGGAAGGTCATTGGCGCTGAGACTGTAAAAATCCCTGGAAGGATTTAAAGGGAAAAACTTCCCCAGCCCCGGCACCAGGAAATGGTGCGGTTGTGGATCCCGCTGCGATTGAGTCAGTTTTAGAGGCAATGCGGTCTCTAATGACCTCGCAGGGGAAGGTAGCGGTCGCCAACAGCCCTGTCGCTCCCGAAACTCCAACTGCAGCGCCCAAATGACTGACGCCCGCACAGCCCGTCTACTTGTGTCCGCTCCGCTATGACACTTGGAGAAGACCTGTTGTGGAAATGGAGGTGGAAAAGGAAAAAGGTAGTTACCTGTTGGATACGGGAGCATCATGTACCGTGATCCACACAGCTAAACCTTTTGCCCCACCTCTATCTACCCAGGCTCCATTCTCAGTAGCGGGTTTCACAGGCAGAGAACAGGCTGGCGCGTACTCCATCCCGCTCTCCATTCATTTGGGAGCACTCCACACCACATGGACGTGTATCCTATTGAAGTGGAATGAGGGTGGTGGAAAAGGCATCCTCGGGGCTGATTTCTTGGTGGAACACGGGATCCTCGTGGACCTTAGAAATCACTGTCTCTGGGGAGCCGAGAATGGGTTGGGCAAGGTAGTCGTGATCCCAGGGAGGGGAGAAAAGGGGACCCTGTGCACCATGAAGCCGTCAGGAGGTTATGATCTCAAGCTTATGGTCGCAGACGTCCCAACGGACTTGCAGGCGTGTGTGTCGGACAATCTGACCGCGTTTGCCACCCACAAGCACGATTGTGGGAGAGCCACCAGGTTTGAGGTCAGCGTAGACGGGGACCCCATGATCCGACCCCAAAAGCAGTATAACTTCCCCAAGGAGGCAGAACCCGACATGGAGACAGCAATATCTTCACTGGTGCAGCAGGGCGTGTTGAGACCAATAGCCACTCACGTGAACTCCCCATTATGGCCGGTAAAGAAGCCGGACAATTCGTGGAGAGCCACGGTGGACTACAGAGTCCTCAACAGTAACATCCCAGCCTGCGCGCCCATGGTAGCAGCAGTTGCTGACCTAATAGGGAGTATTCCAGCATCTGCGACCACGTTCACGGTGCTGGATATCTCGAACGGTTTTTGGTCCATTCCGCTGCGGCAGGAGGATCAGTACAAGTTTGCTTTTACTTTTAAAGGGCAACAGTACACCTGGAACTGCTTGCCACAGGGTTTTCACAACAGCCCCAGCATTTTCCATCAATGCATGGCGGGAGGTTTAAAGGAATTTAGCCAGCCCAATCAGATAGTGCAGTATGTGGACGACTTACTCCTGTTCACGGACTCAAGGGAGGAGCACGGCCCACTATTAGCCGAATTATTGGAGCTGCTGGAAAGGAAGGGTTTTAAAGTAAACCCAAAGAAAGCACAGATCGGCCAGCAGGAGGTGAAATTCCTGGGTCTGGCCATCCGCGCTGGGGAAAGAGCCATAGATAAGGCTAGACGGGAATCGGTGCAAGATCTGCCGATCCCAAACACAGTAACGGGTGTAAGGTCCTTTTTGGGATTGACCGGGCACTGCAGAGATTTCATCGAGGACTATGCAGCCACAGCAGCCCCGCTACTCCGACTCTTACACAAGGGAGTCGAGTGGTCGTTGGACGAGGGTTGTCAGGCAGCATTCGAGAAGTTGAAAAGGGATCTGCAGACAGCGCCAGCCCTAGGGGCCATAGATGGGGGGGAGGAGTTTTTCCTGGAAGTAGTCGCTAGTGGAGACAGCCTGAGTGCCGTGCTGCTCCAGGAGCGCCACGGCAAGCTGAGACCAGTGGTCTATTCCTCCAGGGTGCTTACGGATGTGGAGAGGAGTTTTTCCAATTGCGAGCGGCATCTCCTGGCCACGCATTGGGCTGTGAACAGATCGGTGATCTTCACAGGAACCTCTCCCATCACTCTCCTCACCCATCACACCCCCACAAAGATGCTTCTGGATGGAAGGATTAAGGATGGGACTGTAAGCAGCGCTCGGATTGCGCGCTGGACCCTCCTCCTTTCCCAGATGGATCTCAAAGTTAAAGGTCTCTGCGAGCCAAAGCTCGCAGCCAACATGGTATATCCCGGAACAGCCCATCGGTGTTCCGTAGAAGGGGTATGGGAGGTCGACATAGGTTTACGGGCCGGGATACACCCCACAGGCCGCGAGATCTACGTAGACGGTTCCAGCACGGTATCTGCTGGTGAACGACTCACAGGGTGTGGAGTTTATGACCCTACGGCAGACATTGCCTTGGCAATTAAGCTCCCCAGCACTATGAGTGCACAGCAGGCTGAACTGTCCGCGGTGGTGTACGTGGCTACCCACCCCGAGATCTTCCCAACCCCATACACGATTTGCTCGGACAGCATGTTCACGTGCAATTCGTGTACGGAGTACCTCGCCATCTGGTCCCGCCGTGGATGCACCTCCGCGGACGGACGACCTTTAACAGTTAAGCCCTTGCTGGAAAAGATCCTGGCAGCTGTGGGGGAGGAAGGGGAGGTGTTCATCCACAAGGTGAAGGCTCATTCCACCACAGAACCCCGCAGTCAGGGCAACCAGCAGGCGGATGTGCTAGCCAGGGAGGGTGCCCGCAACGGCATTTGCTGGGACCCCTATGGACCCGGACCCGTGGCAGCGATCCGAGGAAGGGAGGGGACTCCAGGGAACACAGGGGTGACACCGCCCCTAGACCTAAAGACCGTCCAAACCCTGGATCCCGCCCTAAAAACAGTACTCAAAGCCATCACTGAGGGCAAGCAGGTAGAGGGTCCGTACAGTACGGCAGCCCTCTCAGTCAAGGAAGGCATGCTGTTCCGAGAGGAACAGTGGGTTGTGCCGCAGCAGCACCGGAGGGAATTCCTTCAACTGGCCCATGAGGGTCCAGGGGCAGGACACCCCGGGCCTGAGGTGACCTGGCAACAGGTAGAGCAGGCGGGATGGTGGCCGGGACTTAGAAACGATGTCCGCGAGTTCTGTACGAGCTGTCTTGTGTGCGCTGCAAACAACCCAGACACCCAGAAAAGGAGGGTACCCATGGGGCACATCAGGAGGGTAGAGGGACCATGGCAGTCGATACAGGTCGACTACATCAGGCCCCTGCCCACCGCCCAGGGAGGATATAAGTACTGCCTTGTCCTGGTGGATGTGTTCACCAAGTGGGTAGAAGCTTTCCCGTGTAGAACAGCTACGGCGCTGGGTACTGCCAAGATCTTGATCCGGGAAGTGTTCTCACGGTGGGGACTCCCCCGTTTTGTTGAGCCCGACCAAGGGAGTCAGTTCACTGGTCAAGTGATGCAGAACACCCTCATGCTTTTGGGCATTGAAGGGAAGTGGCACGTAGCGTACAATCCCCAGTCATCCGGGATTGTTGAACGCATGAACTGGACCCTCAAGGAACAGCTGAGGAAAGAGACAATGGGCTCGCCCCAGAAATGGGCGGAGATCCTGCCTTTAGTCCTCATGGGGATCCGAGCCAGCCAGTCCAAAAGTACGGTGTACTCCCCGCACGAATTAATGACTGGAAGGATCATGCGAACACCCACCCACGTACTAGCCCCGGTGCTCACTGAGGGCCAGCTCCAAGAGGTGAAGCGAGACAAGTTCGTCCAAACCCTTTTGGAGCGCCTGAAACAGATTTATGGGCAAACGGCTGGGAACATGGGGAGACAGCACCAGGGAAATCGACTGTTACTGGAACCTCGTAAGCAACAAGAGTGGGAAGTCGGAGACCAGGTCATGGTTAGGAACTATGCCCGGGTAGGGAGTTTTGAACCACTGTACATGGGGCCTTACAGCATTGTAGACAAGGCCAGCCCCATGGTTTATGCAGTGACGGTGCCCCGACGTACTAAATGGTTTCACATTAACCAGTGTAAGCTGTTTAAGCCGGGTGCACAAGGGCCAACAACAGGGGCCAAGTCTGAGGACAAAAATCCTCAGCCTGCGACAGAGTCACAGACCACACAGGCTGGAACTGTAGCCTGCGTGAAGGGAGGAGTCATCCCAATAGAGTGGGAGGTCTCCACTCTAATTTGGGATTCGGACGAGGAAGAGCCCGAACAGCTCGACCATGCCCTTGACCCGATCACGGAGGAGGAAGAGTCAGAGGACGAAGATCCCGCCCTCGACTCAAGCTTAGGGGAGGTAGGGATTGGGGGCGGAGACTCACCACCTGTAGGGACAGGTGAGGTGGAGTCGGATGCCACAAATCCCGGCCCCGGGGGGGCGGAGCCAGAGGGAAGGGAGCCGGAGCTGGCAGCTGTGGTGGAACCACAGGCTGTGACGGTGAAAGTCCCGACCCCCGGTCCGTCAGCCCTGGGAGCCTCGCCCAAGGCATCCCCTCGTAGGTCGACTCGAACGCCTCAGCCCAGAAAGCATTGGCCAAATTCTCCTTATCTTCCCCAACCTCGGTCCAGAGCAGCCCAGGAAAGGCACGGTTCCCGTTCAGCAGCGACAGGCTGCGGGGGATCAAAGCCGAAGGTCAGTGCAGCCCCGCCACAGGGAGCGGCACGCTGCAGCCCTCACAGGAATTAAGTAGGCTGCCCGGAGGAGGGCGGCGCTGTACATAGGTTTAGGTACTGATAAGTTAAGCTAGGTAACTATAATGTTAGTTTAAGGTATGTAAAGTTTAAGAAGATGGGGATGTTATAAAAGGTAGTTTTCGGAGTCTGCCCAGAATGTGTGGTTGTTTGGAAGCGGGGTCAGGGGACCCCGGCGTCCGTTTAATTAAGCCAGCACCTATTGGGAGCCTGGCTACATCATCTTATCGGTTACAGAAACCAGGGATACAATGGAGAGGATTCTCGTGGTACTCGCGGCGATCGGGTGCAGGCTGGCCTACTGGGGCCGCACCAAGGACGTCATCGTGTTCGGATGTTCCGGGGACACAGCCCCCATCGCGACGGATGGGACGGGGAAGCGAGAGGTTGAGGAAACCGCCACCTACTTCCACCAAGGGAGATGGCCAGGATGGCTGGGGATGAATTCTACGGAATACTCCAGCAATTTCGGTTTCGCCTACCAAGAGACTTCGTTATCGTGCCCTCGGGTGAGGATCCTTGCACCCAGAGTCAGCGTTACCGTGGGAAAGAGGATCTGTTTGGTGTGTAATGGGAACGTACCGCTAATTAGATGGTGGTGGTTGCGAAAGCTGGGAAAGGACATGAAGAACTCTACTATCGAGTGGGAACGACTGGGTAACAATACCCATCGGACAATTACGGGGACTCACGGACAATTACGTGTGTGTTGGGACAAATGGTGGGAACCAGATGAAGGGATATATGTCTGTATGTGGGGTTCAAAACGCGTTTGCCCCAAGGGCGTATCCATCTTTTTCCAGAGGCAGTGGCAGGATGAAGGGAAAGGGATGAGGTGGGATGTCAGCGCTCGGGCGTGCAGAGCCCCATTCTCCCTGATTCCGGTAAACACCACTGAACTCATCACCCGCCCACGCAAGCCCCTGCCCACGATTCCGGTAGCACTAGCCCAGAAGGAAGGGTGCCCCACCACCACAAAGGGACCCGGGAACGGTTTAGTATTGGTACCCACCGGTCAGGTGCTGTACCAAGGGGTACACTACGCGGTGGCCTCAGTGATTTTAAACCTCACTGAGGTACGATTGCCGGAGTGGTGTCCCAAGGAGACGGAGCAGTTGTACCAGGTACTGTTAACCCGAATGTTCAGACAATTTTACGAGTTTGACTTTGCCGATATCGACAAGGCCAAATTATACACCACACAACAGGAAGTTTTGGATCGGGTAGGGAGGCAAAGAAGGGGTACTGTAAATGACATCTTCACCGCTTTTAACACCGGGACGTCTGTTGTCAACGCTCTAGACAACGTGGAGCTGCAGACACAGATCAATGGTTTAAAAACACAGTTAAGGAACATACTGACTGACGAAAATAAGGTAGTGGGTTCTGAGCTACATGAGGACCAGGCCATGACACTACACTTAAAAGAAATAATTGCTGAGCTGGAGAAACATGCTAGAACGGTAAATGCACTCATTAAGGAGGATCGGAATGCGTCCGATCAGGCTGCGCAGAACGAGGCCTGTGTGCTATACGGGACGTGGATACTGGGCGAGGGCCGCAGTAATCTGGAGGATTTAAAACAAGGTTTGGTCCCGTCCTGGATCAGCAACAAGCACTTGCAAGCGCTTCACCCTTTCGAGAACGCATTAAGTCCGTGCCAGCTCAGACTAGCTGCAGAGGCGTACCCAGTCCCAGTGGACTGCGGACGCTCGAATCACACTATCATGGGAATAGTGGTAAGGATGCCGGTGTTGGGTCCTGCAGCAAAGCCCGCCCCGGTATGCAGGGTGGAGAACATTGGAGTCATTCAGGGGGGTGCGCACATTTGTTACGCAGTGGTCCCGCCTTATGTCATCAGATGGGAGCGTACGATGACAGGCACCGACCTCTCGGGGTGTCGAAGCCGGGGAGCACACATCATCCTGTGTCCCCAGCACTTGAATGCCTTTTTGAAACCACAGTGCGGGTTCAGAACCGCTAGCGCGAAGCCGATAAATTGCACCATGGAGGCAATGGCAAAGGACCATGTGCCCCCGCAGGTGGCATATATCGGGGGTGGGACATACTGTGTCACCACGGCAGCGCCTCACTACCGCCACGGACAGCACGGGTGGTGTCCGGTCAGTGACAGCAGTTTCTGTTTCAAACCCAGGGCTGAAGTTCAAGTGGCACAACAACGGATTGTCCCCATTCCTGCAGCTTCCACCGTTCACCTAACTGTAAAAGAGAATTTCACGGACTTGCAGCGATTCATCGCGCATTTTGGTTATGTCATTCCCCCTCTCCCCGAACACCTCACCAAGATTTTAAAAGCCGTTATAGTTTCACAGAAGCATTTTTACACACTGGAGCAGAAGACATTAGAGATAGGGAAAGATATATTGGACATAGTCACCCCGCCATGGTGGGACCTGTTCACTAATATAGAGATCCCGGCCTGGATTAGAATAGCATCCCATATCCTAGTAGTGTGTCAGGTTTTAATTGTAATATTCCTACTGTTCGTGCATTGCAAGAGAGGCAAACGCCTCCAGAGGCACG
This sequence comes from Somniosus microcephalus, assembly GCF_052327205.1. Lineage (NCBI taxonomy): Eukaryota > Metazoa > Chordata > Chondrichthyes > Squaliformes > Somniosidae > Somniosus > Somniosus microcephalus. The sequence goes on along the minus strand of NC_140992.1, from coordinate 142,033,149 downwards.
AGAACACAGGAGAATGGAGAGAACGCTATGTACGAGTGGGGGAAGAGGACACCCCAGTTTAAGCTGCTGAGTATTAAAGGTTAAAGTGTCCCTCCACTCTTGATTTTAGCCACTGCATGATTTAAGTGTGTGAATACTGTTGTGTTATAGCTGATTGATAAGTTTTCTGTTTTGTTTGATTAATAAAAGGTGTATGCAGGTGGCGCAAGGGGCATTGGCCCCTTCACATCTGAAAGATGAATGTGTTATAGTTTAAGATAATACTGCCTATGATTGTCCAACTGTACACAAGGTAATTTATCTGAAATGGGAACTGCATGTGTCGTGAGGGTCACAGATAGTTAATTACCAGGAATGTTTGGATGTGAGGAATCAGGGAAAATTTGCTCACCAAGGATTATTGATACTTTAAGCAAGCTATCAGTATCACAGGGGGGACTGTAAGATTCGAAATTTTCAGCAAGAATCACGCAAGAAAATAGGGTTAATAAGACAGTTTTATTGACCAAAAGAAGCTTGTACAGAAAAATCCTTGATAAAAGGGCATACAAAATGGCTGCCGGACCTCGTGATCAGTTTCTGGGACCATTTGATTTCTGTTACTGCAAGCCAGACAGGCTTGTGGATTGAGGACAGTAAGCCCGCGAAAGCCAGTATCGGGAAGACGAAACTCAGGGAACTGAGCATACATATTAATTGGATTCTAAGTACAGGACAGTCTTGGGTTACAGGATGAGGCCCATCAAGAAATGGGCGGACAATGGAATGAACACTTAAACCCATTTACTGTACAAAGGAAAACCGTTTGACAGCCATCAAGGGCAATCTCCAGACCGATCAATATACGAACCGAGTTATGGTGACAAAGTAAAAGACATTATCGGCCCAGGAAGGCCAGTTAAGCTATCACCGGCTCCCGTTACAAGACAAAGCGCCCCTGCAGAGATTTCTGCCCGCCAAAAATATTACAAAGACAGGACTATGATTTGGCGGGAGATAAGACTGTCCCAAAAGGGTATAACTATGGATTTGAAAAGTCCATCAGGAGGACGATTACGACTACGATTACGCTTCGCTTCACCTCGACCGCTACGATTCACAATTCATTTCTTCAGTACAATTCGTAACTTCGGTGTGGAACGGAAGACGACGAGGGTGGCCCGGGTACTTTTGTCGGGAGATCATCGACGACCCAGGCCGAAGGAGAAGACACCCTCGGGAAAACGACGATCCAGGCCGGAGAAAAGGACACTCCGGGCCTAGCACTCCAGTGCCTCAACATCCCATTCGACCAGGAACTTCCCATGTGCAGTTCTACAACATCACATCAGTGACAGAGTCTTCCATGGGCATCCAGTTCTTAAAGTCACGTCGGTAACGGATTCATCCATGACGAGCGCTCATCAAGACTGTATCTGCTGCTCCATCGTGTAAGAAAAAAACAAACTGCGCCAGAAGTTTCCCAATCCACGTGACGACGGAAAGCTGTGCCAAAAGGCTGCGAACCCCTTTTTGCGAATCTGAAAGTGGTGAGCATGATCCCGAGTTCCTCAAGTCGAAACTTAGTTTAGGTCTAGGGGAGGGGGTTAAGGGTAATCGTAATGTGTTTCCCCTTTTACGATGTGCCGTGTGTTCCCCATTTCCATAGAGTTAAGTTTATAGATATGTGCATGATTGTAGTTATTTTAATCTGTGCTTATGACATGTATTATACAATGCTGCAAACTGTTTTATAATAAAAGCCTCCATTTCGTGCTATGCAACCTGGTCTATTGAGTTTTTCTCTGCACTACAGTTCCCTGCACCTAAGTCCAAGGTCTAGAACCGTAGGGAAGAGTGGGTTGAACCACTCAAGGGTAATTATTGCACGAAGCCTGGTAGGAGACCAGAACGAGCAAGAGAAACCCCCTACACTGTGTAGACTTCATCAGATCTCCACGAATCAGGCTTTTAGACATCATCAGGTCACCATGAATCAGGCTGTGTAGAAATTAGCAGCTCATCATGAATCAGGCTGTACATACATCATCAGATCACCATGAATCAGGCTGTATAGACATCATCAGATCTCCACGAATCAGGCTGTATAGACATCATCAGATCACCATGAATCAGGCTGTATAGACATCATCAGATCTGCACGAATCAGGCTGTATAGACATCATCAGATCACCATGAATCAGGGTGTGTAGGCATCATCAGATCACCACAAATCTGTCTGTGTAGACATCATCAGATCTCCGCGAATCAGGCTGTATAGACATCATCAGATCACCATGAATCAGGCTGTGTATGCATCATCAGATCACCACAAATCAGTCTCTGTAGACATCACCAGATCACCATGAATCAGGCTGTACTGACATCATCAGGTCTCCATGAATCAGGCTGTGTAGACATCATCAGATCTCCACGAATCAGGCTGTGTCGATATCATCAGATCACCAGGGATCAGGCTGTATAGACATCATCAGATCACCATGAATCAGGCTGTGTAGGCATCATCAGAACACCATGAATCGGGCTGTGTAGACATCATCAGGTCACCACGAAACAGGCTGTGTAGACATCATCAGATCATCATGAATCAGACTGTGTAGACATCATCAGATCACCATGAATCAGGCTGTGTAGGCATCATCAGATCTGCATGAATCAGGCTGTATAGACATCATTAGATCTCCACGAGTCAGGCTGTATAGACATCATCAGATCTGCATGAATCAGGCTGTATAGACATCATCAGATCACCATGAATCAGGCTGTGTAGACATCAACAGTTCACCAGGTATCAGGCTGTATAGACTTCATCAAATCTCCATGATTCAGGCTGTGTAGTCATCATCAGATCATCAAGAATCAGGCTGTATAGACATAATCAGATCTCCACAAATCAGGCTGTGTAGACATCATTAGGTCTCCACGAATCAGGCTGTGTAGACATCGTCAGATCACCACGAATCAGGCTGTACATACATCAACAGATCTCCATGAAACAGGCTGTATTGACATCAGCAGATCATCACAAATCAGGCTGTGTAGACTTCAGAACTCCACGATTCAGGCTGTATAGACATCATCAGATCTCCATCAATCAGGCTGTGTAGACATAACCAGATCATCATGAATCAGGCTTTTAGACATCATCAGATCACCATGAATCAGGCTGTATAGACATCATGAGATCTGCATGAATCAGGCTGTGTAGACATCATCAGATCTCCACTAATCAGGCTGTATAGACAACATCAGATCACCACGAATCAGGCTGTACATACATCATCAGATCTCCAGAAATCTGGCTGTATAGACATCAGCAGGTCACCACAAATCAGGCTTTATAGACATCATCAGATCTCCATGAATTACACTGCGTAGACATCATCACATCACCATTAATCAGGCTGTATATACATCATCACTTCTCCAAGAATCAGGCTGTATAGACATCATCAGATCACCAGTAATCAGGCTGTATAGACATCATCAGATCTCCACGAATCAGGCTGTGTAGACATCATCAGATCACCATGAATCAGGTTGTATAGACATCATCAGATCACCACGAATCAGACTATGTAGACATCATCAGATCACCACGAATCAGACTATGTAGACATCATCAGATCTCCATGAATCAGGCTGTGTAGACATCATCAGATCACCATGAATCAGGCTGTGTTGACATCATCAGATCACCATGAATCAGGCTGTATAGACATTATCAGATCTCCATGAACCAGGCTGCATAGACATCATCAGATCTCCACGAGTCAGGCTGTATTGACATCATCAGATCCCCATGAATCAGGCTGTGTAGACTTCATCTGATCTCCATGAATCAGGCTGTACATACATCATCAGATCTCCACGAATCAGGCTGTGTAGACATCATCAGATCTCCACGACTCAGGCTGTATAGACAGCAGCAGACCATCATGAATCAGCTTATACCTACTTGAGTAGATTACCAAATATCAGGCTGTATAGACTTCGTCAGATCACCATGAATCAGGCTGTATAGACATCAGCTGATCATCACGAATCAGGCTGTGTAGACATCATCAGATCACCATAAATGAGGTTGTATAGACATCAGATCTCCACGAATCAGGCTGTATAGAGATCCTCAGATCTCCATGAATCAGGCTGTGTAGACATCATCAGATCATCACGAATCAGGCTGTGTAGACATCATCAGATCTCCATGAATCAGAATGTGCAGACATCATCACATCACCATGAATCAGGCTGTACATACATCATCACTTCTCCAAGAATCAGGCTGTATAGACGTCATCAGATCACCAGTAATCAGGCTGTATAGACATCATCAGTTCTCCACGAATCAGGCTGTGTAGACATCATCAGATCATCATGAATCAGGTTGTATAGACATCATCAGGTCTCCACGAATCAGGCTGTATAGACATCATCAGATCTCCACGAATCAGGCTGTATAGACATCATCAGATCTCCACGAATCAGGCTGTATAGACATCATTCAATCTCCACGCATCAGGCTGTATAGACTTCATCAGATCACCATGAATCAGGCTGTAGATACATCATCAGATCACCACGAATCAGACGATGTAGACATCATTAGATTTCAACAAATCAGGCTGTGTAGACATCATCAGATCACTACGAATCAGGCTGTATAGACATTATCAGATCTCCACGAACCAGACTGGATAGACATCATCAGAGCATCATGAATCAGGCTGTGTAGACATCCTCAGATAACCACGAATCAGGCTGTATAGACATTATCAGATCTCCACGAATCAGTTTGTATAGACATCATCAGATATCCACGAAACAGGCCGTATAGACATCATCAGATCTCCACGAATCAGGCTGTGTAGACTTCATCAATTCACCAGGTGTCAGGCTGTATAGACATCATCAGATCTCCACAATTCAGTCTTTATAGACATCATCAGAACTCCATGAATCAGGCTGTATAGACATCATCAGATCTGCATGAATCAGGCTGTGTAGACATTAGCAGATCATCATGAATCAGGCTGTGTAGACATCATCAGAACTCCAGACATCAGGCTGTGTAGACATCATCAGATCTCCACGAATCAGGCTGTATAGACATCATCAGATCACCATTAATCAGGCTGTATAGACATCATCAGATCTCCACGAATCAGGCTATATAAACATCATCAGACCACCATGAATCAGGCTGTACATACATCATCAGATCTCCACGATTCAGGCTGTATTGACATCAGCAGATCACCACAAATCAGGCTGTATAGACATCATCAGATCACCATTAATCAGGCTGTATAGACATCATCAGATTTCCAAGAATCAGACTGTGTAGACATCATCTGATCACCAGCGATCAGGCTGTATAGACATCATCAGATCTCCACAAATCAGGCTGTATTGACATCATCAGATCTCCACGAATCAGGCTATATAGACATCATCAGATCTCCACGAATCAGGCTGTATAGAAAGCATCTGATCTTCACGAATCAGGCTGTATAGACATCATCAGATGACCATTAGTCAGGCTGTATAGACATCATCAGATCTCCACGATTCAGGCTGTGTAGACATCATCAGATCGGCACGAATCAGGCTGTATAGACATCATCAGATCAACATGATTCAGGCTGTGTAGGCATCATCAGATCACCACAAATCAGTCTGTGTAGACATCACCAGATCACCACGAATCAGGCTGTATAGACATCATTCAATCTCCACGCATCAGGCTGTATAGACATCATCAGATCACCATGAATCAGGCTGTAGATACATCATCAGATCACCATGAATCAGACGATGTAGACATCATTAGATTTCCACGAATCAGGCTGTGTAGACATCATCAGATCACTACGAATCAGGCTGTATAGACATTATCAGATCTCCACGAACCAGACTGGATAGACATCATCAGAGCATCATGAATCAGGCTGTGTAGACATCCTCAGATAACCACGAATCAGGCTGTATAGACATTATCAGATCTCCACGAATCAGTTTGTATAGACATCATCAGATATCCACGAAACAGGCCGTATAGACATCATCAGATCTCCACAAATCAGGCTGTGTAGACTTCATCAATTCACCAGGTGTCAGGCTGTATAGGCATCATCAGATCTCCACAATTCAGTCTTTATAGACATCATCAGAACTCCATGAATCAGGCTGTATAGACATCATCAGATCTGCATGAATCAGGCTGTGTAGACATTAGCAGATCATCATGAATCAGGCTGTGTAGACATCATCAGAACTCCAGACATCAGGCTGTGTAGACATCATCAGATCTCCACGAATCAGGCTGTATAGACATCATCAGATCACCATTAATCAGGCTGTACATACATCATCAGATCTCCACGAATCAGGCTGTATAAACATTATCAGACCACCATGAATCAGGCTGTACATACATCATCAGATCTCCACGATTCAGGCTGTATTGACATCAGCAGATCACCACAAATCAGGCTGTATAGACATCATCAGATCACCATTAATCAGGCTGTATAGACATCGTCAGATTTCCAAGAATCAGACTGTGTAGACATCATCTGATCACCAGCGATCAGGCTGTATAGACATCATCAGATCTCCACATATCAGGCTGTATTGACATCATCAGATCTCCACGAATCAGGCTATATAGACATCATCAGATCTCCACGAATCAGGCTGTATAGACATCATCTGATCTTCACGAATCAGGCTGTATAGACATCATCAGATGACCATTAGTCAGGCTGTATAGACATCATCAGATCTCCACAATTCAGGCTGTGTAGACATCATCAGATCGGCACGAATCAGGCTGTACAGACATCATCAGATCAACATGAATCAGGCTGTGTAGGCATCATCAAATCACCACAAATCAGTCTGTGTAGACATCACCAGATCACCACGAATCAGGCCGTATAGACATCATCAGATCTCCATGAATCAGGCTGTGTAGACATCATCAGGTCACCAGGAAACAGGCTGTGTAGACATCATCAGATCATCATGAATCAGACTGTGTAGACATCATCAGATCACCATGTATCAGGCTGTGTAGGGATCATCAGGTGTGCACGAATCAGGCTGTATAGACATCATTAGATCTCCACGAGTCAGGCTGTATAGACATCATCAGATCACCATGAATCAGGCTGTGTAGACATCATCAGAACTCCAGACATCAGGCTGTGTAGACATCATCAGATCTCCACGAATCAGGCTGTATAGACATCATCAGATCATCATTAATCAGGCTGTATAGACATCATCTGATCTCCACGAATCAGGCTGTATAGACATCATCAGACCACCATGCATCAGGCTGTACATACATCATCAGATCTCCACGAATCAGGCTGCATAGACATCAGCAGATCACCACAAATCAGGCTGTATAAACATCATCAGATCACCATTAATCAGGCTGTATAGACATTATCAGATCACCATGAATCAGGCTGTGTAGACATCATCAGATCACCATGTATCAGGCTGTGTAGGCATCATCAGGTCTGCACGAATCAGGCTGTATAGACATCATTAGATCTCCACGAGTCAGGCTGTATAGACATCATCAGATCACCATGAATCAGGCTGTGTAGACATCATCAGAACTCCAGACATCAGGCTGTGTAGACATCATCAGATCTCCACGAATCAGGCTGTATAGACATCATCAGATGATCATTAATCAGGCTGTATAGACATCATCAGATCTCCACGAAGCAGGCTGAATAGGCATCATCAGACCACCATGAATCAGGCTGTACATACATCATCAGATCTCCACGAATCAGGCTGTATAGACATCAGCAGATCACCACAAATCAGGCTGTATAAACATCATCAGATCACCATTAATCAGGCTGTATAGACATCATCAGATCACCATGAATCAGGCTGTGTAGACATCATCAGATCACCACAAATCAGTCTGTGTAGACATCACCAGATCACCACGAATCAGGCTGTACTGACATCATCAGATCTCCACGAATCAGGCTGTGTAGACATCATCAGATCTCCACGAATCAGACTGTGTCGACATCATCAGATCACCAGGGATCAGGCTGAATAGACATTATCAGATCACCACGAATCAGGCTGTATAGACACCATCAGATCACCATGAATCAGGCTGTGTAGGCATCATCAGAACACCATGAATCAGGCTGTGTAGACATCATCAGATCACCATGAAACAGGCTGTGTAGACATCATCAGATCATCATGAATCAGACTGTGTAGACATCATCAGATCACCATGAATCAGGCTGTGTAGGCATCATCAGATCTGCATGAATCAGGCTGTATAGACATCATTAGATCTCCACGAGTCAGGCTGTATAGACATCAGCAGATCATCACGAATCAGCCTGTACCTACTTCAGCAGATTACCACAAACCAGGCTCAGATCTCCATGAATCAGGTTGTATAGACATCATCAGATCTCCATGAATCAGGCTGTATAGACGTCATCAGATCACCATGAATCAGGCTGTATAGACATTATCAGATCTCCATGAACCAGGCTGCATAGACATCATCAGATCTCCACGAGTCAGGCTGTATTGACATCATCAGATCCCCATGAATCAGGCTGTGTAGACTTCATCTGATCTCCATGAATCAGGCTGTACATACATCATCAGATCTCCACGAATCAGGCTGTGTAGACATCATCAGATCTCCACGACTCAGGCTGTATAGACAGCAGCAGACCATCATGAATCAGCCTATACCTACTTGAGTAGATTACCAAATATCAGGCTGTATAGACTTCGTCAGATCACCATGAATCAGGCTGTATAGACATCAGCTGATCATCACGAATCAGGCTGTGTAGACATCATCAGATCACCATAAATGAGGTTGTATAGACATCAGATCTCCACGAATCAGGCTGTATAGAGATCCTCAGATCTCCATGAATCAGGCTGTGTAGACATCATCAGATCATCACGAATCAGGCTGTGTAGACATCATCAGATCTCCATGAATCAGAATGTGCAGACATCATCACATCACCATGAATCAGGCTGTACATACATCATCACTTCTCCAAGAATCAGGCTGTATAGACATCATCAGATCACCAGTAATCAGGCTGTATAGACATCATCAGTTCTCCACGAATCAGGCTGTGTAGACATCATCAGATCATCATGAATCAGGTTGTATAGACATCATCAGGTCTCCACGAATCAGGCTGTATAGACATCATCAGATCTCCACGAATCAGGCTGTATAGACATCATCAGATCTCCACGAATCAGGCTGTATAGACATCATTCAATCTCCACGCATCAGGCTGTATAGACTTCATCAGATCACCATGAATCAGGCTGTAGATACATCATCAGATCACCACGAATCAGACGATGTAGACATCATTAGATTTCAACAAATCAGGCTGTGTAGACATCATCAGATCACTACGAATCAGGCTGTATAGACATTATCAGATCTCCACGAACCAGACTGGATAGACATCATCAGAGCATCATGAATCAGGCTGTGTAGACATCCTCAGATAACCACGAATCAGGCTGTATAGACATTATCAGATCTCCACGAATCAGTTTGTATAGACATCATCAGATATCCACGAAACAGGCCGTATAGACATCATCAGATCTCCACGAATCAGGCTGTGTAGACTTCATCAATTCACCAGGTGTCAGGCTGTATAGACATCATCAGATCTCCACAATTCAGTCTTTATAGACATCATCAGAACTCCATGAATCAGGCTGTATAGACATCATCAGATCTGCATGAATCAGGCTGTGTAGACATTAGCAGATCATCATGAATCAGGCTGTGTAGACATCATCAGAACTCCAGACATCAGGCTGTGTAGACATCATCAGATCTCCACGAATCAGGCTGTATAGACATCATCAGATCACCATTAATCAGGCTGTATAGACATCATCAGATCTCCACGAATCAGGCTATATAAACATCATCAGACCACCATGAATCAGGCTGTACATACATCATCAGATCTCCACGATTCAGGCTGTATTGACATCAGCAGATCACCACAAATCAGGCTGTATAGACATCATCAGATCACCATTAATCAGGCTGTATAGACATCATCAGATTTCCAAGAATCAGACTGTGTAGACATCATCTGATCACCAGCGATCAGGCTGTATAGACATCATCAGATCTCCACAAATCAGGCTGTATTGACATCATCAGATCTCCACGAATCAGGCTATATAGACATCATCAGATCTCCACGAATCAGGCTGTATAGAAAGCATCTGATCTTCACGAATCAGGCTGTATAGACATCATCAGATGACCATTAGTCAGGCTGTATAGACATCATCAGATCTCCACGATTCAGGCTGTGTAGACATCATCAGATCGGCACGAATCAGGCTGTATAGACATCATCAGATCAACATGAATCAGGCTGTGTAGGCATCATCAGATCACCACAAATCAGTCTGTGTAGACATCACCAGATCACCACGAATCAGGCTGTATAGACATCATTCAATCTCCACGCATCAGGCTGTATAGACATCATCAGATCACCATGAATCAGGCTGTAGATACATCATCAGATCACCACGAATCAGACGATGTAGACATCATTAGATTTCCACGAATCAGGCTGTGTAGACATCATCAGATCACTACGAATCAGGCTGTATAGACATTATCAGATCTCCACGAACCAGACTGGATAGACATCATCAGAGCATCATGAATCAGGCTGTGTAGACATCCTCAGATAACCACGAATCAGGCTGTATAGACATTATCAGATCTCCACGAATCAGTTTGTATAGACATCATCAGATATCCATGAAACAGGCCGTATAGACATCATCAGATCTCCACAAATCAGGCTGTGTAGACTTCATCAATTCACCAGGTGTCAGGCTGTATAGGCATCATCAGATCTCCACAATTCAGTCTTTATAGACATCATCAGAACTCCATGAATCAGGCTGTATAGACATCATCAGATCTGCATGAATCAGGCTGTGTAGACATTAGCAGATCATCATGAATCAGGCTGTGTAGACATCATCAGAACTCCAGACATCAGGCTGTGTAGACATCATCAGATCTCCACGAATCAGGCTGTATAGACATCATCAGATCACCATTAATCAGGCTGTATAGACATCATCAGATCTCCACGAATCAGGCTGTATAAACATTATCAGACCACCATGAATCAGGCTGTACATACATCATCAGATCTCCACGATTCAGGCTGTATTGACATCAGCAGATCACCACAAATCAGGCTGTATAGACATCATCAGATCACCATTAATCAGGCTGTATAGACATCGTCAGATTTCCAAGAATCAGGCTGTATAGACATCATCAGATGACCATTAGTCAGGCTGTATAGACATCATCAGATCTCCACAATTCAGGCTGTGTAGACATCATCAGATCGGCACGAATCAGGCTGTATAGACATCATCAGATCAACATGAATCAGGCTGTGTAGGCATCATCAAATCACCACAAATCAGTCTGTGTAGACATCACCAGATCACCACGAATCAGGCCGTATAGACATCATCAGATCTCCATGAATCAGGCTGTGTAGACATCATCAGGTCACCAGGAAACAGGCTGTGTAGACATCATCAGATCATCATGAATCAGACTGTGTAGACATCATCAGATCACCATGTATCAGGCTGTGTAGGGATCATCAGGTGTGCACGAATCAGGCTGTATAGACATCATTAGATCTCCACGAGTCAGGCTGTATAGACATCATCAGATCACCATGAATCAGGCTGTGTAGACATCATCAGAACTCCAGACATCAGGCTGTGTAGACATCATCAGATCTCCACGAATCAGGCTGTATAGACATCATCAGATCATCATTAATCAGGCTGTATAGACATCATCTGATCTCCACGAATCAGGCTGTATAGACATCATCAGACCACCATGAATCAGGCTGTACATACATCATCAGATCTCCACGAATCAGGCTGCATAGACATCAGCAGATCACCACAAATCAGGCTGTATAAACATCATCAGATCACCATTAATCAGGCTGTATAGACATCATCAGATCACCATGAATCAGGCTGTGTAGACATCATCAGATCACCATGTATCAGGCTGTGTAGGCATCATCAGGTCTGCACGAATCAGGCTGTATAGACATCATTAGATCTCCACGAGTCAGGCTGTATAGACATCATCAGATCACCATGAATCAGGCTGTGTAGACATCATCAGAACTCCAGACATCAGGCTGTGTAGACATCATCAGATCTCCACGAATCAGGCTGTATAGACATCATCAGATGATCATTAATCAGGCTGTATAGACATCATCAGATCTCCACGAAGCAGGCTGCATAGGCATCATCAGACCACCATGAATCAGGCTGTACATACATCATCAGATCTCCACGAATCAGGCTGTATAGACATCAGCAGATCACCACAAATCAGGCTGTATAAACATCATCAGATCACCATTAATCAGGCTGTATAGACATCATCAGATCACCATGAATCAGGCTGTGTAGACATCATCAGATCACCACAAATCAGTCTGTGTAGACATCACCAGATCACCACGAATCAGGCTGTACTGACATCATCAGATCTCCACGAATCAGGCTGTGTAGACATCATCAGATCTCCAGGGATCAGGCTGAATAGACATTATCAGATCACCACGAATCAGGCTGTATAGACACCATCAGATCACCATGAATCAGGCTGTGTAGGCATCATCAGAACACCATGAATCAGGCTGTGTAGACATCATCAGATCACCACGAAACAGGCTGTGTAGACATCATCAGATCATCATGAATCAGACTGTGTAGACATCATCAGATCACCATGAATCAGGCTGTGTAGGCATCATCAGATCTGCATGAATCAGGCTGTATAGACATCATTAGATCTCCACGAGTCAGGCTGTATAGACATCAGCAGATCATCACGAATCAGCCTGTACCTACTTCAGCAGATTACCACAAACCAGGCTCAGATCTCCATGAATCAGGTTGTATAGACATCATCAGATCTCCATGAATCAGGCTGTATAGACGTCATCAGATCACCATGAATCAGGTTGTATAGACATCATCAGATCTCCATGATTCAGGCTGTATAGACTTCATCAGATCTCCATGAAACAGGCTGTATACAGATCCTCAGATCTCCAGGAATCAGGCTGTGTAGAAATCATCAGTTCACCCCGAAACAGGCTGTATAGACATCATCAGATCACCACGAATCAGACTGTGTAGACATCATCAGATCACCATGAATCAGGCTGTGTAGGCATCATCAGATCTGCATGAATCAGGCTGTATAGACATCATTAGATCTCCACGAGTCAGGCTGTATAGACATCATCAGATCACCATGAATCAGGCTGTGTAGACATCATCAGATCACCACGAATCAGGCTATATAGACATCATCAGATCTCCACGAATCAGGCTGTATAGACGTCATCAGATCACCATGAATCAGGTTGTATAGACATCATCAGATCTCCATGATTCAGGCTGTATAGACTTCATCAGATCTCCATGAATCAGGCTGTATAGAGATCCTCAGATCTCCAGGAATCAGGCTGTGTAGACATCATCAGATCATCACGAATCAGGCTGTATAGACATCATCAGATCACCACGAATCAGGCTGTATAGAGATAATCAGAACTGCACAAATCAGGCTGTGTAGACATCATCAGATCTCCATGAATCAGGCTGTATAGACATCATCAGATCTCCACGAATCAGGCTGTATAGACATCATAAGATCACCATAAATCAGGCTGTATAGAAATCATCAGTTCACCCCGAAACAGGCTGTATAGACATCATCAGATGTGCCCGAATCAGGCTGTGTAGACCTCATCAGATCTCCATGAATCAGGCTGTATAGGCATCATCAAATCTCCCTGAATCAGGATGTATAGACATCATCAGATCACCGGGAATCAGGCTGTACAGACATCATCAGATCTCCATGAATCAGACTGTGTAGGCATCATCAGTTCACCATGAATCAGACTGTATAGACATCATCAGATCTCCAGCAATCAGGCTGTATAGACATAATCAGATCTCCCTGAATCAGGATGTATAGACATCATCAGATCACAATGAATCAGGCTGTATAGCCATCATCAGATCACTGGGAATCAGGCTGAATAGATATCATCAGATCACCGGGAATCAGGCTGTATAGACATCATCAGATCACCGGGAATCAGGCTGTATAGACATCATCAGATCACCACGAATCAGGCTGTGTAGACATCATCAGATCACCACGAATCAGGCAGTGTAGACATCATCAGATCTCCACGAATCAGGCTGTGTAGACATCATTAGATCACCATGAATCAGACTGGATAGACATCATCAGATCTCCACGAATCAGGCTGTGCAGTCATCATCAGATCTCCATGAATCAGGCTGTATAGGCACCATCAGATCACCGTGAATCAGGCTGTGCGGAAATCAGCTGATCTCCATGAATCAGGCTGTGTAGACATCATCAGATCTCCACGAATCAGGCTGTATAGACATCATCAGATCTCCACGAATCAGGCTGTATAGACATCATCAGATGAGCCCGAATCAGGCAGTGTAGACCTCATCAGATCACCCCGAATCAAGCTGTATAGACATCATTAGATCTCCATGAGTCAGGCTGTGTAGACATCAGCAGATCACACGAACCAGGCTGTATAGATGGCTTGTTTTGCACACTTTGCACAATAATAATAACTTGCAGGATAATGGAGTATTGCAGTTTGACTCTTTTATTAAGCATTAGGTCTGATCTTACTCATAGCAGCATCCATGGGGAAAAGCCTGGCATTAGGACCCCTAGCCTGTGTCTTCAAAACAATAGTAGTCCTTACAGATGCCTGCAGGCCAATGACAACTCAGCATGTGATCACATGTGAATATAATAGGTATTCCTGACAGCTGCCTGCGGGCCAATGATAATTCAACATGAATCAGGCTGTGTAGACATCATCAGATCATCACGAATCATGCTGTATAGACATCGTCAGATCACCATGAATCAGGCTATGTCAACATCATCAGATCTCCACAAATCAGTCTGTGTCGACATCATCAGATCACCAGGGATGAGGCTGTATATAACAACAACAACTTGTATTTCTATTGTGCCTTTAACATAGTAAAACATCCCAAGCCGCTTCACAGGAGTGTCATAAAAAAAATTTGACACCAAGCCACTTAAGGAGAACTTAGGGCTGGTGACCAAAAGCTTGATCAAAGAGGTAGGTTTTAAGGAGCGTCTTAAAGGTGAAAAGAGAGGTAGAGAGGCGGAGAAGTTTTGTCACGGAATTCCAGAGCTTAGGGCCTAGGCAACAGAAGGCACGGCCACCAAACCTTGAGCGTTTATAATCAGGGATGCTCAAGAGGGCAGAATTAGAGGAGTACAGATATCTCGGGGGTGTTGTGGGGCTGGAGGAGATTACAGAGATAGGGAGGGATGAGACCATAGAGGGATTTGAAAACAAGGATGAGAATTTTAAAATTGAGGAGTTGCTTAACCGGGAGCCAATGTAGGTCAGCGAGCATAGGGGAGATGGTTGAACGGGAATTGATGCGAGTTAGGACACGGTCAGCTGAGTTTTCGATGACCTCAAGTTTACGTAGAGTAGAATGTGGGAGGGCAGCCAGGAGTGTGTTGGAATAGTCAAGTCTAGAGGTAACAAAGGCATAGATGAGGGTTTCAGCAGCGGATGAGCTGAGGCGGGGCGGAGACGGGCAATGTTATGGAGGTCGAAGTAGGCGGTCTTTGTTATAGCACGGATATGTGGTCGGAAGCACATTTCAGGGTGAAATATGACACCAAGGTTGCGAACAGTGTGGTTCAGCCTCAGGCAAATGTTAGGGAGAGGGACAGAGTCGATGGCTCGGGAACGGAGTTTGTGACAGGGACCGAAAACAATGGCTTCGGTCAGCTCATCCAGTACTGGATGTCGGACAAGCAGCCTGACAATTTAGTGATCATGGAGGGGTCGAGAGAAATGGTGGTAAGGTAGAGCTGGGTGTCATCAGCGTACATGTGGAAACTGATGCTTTGTTTTCAGATGATGTCGCCAAGGGGCAATATGTAGATGAGAAATAGGAGGGGGCCAAGGATAGATCCTTGGGTGTCACCAAAGGTAACGATGTGGGAGTGGGCAGAGAAACTATCGCAGGTGATTCTCTGGCTACGAATGGTTAGATAAGAATGGAACCAGGCGAGTGCAGTCCCACCCAGCTGGACGATGGTGGAGAGGCATTGGAGAAGGATAGAGTGGTCAACCGTGTCAAAGGCTGCAGACAGGTCAAGAAGGACGAGGAGAGATAGTTTACCTTTGTCACAGTCACAAAGGATGCCATTTGTAACTTTGATGAGAGCCGTTTCAGTACTGTGGCAAAGGCGGAAACCTGATTGGAGGGATTCAAACATGGCGTTCCAGGTAAGATGGGCATGGATTTGGGAGGCAAAAACATGTTCAAGGACTTTGGAGAGGAATGGGGGGTTGGAGATGGGGTGGTAATTTGCAAGGATGTAGGGGCCAAGTGTTGTTTTTTTGAGGAAAAGGGCGATGATGGCAGATTTGAGGGAGAGGGGGACAGTACCTGAGGAGAGAGAACTGTTAGCAATATCAGCTAACATGGGAGCCAAAAAAAAAGTTGGGTGGTCAGCGGTTTAATGGGAATAGGGTTGAGGGAGCAGGAAGTGGGTCTCATAGACAAGATGAGCGTGGATAGGGCATGAGGGAAGATTAAAGAGAAACTGGAGAAAGATGTGAGTTTAGGACTAGGGCAGGGGGGAAACTTAGAGGAAGTTTGGCCCAGTGGGTTAGGGGAAGGAAGGGAAGTGGCTGATGCAACTGAATGGATGGTCTCAATCTTAGTGACAAAGAAATCCATGAGCTCCTCACACTTGTTGTTGGAGATGAGGGTGGAGGAGACAGGGGCGAGGGGTTTAAGAAGATGGTTTGCAGTGGAGAATAGAAGCCAGGGGTTACCTTTGCATTCCAGAATGATTCTGGAATAGTGAGCAATTTTGGCAGACGAGAGCAGGACCCCATAATGTTTTATGTGGTCCAGCCTGGTCTGGAGGTGAATGGCTAAACCAGTTGTCCACCATATCCGTTCAAGTCTGTGTCCCTTGGACTTAAGGGGATGAAGATGAGGGCTGTACTGGGGGAACAGCCAGTGTGAGAGAGGGTAATTGTTTTAATAGGGACTAGGGCATCAAAGGTGGTGGAGAGGGTGTGGGTGTGGCTACAGAAATTTCATGGTGAATGGAGGGCCAAAGGCTGGACAGTTGGGATTTCATAGGTGCAGATGTAAGTGAGTTGAGAGAGAGTTTTTTCCAGGGGCGGACACAGAAGGAAGTAGGGTTGGGGGGATCTGGTTGGAGAGTGATACGAGGAAGTGGTCAGAGATGGCCTTATCTGTGATTGACATGATGGAAGTAGCGAGGCCAGGAGAGATCACAGGATCAAGGGGGTGGCCATGACTATGGGTTGGGGAGTTCACATGGAGGGAGAGATTAAGGGAGGTGAGGAGCACTGTTCCCTCTAAGCTGCACAGCTGTGTGGCTGCGCAGTTCCCTCGACGTTGCCGTGCACCGGGTGTTAAAGGCCACGCAGTCCCGCAGTCGCGGGCTCCAGCATGCAGGCACTCTTTTTAATCGCGTCCTACAGGCTTGTTCTTTAAGCCCGCAGGAGCGGGCTTCAGCATCTGCGAGCTGGAAACCACTACAGCCCTGACCCTGAGCCCTGAGGTACTGAACGTGAATGCTGCGATTATCCACACCACCATTGTTGCAGCCTTCTGCCAATGCACGGGTGTAGGGGGTGGTGGGGTTGGCGCGTGCGCCCAGTCAGTTATGCCCCTGACTGTTTGTGAGCGGTTTGAATCGCTCCCACGCCCCTGGGTTCTAGACACCGGATGTAGGTACAGGCGGCGATACAGAAAGACTCGAGTAGACAGGTGGTTTGGATGTAAGAAAAACAAGATTTTATTGAAATAGAAATTAACACAAACTTACGAGAAATTATAGTTTCAAATTACAGGCAAATACAAATAACTATACTTATACAGGGAATGGGGAACACACAGCACATCGAGGGAAAACAAACTATCTTAACAATCCCCTTATCCTTATCCCACCCCTTATACCTAACTAGATTAAGCTATGAGGGGCCAGAATTCATGCTCACCAATCCAAAATAAAACCAACTGTTAATGAGTGTGAGTTTTGAAGTCTGGTCTCTGGTCCTTCAAGGTACCCCATTGCCACGTGGTCTTCAGGGGCGCGGTGCTGGGTCTGCTACTGCGACACACCTTCTCCCCTCCGCTGCTGTCGTCGTCTTCCTCTTCTCCCTCGGGCGGTCGTCGACCGCACCGTTGTGCCTGCAGGGCAGTTGGCAGTTTTAACTGCCTAGTTTTTCCTACCCAAGCTTAAGAACGCCAGTTTATTCGTCGTGGCGTGGCCACCTGCGTTTTCGCAGTGTTCAACAAGGAATGTTCGTCTTCCCAAGCGCCAGCTTATAACTGGGTGCTTGGTTTTCTTATTGATACGTTTTTCGCTGCCCTGCTCTGCCCTTATCGAGTTGTTAACATCTTCTTCGTCTCTACTCATCTCATCTCGTCGGACTACTATGCAAGTCCTGGGCTACCTGCTCAACTTCGTCTCGCCCCTTTCTGCGGCCTGGGCGTCCTGGATGGCTATGGACTTGGGTCTCGTTCCCCGTCCCTGCAGTTGGTATGGTGTAACTGGCTACTGAAAATCTGCTACGGGGAGAGAACCCACCACGAGGCCAGAGCACGAGTATGAGCGGCAGCCCAAGAGGCCGGAGCCACGAGAGCAGAGCAAGAGTCAAGAAGAGCAGAGAGCAGAGAGTGATTGCTACCCGGGGCCTTCAGTTATACTCCTCACGAAAACCCTTATCTGCGTGCCAAATCAGGTTAGTTCATTGTCCCAATCTTGGCGGGCTAGTTTAAATAATTGTAGCAATCTAAACTAACTGTTTTTTAGATGGCCGGTGATCGCACCTACTGGCCTGATGTCTGAGCTGTATTGTTATTAATGCATTTTAATCGTCCTGCACAGCCTCGACGGCTTCCTTAAGCTGTTTCCGATTATTTATGCAAACAACTTGATGGCCTCAAGTATAGGCCTAACTGGTTTTGGTCTGTCTACGATTAGGCTTAATGCATAATTCAGAGTCCTGCTGTCTGCTTTTCAAAATACAAAAGTCCTTATTCACAGAAACTGCATTTTAGCTTTTGATTTCCCCAAAAGCTGCTTGTGTCACAAAGTCCAAGCTTTTAAAATCTTGCAGGCTTTTGGCCACGAGGTGCGGACGCCATCTTTGGGTACCCTTTTTAAAATGTCCATGCAGGGTCCCTTTTATTAATAATAACCTTGGGGATATGTTGAAATTTTGTGAACATTACACTCCCCCCTGTGATACTAAAACTTGCTTGAAGTATCATTCTTACAAGGTGAGCAAAATTTTCTGACCCTCCATAGTCAACCTTCCCCTGTAATTACCTATCTTATACACCCACGACACATGCACGTCCCATTCCGCAAAAATGTAGTGTACATCAGCATACCGAGAGTAAATTACAGACTTTACACACAGCCAAGCGCGGAGGGGATCCGACGACCCTGCACCACTTGGTACACATACATCTTTATTAAACGCGTCGCAAAAAACAACAGAACAACCTTTATTAAAAACAACAAACGCAAAAAAAATAACAATCTTTCAATCAGAATACAAGGAAAACGACTTAAACAGGCGTATCTCCCTCCACCTTCACATAGTGTTCCTTCCAGATCTCCTGGTTTCGGAACTCTAACAACTGATCTTTTCCCTTACACTGAATGCAAACTAGATACAACACTATCCCTAACTGGCAAGCCACGAGAATGTGGGAAGTCAGTCTGATCCATGAAGGGACCTCTATGTTATTGAAGATGTCCCACCAGGGTGGAATCACAATAGCCAATATCTTAGTCCCTATCTCTACTGTTTTCTGCTCTAGAGTGTAAAAATGTTTCTGCGAAACTATAACGGCTTTGAGTATTTTGGTAAGGTGTTCAGGGAGAGGGGGAATTTTGTAGCCAAAGTGCGCTACGTACTTTTGCAAATTCATAAAATTCTCCTTCACAGTGAGGTGAACAGTGGAGGGTTCAGGAATGGGGACAATTTGTTCCTTGGCCACTTGAACTTCTGCCTCGGGTTTAAATCAGAAACTGCTGTCACTAACTGGACACCAGCTATGCTGTCCATGCTGGTTGTGGGACGCGCCGGTGGTGACACAATATGTCCCACCTCCTATATATGCTACCACGGGGGAACATGGCCTTGTGCCATTGCCTCCATGGTACAATTTATAGGTTTCGCGCCAGCAGCTCTGAACCCACACTGTGGTTTTGAATAGGCATTCAAGTGCTGGGGACACAGTATTATGTGTGCTCCCCGGCTTTGGCACCCTGAGAGATCAGTACCTGTCATAGCGTGCTCCCACTTTACGATGTAAGGTGGGACCGCTGTAAAACGAATGTGTGCACCCCCTTGAATGACTCCAATGTTCTCCACCCTGTATACCGGTGCGGGTCGGGCTGTCTTACCCATGACCGGCATCCTAACTAGTACTCCCATGATTGTGTGCTTGGACCGCCCACAATCCACGGGGACTGGGTAGGCCTCAGAAGCTAGCCGGAGTTGGCACAGGCTTAATGCATTCTCAAACGGGTGGAGGGCTGCAAGGTGCTTGTTGCTAATCCAGGAGGGGACTAAACCTTGTTTTAAACCCTCCAGATTACTGCGGCCTTCGCCCAGTAACCATGCCCCGTATAGCACGCACACCTCATTCTGCGCAGCCTGGTCAGGAGCATTTCTGTCCTCCCTTATGAGAGCATTTACCGTCTTTGCGTGCTTTTCCAACTCCGCTGTGATTTCTTTTAAATGGACCATCATGGCCTGGTCCTCATGCAACTCTGAGCCCACTACCTTGTTCTCATCCAGTAATATCTTCTTTAACTGTGTTTTTAAGCCGTTTATCTGGGTCTGCAGCTCTATGTCATCTAAAGTGTTGATGACAGTGGACCCAGTATTAAACGCAGTAAAAACATCATTCCATACTCCCCTTCTTTGTCTCCCTGCATTACCCAAAAACTCTCGGTTTGTGGTGTAGAGTTCGGTTTTGTCCACATGGGCGAAATCGAACTCGTAAAACTTCCTGAACATGTCCTTTAATAGGGCCTGGTATAGCTGCTCTGTTTCTTTGGGACACCACTCTGGTAAATGTACCTCGGTGAGATTTAAAATCACGGAGGCTACCATGTAGTGTACCCCCTGGTACAGCACCTGATCGGTAGGGACGAGTACCAAACCATTCCCTGGTCCCTTGGTGGTGGTGGGGCACCCTTCCCTGTGTATCCTCACCGCCTGCGCTGTGGGCAGGGGCTTACGGGGGCAGGTTACAAGCTCAGTGGCATTGACTGGGATCGGGGAGAATGGGACTGCGCACGCCTTCAGGCTGGTATCCCACTTCATCCCCTCCCTGGTGTCTTGCCACTGCCAGTGGAAAATGATGGATATGCCTGTGGGGCAGACCTCCTCTGACCCCCATATACAGGTATAAATCCCTGGTTCCGGTTCCCACCACTTGTCCCAACACACACTTAATCCTCCGTGAGTCCCTGTAATCGTCCGGTGGGTGTTGTTCCCCAACCATTCTCACTCGACTTCGGGGTTCCTCATATCTTTGCTGAGCTTTCTGAGCCACCACCACCTGTCCAGAGGAATGTGTCCTTTACACGTTAAACATATGCGCTTTCTAATGGTGATGCTGACCCTCGTGGTAATGACCCGTACCCTGGGGCACAGGAGGGAGGTCTCCCCGTACATGAATCCGGTTTGGCTGGAGTACTGAGACGAATTGGACCCCAGCCATCCTGGCCACCTTCCCTCGTGGACATAGATGGCGGTCTCCTCTGCATCCCGTTCACCACTTCCGTTGGCCGCTATAGGCGCCTTGTCTCCTGAGCACCCGTAGATGTGGGAATCCTGTACTCCGCCTCGCTTTCTGACGCTCATCCCAATCAGGGCGAATAGGATTACGATCCCCTTCATCCTGAAAGTCTTTCTGCAAAAAGATACAAAAACATGCAGCCAGGTCCCCAAGAGATTATCTGGCTTGGTGAAGCATGGTCGGGTCCCGCGACCTCGACCCAAATATACACTCTTGGCAGATTACTTACTTAAACCCATCACCTTATTTAACTTAAATTAAAACACCCAAACTTAAGCTAAATAATTAAACTTAACAATAAACAATAACCAAAACTTAAACTAAAACTATATACATCCGCCGCCCGTCTCTGGGCGGCCAGGCTAATTCCTGGTTGGACTGCGGCTCACCGCTACCTCCGGTGGGGCCGCACCGTCCTGCACTGTTGGTCCCTCGCAGCCCGTGGCTGCTGGCTGAGGGCCTCTGTCCTTGGACCTCTCCCTGACTCAAGGGGAGGCCCTTGGTAACTGGAGAGCTGGTGACCATGGCTTTCTCGGCTGGGGCGTCCGTGGGGACCTTCTAGGGACCTTGGCGGGTGGGGCTTTCTTGGCCGCTGGGCCTTTAACCCGAACCGCTGCTCCCTCAGGCTTGGACCTCTCCTGAACTTGGGCTAAGGGCCGGTAACTCTTCGCAGCCTGCTGCTGTGAGCTGAGAGTCTCCACCCCCAGGTCCCATGGCTGGGTCCGGGGCGGGGTTTTCGATCTCAGCTCCCTCCCCCTCTGCACCTGGGTTAGGGGCGGGGTTTTCACCCTCAGGTCCCTCCCCCTCTTCTGGATCCTAGAAGAGTGGGGGAGTGTCCCAATCGATGGGCGGGATGGCCCCTCCCTTCAAGCACACCACAGCACCTGCCTGTGCAGTCTGTGAACTCGCTCCTGCTGCAGGCTGAGGATCTTTATCCTCAGACCTTTCCCCAACTGGCTGTTTTCCCCTTTCAGGTCTAAACAGTTTGCACTGATTAATATAACCAGCAGCCTGTTTTAAAACCTCGTCCGCTGCCCCGAATGGGCCTTCTAGAGACTCCCCGTTCTCTTCCCTTACCGGGACGGCCTTACAGACGGGATCTTGGGCTTGGACCTGCTTTAGGTCCGGGGCCAAAGCTACCCCCTGTGTGCCTCCCTTGTCCCGGACTGCGGCTACCGAACCTGTTCTACAGCAATCCCAGAACACTCCTTCCCTGGCCCTCTGCTCGGCTACCTCGTTGGTCCTTTGGTTATCCTCCCACGTGGTAGGGAGGGATCCTAAAACTGTGGCCAAGAGTTTGGCCATTTCCCCAGCCTGCTCGTTCCCTGTGGCTCGCATTGGGCTTAATGGGACCTCGTTAGATTCGGGTGGATTGGGCGGGTCTTCCGAATGGACCACTGTGCTGGAAGCTCCAGTGTCCACCGAATATCTCCTCTGCAACATCTCCACCCGCATCTTAACACAGGGCCTGCTCCACTCGTCGTTTTCAAGGGGACACAGGTCAACAGGCTGCGCTGGTTCTAGTCAGGGCTGTGGGTTGAATGGGGCTGACAGGGTCAGAGCACCGGTAGCAGCTGCTACTCTCCCCTGGCCAGTCAATATGGACCTCATGGCGTCCAAAAATGACTCGACCGCTGCGGGAGTGATTCCTGCCTCCGCCTTTTGGGCTGGGGTTGTGGAATTCTTTCCCTTGTTATCTTTCCAAGGGTTCTTGCACTCCTTCCGCCAGTGACCGTCCTTCCCGCACCCGTAACAATTCGTCTTTGTGTTGGGGGGTTTACTCCCTTCCTGGTGCCACTCTTTCCTTCCCGGTCCGGGTTTTACCTCATGCACCTTTCCCTTGGGTGGGTGTGCATCGGCTCCCCTACCGTTTTTATAGGCCAGGGTGAGCTGCCTAATCACCGTGAGTTCGGTGGTCTGGGGATTTTTGGGGTCGAACCAGGCTTCTGCCTTGGCCCGGACCTGTGGCAAGCTGTTCGCCACCAGGCAACGGAGCCAATGGGCCAGGAGATCCCCGTTCAGGAACACTCTGTCTTGTTTTGCACACTTTGGCCTAGAAATTCATTAAGGCGCTGCCAGCTTTGCGGCCAGTTACCGCCTAAAGAGGGCTTATGCGCCAAAAATGAGTTTGCGCTGATATTCAGCGCAGCGGTATTGGCGGCGGTAGCCGTTAGCGCTGCGCCGGCACCGATGATGTCATCGGTGTGCGCAGTGCCCCGGTTCCGCCCCGAAACCGGCCCGATCCCCATATTTAGTAGCGGCCGCCTCCTCCGAAGCGGCCGCAAACAGCGACCAGAAAACGGGGCTGTGCTGTAGCCTTAGTGTGGCGCTTTAAAGGAGAAGGTGCGGCCGGCCGCTTTTTCGGCGGCTGCCTGCCCGCACCTCCTTCCCCGGCCTCCTCCACCCCCCCCCCCCGCGGCATTGCTGGCTGCTGTCCGCGAACCCGGCACTTCTCCGTGGTGCCGGGCTCATTTGCCGGCACTGTCCAGCGGCGATCTCCCCGTTGCAAGCAGCTCCCCCTTAAGAGAAGGAGGAGGCCTGCAGTACCGCAGCCTGCCGCTCCGCAGCGGCTGGCACAGCGGCGCCAAGAGCGCTGAAATTCAGTGTCAGCGCCCCAAGCGGAGGCGGGCACACCCTGGTATAGCGCCCGGCTCCGAATTGGGGCGCAAACACTGAATATCTGACGATCGCTAATGGCTCCCCGCCCAGCGCTAACTTTTGGGTGCGAGCGAGCTGGCCGCCACAAAGTGAATTTCTAGGCCTTTGTACAAAAATAATAAATTGCAGGACAACGGAGTATTACAGTTTAAACTCTTTTAATGAAGCATTAAGTCTGATCTGACTCACAACAGTGCAGCACCGTGTACACAAGATGGAGTCAGGACCCCCTGGGTCTTCTAAACAACAGCAGTCCTTACAGATGCCTGCAGGCCAATGACAACTCAGCATGCAAATGTTACATCCCCTTTCTTTTAAAAGAAAAAATGTTATGCATTACTTTTGAACCTTTCTTCTACATAATGTTCTCAGTAGCATCAACATATAAGTAAACTCAACATTTAACTAGCACTGAAAACATCTCAACGTTTCAATAACGATGTACAGTTTTTTTTTTAGGGCAGCGATCCGCCTACACCCTTTGACAGTTCACAAGTCAAGGATAACTCTCGGCTTGACCTCTCGTCGGAATGACGGTGTTGTTCCTTGGTGTTCAGGAGGTGCCTGCGATTGTGGTGGTACACCTGTCCTTCTGGGGTGTGGACGTGATACGATCGCTCAGTGTCAGCTAGCTGGATGATGACTGCTGGCTTCCAGTAGTCATGCTCCTGGATTCTGACGGATTCTCCATTGTGCAGTGGCGGCAGTAGTCTAGCTGACCTGTCATAGTATCTCTTTTGGTATTGCTGTCTCTGTACACGTTTTGCATGCACTTGCTTGCAGCTGATGACCTGCCAGGGCCTGTCTGGGATACGGTGAGGATTCATGGGCTCTTTGACATTTGATGGGCGCCGTTCTAGACAAATGGAACATTTTCCGACAATGTCCTCAATGTGTTTGCACATTCCAGGCCAAAACATGCTCTTTGTTTGCATTTTACCATGCCCATATGTCCAGCATGAATTTTTGTCAACATCTCTTCTCTGAGACTGGTAGGAATGATGATTTTCTCCCCTTTGAAGACGATTCCGTTGATTTGTGACAGTTCGTCTCTGTGGTTCCAGAATTCAGATATGCTCTGAGTGCATTTCCTCCTTTCCTCAGGCCATCTTTGATGTATGACTTTGCTCAGCAGTGTGAGTTGTGCATCTTTCTCTGTTCCTGCTTGGATCTCCTTCAGTTTCGAGTCACTCACAGGTAAGCTGTTGTACATCATATGCACCTGCACATCCATGCCTTCACTGAGGCTGCTGTCCTGATAGCTAAGAGACTTTCTGGAGAGCGTGTCTGTGACAGGAATGTCTTTGCCTGGACGATGAATGATTGTGAAGTCATACTTCTGTAGCTGAAGGATCATTCTCTGTAGCCTTGGTGGGGCTGCGGCTGGTGGTTTCCTCATGATTGACTCGAGGGGCTTGTGGTCAGATTCCACAATGACTTGTTGGCCATAGACGTATTGGTGGAAATGATTACATCCAAACAGAATTGCATATAGCTCTTTCTCGATTTGAGCATAGTTGATTTCACTGTCTGTGAGAGATCTGGAAGCGTAGCCGATGGGCTTTCCTCCTTGCAGTAATACTGCGCCTAGTCCATACTTTGATGCGTCCACTTGTAGTCTGAGCTCTTTGTTGGGGTCGAAGTAGGCAAGAGCTGGTCCTGGTTCTCTGGTGAGTAGGTCTTTCATTTTCGAAATGCTGTGTCATGTTGTTTGTCCCACAGGAACTCATTGGATTGTTTGAGCAACTGACGCATGGGTGCATTGATTTTGGAGAGGCTCGGGGCAAACTTGGCTAAGTAGTTAACCATGCCTAGTACTGTCTCTAGCTCTGCGCGGTTCTTCGAAGGCTCCATCTTCTTGATGGCGGAGATTTTCTTTGGATCCGGCTTAATGCCATCAGTTGAGAGGCGATGCCCGAAATAACTGATCTCGGTGGATCCGATTTTGCTTTTCTCGGGGTTGAGCCGAATACCTTTCTCCCATGATCTTTGTAGCATCTCACGGAGGTTCCTGTCATGTTCCTCTCTATTCCTGCCATAGATGAGGATGTCATCTACGATTGCGACTACTCCATCAAGGCCTTCATAGGTTTCGTTGATCTTCCGCTGGAATTCATCCTGAGCTGAGATAAGACCAAATGGTAAATGCAGAAATCGGTAGTGTCCAAATGGTGTGTTGAATGTTGTTAGCTTAGATGACTCTTCCATGAGCTTGATAGTCCAGTATCCTGATCGTGCGTCCATTACACTGAAGTAACGTGCTCCCACTAGCTTGGGTGTGATGTCATCTAGCGTTGGTAGAGGGTAGTGAGGGCGTTTGATAGCCTTGTTCAAATCTCTGGGGTCGAGACAGACTCTGAGCTTGCCTATACGTGGTTTCTCAACCACTACTAACGCGTTGACCCACTCTGTCGGTTCTGTTTCCTGGACGATGATTTCTGTATTCTCCATGCTCTGCAGCTCCTCCTTCAGGTGACTACGTAGAGCAAAGGGTATCCTTCTTGGTGGGCAAACCACAGGGGTTGCTGCTGGGTCAAGGTGAATAGTGCATTCACCTGGGAATAGTCCGATTCCTTTGAAAACATCAGCAAACTCCTCCATGACTGTCTGCTTATCAACTGGTGCTGTCAATGATAGTACTAGCTTGACAAGGTCCATGTCTAAACATGCCTTTAGACCTAGCACTGGAGGTGCTCGAGTGTCAATATGTAAAAGTCCAACATCATGTCGCTTTCTTTGTACTTGCATTTCATCACATGTGCCTTTTACAATGAGCTGCTCACCCCCATAGCCGGTCAGTCTGCATGAGGTGGGCTGTAGCTT
This sequence comes from Somniosus microcephalus, assembly GCF_052327205.1. Classification (NCBI taxonomy): domain Eukaryota; kingdom Metazoa; phylum Chordata; class Chondrichthyes; order Squaliformes; family Somniosidae; genus Somniosus; species Somniosus microcephalus. The sequence goes on along the minus strand of NC_140992.1, from coordinate 142,005,552 downwards.
ACCCTCATCCTTCAAGCTGTGATACTCACTCAGAGGAATTACATTAACCTGAGATCCAGTGTCTAGTTTAAACTTAAGCTCTTTGCCCTGTTTGCCTATCTCAATATCGGCATAGGCATGCTCAGTCCCTGAAATCTGTTTTTTCTGTGACACAGAATCAATAAACAGTTCCTCTGCATTTGGCTCTCTATCTGGCATTTGGCTGTCACTCACTGTGTGTACTGCTTTTCCGAAAACAGTCTTGCAAACTTTAGCAAAGTGGTTCCGTTTAACACATTTAGTACATTGCCTTCCTTTGGCAGGGCAGTACTCCTTTTCTCCATGCCAGTTATTTCCACAATATCCACAGTTTTTGAAGCATTTTATGTCTGTTTCGCCCAATTTTAGAACTCTCGCTGTTCTTTCTGTTCTGAAACACACTCTCTGGGCAGTGTTCTTTGGTGTGTATCTATTAACTGTGTGCACTGTCTGTTCACTCGAGCTGTTTGTGGCGCCGGTTATGGTTTTCAACTGTGCTTGGGCTATCTCGTGCAATCTAGCTATGTCCATAGCTTTGTCCAGCGTTAGCCCGGACCCAACATTCAAAAGTTTCTCTCTCACTTTAGCTGAATGTGTTCCAAACACGATGCGGTCTCTGACCATCTCATCTTTATCTGCATATGCAGTCTTTTACCAGCAGTTTTAACTCAGTCACGAACTGTTCAAACGACTCACTAGCTCCTTGTACTTTCTCCTGAAACTTGTACCTAGCGAATATCGTATTTGTCTTGGGCATCACATATGCTTCAAAATGGTCAAAATAACTTTTCAGTACCTTTGCTTCATCTGCGGTGAGAGGCCATGTGTTAAAAATGTCTCTCCCTTTTTCTCCGATCCACAAGAGTAGGTAGCTGCATCTTTCTTCCTCCCCTTTGCTTTTCAGTGGACCCGAGAACATCAATTCCACGTGTTGCTTGAACTTGCACCATTCTCTATGTAAGTTCAAAGATCCCCAATTCATTCGAGGTAAGGGAGCTTGAACGATGTCCATTTTCAATCCCTGTTCTGACACCATGTCTTGTTTTGCACACTTTCTACAAAAATAATAAATTGCAGGACAACGGAGTAATACAGTTTAAACTCTTTCAATGAAGCATCAGGTCCATAAGCTTTCTCAATCAATACAGCACCGTGTGGACAAGATGGAGTCAGGACCCCCTGGGTCTTCTAAACAATGGCAGTCCTTACAGCTGCCTGCAGGCCAATGGCAACTCAGCATGCAAATGTTACACACTCGGTCCGGCATCCCCGGACAGGCCCTCCGGTACACTGGCCACAGCCGGTCCGCAAAAGCCTGCGGGGTTTCCCCTGGGAGCTGGATCGTCTTCTCCACACGGGAGAAAGGACTTCCCTCATTCATCCCCATGGCCTCCAGAAACACATCTCGAAGCTTCTCGTACCCGCTCTTCCCACTTTTACACTCATCAGAGAGGAATTGGAGGAGACTACGCTCCAGGAAGAATAGCAGCATCTTGGCCTTCTCAGCGTCATTGCAGTCGTTGACGCTGGCTGCCTGCTCTACTTCGCTGAAGTGGATCGAGGGATCTCCCTTTTCGGAGAGCCTCAGGATATGGTTGACCATAGCCCTAAGCTGTTGGATGTTAAAGGGTAATATGCACTGGCTTTGGAGGGGTCCCTCATTGTCGCCATTGGCGGGTGGGCCGAACATCCGATGCCGTTGTAAGGGGTTTTAGATCGCAGAGGTTTCTCTCGCTAGAGGCCTCTCTCTCTTGCACAGTAAAACCTTGAGCGGTTCGACCCACTCACCCCTTAGATTCTATACTCTGGACATTGGGGCAGGAACTACAATGTAGAGAAAACTCTTGTAGACCAAGTTTGATGAAACAAAATGAAATTTTATTGCATAAGGAAAAATAAATCAAATGCAAGCAGATAAGAGAGTACATGGGAGGGAAAAACACAACCAATCATAACAACACAATACTAACTAAGGCAAATACAGGCATCCTATACTCTACAAAGATCACCATGAAATAAGGAAACACACGGAACATCGAGGGACAACAACTCATGCTAATTGTACCCTTAAATCCACCCCCTTAAACCTATCTAGATCTGATTGTGAAGGGCCAGAGACATACTCACCAATCCAACTAGGAAGTGCAAGGTTTTGAACCAGTCTGCGTTTGATCCTTTCAGGCGTTCCGTCACCTAGTGCATACACACTATCTTTTAATAATAACAACACATCTAATTCAAATGCAATATGAAAATAAAATACACACACGAAAAATCAAAAATGCACATGAATACATGTCAAAAATAATACAGAGGAGGGAGGGAAAACTTTAACTTTATACAAAGCAGCAAAATCTAAATGGGTGTCTCTTCTTCTACCCGCACATAATGCTCCCTCCATTCCCCTCTATTCTCATACTTTTGCGAATGTTTGACCTTTTTACAGTGTACAAACAGTAAATAAACTACAATGACAACCTGGCGCACTACAAGAATGTGGGAGGCTATCCTAATCCAGGAAGGGACTTCTATATTAGTGAACAGGTCCCACCACGGTGGTGTCACTGTATCCAATATGTCTGCCCCTATCTCTAAAGTCTTCTGCTCCAGTGTGTAGAAGTGTTTCTGTGAAACAACAACGGCTTTTAATATCTTGGTGAGGTGTTCAGGGAGAGGGGGAATGATATATTCAAAATGTGCAATGAATCGCTGCAGATCGGTGAAATTCTCTTTCACAGTGATGTGAACAGTGGAAGGTTCAGGAATGGGGACAATTCGCTCTTGGGCCACTTGAACTTCTGCCCTGGGCTTGAAACAGAAGCTGCTGTCACTAACCGGACACCAACCGTGCTGTCCATGTTGGTAGTGGGGTGCTGCAGTGGTGACACAGTACATCCCACCTCCTATATATGCCACCTGCGGGGGCACATGGCCTTGTGCCATTGCCTCCATGGTGCAATTTATAGGCTTCACGCCAGCAGTTCTGAACCCGCACTGTGGTTTTGAATGGGCATTCAAGTGCTGGGGACACAGGATGATGTGTGCTCCCCGGCTCCGGCACCCCGAGAGGTCGGTACCCGTCATTGCATGCTCCCATCGAATGACGTAAGGTGGGACCCCCGTGTAGCGAATGTGCGCACCCCCCTGACTGACTCCATATCTTGTGCACCCTGTATACCGGGGCGGGTTTAGCTGTCTTTCCCATCACCGGCATTCTTACCACTATACCCATAATGGTGTGATTAGACCGTCCACAGTCCACTGGGACTGGGTAGGCCTCTGAAGCTAGTCTGAGCTGGCACGGACTCAATGTATTCTCAAAAAGGTGGAGGGCTGCGAGGTGCTTGTTGCTGATCCAGGAGGGGACTAAACCTTGCTTTAAATCCTCCAGATTACTGTGGCCCTCACCCAGTAACCACGCCCCGTATAGCACACAAGCTTCGTTCTGCGCAGCCTGATCGGACGCATTCCGATCCTCCCTGATGAGAGCATTTACCGTTTTAGCGTGTTTCTCCAGCTCAGCTATTATCTCTTTTAAATGTAGTGTCATAGCCTGGTCCTCATGTAACTCAGAACCCACTACCTTATTCTCCTCAGTCTGTATCTTTCTTAGCTGTGTTTTTAAACCATTGATCTGGGTTTGCAGCTCCACGTCATCCAGTGTGTTGATGTCGGAAGTTCCTGTGTTAAAAGCTGTGAAAATATCATTTACTGCACCCCTTCTTTGTCTCCCTATTCTGTCCAAGACCTCATGTGGTGTGGTGTACAATTCGGCTCTGTCGACATCGGCAAAGTCGAATTTGTAAAACTGTTGAAACATGTTTGTTAACAGGACCTGGTATAATTGCTCCGTTTCCCTGGGGCACCACTCTGGCAATCGTACCTCGGTGAGGTTTAAAATCACCGAAGCCACCGCATAGTGGACCCCTTGGTACAGTACCTGACCTGTGGGTACCAATACCAATCTGTTCCCGGGTCCCTTTGTCATGGTGGGGCACCCTTCCTTGAGGGCTTTAGCTACCGGAACTGTGGGCAGGGGCTTGCGGGGTTGGGTGATGAGCTCAGTGGCATTTACTGGGATCTGAGAGTATGGGACTCCGCACGCCCGTGCGCTGACGTCCCACCTCATTCCTTGTCCAGCATCCTGCCACTGCCTTTGGAAAAAGATGGAGACGCCTGTGGGGCAAGCGCGTTCTGAACCCCACATACAGATGTCGATCCCCTCATCTGGTTCCCACCATTTGTCCCAACAGACACTTAACCTCCCATGAGTTCCCGTAATCGTCCGATGGGTGTTATTACCCAATCTCTCCCACTCCACAGTGGAGTTCTTCATGGTGCTGCTCTACTTGCGCAGCCACCACCAACGATCCAAAGGTACATGTCCACTGCACTCCAGGCAAATCCTCCTTCCTACGGTGACGCTTATTCTGGGTGCAATGATCTGCACCCTGGGGCACATCAGAGACGTTTCTCTGTATGCAAACCCCGTCTGGCTGGAGTATTCAGTAGAGTTCGACCCCAGCCAGCCTGGCCATCTTCCTTCATTGAAGTAGGCAGCAGTCTCTTCAGCGTCCCGTGGGCCGGTTCCGTCAGTCGCGATGAGGCCTCTGACCCAGAGCACCCATATGTGGTGGAGTCCTTAGTGCGGCCCCGATAGGCCCAGCTCCACCCGATCGTCACGAACGCGACGAGGATCCCTCTCATCTTTCTCCTGGTTCCTGCAACAAATCACACAATATAGCCAGGCTCCCGAGAGATTCTGGCTTAGATGACGGCATGATCGGGCCTTTCGACCTCGATCCAAAACTACACACATACTGGGCAGATTTAAAACTACTTAAACTCCAATCATTTTAATATTTACACACCTTAAACTTAAAGTTAAACTTAACTTATGTACAGCGCCGCCCGTCCCCGGGCGGCTTGCCTAGTCCCTGATTGGACTGCAGCTCACCGCTCCCTGTGGCGGGGCTGCAGTGACCTGTGGCTTGGGTTCCCCGCAGCCTTTTGCTGTTAATTGGGGACTGCGTTTTGTCAAGGATTTCTCAGGTCGGCGTTTACTGGCAGCGGGGGACTTGGGCCAAGGTTTTACTGGCTGAGGCGTTCGAGTCGACCTGCGATAAGGTACTTTGGGCGTGGCTCCCTTAGCGAGTGGACCTTCGGGTGGGACCTTAGCTCTCACAGTCCGTGGCTCTTCCACGACTGTGGGCTTCGGCTCCCTTCCCTCAGGCTCCGCCCCTTCGGGATTCTGGCAGGCTCCCTTGGCGAGTGGACCTTTGGGTGGGACTTTAGCTCTCACAGTCCGTGGCTCTTCCACGACTGTGGGCTTCGGCTCCCTCCCCTTGGGCTCCGCCCCTTCGGGATTTGGGTCTGTGGCAGACGACTCCTCCTCACCTGTCCCTACAGGTGGAGGATCTCCGCCCCCAATTTCTACCTCCCCCACGCTCGAGTCGAGGGCGGGACCTCCGTCCTCCGACTCCACCTCCTCCAGAATCGTGTCGAGGACGGGACCTTGTTGTTCGGGCCCCTCCTCGTCCGAATCCCAGGCCATCGGGGAAAGCTCCCCCCAGGTGGGTGGGACAGCTTCTCCTTCCAAGCAGGCTACAACGCCAGCTTGTGTGGTCTGTGACTCATCGCGCACCTCAGGCTGAGGATCTTTACCCTCAGACCTGGCTTCGGTTGCTGATGCTCTTGCACCCGGTTTAAACAGTTTGCACTGGTTGATGTGAAACCATTTAGTGCGCCGGGGCAACTTCACTGCGTATACCATGGGGCTGGCCTTGCCTACAATCTTGTAGGGTCCCCTGTACAGTGGTTCTGAACTCCCCACTCGGGCAGAGTCTCCTACCATGACCTTATCTCCTACTTCCCACTCCTGGGCTCCGGTGGTGGGGATCGATAGATCTTGTACCGATTCCTGTCTGGCCTTATCTATGGCTCTCTCACCGGCGCGGATGGTCAGACCCAGGAATTTCACTTCCTGCTGGCCGATCCGTGCTTTCTTTGGGTTCACTTTGAAACCCTTTCTTCCTAACACCGCCAATAACTCGGCCAATAGTGGGCCATGCTCCTCTCTTGAGTCTGTGAACGGGAGCAGGTCGTCCACGTACTGCACTAGCTGATTGGGCTGGCTGAACTCTTTTAAACACCCTGCCATGCATTGATGGAAAATGCTGGGGCTGTTGTGGAAACCCTGTGGCAAGCAGTTCCAGGTGTACTGTTGCCCTTTAAACATAAAGGCAAACTTGTACTGATCCTCCCTCCTGAAAGGGATGGACCAAAACCCGTTAGAAATATCCAGCACCGTGAACGTGGTCGCGGAGGCTGGAATGCTTCCTATCAGGTCGGCGATTGCTGCCACTGTCGGCGCGCAGGCGGGGATGTTGCTATTGAGGACTCTGTAGTCCACCGTGGCTCTCCAGGAATCGTCCGGCTTCCTTACCGGCCACAGCGGAGAGTTCACATGGGTGGCTATCGGTCTCAACACGCCCTGCTGCACCAGTGAAGATATTGCTGTCTCCATGTCGGGCTCCGCTTCCCGGGGGAAGTTGTACTGTTTTTGGGGTCGGGCCATGGGGTCCCCATCTAAGCTGACCTCAAACCCGGTGACCCTCCCGCAATCGTGCTTGTGAGTGGCAAACGTCGTCAGGTGGTCGTACACGAATGCCTGCAAATCTTGTGGGACGCCCGTGACCATGAGCTCGAGGTCGTAGCCCTCTTTTGGCTTCACAGTACACAGGGTCCCTCTTTCTCCTTCCCCTGGGATGACGACTACCTTGCCCGGCTCACCCTTACCCGCTCCCCAAAGACAATGGTTTCTTAGGTCCATGAGGATCCCGTGTTCGACCAGGAAATCGGACCCGAGGATCCCATTCCCATTCTCCACCTCCCACTTCATCAGTATACACCTCCACTTGGTGCGGAGTGGTCCTAAATGAATGGAGAGGGGAATGGAATGTGCGCCAGCCTGTTCCTTGCCTGTGAAGCCCGACAGAATATATGGAACCCCGGTGGACAGAGGCGAGGTGGTGGGGTTATTTGTGTGGATCACGGTGCACGATGCCCCCGTATCCAACAAATAGGTCCCTTTTACCTCCTGCACTTCCATCTCCACGAGGGGTCGCCTTCATATATCATATCGCAGCGCACACAAGTAAACAGGCTGCACCGGCTCTAGTCATTTGGGCACAGCAGTCGGGGTTTCGGGAGCGACAAGACTGGTGGTGACAGCTATTTTCCCCTGCAAAATCATCAGAGACCGCATTGTCTCTATGATCGATTCAATCGCAGCGGGATCCATAACTGCACCAGCTCCTTGTGCTGGGGCAGGAGCTATGGCTGGGGCAGCGGTCTGGGCTTGGGCTGCGGGAAATCTCCCTTTATTATCCTTCCACGGATTTCTACAGTCCTTGCGCCAATGTCTATCCTTCCCACACCCGTAGCAATTGAGCTTGGCTTGGACAGGGCGATTCTGCTCCTGACGCCACTCCTTCTTGGTTGGGGCTGCGGACTTTGCCTCATGCACCTTTCCCTTCTGGAGAGGTGTTTCCTGACCTCTACAATTCTTGTACGCTACATTTAGCTGACGGAGTACCGTCTCCTCCGTGACGCTGGGACCTTGAGGATCAAACCAAGATCTGGCTAGGGCCTGTATCTCTGGCAAGCTGTTGGTAACCAAGCAACGGAGCAAATGAACCCGCTGTTCGTCGCTCATTGCAGCCTGTTCAGGCATGCCCGGACAGCTGCGTCGATACACTGGCCACAGCCTTTCTGCGAAAACCCGTGGGGGTTCTCCAGATAGCTGCACGGTCCCTTCCACACAGTCGAACGGACTACCGTCGTCCACTCCCATTACTTCTAAAACTTCCTCCCTGAGATCCGTATACCCTTTCCTTCCCACTTACTATCTTCTGAGAGGCACTGAAGGATTGTGCAATCCAGGGAGAAAAGTTTCACCTGTTCCTGTTCATCACAGTTGTTGTGTATGTAATATGTGTGCTACTTTGAACCTATGGACAGGACTGCACTACTTGTTGGGCGTAGTGATATGCAGTACCACTCCTGGCCATAGGGGTATAAATAGTACTGTGGGTACTGATCTCCCCTCAGTTCCCGCCTGTGGGCATGAAGTAAAGACCTACGTATAGTCCCTACCTCCAACCAGTAAAGACCTGTTTTATTGTTACTGATTAAGTCTGAGTATTAATTACTTGAACAACTCACAGATTTAACACTGGCGACGAGCCTGATTCGGACCCTGCGGCAGTCACTCCACGGCAGCTTCGTCCACAGCCAGGACGTTGCAGAGAGGTTTCCACCCTCTCCACCCCACTGGAAGACATCCTGACCTCGGAGCCTCCATCGGCGACCGTCAGCTTCTTCTCCAGCTTGGTGGTGGGTAAGCCGTTGTCTGAGCCGGGCAGCGACGCGACAGGCAGTCGACCGCGTTGGCCGCACGAACGGGGCTGGGGGAGCTGGAGGAATAGGGCGCGAGAGCCGCTTCGAGCGGGAGGCGTTTCAACAGAGCGATCGCATCTCCTGATAAGAGCCGAGAGCCGCTTCGCGATCCAGCGATCGCATCCGCTGATAAGGGCCGCACTCGGGCGATCGCGGCGAAGATAAGGGCTGCACTCGGGGGCTGAAGGGAGACGGCGTTGGGGGACGGGTGAAGACCGCCAAGCGCGGGAAAACCGCCATTTTGTGGGCGGAGGACGACGGCAAGAGCGGGAAGCCGCCATCTTGGATAGCAGTAAAAAAAAAAAAAAATCTGAGAAATTGCAAATCTGATAAAGTACTACAATGCCTAAACACGGGAATATTAGCAACTTTGATAGTGACATCGAAGATTGGGCCATATATGTTGAACGAGTTAAAAATTATTGTAAGGCCAATAAAATTCATGAGGCTGATAAAGCACTAACATTATTAAATTTAATGGGTGCGAAGACATACGGGCAATTGAAACACCTGTTATCACCAGATGAACCGGCGGATAAGACGTTCGATGAGATTGTTACTGTCCTGAAAGATCATCTAAACCCCACGCCGCTGATGCTAGCGGAACGATTTAAATTTTACGACAGAAGGCAGCTACAGCATGAAAGCAATGCTGATTATTTGCTGGAATTGCGTAAATTAGCGAAATATTGCCAGTTTGGAACGGGACTGACAGAGGCACTTCGAGACAAATTTGTGTGTGGTTTATTTAAACAGGATACACAAAAGCGACTGCTCGAGGAGAATGAGCTGACGCTTGAGAAGGCGGTCACTATGGCAGCAGCACACGAAGCCGCAGCGAGAGGCACGGCAGTAATGCAGCTACGGTCACCGGAGCTCAGTGCACACAAATTGGGTGTGAGTTCTGGCAAATGTTATCGTTGTGGAAAGACAACGCATGATCAGAACCAGTGTTGGTTTAAAAACCAAGAATGTAGAACTTGTGGTAGGCTTGGACATATAGCTAGAGTATGCAGGTCAGGGAAGAAGACCAGCAACAAGAAGTCACCGCAAGGAAAATACGCAAAGGTACACAAGGTGACCGAACAGGAGTCCGATTCAGACGCTAGCAGTAATGAACTGGCTAGTTTAAGCTGTAATGAACTGGCTAGCTTAAGAGTACTCAACGCTGGTAAGGGTGCAGACCTCCAGACAATTTGGGTCACTCTTCAGATAGAAGGAGTCCAAGTAAAACTGGAATTGGACACTGGATCGGCATTGACGGTCATAAATAAGAAAGATTACGGAAAGTTATTCCAACATATTCCCCTACAGGATACGGGGATTATATTGAAAACATACACGGGGCAAAGAGTGTACCCCATCGGGAAAATAGAGGTTGCAGTGGTCCACAAGGGCGAAGACAGTCAAATAATGGACTTATATGTGATATCTGAAGGAGGTTCTCCACTACAAGGACGGGAGTGGATTAGGAAAATGAATATGGACTGGCATTTCCTACAAACAATAACGAGTGAGAACTCGGTGAAGATAGTCGGCCCAGACTCTGGAACGGATGATGGTAAGCCCAACTCAGGTGCAAAAGACAAAGTTTCAGCACAGAATTCCACTGAGCAACAACAACATAGTTTAACTGTGGATTCTGAGTCTGGCAAGTCTACTGATGTGCCCATTTCTGAGGGACACCGGGCTCGAACTCAACTCCATTTCAAACTACAACAGCAATTAGAACAAATGCTTCGCCGTTGTGAGCAAGAGTTGAATGCAACGAAAGAGTTCTTTGATATAGAGTTGGAGAATCTGGAAAGACAACAGAAGCAGCTGATGGAGAAAATGGAGCAGGAGCACACAAAACGTCTGATGTCAGAGGAGTTAACGGTCAGCCAACTCCTGCATATGCTGAAGGACAGGACTCTGAAATGGGAAAAACTTGAACACGAACTTCAATATTCAAACGAAAGGGGTTCGGAGCTCTCAAAGTTTATTGGAAGAGCTGAGGTGGCAACACAGACTGAGATGACTGCAACAGAGCAGCCCTTGGATGCCAAAAGTACGCTGACTCACGTCAACATAGAACAACAGACCGCTGAAACAGCTGCTCCGGTAGAGGGATTGAATAGTCCGATCAATCAATCTCCAAAAGAAGTTGAAGTAGTAAAATCTCAAATGAGGTCATTAGTAAACGACTTGCTGAAAGCCCAGAAAAGGAAAAGTCGAAACAGAAGATGACCCATCTGAACCATTATTACCTCTACCAGATCACACACGTGGTCCCTCCGAACGGAGCCAATTCAGTTCGGAAGTTCAAACTGTTAAATCCATGGAAGGACTATTGAATGAGTCACTCCAGCAACGTGAACCGACTCCACCACAGAGATTGAATCTGTGAACTGTTTTCCGCAGAGACTGAATCTGTGATCTGTTATGTAAACCTGAAGTTATATATGTATATATGTTATTACGTTATGTTAAATGGGGAGATGACTGTAAAGCTAGGAAGGGAGGAATGTTGTGTATGTAATATGTGTGCTACTTTGAACCTATGGACAGGACTGCACTACTTGTTGGGCGTAGTGATACACAGTACCACTCCTGGCCATAGGGGTATAAATAGTACTGTGGGTACTGATCTCCCCTCAGTTCCCGCCTGTGGGCATGAAGTAAAGACCTACGTATAGTCCCTACCTCCAACCAGTAAAGACCTGTTTTATTGTTACTGATTAAGTCTGAGTATTAATTACTTGAACAACTCACAGATTTAACAACAGTCATTAATGGCTGCTGTTTCCTCTATCTCCCTGAAATGAATCGAGGGATCTCCCTTTATGGTGAGTCATGCGAGGTGACTCACCATGGACCTTAATTGCGGGCCAGCGTAGGGCACCACGAGTTGGTTCTGGTGGGGTCCGATACCGCCATCGGCAGCGTTGGGACCGAACCTCTGATGCCGAGCGGGACACATTGGTGCCGGTCCCGGCTTTGCTACCAGTGGTTCTTCCTCACACTCCACCTTGGCTACCTCCTCTTTCACTGCCCCCTCCTTTTCCGGCCAAGTCTCACTATAGCTCGGTGGTGCTGAGTGCTCGGTGGCTGATACCACAATTACCTCAGCTGGAATCGGCTGTTTTGATTCCTTTAAAAAGTCCATGGGACTAGCTTTCGGGCTGACGAGACACACCATGCCTTTTGCCTTTACCAGGGCCGTTCTTAGGTCCTCTATGGTCTTTTGGTAGGGGCCGTGGTCTGTGCTCTCAAGCCCGTGCTCGAGGGCTAGCTTGTAAGCCGCCTTAACCTCCACTATTCTCTCCTCCTGCGCTCTTAGCTGTTGTGCGAGGTGGGCGTTTTCCTCCCGTATCCTCATATCATTAATCTTTGCCTCAGTAACCTGGCACTCCAGGTACTCTATCCTAGCCTGGTGTTGACTAGCTACCACTTGGCATTCCTGATTCAGTGCGTGAAGCGCTGTGATGAGTTTTTCCCCACCCTTGGCCTTTTCCTCTATCTCTGCTGCCTGGGTTGTGATCTTGGCTGCCTGTGCTGCAACGACCCGGTCCAAAATCTGGACCTGCTTCTTGTAACACATCAGCCACACTGCCTTCTCCACTGACTTCTTATGCTCTTTGCTGTCTGTCCACCTGATGGCTGCGTCCACCGGACGCCCATCCAGTAAGAGATCGGAAATCCACTGCTTAGTGAGATTTACCTTACCAAAGACACAATCCGCTATCCTCTGATCCATAACATTTCGTCCATTCAAACCTGGATCTAATACATTGCAATCCTGCTGCCAGAGTCCTGCCGCAGTCGCCAGTTTCTGTAAGGGGTTTTAGATCGCAGAGGTTTCTCTCTCTAGAGGCCTCTCTCTCTTGCACAGTAAAACCTTGAGTGGTTTGACCCACCCGCCCCTTAGATTCTATACTCTGGACATTGGGGCAGGAACTACAATGTAGAGAAAACTCTTGTAGACCAAGTTTGATGAAACAAAATGAAATTTTATTGCATAAGGAAAAATAAATCAAATGCAAGCAGATAAGAGAGTACATGGGAGGGAAAAACACAAACAAATCAGAATGACACAATACTAACTAAGGCAATTACAGGCATCCTATACTCTACAAAGATCATCATGAAATAAGGAAACACACGGAACATCGAGGGACAACAACTCATGTTAATTGTACCCTTAAATCCACCCCCTTATTAAACCTATCTAGATCTGATTGTGAAGGGCCAGAGACATACTCACCAATCCAACTAGGAAGTGCAAGGTTTTGAACCAGTCTGCGTTTGATCCTTTCAGGCGTTCTGTCTCCACGTGGATCATGGAGCCTCAGCGAGCTGTGCCACACCTCTCTCCTGAGGTGGGGGTCAGAGGCGGCTGAACACCGGCTGGTTCTGGCTGTCGGAGGGGTCGGGGATCGTCGGCTCGACCCCGGTCAGAGGAGCCTTGGGCTGGCTCCCATCATTTCTTCAGTTCGTTTTTGTTTCTTCTCCCGAGTTGGGTCGATGGCCTCTCGTTTCGGCAATGGCCCGGGGATGGTCGATGATCTCCCGATGTTTGTCCCCGGGGCAGGACGCCGGCTCGAGCGGTCTTCTTGATGGCGGCTTAGTCTTCTTCGTCTTCCACCGGTGGTGGAGAGGAGTTTGCTGATCTTCTCCCGAAGTGACTCCTCTTCACCCACTGCCACTCGGTCGTGTGTTTCTGAGTGTAGCTGTCTCCAACTGTCTCCGCAACTACAACTCTGGTGTCTCCCTGTACAACTCCAACTCCAACAGTTATACCTTTCTTCAGGAGTCTCCACTTCCCGCCCATAATCAGGTTAGTCTTTGTTTAACTTTTGGTGGGCTGGGAGCACAGTGAGGTAGTTATTATATTTTAAAATGTTTTAGATAGCTGGTAAAGGCCCATCTCTGGTCTGGAATGACCTTCATTGTTTTTAATGTCCAGCTGATCTTGTTATCTAGTCCTTGGTGCTGTTCTCATGAATATGAAATTGCCCCCTTTTGTCTGGGTCAACATTTAGATGGCCTCTGTCTCCAGGCCGATCTTGACTGGATCTGCATCGAATCCATATGTATATGTGTGGGTCTGGTTTCGTTCTCTCAGAAACGGCTTCCAGAACTTACTGTGGGTTGAATCCACAAAGCTGTCTGAGGTTTCGCAGGAACCATTTTAAAGTGTCCCAATAAGCCGGTCACGTGGTATGGCCCTTTTTCTGGGCTTCTTTTAAAACAGTCTTTAAAAATCATGGCCTCTTCTGCCATTTGACCCTTTATAATACAAAGTCCAATTTTGCGAATCCTACACCGTGCTGGGCACATCGGTCCCGGCTCCGACCTCTCTGGCCCGGGTTGCTCCCTCTCCGCCTCCACCTCTGGCTCCACCCGCCCTTGCTGCCAAACCTCACTGAAACTTGGCGCTACAGGTGGTGGTCGTGAGATCTCCTCTCTCTCAACCGGGTCGGCCCTAGGCACTACCGGTGATGTTGGAACTGTCCTCCCCTCGTTCCCCATAAAATCTGCCTGGCCTGCCTTTGGGCTTATGAGGCATACCATGCCTTTTGCCTTCCAGAGGGCCCGGCTCAGATTTTCTGTCCTCTCTTTACAGGGGCCGTGGTCTACCTCCTCAAACCCCTGTTCACTCACTAGCTTGTAAGCTGCCTTTACCTCCTGTACTTTCTCTTCCTGTTCCCTAATCTGCCTTGCCAAGCGGGCGCTCTTCTCCCACAACCTTAACTCATTTCCCTTGGCCTCGGTGACTTGGCACCATAGGCATTCCAACTGGGCCTTGTGTTCTCCCATTAAATGCACTCTCTCCTGATTCAGGGCCTGCAGAGCTACTAATAACTTCTCCCCTGCAAGAGCCTTATCCTGGATCTCCAGGGCTGACTCCCTTAACTCGGCTGCCTGTGCTGCAATGAGCCTGCCCAAAAGCTGGACCTGCTTTTTGAAACACATCAGCCAAATTGCCTTCTCTAAGGACTTCTTGTGTTCCTTTCCCTCTGTCCACTTAGCTGCTGCATCTACCAGACGCCCAGCCCTTAACAGAGTGGTGATCCACTTCTTAGTGATATTCACCTTGCTATACACATAATCAGAAATCCTTTCCTCCATCATGGTTTGCTCATCCGAACCATTGTCTACTGTATCGCAACCCTGTTGCCGGTGTCCTGCTGCGGTTGCCATTTCTGTAGGGGGTGGTGGGGTTGGCGCGTGCACCCAGTCAGTTATGCCCCTGACTGTTTGTGAGCAGTTCAAATCGCTCCCACGCCCCTGGGTTCTAGACACCGGACTTAGGTACAGCCGGCGATACAGAAAGACTCGAGTAGACAGGTGGTTTGGATGTAAGAAAACCAAGATTTTATTAAAATAGAAATTAACACAATCTTACGAGAAATTACTAGTATAAAATTACAGGGAAATACAAGTAACTATCCTTATACAGGGAATGGGGAACACACGGCACATCGAGGGAAAACAAACTACTTTAACAATCCCCTTATCCTTATCCCACCCCTTATACCTAACTAGATTAAGCTATGAGGGGCCAGAATTCATGTTCACCAATCTGAAATAAAACCAACTGTTAACGAGTGCGAGTTTTGAAGCCTGGACTCTGGTCCTTCAAGGTACCCCGTCGCCACGTGGTCTTCAGGAGCGCGGTGCTGGGTCTGCTACTGCAACACACCTTCTCCCCTCCGCTGCCGTTGTCGTCTCGTCGCGAGGTGTTCTCCTCTTCTTCTCCCTCGGGCGGTCGTCGGCGGCACTGTTGTGCCTACAGGGCAGTTGGCAGTTTTAACTGCCTAGTTTTTCCTACCCAAGCTTAAGAACGCCAGTTTATTCGTCGTGGCATGGCCACCTGCGTTTTCGCAGTGTTCAACGAGGAATGTTCATCTTCCCAAGCGCCAGCTTATAACTAGGCGCTTGGTCTTCTTATTGATACATTTTTCACTGCCCTGCTCTGCCCTTATCGAGTTGTTATCGTCTTCTTCGTCTCTACTCGTCTCATCTTGTCGGACTACTATACAAGTCCTGGGCTACCTGCTCAACTTCGTCTCGCCCCTTTCTGCGGCCTGAGCGTCCTGGATGGCTATAGACTTGGGTCTCGTTCCTCTTCCCTGCAGTTGGTATGGTGTTACTGGCTACTGAAAATCTGCTACGGGGATAGAACCCACCACGAGGCCAGGGCACGAGTATGAGCGGCAGCCCAAGAGGCCGGAGCCACGAGAGCAGAGCAAGAGTCAAGAAGAGCAGAGAGCAGAGAGTGATTGCTACCCGGGGCCTTCAGTTATACTCCTCACGAAAACACTTATCTACACGCCAAATCAGGTTAGTTCATTGTCCCAATCTTGGCGGGCTAGTTTAAATAATTGTAGCAATCTAAACTAACTGTTTTTAGATGGCCGTTGATCGCACCTACTGGCCTGATGTCTGAGCTGTATTGTTATTAATGCATTTTAATCGGCCTGTCCAGCCTCGACGGCTTCCTTAAGCTGTTTCCGATTATTTATGCAAACAACTTGATGGCCTCAAGTATTGGCCTAACTGGTTTTGGTCTGTCTACAATTTGGCTTAATGCATAATTCAGAGTCCGGCTGTCTGTTTTTCAAAATACAAAGTCCTTTTCCACACAGAAACTGCATTTTAGGTTTTGATTTCCCCAAAAGCTGATTGTGCCACAGAGTCCAAGCTTTTAACATCTTGCAGGCTTTTGGCCATGAGGTGCAGACGCCATCTTTGGTACCCTTTTTAAAATGTCCATGCAGGGTCCCTTTTATTAATAATAACCTTGGGGAAATGTGGAAATTTTGCAAATCTTACACGGAGTATCCCAGATCCGCACACAGGCATCATTTACCAAGGCCCGGCCACACATCACCCAACAGTTGAGGCCTTGTAGCACGGAAACATTTTCTTCAGCTCTGTGGGAGAACTGGGTCTGGGAGGAGAGAAAGGATCGAAAGGGGAGAGAGAGCGACTGGGGGAGAAAGAGAGACTGTGGAGAGAGCGAGAGATTGTGGAGAGAGAGAGAGACTGGGGGAGAGAGAGAGAAAGAGACTGGGGGAGAGAGAGACTGTGGAGAGAGAGAGAGACGGGGAGAGAGGGAGACTGTGGAGAGAGAGCGGCTGGCGGAGAGAGAGAGAGAGACTGGGGAGAGAGAGAGATTGGGGAGACAGAGAGAGAGATGGGGAGAGAGGAAAGATTGGGGAGAAAGAGGGAGATTGGGGAGAGAGAGAGAGAGATTGGGGAGACAGAGAGAGAGATGGGGAGAGAGGAAAGATTGGGGAGAGAGAGGGAGATTGGGGAGAGAGAGAGAGAGATTGCGGAGAAAGACAGAGATTGGGGAGAGAGAGAAAGATTGCGGAGAGAGAGGGACTGGGGAGAGAGAGACATGGGAGTGAGAGAGAGACGCGGGAGAGAGAGACTGAGGGACAGAGAGTGACGTGGTGGACAGAGAGAGGGAGACAGGGGATAGAGAGAGATGGGGGGAGAGAGAGAGGGGGGGAGATAGAGGGACTGTGGGAGAGAAAGAGATATGAGGAGAGAGAGAGAGAGATGGGGATAGAGAGAGAGAGATGGGGAGAGAGAGAGAGACTGGGGAGAGAGAGAGATGGGGAGAGAGAGAGAGAGAGACAGGAGGGGTGAGAGAGACTGGGGAGAGAGAGTGAGAGGGGGAGAGAGAGAGAGAGACAGGAGGAGTGAGAGAGATGGGCAGAGAGAGTGAGAGGGGGAGAGAGAGAGAGATTGGGGAGAGAGAGAGAGACTGGGGAGAGAGAGAGACGGGGGAGAGAGAGAGACAGGAGGAGTGAGAGAGATGGGGAGAGAGAGTGAGGGGGGAGAGAGCGAGACAGGGGGAGAGAGAGAGAGACAGGAGGAGTGAGAGAGATGGGGAGAGAGAGTGAGAGGGGGAGAGAGAGAGAGACTGGGGAGAGAGAGAGAGCAAGAGGGGGAGAGAGGGACTGGGGAGGGAGAGAGAGACTGGGGGGAGAGAGAGTGACACGGGGACAGAGAAAGGGAGACAGGGGATAGAGAGAGACGGGGAGAGAGAGATGGCGAGAGAGATGGGGAGAGAGCGAAAGGGGGAGAGATAGAGAGATTGTGGGAGAGTGAGAGATGGGGAGAGAGAGAGAGAGTTGGGGAGAGAGAGAGAGAGAGAGATGGGAAGAGAGAGAGTGACTGGGGAGAGAGAGTGAGACAGGGGGAGAGAGAGAGGGAGAGATGGGAAGAGAGAGCGCGACTGGGGAGAGAGAGTGAGACAGGGGAGAGAGAAAGGGAGAGATGGGGAGAGAGAGAGCGACTGGGGAGAGAGAGTGAGAGAGATTGAGGAGAGAGAGATATAGAGAGAAATGGGGAGAGAGAGGAATAGATTGGGGAGAGAGAGAGACTGGGGGAGAGAGAGAGAGACATTGGGGAGAGAGAGAGAGACTGGGGAGAGCAAGAGAGACTGGGGAGAGAAAGAGTGATGGGGAGAGAGATACAAGGAAAGAGAGAGAGAGAGGGGGAGATAGAGAGGCTGTGGAGAGAGAGAGAGAGAGAGATTGGGGAAAGAGAGATTGGGAGACAGGGAGAGATTGGGGAGAGAGAGAGAGACAGGGGAGAGAGAGAGAGAGATGGGGAGAGAGAGTGTGAGATTGAGGGGAGAGAGAGAGAGACAGGGAGAGAGAGAGATAGACTGGGGGAGAGAGAGGGAGAGATGGGGAGAGAGAGTGTGAGATTGAGGGGAGAGAGAGAGAGACAGGGAGAGAGAGAGAGATGGGGAGAGAGAGAGAGAGATGGGGAGAGAGAGTGTGAGATTGAGGGGAGAGAGAGAGAGACAGGGAGAGAGAGAGAGAGACAGGGAGAGAGAGAGACGGGGAGAGAGAGATGGGGAGAGAGAGAGAGATGGGGAGAGAGAATGGGGGAGAGATAGAGACTGGGAGATAGAGAGTGACTTGGGGGACAGAGAGAGGCAGACAGGAGATAGAGAGAGACAGGGAGAGAGCGAGAGAGATGGGGAGAGAGAGAGAGAAAGGGAAAGAGAAAGAGGGGGAGAGAGAGAGACAGGCACTAACACAATATAAAAACACTCAGAGCCAAGAAAGAACAGTATATTAAGAATAAACTCAGCTCCATTGAGGAATCTATCGATTCTAATTGTTTCTGGGACAACTGGGATACATTACACAAAAAGCAACGTGAAGAATTGCCCATTCAAAATGGAGACATATGGGAAAACCATTTTGAAAAATTATACCAGAAAAACACACTAAGCCCAGAGCAAGATCTAATATGCAAAGAATTGGAAAAGCTCGAACTGGCCATAAAAGACCAACAAAACCCATTAGACCACCCAATAACTGAAAAAGAGCTACTTGAAAAATTCAAGGACCTGCGACCAAGAAAAGCTTGCGGTGCAGATGGCATCCTAAACGAGATGATTAAACACACTGATGATAAAATGAAATTGGCTATCCTAAAACTCTTCAACTTGGCTCTGAGTGTCGGTTACTTCCCTGATATCTGGAACAAAGGATTCATAATGCCCATATACAAAAGTGGAGACAAAGTTGACCCAAATAACTATCGAGGCATCTGTGTGAACAGTAACCTGGGGAAGATATTCTGTAGTATCATAAACCAAAGACTTATAAATTTCCTTGAGGAGCACGATATCTTGAGTAAAAGCCAAATATGATTCTTACCAAATTATAGAACATCGGACCATATTTTCACCCTACAAACCCTAATTGACAAACATGTTTGTAATGATCAATAACATGTCATTCTATAGTGGACACTGGGTGGAGCCGTAGAGCTGGGTAGAGCTGTATATAAGACTACACTACCCAGCTGTATATATATATTAAGACTACATTACCCATGAGGCACTAGGCTACCCACAAGGCAACAGTCAAGATGGCAGCCTCTACAGATACTGTACCAGTCCACATGTTCTCAATAAATTAACTAGCAAAAGCTAGCTGTGTTCATAATAAGAATGTTTATTTATTAATGAACATAAGATGGTACCAGGGCGGTGAAGGTCTGCTGAAAATTGTGAAAAGCGACATGGAGAATTTGAAGCCACCAGAGCGTTTGAAACTCACAGGAAACATCGACTACAATTGGCAGACTCTTAAACAACAATTCGAACTCTACATTGCAGCCATCGGATTCGGTACGAAGTCAGACGCAAGGAAGATAGCGTTGCTGCTTACGGTTGCAGGCCCACAGGCGATAGAGGTATTTAATACATTTGTATTTAATCCAGTGGAGAACAGAGAAAAATTAGAAGATGTGCTAAAAAAATTTGATGCACATTGCTCTCCCAAAAAGAATGAGACGTATGAAAGATACATCTTCTGTTCTCGGACACAGCAGCAAAATGAGACTTTTGATAGCTTTATAACTGATCTGAAACTGAAAGCACAGACATGTAATTTCTCTGAGCTCAAAGCATCCATGATTCATGACCAGATTGTGTTTGGTATTCATGATAAAAAAGTCAGGGAACGTCTGTTGAGAGAAACCAAACTAAATTTAGAAAATGCGGTGAAAATATGCCAAGCCAGCGAGGTAGCTCGAAAGCACGCGAAGACTTTCAGTGAAATCAATAATGATGCGATTGTAACGAGTGATAATGCTGCTGTCGGTGCTGTGTCCTATAAGGGGAAGAAACGTGGGCAGAACAGAAATGAAAAGCAATCGGAGGATTAAATTTTTAATTGTAAACGCTGTGGTTACAAACACCAGTTAAGACAATGCCCAGCGTTTGGAAAAATGTGCACAAAGTGTAATGGAAAGAATCACTTTGCCAAACAATGCTTTTCAAAAGTACAAACTAAGAAAGGGCAACGAGTTAATGTAATTGAGGACACTGATTTAAGTGAGACATTTTTTGTAGAATGGTGTCATGTGACAATATCAAAAAGGATACAGAAAATGCGCAGCCCTCAGAAATGGACAATGCTGAACATAAAGTTAATGCAGTAAAAGAGGACAAAGGGATGATCCCACTGCAGGTAAATGGAGCATTAGTTACCTTGAAACTAGGCACTGGGGCAAAAGCAAACTTAATCAGTATGAGTGACATTAACAATATGAAAGAAAAGCCCAAAATACAGAAAAAGTCAGTACTGCTGAAGGACTATAATGGACAGAAAATAGATAGCTTAGGTGTATGCAGACTTAAAGTGACAGTCAAAGACAAAGTGCATCATCTCATGTTTTCTGTTGTGGCTAAAAGGCTTGATTCACTACTGGGTGACAAAGCTTGTGAGGACTTAGAACTGGTCAAAAGAGTCTACCGTATAAACTGTGCCATAAGCAGACAAGATGACTCGGTGGATTCTGTAGTGAATAATTTCCAGGATGTGTTCAAAGGATTTGGAGTTCTACCATTCACTTACAAGATCCAGCTAAAGCAGGATGCTCAGCCAGTGGTACATGCTCCACGAAGAGTTCCAGCACCCCTGCGTGACCGGCTCAAGAATGAACTGAACAGAATGACCACACTAGGAGTCATCAGGAAAGTCGAAGAGCCAACAGACTGGGTTAACTCCATGGTATGTGTAAAGAAAAAGAACAATGATCTAAGAATATGCATGGATCCAAAGGACTTAAATGCAAACATAAAACGTGAACACTACCTGATTCCCAAGCGAGAAGAAATCACCAGTGAAATGTCAGGTGCCAGATACTTTACAAAGCTCGATGCCTCACAAGGATTTTGGCAACTAAAACTGGATGAAGAGAGCACCAAATACTGTACCTTCAACACACCATTTGGCAGGTATTGTTTCCTCAGAATGCCTTTCGGGATAATATCTGCATCTGAAATCTTTCATAGAGCGATGGAACACATAATTGAAGGTCTAGAAGGAGTTCGGGTCTATGTTGATGACATCATCATCTGGGGCTCCACACTGAAAGAACACAATGAGAGACTGACTAAAGTGCTACAGAGCATACGCCGGAATGGACTGAAGCTCAACAAAGCCAAGTGTCAGTTTGGCGTCCAGGATGTCACTTTCCTAGGAGATAATCTATCTGGTAAAGGAATAGAGCCAGATATGGAAAAAGTAAACACCATACTCAAAATGCCCTGACCCACTGACAAAAAAGGAGTGCTACGCATCATGGGGATGATAAACTTCATTGGAAAGTTCATTCCTAACTTGTCAGCCAAGGCAGCCTGTCTGCGAGACCTGCTACATAAAACAAATGAGTTCGCATGGATAGAAAGACATGAACAAGAGTGGATAAACCTCAAAACAGTGCTGACAACCACACCTGTACTCACCTTCTTTGCCCCAACAAAAAGAATCAAAGTGTCAACGGATGCATCAAAAGATGGCCTAGGTGCGGTCTTGCTACAAGCAGAGGGTGAAGATTGGAAGCCTGTTGCCTATGCCTCCAGGTCTATGACTGATACTAAGTATCGATACGCCCAGATTGAAAAGGAATGTCTAGGCTTGGTAATTGGACTAGAAAAGTTTCATGGCTACATATATGGACTTCCCACCTTCACAGTTGAGACAGACCACAGCCCTCTGATTGCCATCATAAAAAAAAACTGAATGAGATGTCTCCAAGGATTCAACGACTCATGATGAAGCTGCAAAGATATGACTTTGAACTGATCTACACACCAGGCAAATACATAGTGTTAGCAGATGCACTATCCCGAGCACCCACAATGAGTCATGTGAGCTCTACTGAAGAAGACGTGGATGTTCATGTGAGTATGGTCACTGCTGCGCTGCCCGTGTCAGACACAAAATCAAAGCAAATAGCAGAAGAAACAGTAAAAGATACAGTATTATAAACAGTAATAGAGAACATTCATCATGGTTGGCCAAAAGGTTCCTGTCCAAAATATTTTCACATAAGGTCAGAATTGAGTGTCGCAAGTGGACTGTTACTAAAACAGAACAGAATAGTCATTCCACAGGCTCTACGTCAAGACATGCTCAAAAGGATTCATGAGGGACACCTCGGAATTGAAAAATGCAAAAGGAGAGCAAGAGACACTGTTTATTGGCCTGGCATAATTAAGGACATTGAGAACATGATAGGCAAATGTCAGACATGTCAGAAACACCAAAACAAACAAGCAAAGGAACCAATGATAGTAGCTGACATACCAACAGCAGCATGGCAAAAGGTTGGTATTGACCTTTTTCATTTAAATGGTAAAGACTATCTAATAGTGATTGACTACTATTCTAACTATCCTGAGATGGCACTGCTCTCAAGCACCACAGCAAGCAGTGTCATAATGCATGTGAAATCCATCTTCGCCAGACATGGAATTCCCAGGATTGCCGTTAGCGACAATGGTCCGTGCTTCAACTGTAAGGAGTGGCAACATTTTGCAGCACATTATGACTTTCAGCACATCACATCCAGTCCATTGTATGCTCAGTCAACTGGTAAGGCAGAGAAAGGTGTTCAAGTTCTCAAGCAGCTACTGAAGAAAGTGACAGAAAGCAAGTCTGATCCTTATCTCACCCTGCTGAGCTACCAAGCCTCACCTTTAGACTGTGGTTCTTCACCTGCTGAACTACTAATGGGTCGCAAGTTGCGCACCACGCTACCCTGCTGTGCAAAAGAACAGCAAAGTGAGGAACTGAGACAGAGACTTCAACTGTTAAAGCTGAAACAGAAATCATACTATGACAAGTCATCCAAAACTCTAAAACCATTGACAAGGGATGATGTTGTCAGGATTGAGGATCCAGATGCATGGAACAGGAAAGCTACAGTTCTTGAGGAAGTAGGACCAAGGTCATACACTGTTAGAACTGAGGAAGGACAGATTCTCAGGAGGAACCGCCGTTCCCTCCTAAAAACACAAGAGACTATTCAAGACCAGATTGATGACAATGCCGCAACTGCATTTTGTCATTCACCGCCAGAACAATCTCATGAAGACACATCAGACTTACCCGTGTTGAGAAGATCCACACGTGAAGTAAAAGAGCCTGATAGACTTAATCTTTGAGTACAATGTAAAGCTTTGAAAATGTGTTGACTGTTTTGAAAATGTTTATGTTTATAGAGCACTAACAAAAGTGTTACTGATATTATCTTTATTGTTTTCTTGAAAGTTGATTGATATTGATTTTGTTAAACCTCAAAGAAAGAGGGATGTAATGATCAATAACATGTCATTCTATAGTGGACACTAGATGGAGCCGTAGAGCTGTGTAGAGCTGTATATAAGACTACACTACCCAGCTGTATATATATATTAAGACTACATTACCCATGAGGCACTAGGCTACCCACAAGGCAACAGTCAAGATGGAAGCCTCTACAGATACTGTACCAGTCCACATGTGCTCAATAAAGTAACTAGCAAAAGCTAGCTGTGTTCATAATAAGAATGTCTATTTATTAATGAACATAAGAATGTTCACCAAAACAAAAGCAACATTTTTGCCTGCTTTATAGATTTCCAGAAGGCTTTCGATTCTATTTGGCACGACAGTCTATTCTTGAAACTTATTGAAAGTGGTATAGGGGAAAAAACATATGATGTAATTAAATCAATGTACACAAACAATAAATGTGCAGTTAAAATTGGAGACAAACAAACAAAATACTTCCCACAGGGGCGTGGTGTGATGCAGGGCTCGCCCATCTCACCGACACTCTTTAATATTTACATAAACGAATTGGCAAAACTACTTGAACAATCTACAGCACTTGGCCTCGCCCTATATGACTCCAAGGTTAAATTCCTCCTCTATGCAGATGACCTGGTTCTGCTCTCACCAACTGAGGAGGGACTACAGCGGAACCTGGATCTGCTAGAGTCATTCTGTCAGACCTGGGCCCTGACAATAAACCCCAAAAAAACCAAAGTTCTGGTGTTCCAGCAAAGATCCAAACATCAGGGACCCAGAATAAACTTCACAATAGGAGCAACTAAAATTGAACAAACTACAAATTACACATACCTAGGCTTAAAAATCAGTTCTACAGGAAACTTTCATTTGGCTGTGAATGAACTGAAAGAGAAAGCAAGAAGGGCTTTCTATGCCATCAAGAAGTCAACCCAAATAGAAATTCCAATTGTCGTTTGGCTCAAAATTTTTAAATCAGTAATTGAACCAATTGCACTCTATGGCAGTGAGGTGTGGGGTCCGCTAACACAACAAGAATTCGCAAAATGGGACAAACACCCAATTGAAATCCTGCATGCAGAATTCTGTAAAAGTATCCTCCGGACTCAGAGGAAAACCACAAACAATGCATGCAGGGCAGAACTAGGCCAATATCCACTACTAATTAATATCCAAAAACGAGCCATCAAATTTTGGAAACACCTAAAAATGAGCAACCCCCACTGCTATCATTACGATGCTTTGAAATGCCAAGAGATGATCATAGAGAAGAGTCCCCTCAGTCAACTAGTCCTGGGACTCAGTGAAATAACTATCAACACTAATAATAATAACCAGCCCCAGGACAGTGACACCCTAGCACAGTGAATTCAACCCAACACAATTATCACTAAACAAAATGAAAAATACTTGACCTATTGGACAGAAACGACAAAAACCCAAAGCAAACTCGATTGCTATTTGGCCCTAAACAGACAATGCACCATGGCTGAATACCCGTCCATGGTAAGGGATAGCAAACTGAGAAAAACCTTGACAATGTACAGACTTAGTGAACATAGCCTGACCATCGAAAAAGGCAGACACAGGCAGACCCGGCTGCCAAGAGAGGACAGGATATTCTCTCACTGCAGTCATGGAGTGGTGGAGACAGAGATGCACTTCCTCACAACTTGCGGAAACTATCAGGACATGAGGGAGAATTTCTACCCAAATATCACAAAAATATGCCCTGAATTCAAAAATTTGAATGACCTCCAAAAACTCCCATATCTATTGGGGGAACAGAGAAAATGTGTAACTATAGTGGCAAATGATGTTACAGCTTGCCACAAGCAGAGGGACTACCAGTTACACATTAAATCTAAGAAAAGATTATATGCATATTATATGTGCATATAGCTATGTATACATGGGTATACTTGTCTATACACTGTATATCTAGATCGGTGTTTATGTGATCAATCATACATGTATTTCTGTGCTTTGGCAACATAAGATGTATCTTGTCATGCCAATAAAGCAATTTGAATTGAATTGAATAGAGAGAGATGGGGGGAGAGAGAGAGGTGGGGAGAGAGAGGGAGAGATTGGGGAGAGAGAGGGAGACTGGGGGAGAGAGTGACAGGGGAAGAGAGAGAGACTGGGGAGAGAGAGAGAGACTGTGGGAAGAGAAGAGACTGCGGAGAGAAAGAGGACGAGGGAATCGAGAGAGAGACTGGTAGACAGAGAGAGACTTGGGGACAGAGAAAGGGAGACGGGATAGCGAGAGATGGGGAGAGAGAGCGAGACAGGGGAGAGAGAGAGGGGAGATAGAGAGACTGGGAGTGAGAGAGAGACACGGAGAGATAGAGAGACGTGGAAGAGAGAGGGAGACAGGGGAGAGAGAGAGACTGGGGTGAGAGAGAGAGAGAGGGTGAGAGAGAGAGACTGGGAGAGAGAGAGAGATGGGGAGAGAGAGAGATGGGGAGAGAGAGAGACTGGGGAGAGAGAGAGATGGAGAGAGAGAGATGGGGAGAGAGAGAGACTGGGGAGAGAGAGAGACAGGGGAGAGAGAGAGATACTGGGGAAGTGAGAGAGACTGGGGTAAGAGAGAATGACTGGGGGACAGAGTGTGACTTGGGGGACAGAGAGAGGGAGACAGGGGACAGCGGGTGACTGTGGGGAGAGAGAGACTGGGTTGAGAGTGAGAGAGAGGGGGGGTGTGAGAGAGAGAGACGGGAGAGAGAGAGAGCGAGATGGGGCGAGAGAGTGAGAGATTGAGGGAAGAGAGAGAGACAGGGGGAGAGAGAGACGGGCAAGGAGAGAGACGGGGAGAGAGAGAGAGCGATGGGGAGAGAGAGAGACAGGAAAGAGAGAGAGAGGGGGAGATAGAGAGACTGTGGGAGAGAGAGAGATGCAGAGAGATAGAGAGACGGGGATGAGAGAGAGCGACGGGGGAGAGAGAGAGACTAGGGAGAGACAGAGAGGGAGACTGGGGAGAGAGAGAGAGAGACTGGGGGAGAGAGAGAGAGAGACGGGGCGAGGGAGTTAGAGATTGAGGGGAGAGCTAGAGACAGGGGGCGAGAGAGAGACGGGGAGAGAGAGAGAGAGATGGGGAGAGAGAGAGAGACAGGACAGAGAGAGGGAGGAGATAGAGAGA
The DNA here is from genome assembly GCF_052327205.1 of Somniosus microcephalus. NCBI lineage: Eukaryota > Metazoa > Chordata > Chondrichthyes > Squaliformes > Somniosidae > Somniosus > Somniosus microcephalus. The sequence goes on along the minus strand of NC_140992.1, from coordinate 141,978,819 downwards.
CTGTGGGAGAGAGAGAGAGATGGGGAGAGAGAGAGACTGGGGAGAGAGAGACTGGGGAGAGAGAGAGAGACTGGGGAGAGATAGAGAGACGGGGATGAGATAGAGCGACGGGGGAGAGAGAGAGACTAGAGAGAGACAGAGAGGGAGACTGGGGAGAGAGAGAGAGAGATTGTCCAAACTAGAACTCGATTTCAATGAATACAGGGAAACACAGGCCAAGAATTTGAAGGAGGAACTCAAACAGCTGAAAACGGAAAACGAGCCCACCATCCACGAGTTGAGAAAGATCGTGGAGGAGCAAAGAAATGAGATCAAAGAACTCCGTACTCAGCTAAACAAAACGAAGGAGGCCGTAGAAAGGCAGGAAAATGAACTCAGCAGGCAACACAAACCTCTTAAGGTCCAACAACCTGCTGACATAAAAACAACACACACAGGGACACAGAACCCGTCGGATGCCCCCCCACACGAGGATGTCACACCCTCTTTACCTTGCGACCAGAGCAGGAACACACCGCAGGTCCCAAACCCCGCTCCTGTCACACAGCCTACCCCAGAAACTCAGCCAACAACCAGCCCTCAGTCGAGTCCTGCCCAGACTACTGCTACCCAGTCTGAAAAGCCAGCCCCTCAGGCGGTCCTGCTGACCGACTCCAACGGGAAGTTTTTGGACCCCCAGAGGATGTTCCCAGGTCTGCAAGTCCTGAAAAAATGGTGCAGCAACACAGGCCATGCAATGAAGATCCTGAACAGAGAATCACTTGGAAGCCCAAAATGGCTTGTGATCCACACAGGCACAAACGACCTACGCACCCTACGGGAAGGCACTGCTAGAGCAGTGAGCAGGATGGCGGAGAAGGCCAGCATGGAATTCCCCGAGGCGCGGATTGTGATCTCCACTCTACTGCCCAGAGAGGACACCCCAGCCTATGTCATCCACAACACCAACAGGGAGATCGACACGAGATGTACTGCCCTCCCCAACGTCCACCTGGCCCATCACCCAAACATCAACACAAGGGACCTCTATGACGGAATACATCTACTCAAACAGCGGATGTGGATCTTCGCAAAAAACCTCATAAACACTGCCAAAAGACGCACCCCTCCCACCCCCTCTACCATTGGGAGCCCTAACCCAAACAGGACCACCACTGTCCCCCACCCCCCTATACAAAACCAGCAACAGAACCGTGCTATTGTACCTGACCCCAGACCCCCCTCTAGACCACAGACTGTAGACCAAGAACTGAGAAAGATCATGATGATGATAAGCACCCTGATGGAAAGCCGGAGAGGAATGTACTAAATTATTATTATTGTTATTTTATTGTTACTATTATTAGATAGCAGTATGTGCATGCCTTATGGAATTTATACTAAATCGTCATTTAGCATTATATAAACTAGTGTTTTCACACCCGTCCCACAAAATAGGTCCATTTTATTTCATTTTTTTGAACTATATAGATGCGTTCTTTCCACATAAGCTGCTGGAATATCCAGGGTCTCCGCTCCTCAACTTTTGGGATGAAGAGTACAGACCCTGAATTCCTAAAATCTATAAAAGACATTGATATAATTGTGTTAACAGAAACATGGTGTCAAAAGGACGTGCCCACCCACTGTCCTCCAATGTACCATGAAATCATTGTGCCCTCAGTAAAGAACACTAAGACACGCAAGGGCAGAACCTCCGGGGGAATCTTGGTGTGGTATAAAGGAGAACTGGACAAACACATCTCACCGATAAAACAGGGGAAATCACATGTATGGCTAAAATTAGATAAAAATATAGGAATAGCAAAAAAAGATGTCTACTTATGTGCGATCTACATACCTCCAATAGAATCGCCATATTTTGAAGAGGAGTTATTTGATACTCTCCACATGGAAATCAGCCATTTCCAGGCCCAAGGAAAGGTGCTACTATGTGGGGACCTAAATGCAAGGACCGGATGTGAACCTGACTTCATAGACCCACAGGGCAACAACCATGTGTTTGGCCAGACCCCTTTATATGTCACACCAGCCATCGTAAATCGGAACAACCTTGACTGTGAAATAAATAAACGCGGTAGGGAGGTAGTGCAACTCTGCCGAGCCTTAGGCCTGTACATAGTTAATGGTAGGTTCAGAGGGGACTCCTTAGGGAGACTCACATATTCCTCAACTCTTGGGTCTAGTGTGGTGGATTATACAATCACTGACCTGGACCCCTGCGATATCAATGCATTCACTGTCAGGCAGCAATCCCCCCTCTCAGACCATAACCAAATAAATGTGTACCTTAAACTTTCTGCCCAAACTACAGACACAAAAAAGGAACCCAGTAAGCTCCATAAAAAAAACCAGACATACAAATGGGCCCCAGACAGTGGAGATAAATTCATCACAGCACTAAATTCACCTGATCTCACAAGTAAAATATCAAAATTTAAAGAAAATCTATATGAGATCACCAGAGATGGTGTAAACATGGCCATAGATGATATAAATATGATCTTCCATGAGGCAGCTGTAAAAGCCGACCTTGTGAAACAGAAGAGGAAACGTTACAAAAGACAAAAAAATGAGAAATGGTTTGATCACGAATGCAAAAATGCCAGAAAAGACCTGAGAAAAATATCAAACCAAAAGCATCGCCAACCAAACAATCCAGACCTACGTATTAGATACAATGAGACCCTCAAAAGATATAAACACACCATTAGGAACAAAACACAAAATTATACCCACAAAAGACTCGAAGAAATTGAAAACTCCATTAATCAAAATCAATTCTGGGATATGTGGAATAACCTGAGTACAACACAATTGCAAGCATTACCAATCCAAGATGGCGACATCTGGAGAACACATTTTGAAAACCTCTACAAAGACATCCCAATAAACGAAACAAACCCAAGTCAACATCATGTCACAGAAAAACTCCACACATTAGAAGCAACAATTAAAGACAACCAAAACCCTCTAGACTCCCCAATCGCTTGGAAAGAATTGGCCACAAAAACAAAATCTCTCCACCTAAAGAAAGCCTGTGGTCCAGACAACATCAAAAATGAAATGCTCAAGTTCAGCAATATGGAGATGCAGGGTGCTGTACTCAAGTTATTCAACATCATATTACGTTCAGGCTGTTTTCCCGATATCTGGTGCCAAGGACTCATCTCTCCCATATATAAAAGTGGAAACAAATCAGACCCAAATAACTACCGTGGCATCTGTGTCAACAGTTGTCTCGGGAAGTTATTCTGCAGTATTCTAAATAGTAGATTGCTGGATTTTCTTAACAAACAATATCCTTAGAAAAAATCAAATAGGCTTTCTTCCAAAACACCGCACCACCGACCATATCTATACCCTTCACACTCTCATTGAAAAACATATACACCAAACAAAAAATGGGAAAATATTCGCTTGTTTCATTGACTTCAAGAAAGCTTTTGACTCTATCTGGCACGAAGGGCTCTATTACAAACTTCTTCAGTGTGGAATAGGGGGAAAAGTCTATGACCTTATTAAATCGATGTATCTGAAAAATAAATGCGGTGTCAAAATTGGAGACAAACGCACCGGTTTCTTCACCCAGAGAAGAGGTGTCCGGCAGGGCTGCAATTTGAGCCCGACCCTGTTCAACATATACATAAATGAGTTAGCAGACATGCTAGAGCAAAGCGAGTCACCGGGTCTCTGTCTCCTAGATGGGGAAGTGAAATCCCTGTTCTATGCGGACGACCTGGTTCTGCTGTCTCCCACAGAACAAGGATTACAGCAACAATTAGACCGACTCGACAAATACTGCCAAAATTGGGCCCTCATGACAGTAAATCTAAAGAAAACCAACATCATGATTTTTCAAAAAAGGCCCAGATGTCAGGAAAACAAATACCAGTTTACTCTCAGTGATACCATCATAGGACACACTATGAGCTACACTTACCTTGGTCTAACCATCACAGCATCAGGGAGCTTCAGCATAGCAGTGAATGCACTAAAAGAAAAAGCCCGAAGAGCCCTATATGCAATAAAAAGAAAATTCTACAACATCCAAATTCCAATCAAAATCTGGCTCAAAATATTTGACAGCATAATCCTGCCCATTGCGCTGTACGGTAGTGAAGTATGGGGCCCACTCAATCACCATAGCCACACTAAATGGGAAAAACACACAATAGAAGCCCTACATGCAGAATTTTGCCGAAGCATTCTTCGCACCCAAAGGAAAACACCAACAAATGCATGTAGAGCCGAACTAGGCAGATACCCACTGATAATAAACATCCAAAAACGAGCACTAAACTTTCTAAATCACCTCAAATTTAGTTCCCCAGACACCCTTCATTTTAAAGCCCTCCAGACCCAAGAGCTGAACCCAGAAATGAGTCCCCTGAGTCAGCTGCTACTGAAACTAAGTACTCCTACTCAGCCGGACCCTGACCAGTCCCAGACCAACACTGCCCTCCAAACACCAATCCGAGTGAACCAAAGCATTAAACAATGCAAAGAAACCTACCTGGAACATTGGAACAAAATAACCAAAAGCCAAAACAGATTAGAATGTTACCGGGCCCTAAAAAGAGAATATAAACTTGCAGACTACCTCACGACCATCAGAGACACAAAACAGAGACAGACCCTCACCAGGTACAGACTAAGCGACCACCAACTGGCAATTGAAAAAGGAAGATACAAGAAATCCTGGCAGCCTAGAGAGAATAGAATATGTGATCAATGTCTGGCCGGCGAGGTTGAGACAGAGATGCACTTCCTCCTAAAATGCGAAAAATTCAACAAAACAAGAAACATATATTTTGACAAGCTCAGCCAAACAACCCCAGATTTCAAAGAATTGGATGACCTGTCAAAATTAAGATTAGCCCTGGGAGAAGGAGACAGACCATACCTTGGTGCCCAATATGTAACAACATGTCACAACCTGAGGAACAGTGGGGGACTAACGAGCACACCCATAGCATATATAAACATTAAGAATGTTTAAATCAATACCGAATGTACCCAACGACTGTATAAAAATTAATACTGAATGTACCCAACGAGGGTCAACGACTGTTTAAATTAATATTGTCTGTACCCAACAAAGGTCAAAATTGTTTGACACCTACAGAATGTTGGAAAACTGTACTTTTTGTTATGTAAGCTTTGGCAATATGGTTCCCTGTAAACTTTCATGCCAATAAAGCATTTGAATTGAATTGAATTGAATTGATTGACTGGGGGAGAGAGAGAGAGAGACGGGGCGAGAGAGTTAGAGATTGAGGGGAGAGAGAGAGATGGGGGAGAGAGAGAGATGGGGAGAGAGAGAGACGGGGAGAGAGAGAGAGATGGGGAGAGAGAGAGAGACAGGACAGAGAGAGGGAGGAGATAGAGAGACTGTGGGAGAGAGAGAGAGATGGGGAGAGAGAGAGACTGGGGAGAGAGAGAGAGACAGGGGAGAGAGAGAGTGACTGGGGAAAATGAGACTGGGGTAAGAGAGAATGACTGGGGGACAGAGAGTGACTTGGGGGACAGAGAGAGGGAGACAGGGGAGAGAGAGAGATGGGGAGAGAGAGAGACTGGGGGAGAGAGATACTGCAGGAAAGAGAGAGTGACAGGGAGATAAAGAGGGACTGGGGGAAGAGAGAGAGACTGGTAGAGAGACAGAGACTTCGGGGACAGAGAAAGGGAGACAGGGGTTGGAGAGAGATGGGGAGAGAGAGAGAGAAATGGGAAGCGAGAGACAGGGGAGAGAGAGAGAGAGGGGGAGATAGTGAGACTGTGGGCGAGAGAGAGAGACGCGGAGAGATAGAGAGGCGGGGAAGAGAGAGAGCAACTGGGGGAGAGAGTGAGACTAGGGAGAGAGAGAAAGAGGGAGACGGTGGGGAGAGAGAGAGACTGGGATGACAGAGAGAGAAAGAGAGAGAGAGAGGGGGGAGAGAGACAGACTGGGGAGAGAGAGAGGGAGACTGGGGGAGAGCGAAAGAGAGACGGGGCGAGAGAGTGAGAGATTAAGGGGAGAGTGAGAGACAGGTGGAGAGAGACAGGGAGAGAGAGGCGGGGAGAGAGAGAGATGGGGAGAGGGAGAGAGAGACAGGAGAGAGAAAGAGAGAGGGGGAGATAGAGAGCCTGTGGGAGAGAGAGAGATGGGGAGAGAGAGAGTTGGGGAGAGAGGCAGACTGGGGAGAGCGAGAGATGGGGAGAGAGAGAGAGACTGAGGGAAGTGAGAGAGACTGGGGTGAGAGAGACTAGGGAGAGAGAGAATGGGAGAATGTGGGGAGAGAGAGAGACTGGGGTGAGAGAGAGAGAGAGAGAGAGGGGGGAGAGAGACTGAGGAGAGAGAGAGAGAGAGAGAGAGATGAGGATAGAGGCAGGGGGTGAGAGAGAGAGATTGGGGAGAGAGAGAAATAGAGCCTGGGGGAGAGAGACTGAGGAGAGAGAGAGAGAGAGAGATGAGGATAGAGGCAGGGGGTGAGAGAGAGAGATTGGGGAGAGAGAGATGGGAGGAGAGAGAGAGACTGGGGAGAGAGAGAGAGAGATTGTGGGGAGAGAGAGAGACTGGGGAGAGAGTGAGACTGGGGAGAGAGAGAGGGATTGGGGAGGGAGAAAGAGCGATGGGGAGAGAGAGTGCGAGATTGAGGGGAGAGAGAGAGGCTGGGGGCGAGAGAGAGGGAGAGAGAGAATGACTGGGGGAGAGATCAAAGGGAGGGGGGAGAGAGAGAGACGGGGAGAGAGAGACTTGGGGAGAGAGAGAGATTGGGGAGATAGAGAGAGGGGGAGAGAGAAATGAGAGAGAGACTGGGTGGAGAGAGAGAAAATCTGGGGGAGAGAGAGAGACTGGGGAGAAAGAGAGCCTGGGGGACAGAGAGTGATTGGGGAACAGAGAGAGGGAGACAGGGTTAGAGAGAGAGGGGAAGGGGAGAGAGGGAGTGATAGGGAGAGAGAGAGAGATGAGGGAGAGAGAGAGATGGGGAGAGAGAGAGACTGGGGAGAGAGAGAGAGACTGGGGAGAGAGAGAGAGACGAGGAGAGAAAGAGAGACTGGTGGAAGTGAGAGAGACTGGGGTGAGAGAGAATGACTGGGGGACAGAGAGTGACTTGGGGGACACAGAGTGACTTGGGGGACAGAGAGGCATACAGGGGAAGGAGAGAGAGGGGGAGATAGAGAGACTGTGGGCGAGAGAGAGAGGTGCGGAGAAATAGAGAGTCAGGGAAGAGAGTGACTGGGGAGAAAGAGACTAGGGAGAGAGAGAGAGGGAGAATGTGGGGAGAGAGAGAGACTGGGGTGAGAGAGAGAGGGGGGAGAGAGACAGACTGGGGAGAGAGAGAGAGAGACTAGGGGGAGAGAGAGAGAGACGGGGTGAGAGCATGAGAGATTGAAGGGAGAGAGAGAGACAGGGAGAGAGAGAGATGGGGAGAGAGAGAGAGAGATGGGGAAAGAGAGAGACAGGAGAGGGAGAGGGGGAGATAGAGAGACTGTGGGAGAGAGAGATGGGGAGAGAAAGAGAGATGGGGAGAGAGAGACTGGGGAGAGAGAGACAGGGGAGAGAGAGACAGGGGAGAGAGAGAGGCTGGGGGAAGTGAGAGAGACTGGGGTGAAAGAGAATGACTGGGGGACAGAGAGTGACTTGGGGAACAGAGAGAGGGAGACAGCGGATAGAGAGACGGGGAGAGAGAGAGAGAGAGGGGGAGAGAGAGACTGGGGAGAGAGACACTGCAGGAGAGAGACAGAGACGGGGAGATAAAGAGGGACTGGGGGAAGAGTGAAAGAGTCTGGTAGAGAGAAAGAGACTTGGGGGACAGAGAAAGGGAGACAGGGGATAGCGAGAGATGGGGAGAGAGAGGGAAATGGGGAGAGAGAGAGACAGGGGAGGGAGAGAGAGAGAGGGGGAGACAGAGAGACGGGGAGAGAGAGAGAGAGACGCAGATGTTGAGTCTGAGTGTCCGAGATATGCTTATTCTAAATCACTGGACACAGACAACAAGAATAACTTAAACAGGTCTTTACTAATCGAAGGTCAGGGCTGAACTGCTTAGCAAATTACTACACAGAGTTTATATACCGGTGTGGTCACCACCGGTACTACAATATACAGTAGCCAAGAGAAAGTAGTCCATCTCTTAAGGTAGTCTCTTAAGGTGGTACAGGTTACATACACCACAATTCCTCCCTTTTTAGCTTAACAGTGTACATCCCAATTTAAACATAACATGGATAACATATATACAACTTCATGCAAAACTGTTCAAAGATTCAGTCTCTGAGGAGGCCTCCTGATCCGAGTTGGATAACGCCTTTCAGGGGTCTCTGATTCTCGTTGCTGGGGTGACTCATCTAGTTGATCTCTTATGGATTGGACATCATCAGATACATTGGCGTCTGAGGTAGATGCTTCAGGTTCACTAACTTCTTCCACTGGTGTCTCTGTCGTAGTCATGGGTTCGACCCTTGTTCTCGATTCTACAAGTTGGTCAGCATGACGTCGTATTACGTTTTCACCAATATCTACCGTGTACATCAGGGGTCCTTGTCTGGCACGAATTGTTCCAGATTGCCATTTCTCATTCTTATAGTCCCGGGCTAACACTGGTTGTCCTATTTCGAAACTCCGAGTGGTCTTGTTATTTATATGCTGGAACTGTTTGTTTTCGACTTCCCTCCGCACATTTGGTTTCAACAAGTCCAACCTGGACCGCAACCTCCTGTTATAGAACATCATGGCAGGACTTTGATTTGTCACGGCATGTGTGGCGTTTCGATATGCCATTAGGAAATTGTCCACCTTGTGTTGTAGTGGAATCTGGTCTTCGCTCATGGCATTTATCGCCTTTTTGAACGTTTGTACAAATCTCTCGGCCAACCCATTTGTAGCCGGATGATATGGGGCAGAGGTATAATGTTTCACCCCATTCTTCTTCATGAATTTCTGGAATTCTTCTGACATGAACTGCGGTCCGTTGTCTGAACATATTTGTTCTGGCAATCCATTTCTTGCGAATATCGTTCTTAGAACTGCGATCGTCTTTTCCGAGGTAGTGGTCGCCATCTTAATCACTTCTGGCCATTTAGAATGTGCGTCTACCGCAATTAAAAACATGGAGCCCATGAATGGACCTGCGAAGTCAATATGTACACGTTGCCATGGGGTTGAAGGCCATTCCCATGGATGCAGCGGTGCAATTGGAGGTGCATTTTGAACTTTTTGGCACCCTGAGCAGCTTTTAGTCAGATCATCTATTTGTTGGTCGATACCTGGCCACCACACATAAGCCCTAGCAAGGCTTTTCATCTTGACTCCCCCCAGATGACCTTCATGCAGTTCCTTTAGAACTCTCTCCCTTAATTTAGGAGGAATAATCACCCTTGTTCCATACATCAATGTTCCTTGACAGACGGACAGCTGTTCTCGTCTGGCTGAGAATGCCGGTAACAGTGGTTCACCATGTACTGGCCATCCCTTCACTGTCAATTCATAGACCCGAGACAGTGTCGGGTCGTTCCTGGTTTCTCTCTCAATACTTGCATTGGTGACTGGTAAACATTCGATGATGGTCGAGTGAAATAACTCAACAGGGTCAACTGTCGGTGCCTCTTCCGCTGTTGGTAGTGGCAGGTGCGACAGCCCATCAGCATTACCATGTTGCTTTGTACCTTTGAATTCGATCTGATATTGATGTGCCCCTAGGAAAAGGGACCATCTCTGGAGCCTCTGCGCTGTCATCACCGAAACACCCTTCTTAGGGTTAAAAATGGAAACCAACGGCTGGTGGTCTGTCAGCAGCGTAAACTTTTGCCCTTGCAGGTAATGATTAAATTTTTTTACTCCCCACACAAGGCTGAGAGCCTCCCTATCTATCTGAGCATAGTTGCGCTCAGCGGAGGTCAATGATCTGGATGCGAATGCGACTGGTCTTTCCAAGCCATTTGGCAACTTATGTGAGAGCACTGCCCCAATACCATATGGAGAAGCATCACAAGCTAAACGAATAGGCAGCGTTGGGTTAAAGTGAGCCAACACTTCCTTAGAGGTGATCAATGCCTTGCTTTTGTGAAAGGCCCACTTACAGTCCTCGCTCCACTTCCATGGCAGTCCCTTCTGCAAAAGAGCGTTCAGCGGGTGTAGCACCGTGGATAAATTTGGCAGAAACTTATGGTAATAGTTAATCAACCCTAGGAACGACCTCAACTGGGATACATTTTCTGGAGCGGGAGCCTTCACAACAGCTTCAATCTTGTCAGGTGACTTGTGAAGCCCCTCCTGGTCAATGACGTGACCACAGTATGAGATTTGCTTCTGAAAGAACTCACATTTCTGGTGATTAACTCGAAGTCCATATTCTTTCAATCTGGTGAGCACCTGTTCCAAATTTGCAAGGTGTTCCTCATCATCTTCTCCTGTAATCAGAATGTCGTCCAGTTAGCATTGTGTGCCTGGAATTCCCTGTACTACCTGCTCCATGGCCCTTTGCCAAATCGCTGGAGCCGATGCCACTCCAAAAACCAGTCTATTATACCGATATAAGCCCTTATGCGTGTTGATCGTGAGATACTGGCGTGACGCTTCATCAACTTCCATCTGTAAGTACGCCTGCGCCAGGTCTATCTTGGTGAAGTGTTTCCCACCAGACAACGAAGCGAAGATATCCTCAATCCGTGGAAGCGGATATTGCACTGTGTGAAGCACCGGATTAACAGTGATCTTGAAATCGCCACAGATGCGAACCTTCCCCGGTTCCCCCGGCTTGTTATTCGATGAACGCTTCATGATGGGAACAATGGGCGTGGCCCATTCACTCCAGTCCACCTTTGACAGTACTCCTGAACGCTCTAGTCCTTCTAGCTCAGCTTCCACAGCAGGTCGCATCGCATAAGGTACCGGTCTAGCTTTGAAAAATTTTGGGTTTGCATGTTCTTCAACCTTGATGTTTGCCGTAATTCCTTTCAGTGTTCCCAGTCCCTGCTGGAACACCTCTTTAGCATCGTCCAATATTCTGGACAGTCGTTTAGGTTTGACATCGTCCTTTTTACTGGAATCTACAGTTAGTGCTTTTAAGGAATGCCAGTCCATATTTATTCTCCTGATCCATTCCCGTCCCAGTAGTGGTGGACCTCCCTCAGGTAACACATATAAGTCCATTCCTCGGCTTTCTTTACCCTTGTGGACCACCTTTACCTTTATCTTTCCAATGGGGTATACTCTTTGCCCCGTGTATGTTTTCAATACAATCTCCGTATCCCTTAGGGGAATGTGTGGAAATAACCTTTTGTAATCTTGCTTATTCATGACTGTCAATGCCGATCCAGTGTCCAATTCCATCTTCACTTGGACTCCTGCTATCTGAACTGTGACCCAGATAGTTTGGTGGTCTGCTGTGTTACCCACATTATGTATTCTTAGACAACACAGTTCCTTACTGCTGGGGTCTGAATCCGTCTTCTGTTCATCCGAACTGTTCTCTGTCACCTTGTGTACCTTTTTGCACTTTTCCTGCGGTGACATTTTGTTGCTGGTCTTCTTTCCTGACCGGCATACTTTAGCTATGTGACCGAGCTTGCCACATTTTCTGCATTCCTGATTTTTGAACCAGCACTGGTTCTGATCGTGCGTTGTCCTTCTGCAATGATAACACTTTACTGCACCCAATGCCATTTGATTGGTGCTGAGTTCCGATGACCTTAGCTGCATTTCCGTGGTGCCTCTTGCTGCGGCCTCGTGCGATGCTGCAATGGTGACAGCTTTATCAAGCGTAAGGTCCTTTTCCTCTAGCAGTCGCTTTTGTGTTCCTTCTTTTAATAATCCACACACTAATTTATCTCTCAGAGCATCTGCTAGTCCTGTTCCAAACTGACAGTACTTTGATAGCTTGCGCAGTTCAATTAAGAATTCAGCGTTGCTTTCCTCTTTCAGCTGCGTTCTTCTGTAAAATTTAAATCGTTCCGCTATCAGCAGCGGCGTGGGGTTTAAATGTTCTTGCAGGATAGTAACAATATTCGCGAAAGTCTGATCCGCCGGTTTATCTGGTGTTACAAGGTGCCTCAATAACCCGTACGTCTTCGCACCCATTGAGTTTAATAAGGTTAGTGCTTTCTTATCATCTGGTACCTCATTTGCTGCACAATAAACTTCAATGTGTTCTACATACGTGGCCCAATCTTCAACATCGCTATCAAAAGCAGTGATGTTACCGTGTTTAGGCATCCTTGAGAGTTTCCTTAAATATTTTATTTTTCCAAAATGGCGGCTTCCCGCGCTTGTCTTCTTCCCCCGCCTACTAAAATGGCGGCTTCCCGCGCTTGGCGGCTTTTCCCGCGCTTGTCTTCTTCCCCCGCCGACTACAATGGCGGCTTCCCGCGCTTGTCTTCTTCCCCCGCCGACTACAATGGCGGCTTCCCGCGCTTGTCTTCTTCCCCTGCTGGCTACAATGGCGATGACCGTGCTGTTGCCGTTCTCGCCTCCCAGCGGTTCTTAATTTCCCCGATGCTGCTTTTGCTCCCCCGCGGTTCTCGTGGGCATTAACGCTTCCCTCGTTGCTGCGCCTCTCAGCCCCGATTGCAGCCCGGCCCTTTACATCGGCTGCGGTCGAGTTCTCCGCGGTTCTCGTGGCATTAACGCTGCCCTTGTCACTGCGCCTCTCGGCCCCGATTGCAGCCCGGCCCTTTTCACCGGCTGCGGTCGAGTTCTCCGCCCTTTTTCCTCCGGTTTCCCTCCCCTTCTCCACTGACAACGCGGCCGACTTTCTGCCCGTGTCGCTAGATCGGCTTACCCACCACCGTGGTAGAAGGATGATCACTGCCTGTTGCTGATGGAGGACTTCGTGGTCAGCAATTTCAACCCGGGTTCTCGATGCCTCCCATGCGATGCGGTGCTCAGCAGGATGATGAGGGCGGATGCCTCTTCTCGACGCCCGTTCTGAGGACGAAGCTGCCTTGGATGCAAAACTGCCGCAGGGTAAGATCGGACTCGTCGCCACTGTTGAGTCTGAGTGTCCGAGATATGCTTATTCTAAATCACTGGACAGAGACAACAAGAATAACTTAAACAGGTCTTTACTAATCGAAGGTCAGGGCTGAACTGCTTAGCAAATTACTGCACAGAGTTTATATACCGGTGTGGTCACCACCGGCACTACAATATACAGTAGCCAAGAGAAAGTAGTCCATCTCTTAAGGTAGTCTCTTAAGGTGGTACAGGTTACATACACCACAGCAGAGAGATAGAGAGACGTGGAAGAGAGAGAGAGCGACTGGGGCAGAGAGAGAGACTAGGGAGAGAGAGAGAGGGGGACTGTGGGGAGAGAGAGACTGGGGTGAGAGGGAGAGAGGGGGAGAGAGAGAGACTGTGGGAGAGAGAGATGGGGAGAGAGAGAGATGGGGAGAGATAGAGACTGGGGAGAGAGAGAGATGGAGAGAGAGAGGTGGGAAGAGGGAGAGACTGGGGGAGAGAGAGACAGGGGAGAGAGAGAGAGACTGGGGAAGTGAGAGAGACTGGAGTGAGAGAGAATGACTGGGGGACAGAGAGAGGGAGACAGGGGACAGAGAGAGATGGGGGAGAGAAAGAGATAGATGGGGATAGAGAGAGACTCGGGAGAGAGAGAGACTGGGGAAAGAGAGAGAATGGGAGAGAGAGAGCACGAGAGGGGGAGAGAGAGACTGGGGGAGAGAGACAGAGACGGGGAGATAAAGCGGGACCGGAAAAAGAGTGAGAGAGACTGGTAGAGAGAGAGAGGCTTGGGGGACAGAGAAAGGGAGACAGGGGATAGCGAGAGAATGGAGAGAGAGAGAGAAATGGGGAGAGAGAGAGATGGGGAGAGAGAGAGGGGGAGATAGAGAGACTGGGAGAGAGAGAGAGAGACGTGGAGTGATAGAGAGACGTGGAAGAGAGAGAGCGACTGGGGAGAGAGAGGGACTAGGGAGAGAGAGAGAGAGAGAGGGAGACTGTGGGGAGAGAGAGACTGGGGTGAGAGAGAGAGAGAGGGGGGAGAGAGAGAGTCTGTGGGAGATAGAGAGAGATGGGGAGAGAAAGAGATGGGGAGAGAGAGAGAGACTGGGGAGAGAGAGAGATGGAGAGAGAGAGAGATGGGGAGAGGGAGGGACTGGGGAGAGAGAGAGACTGGGGAGAGAGAGGGAGACTGGGGAAGTGAGAGAGACTGGGGTGAGAGAGAATGACTGGGGGACAGAGAGTGACTTGAGGGACAGAGAGAGGGAGACAGGGGATAAAGCGAGGCGGGCAGAGAGAGAGAGCACGAGAGGGGGAGAGAGAGAGACTGGTAGATAATGAGGGACTGGGGAAAGAGAGAGAGACTTGTAGAGAGAGTGACTTGGGGGACAGAGAAAGGGAGACAGGGGATACAGAGAGATGGGGAGAGAGAGAGAAAAATGGGGAGAGAGAGACAGAGGAGAGAGAGAGAAAGAGGGGGAGATAGAGAGACTGCGGGAGAAAGAGAGAAACACGCAGAGATAGAGAGACGGGGATGAGAGAGAACAACTGGGGGAGAGAGAGAGACTAGGGAGAGAGAGAAAGGGAGACTGTGGGAAGAGAGAGAGACTGGGGTGAGAGAGAGAGAGAGAGGGGGGAGAGAAACAGACTGAGGAGAGAGAGAGATGGGGGAGAGAGAGAGAGAGATGGGGCGAGAGAGTGAGAGATTGAGGGGAGAGAGGGAGACGGGGGAGAGAGAGGCGTGGAGGGAGCAAGATGGGGAGAGAGTGAGAGATGGGGAGAGAGAGAGATGGGGAGCGAAAGACTGGGGAGAGAGAGAGTAAGAGGGGGAGATAGAGAGACTGTGGGAGAGAGAGAGAGATGCAGAGAAATAGAGAGACGGGGATGAGAGAGAGCGGCGGGGAGAGAGAAAGACTAGGGAGAGAGAGAGAGAGGGAGACTGTGGAGAGAGAGAGATTGGGGTGAGAGAGAGAGAGAGAGGGGGAGAGAGACAGACTGTGGAGAGAGAGAGAGAGACTGGGGGAGAGAGAGAGAGAGACGGGGCGAGAGAGTGAGAGATTGAGGGGAGAGCTAGAGACAGGGAGAGAGAGAGAGAGATGGGGAGTGTCGTGTATTGATTGCAAGTTTGACACCAGTCAATACGGTAATGTAATGTGCGAGTTTGACACCAGTAAATACAGTAATGTAATGTGCATTGCATTATGGGAATTACCCGGGAAAGCTGCAGTCAGCCATTTTAGGAATAAAGAGAAGATCACAGTTATAAGCCTGTCTGCCTGACTCTGATTTAATTCGACGTATCTACATGCTTGATTGAATGTATTAAAGCATAGATACAACATTGGCGATGAGGATAACAAACAGGAACCATTTTAGATAGGTAGTTGCCCAAGTTTTAGTTAGCTAGGATGGAGAAGACCGGCATTCAACATTTTGCATGTTTCGCTGAGCCAGCCACGTTGGGTCCAAGATGGACGAGGTGGTTAACGTCTTTTGAGCTTTATGCCGACGGCAAAGGGCTCATTATCGATGATACCTCTACAGCTGCCACAAAGCAGAGGAGAAGAGCTCTACTTCTACACCTAGCAGGACCAGATGTCCAGGATATCTTTTCGACTCTACCAGACACAGGAGAGCCAGCAGACTACATGTCGGTGGTTATTGCTTTGAATCACTACTTCGTGCCCCAGGTCAACGCAGCTTTTGCTAGACAGACTTTTCATAAGTTGTCCCAGAAGACAGGTGAGACTGTGCAGCAATTTCCTGCTCGCTTGCGGCAGCCTGCTAAAGACTGTGCTTTTGCGGGGTATGCGGATAATTAAATAAGAGACGCTATCCTGAGTAGGTGCACGTCAGCCTATGTGTGGAGGAAATTGCTAGAGGAAGGGCATGGTCTAATGCTCGCCCACACATTACAATTGGCCTCACAATGTGAAAACGTCGAGGAGCAGATGTCAGCCATGTCATCTACAGAGAAAGCAGAGACAGATACTGTTCGTCGTGTTACACAGAAAAGAGGAGATTATGCGAAAAGTTCGACAGAGAAACCTAAGGGAAATGGCGATAGGAATGAAAGGAAATGTTACAGATGTGGACATACAGACCACATGGGCAGAGATCCGAAATGCTCAGCACGCGGACAAACGTATCATAAGTGCAAGGGAAAGGATCATTTCTCCAAAGTATGCCGCACAAAGGGTACAAAGAAACACAGTGTGAACAATGTAGAGGAACAAAATCACTTTGCATTGGCTGTTACTGGAAATAACGTGACAGAGAGACTTACCTTTTGTGTGGGGGGAGTAAACCTGAGAATGTTAATTGATTCGGGTGCAACTAATAATGTAATAGATGAGAATACATAGGAAGGATTAAAGTCAGAACACATTAAGTGTCAGTCACATGTCCCTAAGACAGAGAGAAAGTTATTCACTTATGCTTCTAGACGACCACTGTCAGTTAAAGGTGTATTCACATGTGGGATTACAATAGGTAAGAGAACTGAGTAGGCGGAGTTCATTGTGGTTAAAGGCCACGGAGTGCCGTTGCTAGGAAGGGAGACAGCCATGAAACTGGGAGTTTTAAAAATAGGCGCAGATGTCTCAGCTGTGGTAGATGTAAGACAGCTACTAGAACAGCGGTATCCAAAGGTGTTCCAGGGAGTAGGAAGGTTGAACACAAAACAGATCAGTTTGTATATCGACCCACAAGTGAAGCCTGTGGCCCAGCCACTCAGGCGTATACCATTCAACTTAAGGGGGGCAGTAGAGGCCAAAATAAAACAATTGAGGGACATGGACATTATCGAACCTATAACTGGTCCCACCCCATGGGTAAATCCTGTGGTTATTGTACCAAAAGCAGATAAGGATGTAAGGTTATGCCTAGACATGAGACGAGCAAACCAGGCAATAGTGAGGGAACGATATCCAATCCCCACCGTTGATGAGATACTCCAAGGTATGAACGGCTCGATGGTGTTTAGTAAGCTAGACCTGAAATGGGGTTATCACCAGCTAGTATTGACCCCTGAGTCACGAGAAATCACAACGTTTGCAGTACATAACGGAGTATACAGGTACAAGAGGCTGATATTCGGTGTATCTTCAGCTAGTGAGCAATATCAGCACGAGATAGCTAATGCCTTAGCTTGAATATAGGGTGTTGAAAACATCTCAGACGACATTATTGTGCATGCACACAACCAGGAAACGCACGACAGATGCCTGCACGCTGTCATGACCAGACTAATGGAAAGTGGATTGACGCTAAACTCAGAGAAATGCCAATTCAACATGGACCGATTGATTTTCATGGGAATCCTGTTGTCTGAAAAGGGCATCGGAACAACAGCAGAGAGAGTGCGAGCAGTGGCAGAAGCTCGGGAACCAGAGAATGCTACAGAGGTGAGGAGCTTCTTGGGATTCGTTGGGTACAGTAGCAGATTCATCCCGCAGTTTGCAACGCTATCAGAGCCACTGCGATGCCTGATGAGAAAAGACACACCATTTAAATTTGGATCACAACAGAGACAATCAATCAGTGCACTCAAGGAAGAGTTGGCCAGAGCCGGCACTTTAGCATATTTGATAAGGACGCACCAACCAAGGTGATAGCAGATGCCAGTCCTGTAGGTTTAGGCGCAGTACTAGTTCAGGACCAACAGGGACAAGAGGTGCCAATATGCTATGTAAGTCGTAGTTTAACAGACTGTGATAAATCCATGTAGTGGAACAAGAACTCGAAGAGGCGATATCTTGGAACTAGTACGAGTATTTTATTAAACAAACAGAATAACAAACATCATGCCTGCATCCTGGCATTCCACCTTTGCTGACCTTGACAGGAAGCAAACCTCTGACCTTGACAGGAAGCAAACCTCTGACCTTAACAGGAAGCAAACCTCTGACCTTAGCAGCAGCATTGGCTACAGCACCACCTGGTGGATAACCTTAATCATAACATCCCAGATTACTATATCCCTCCACCCTTAAGATTTCAGTATGAATTTCTTAACAGACAACCATTCCTGAGGGTCACATAAGGAGACTCCATTCATCATGTTCCATACTTGACAAATCTAACAGTTCAGTATCAATCTCTCTGGTGGCTTGCGAGGCCTTTGTGAACGTCTAACAGTAAAGTCCCTGCTTGTTTGTGGTGAAGTCACCAGCTGCTCCTGAGCAGTGCTCAGAGTATCTGACTCTGCAATGATGGTTTCCTCTTGACGAATAGGTTCCAGTGGAATTGTCTCTGTCCCTGGGGGTGGCACCACAGATGCACTTGGATAACTGGGGGCAACCCTGTCTTCAGTCATTGCATCTGGAACCTTCATTTCAATTTCCCCTTGTCTGGGAAGTATATGATCTACATGTCTGCGTATTACCCTACCATCTCCCAACATGACCTTGTATGATACTGGACCTGTCATTGAGTCTATGAAGCCAGGAATCCACTTTGGTCCATAACTGAAATTCCTGGTACGGACCGCATCTCCTTCTCCAAAACTTCGGCTCTTTGTTCTTTTGTCATGGTTCTCTTTTTGTTTGTTTTGTCTGACTTCTATTTTCCTTTTTAGGTCTGGCTGGACAAGGTCAAGAGTGGAGTGTAGTCTATGACCTAATAACATCTCAGTAGGAGAGAGTCCTGTGGTGGATTGAGGTGTTATTCTGTAGCTGAACAGAACCCGTGACACTTTGGCTGCTAAACTCCCTTCTGCACTTTTTTTCATCATCTCCTTAAATGTTTGTACGGCGCTCTCTGCAAGTCCATTCGAGGATGAATGATATGGAGCCGAGGTCACCTGCAATATGCCATTTTTTCTCAAGAACTCTTTTGTCTCTGTACTCACAAAACAAGTGGCATTGTCACTCACCACGATCTCCGGTAGCCCTTGATTACTGAAGCTCCGATGCAAGCAGTCTATAGTAGTAGTGGCGGAAGCAGAATTTACAGGATAAACATCCATCCATTTGGAATGTGCATCAATGATTATGAGGAACATCTTCCCCATGAATGGAACCGCATAATCTAAGTGCAATCTTCTCCATGGTTTATCTGGCCACTCCCAGGGGTGGAGAGGAGCCGCTGCTGGTGCCTTCCGGTGTTCCTGACAAGTGCTGCATGTCTTGAGTAGATTTTCTATCTCCTCATCTAGCTTTGGCCACCACAAGTAACTCCTAGCCAAGGCTTTCATATGCGAGACCCCAGGATGACACTGATGTAGTTGCTCTAGGATAGACTGTCGCACTGGCTGTGGAATAATCACTCGTGCTCCCCACAACACGCAACCATCCTGCACACTCAGCTCTGTTTTCCTGACACTGTAGGGTGTGAAGTCAGCCCCTTTCGGATGCTGTGGCCATCCCCTCACCACATATTCTCGAACTCTAGACAGTACTGGATCTTTACCTGTCCATGTTCTTACTTGCTCTGCAGTCACAAGTGCTGTGTCAGTGTCCTCCAACATCAAAACTCTGTCCTCTGGAGCTGCACGGATAGGTGTGCCTGGCAGTGGAAGATGGCTCAAGGCATTTGCTTTCCCATGGTACTTGCCTGTCTTGTAGACGATGACATACTCATATGCCCTCAATGTCACTGCCCACCTCTGGATCTGGGGTGACACCATCTGTGGAACTGCCTTCATTTCATTGAAAAGAGAGAGAAGAGGTTTATGATCGGTGCATATGGTGAACTTCCTGCCATATATGTACTTGTGGAACCTCTGTAACCCAAACATTACTGCTAACCCCTCTTTGTCTAACTGGGAATAGTTTTTTTCCACTGGCGTTAGAGTTCGGGACATAAACCCTATTGGTCTTTCAGTTCCATATTCCATGCAGTGTGAAAGAACTGCCCCCACCCCGTAAGGTGAAGTGCCACAAGAGAGAATGATGTCTTTCTCTGAACCAGCACATCCGACGACAGCATCAGTTTCTTGGACTGTTCAAATGAAACCCCCTGCTCCTCTCCCCACTGCCACTGTGTCTCCTTGTGCAGTAGTTTGTGAAAAGGTGCTAACACAGTTGACAAGTTTGGTAAAAACCTGTTATAATAGTTCAGCAGTCCCAGGTAAGCTTTTAACTCAGCACATTTGTAGGAGCAGGGGCGTCCTGCAGTGCTTGTACCTTCTCCTTGAGTGGGTGGAGCCCGGTGGCGTCCGCTCTGTGTCCCAGGAACACTGTCTCATTCCCCAGGAAAGTGCACTTACTCCTCTTGAGCCAGAACCCTGCCCTCTCCAATCTCTGTAGTACCTCTCTCAGAGTGCTCAGATGCTCCTGGTCGGTTCTTCCCGTTACCAGAATGTCCTCCAGATAGATTGAAATATGTGGAATCCCTTGCAGTACACCTTCGATTGTCCTCTGGAAGATAGCTGGACTAGATGAGACACCAAACGGTAAGCGGTTATATGCAAACAAGCTGTTGTGTGTATTTATGGTGACATACTTCTTTGATTCATCATCCAGTGTAATCTGCAAGTAGGCATGACTCATATCCAACTTTGTGAATTTCTTTCCTCCAGCCAGGTTTGCAAAGAGATCCTCTGTTTTGGGAATCGGATACTGCTCTAGTTTGGACACCCGATTGACTGTCAATTTATAATCTCCACAGAGTCTTACCGAATTATCCGGTTTCAAAACAGGTACTATGGGAGCTGCCCATTCCGAACATTTCACTGGCTCCAGTATGTTCTCTCTCAATAGATGGTCAAGCTCAGCCTCTACCTTTGGCTTCATGGCATAAGGCACAGGTCGTTGTTTAAAAAACCTTGGCGGTGCCTCCTTGTCTACATAAATCTTAGCTGGGGGGCCATTAAATGTGCCAAGTTCCTCCTTGAACACATTCTCATGTTCACTCAACACTTCTTGCAAAGTCAACTGTTTGCCCGCATCTATTTGATTTACTGCTCCCCAGTCTAATTTAAGTTCTTTTATCCAGCCCCGACCTAACAGGTTTGGTCCGGTACCCAATACTATAACTACAGGTACCTAATGTCGCTACTCGTTCACCTGTATATGTTTTAAGATGCAGGGAGCAAGGCTTTAACTCTGGAACTTTTGCACGGTTCCACAATTTTGAGTACTCTGCCTTGTTCATTATGGTCACGCCGCACCCTGTATCCACTTCAAAGTTCACCTTAGAGCCATTTACTGTCAGTTGCAATGTGATAGGAGCCACTTTTGGAATGTTCTCTAACATGCTATACATTATGAACATGTCCTCTTCTTCCTCAGCTTCCCCGCTGATGTGGTGTGCTCCATGCTTTTTCACTTCTCTCCCTTGGTTTTGCTGTCCTCCCCCTTTTGGTTTGGATTCCTCTGCAGGTGATTTTGCCCTGCAAGCTCATTTTATGTGTCCTTGTTTCCCATACTTGTAGCAGTTTTCCTCCAGAAACCGGCATTCACTCACCAGGTGATCGCCCGTGCATCTATAACATACCTTCACATGCTCACGTTGTGGTTTCTGATGCATGTTCAACTTGTGCACAACAACCTGACCTGCAACTTGCATAGCATTAGCCCTGTCTGAACCCTGTATTTCTTTTACATCTCAGTTCGCTGTCTCTATGGCTTGAGCAAGTTCCAATGCTTTTTCATAAGTAAGTCCAGTCTCAGATAATAATCTACGCTGCATTCGGTCATCCATAGTTCTGCAAACTAGCCTATCTCACAGCATTTCCTTCAGGTTGTTCCCATAATTGCAATCTTGTGCTAATTTACACAACACCGCTACATAGTCCATTACGCTCTCTTCCTCTTTCCTGTTCCTTGAATTAAACTTGAACTGCTGTACAATCTCACTAGGCTTAGGGTTCAAATGTTCTTTTAGCAAAGCCACTAATTCAACAAATGATTTGTCTCCAGGCTTTTCAGGACTGAGCAGATTCCTCATCAAACTGTAGGTCTGGCTTCCCACTGAACTAAGTAGAATGGCTTTCCTTTTTCCGGCATCATTTATTTCATTTGCTTCAAAAAAATAACCCCACACTTCACAGTATTCCTCCCAGGTTTGTGCTTGACTATCAAAAACGGAAACCATTCCTACCGTGGCAGCCATGCTCTCTTCCAACTGGTAGCAAACTTCAGCTCTTGATTTTGTTGTTTAAAAGTCCGGGCAGACTTCTCTTCTTTATCCAGGGTCCTTTTTACCTCGTCGCCAAATGTGATAAATCCATGTAGTGGAACAAGAACTCGAAGAGGTGATATCTTGGAACTAGTATGAGTATTTTATTAAACAAACAGAATAACAAACATCATGCCTGCATCCTGGCATTCCACCTTTGCTGACCTTGACAGGAAGCAAACCTCTGACCTTAACAGCAGCATTGGCTACAGTACCACCTGGTGGATAACCTTAATCATAAAATCCCAGATTACTATACAGACTGTGAGAGGAAATACTCTCAAACAGAGAGAGAGGCCTTAGCTTTTGTATGGGCTTGTGAGAGGATGCATCCATATGTGTATGGCCGAAAATTTAACTTGGTAACTGACCATAAGCCATTACAAGTGATATACGGCCCACACTCTAAACCCTGTGCCCGTATAGAGAGATGGGTACTTAGATTACAGCCGTACGATTTTAAGGTGATACACATTCCAGGCAAGCAAAACATTGCAGACCCACTGTCACGATTGCTGGGGGAGACAGCAAAACAGGAGAGACATTCTCATGGCTCAGATGAATAAGTGAGATTTGTAGCTGTGAGTGCGACACCAAAAGCACTCACTACTAGAGAGGTGGAGGAAGCCTCTGCTACTGACCCAGAGCTGATTGAGGTACAGAAGGCAATCACAAACAGACATTTTGAGAACTGTAAAGCTTATGCAGCAATTGCAAATGAGCTGTGCGTAGTGGGGTACCTAGTTCATCGGGGAACACGCATCGTGCTACCCACAGTGTTACACGCATGATCCCTGGTGTTAGCACATGAAGGACACTTGGGAATAGTTGGAACAAAGCAACATCTCAGAACCAAGGTTTGGTGGCCTGGCATGGACAAGGCAGCTGAAAAACACTGTAAAGCGTGCCACGGCTGTCAGATAGTAGCCAGACCCGACCCACCTGAACCGTTGAGACCAACACCATTACCGGAGGGTCCCTGGCAGGATGTAGCTATAGACTTACTGGGACCCTTGCCATCCAACCACTCCATTCTTGTGGTAGTTGATTATTATAGTCGCTACTATGAATACGACATCAGGACCTCCACAACAACAGAGAAGGTTATTGATAGTTTAGAGTCAATCTTCAGCCATCATGGTTTGCCAATCACCTGCAAATCTGATAATGGTCCCCAATTCAGATCTGAATTTTTCAAAGAATACTGTGAAAACAACGGGATCAAACACCTGAAAAGGACAGCAAAATGGGCTCAGGCTAACGGAGAAGTCGAGCGCCAGAATGCATTGCTGATGAAGAGAATCAGAATTGCTCAGTCAGAAGGACTAGATTGGAAACGTGAACTTAGAAAATATGTGACTGTGTACAGGAGCATTGACCATGCCACGACAGGAAAGAGCCCAGCAGAGTTGCTCTTTAAATGGAAAATGAGAGGAAAGCTGCCAGACATCACAGAGTCGCGCACAGACATGGAAGTACATGACCGGGACGCAGAACAAAAAGGCAAGTCCAAACTGTACGCAGATGAACAGCGGAGAACACAATACTCAGAGGTGGAAGTTGGCGACACGGTGCTGGTATGGCTGGACAAAGTGGGCAAGTTCACCACTCCTTATAATGCCACACCCCACAAAGTTTTGAGTAAAAGAGGGAGTCAAGTAGCAGTGGAATCTCCAGATGGAGCACGCTACTCGAGAAACACTACATTTGTGAAGAAATACAGAACCAATGGACCAAAGGAGACACTCCATGAGCAGGAGGAAACACAAGGGACTGAGGACAGTATAATGGACCCTGACACACATACCACTGTGACACAGGCAATACCCATTGACACCAACATGTCAGACATACCCAATACAGCCAGACCTCAAAGGGTTAAAAGAAAACCCCAAAGACTGTCTGATTATGTCACAACATAAACTGTGCGAGAACTGCATGGGTGATGTTAAATGTTTAAACCTGGGAATTATTTAGTTGTGTGGTAAGACACAAGTTTGTAAAAAGTTTATAAACCAAATAAGTTATGCAGTGTTATTGTAAGCAACTGTTTGTAAACTGCAAGTTTGTTTCCAAGGAAAAGGGGGATGTCGTGTATTGATTGCGAGTTTGACACCAGTCAATACTGTAATGTATGTACCTTTAAGAGAGGAACTATCTTTTACAGCCCCTGTATACTGCAGTACCAGTAGTGACCACACCTGTATATAACACCGTGTAGCAATTTGTACAGTTAGTTCCAGCATACCCTCTGTTCAGTAAACACCTGCTATTACCGTTCTCCTGCAGTCCGTGTGTTATTTATACGCGGACTCTACAGTGGCGACGAGCAGGTTCGAACTCACCTGCAGCACTGCATCACCTCACAGGGATCCATCCCTGAAAAGAAGCTTCTTGGAGGTCGAAGCCAGAGCAACGGACGTCGACCGCAGGCAACCGCCCAGTGATCCATCAGAGTTCAGAGAATCACAGGGGAGGCTGTGGAGAGCTGGGCTTGGTTCTCCAGTCAAGGTGTTCCAGCAAATCGGGCTGGTAGCAGGTAGTGCACTGACCCTTCCCGGACTGCGGCGGGCTAGAGCTCGATCGAGCAGCTCTGCAAGGGGGCCGAGCAGCGTCGTCAGGAAGAAAAAGAGAGAGAGAGGGTGGAGCGCACAGGGCGCGGCCGGTGCTCAAGAGCCGGGCAGCGCTAAAGAAAATAAAAAATGGGGAAGGAAAAGAGACGTGCAGTGGACAGTGGCGAAGAAGAATAAAACGAAGAAAATTAATTAACAAAAGAGAGCGCGCGAAATCCACAGGGCGCCGCCATTATTATTTAGAACGCTAGGAGCAGCGTTGGCAGCAGCGGGGGAAGAAGGAAAAGCATGGGAGGTGCCATTTTACTCCATTGGGGAAGAAAGAAAAGCGTGGGAGGCGCCATTTTAAACCACCCAAGATGCTGAAGAGTGGCAGCATCACTGCTTTCGACAACGAAATAGAAAACTGGACCACGTATGTGGAAAGAATTGAAGTGTACTGCAAGGCAAATGAGGTGGCCGATGAAAAGGAGGGGTCGGTATTATTGAATTTGATGGGCGTGAGAACGTACGGCCTATTGCGGAATTTAATTACCCCAGCTAAACCAATGGAGAAAAGCTTTGAAGAGATTGTCAATATCTTACAGGAACATCTAAACCCTACACCGCTACTGATAGCAGAAAGATTCAAGTTCCATAAAAGAAACCAGCACAAAGACGAAAGTAATGCTGACTATCTTAAGGAACTATGCAAGTTATCGAAACACTGCCAGTTCGGAGCAGGACTGGCAGATACCTTAAGGGATAAGTTTGTCTGCGGGCTCCAGAGTGAAGGAACCCAGAAACGACTACTTTCGGAAAAGGACCTTATGCTAGAGAAGGCTTTCAGCGTTGCAGTATCCTACGAAGCAGCAGCATGGGGAGCTGCGGAAATACAACAGAAACCGCAAGAATATAGCACCAATGAAATGGCATATGGAGCAGAAAAGTGCTATCGCTGCGGCAGAACAACCCATGACCAGAAGGATTGCTGGTTTAAGGAGAAAGTATGCAGGCAATGTGGAAAAGTGGGACACATAGCATGAGTCTGCAGGTCGGGAAAGAAAACCAACACTAAAAGAACGACTAAGGAAAAGTACACGAAAGTACAAAAGATGACGGACAGTAGTTCAGAAGATCAGAAGAGTGATAATGACTCTGGGAGCAGGAGACTAAGTTGTCTAAAGTTACACAACGTGATCACCAAGGAGGATCACCAAACCATTTGGGTCACCCTCATGATAGCAGGGTCCCAAGTAAAGATGGAATTGGACACAGGATCAGCCCTAACAGTCATGAATCGATGAGACTATGAGCGGCTATTCTCACACATACCCTTGAAGGACACGTCCATTGTCTTGAAGACATATACGGGGCAAAAAGTCTACCCCAGAGGAAAAATAAGGGTGCCCGTTAAATACAATGGCAAGGAAACACAGAAACTGTATCTATATATACTGCAAGATGGAGGATCACCATTATTGAGACGTGAATGGATCCGAAAAATACAATTGGATTGGCATTCCATTCAGGCTGACAAAAAGGATGACGACGTCACACCTGGATGACTGTCAAAAATTCTAACTGACGTGAAAGAGGTGTTCCAGCAAGGACTTGGGACTCCAAAAGGCGTAACGGCAACGATAAAAATTGAAGATAACGCAAACCCAAATTTTTTTAAGGCCAGACCGGTACCATATGCGATCCGCCCAGCCGTCGAAGCAGAGCTGGAGAGTCTGGTGCGTTCGGGTGTGCTGTCCAAGGTGGACTGGAGCGAGTGGGCCACACCCATCGTTCCTGTAATGAAGAAATCATTGAGCAGCACGCCTAGGGAGCTGAAGAAGGTTCGCATCCGTGGGGACTTTAAGGTAACTGTGAACCCAGTCCTTCACACAGTACAATATCCACTTCCGTGGATAGAAGATATCTTTGCCTCACTATCTGGAGGGAATCGCTTTACGAAGATTGATCTGGCCCAAGCGTATCTACAAATGGAGGTAGAAGAAGCATCTTGAAAATACCTCACGATAAACACTCACAAAGGTCTTTACCAGTACAACCGACTGGTATTTGGGGTAGCATCAGCTCCGGCTATTTGGCAGAGGGCGATGGAACAAGTCCTGCAAGGGATCCCGGGGACCCAGTGTTATTTGGACGACATCCTGGTTACAGGCGAAAATGACAGTGAACACCTTGCCAACCTGGAGCAGGTGCTCACTAGATTACAAGAATATGGGCTACAAGCCAACTGCCCCAAATGTGAGTTTTTCAGGAAACAAATCTCGTATTGTGGCCACGTGATTGATGAAGAGGGGATACATAAGTCCCCAGACAAGATTGAGGTCGTAGTCAAGGCTCTAGCACCGGAAAATGTGTCGCAACTGAGGTCGTTCCTCGGGTTGGTGAACTACTACCATAAGTTCTTGCCAAAGTTGTCTACAATTCTGCACCCACTGAATGCCCTGCTGCAAACTGGAGTAGTATGCAAATGGAGTGATGAGTGCAAGCCTGCCTTTCAGAAA
Organism: Somniosus microcephalus; assembly: GCF_052327205.1. Classification (NCBI taxonomy): domain Eukaryota; kingdom Metazoa; phylum Chordata; class Chondrichthyes; order Squaliformes; family Somniosidae; genus Somniosus; species Somniosus microcephalus. The sequence continues at coordinate 141,951,688 of NC_140992.1, read as the reverse complement.
TGTAAATGCCTAATCACTTCAAAAGAAGTATTGGCCCACTACAATCCAACACTACCGATTCGGTTGGCATGTGATGCGTCTCCCTACGGCATTGGAGCGGTGCTGTCGCACAAATTCCTTGATAGTTCAGAGAGGCCAATAGCCTTTGCGTCACGCTCGTTAACCTCAGCCGAGTGTAACTACGCCCAGATTGACAGGGAGGCCCTCAGCCTGGTGTGGGGGGTGAAGAAGTTCAATCACTATCTGCACGGGCAGAAATACACTTTACTGACTGATCACCAGCCTCCTGTCTCCATTTTTAACCCAAAGAAGGGCATTCCGGTGATGACGGCGCAATGGCTGCAAAGATGGTCCCTTTTTCTAGGGGCACATCAATATGAAATAGAGTATAAGGGCACGAAACACCATGGAAACGCTGATGGGCTGTCGCGTCTGCCGCTGCCTACGGTGGAGGAAGCACCTGCAGTGGACCCTGTTGAGATATTCCATTCAACCATAGTCGAATGTCTACCTGTTACAAACTCAAGTATAGAGAAGGAAACCCGAAATGACCCGACACTCTCTCTGGTCTATGATTTGACGGTGAAGGGATGGCCAGCACATGGCGACTCACTGTTGCCAGCATTCTCGCCAAGGAGAGAACAGCTGTCAGTGTGCCGGGGGACCTTGATGTGTGGATCCCGAGTGGTAATTCCACCCAAGTTGAAAGATAGAGTGCTCAATGAGCTTCATGAGGGTCATCTGGGAGGGGTAAAAATGAAGAGCCTAGCCAGGGCGTTTGTGTGGTGGCCGGGAATCGATAAAGAAATCGAGGAAATGACCAAGAGCTGCACAGGATGCCAGAAAGTCCAAAACGCTCCACCACAGGCCCCGCTACACCCATGGGAGTGGCCCTCATCTCCATGGCAATGGGTACACATTGATTTTGCTGGTCCATTTATGGACTCAATGTTTTTAATCGCCGTGGATGCACATTTGAAATGGCCAGAGGTCATCAAAATGTCCTCCACCACCACGGAGAAAACTATTGCAGTCCTACGGACCATCTTCACCAGGAATGGCTTGCCAGAACAGATTTGCTCCGACAATGGACCACAGTTTGTGTCCGAGGATTTCCGGAGGTTTTTGAGGAATAATGGGGTAAAGCATTACACATCCGCCCCATATCATCCAGCCACAAATGGATTGGCTGAGAGGTTTGTTCAAACCTTTAAAAAAGCAATAAAGGCGATGTATAATGACAACATACCACTGCAACACAAGGTGGATAATTTCTTGTTTGCTTACCAGAATGCGACACATGCAGTCACCAACCAAGCTCCAGCCATGATGTTCTTTAACCGAAGGTTAAGATGTCGCCTGGATTTGCTCAAACCAAACATAAGACGAGATGTTGAGAATAAGCAATTCCAGCACATCAATGAGAAGCCAACCAGGAGCTTCAAGATAGGGCAACCAGTCTTGGCCCGTGACTACCAAACAGAAAAATGGCAGCCAGGAACGATATGCACACGGCAGGGACCACTAATGTAAACAGTGGACGTTGGAGAGAGCATCGTGAGACGCCATGCTGACCAGATTCTAGAGTCACAGGAACAAGTCAAACCCATGCCACGATCATACGCACCTGGTGATGAACCCGAAGTACAGATTGCGTCTACCTCAGAATCAGTGGTATTGGAAGCTGACGAACCAACCAATGACAATGAGCCAGAATCGACTCCGCCACAAGAAAAGGATACTCGAGAAAGGCGCTATCCAGACAGGATCAGGAAGCCTCCTCAAAGACTGAATTTATAAATGATTACTTTCAGCTGATGTATATAGTACAAAGAAAATTGTAATTGTAATTAGTTATTATTTAATTGTTAAATGATTGTTATGTACTGTTTATCTAAAAGGGGAGGAATTGTAATGTATGTACCTTTAAGAGAGGAACTATCTTTTACAGTCCCTGTATACTGCAGTACCAGTAGTGACCACACCTGTATATAACACCATGTAGTAATTTGTACAGTTAGTTCCAGCATACCCTCTGTTCAGTAAACACCTGGTATTACCGTTCTCCTGCAGTCCGTGTGTTATTTATACGCGGACACTACAAATACAGTAATGTAATGTGCGAGTTTGACACCAGTAAATACGGTAATGTAATGTGCATTGCATTATGGGAATTACCCGGGAAAGCTGCAGTCAGCCATTTTAGGAATAAAGAGAAGATCACAGTAAAAAGCCTGTCTGCCTGACTCTGATTTAATTCGATGTATCTACAAGCTTGATTGAACGCATTAAAGCATAGATACAACAGGGAGAGAGAGAGAGATGGGGAGAAAGAGAGACAGGAAAGAGAGAGAGAGGGGGAGATAGAGAGACTGTGGAAGAGAGAGAGGGAGATGGGGAGAGAGAGAGAGAGACGGGACGAGAGGGTTAGAGACTGAGGGGAGGGCTAGAGACAGGGGGAGAGAGAGAGATGGGGAGAGAGAGAGACGGGGAGAGAGAGAGAGAGAGATGGGGAGAGAGAGAGAGACAGGACAGAGAGAGAGAGAGGGGGAGATAGAGAGACTGTGGGAGGGAGAGGGAGGGATGGGGATAGAGAGAGATGGGGAGAGAGAGAGAGAAATGGGGAGCGAGAGACAGGGGAGAGAGAGAGAGAGGGGGAGATAGTGAGACTGTGGGCGAGAGAGAGAGACGCAGAGACAGAGAGGCGGGGAAGAGAGAGAGCAACTGGGGGGAGATTGAGACTAGGGAGAGAGAGAAAGAGGGAGACAGAGAGACTGTGGGAGAGCGAGTGATGGGGAGAGAGATTCTGGGGAGAGAGAGAGAGTCAGGGGGAAAGAGAGAGAGACTGGGGGAAGTGAGAGAGACTGGGGTGAGAGAGAATGACTGGGGGACAGAGAGAGAGATGGGAGGAGAGAGAGAGGGAGACAGGGGACAGAGACAGATAGATGGGAGGAGAGCGAGAGACTGGGGAGAGAGAGACTGTGGGGAGAGAGAGAGTCTGGGGAGAGAGAGAGACTGGGGAGAGAGAGACTGGGGGAGAGGGAGACACTTGGGGAGAGAGAGAGACTGGGGGAGAGAGAGAGCGATGGGGAGAGAGAGTGCAAGATTGAGGGGAGAGAGAGAAGCAGGGGGCGAGAGAGAGGGGGAGAGAGAATGACTGGGGAGAGATCAGAGAGAGAGGGGTGTGATGAAATATGCCATTCTTCAGGCACTGTATTCCCTGTGTTTAGTTTAGTTTCAGTTTCATTTCCTTACCTGTATTGTATTGTGTGTAGGGCTCCGCCCATACCTGGCCCCTACTTAAGCAAGCCCCAGCGTGTCTCACAGCAGTACAGCAGATCTCTGGATGAGAGACACTTCTCCAATGTGTATTACTTTCTGAGTTAATAAAAGCCTTGCTTTGCTCCGTTAACGTCGAGTCTCGGATTCATTGAGGCACTGATGCGCTATCAATTACTCATAAAAGACTGAGAGTTAGAAGAGTAACCAAAGGCTTTTATTAACAACAGAATGGAGGTCTGCCTCACGTGGTCGACCGGTCCATGATACTAAGGGCTGGGGAGCAGTCACCTTTATACTAGGACCTGTGGGAGGAGTCAGCCGAGGCATGTCCAGGCATGTACACAGTGGAATACAAACAGGACAAACAGGAATACAAACAGTGGTTTACCACAGGCACATCAATTTTATTAACTCAATTTTCAACGCAATGGACCAACTCTTGAAACCCGAACGTTTGGATTTGGACCCGCATGCTTCAGACGCATCGGCACGATTCGGACACTGGTTTAAGTGTATGGAATTCTTCCTGGACAATTCCGCAGCCATCACAGGCGCTACGGATGCTGAGAGTATGAAACTCGGAATCCTGCAGAATTGGGTAAGCCATCGGGTTTACCCCCTCATCCAAGATGCCGACACGTACCCGGCCGCCTGCGACATCCTAAAGGCGCATTACCAGCAGCCTACGAACGAGGTGTACGCTAGGCATCTGCTCGCTACTCGCACACAGCGACCTGGGGAATCGCTGGATGAGTTCCTAGTCACCCTGAAAACGCTTGGCAAAGACTGCAAGTGCCAAGATGTAAAAGCCGCAGTGTACACTGACGAGCTTGTTCGTGATGCCTTTATCGCAGGCCTCAGCTCCACTTACATCCGGCAGAGACTACTGGAAAAAATGGGATTGGACCTGAAACAGGCTGTGGACACAGCGCGATCCCTGGATGTGGCCCAGAGAAACTCGGACGCCTTCTCTTCGGCCTGCACTGCCCACGCCGCCGCGTGTGCACCAAGGGCACCGCCATCTTGGAAGGCATCTTCCCCGCCCGGCAGCCCGACACCGTCGGGGCCCCGCTCTCCCCCCAGAAGCCCTACGACAGCCGCGACGCGTCGGGGCCCCAACTGCTACTTCTGCGTGCAGCCGAAGCACATCAGAAACCTGTGCCCGGCGAAAGGCACCACCTGCTTTAAGTGCGGTAAGAAGGGGCACTTCAGGAAGGTGTGCAGAGGGAACCCCGCTGGAAAACCCGCCACCGCCGCGTGTATGCTGTGGGAGCGGCCATCTTGGACGCCATCTTGCCCGACCTCGTGGGGTCCACCATCTTGTGAGCAGACAGCGTGGACGCCATCTTGTCTCGATCAGGGCCCTACAGTGGCATCGGTCACAGTGGACCAGACCAGACCACACCCGCTATCCAAATCAATGGTGGACATCGAGGTAAACGGGTGCGGGGTTAAATGTTTAATTGACAGTGGAAGCACGGAGAGTTTTATCCACCCTGAACTAGCACAACAACTCTCTCTAACGGTGGTCCCTGCTCGGGGCACCATCTCTATGGCTGATAAAACCCAGACATCGACCATTATGGGTTACTGCGTGGTACAATTGTCCGTTAACGGAACTGTATACGATAATTTTAAATTACTAATCATGAAGAATCTATGTGCGAGCGTGATCTTGGGCCTGGATTTCCAGTGCCACCACCAAAGCATCACGCTCAATTACGGTGGGTCCCAGCCGCCCCTCACAGTTTGTGGTCTGGCTACCCTGAAGGTAAAGCCGCCTTCGCTATTCACGAACCTTACTCCCAACTGCCGGCCAATAGCGACCAAAAGCAGGAGGTACAGCTGGGAGGACAGGCGGTTTATCGCGACCGAGGTAGACAGGCTCCTGAAGGAGCGCATTATCGAACGCAGCAACAGCCCGTGGTGCGCCCAAGTGGTGATGGTGAGGGGTAGCGAGAAGAAGCGGATGGTGATAGATTATAGCCAGACGGTTAATCTATACACCCAGCTAGAAGCCTACCCGCTACCCCGCATATCCGAGATCGTGAACCAAATCGCCCAATGCCGGGTGTTCTCCACCATCGACCTCAAGTCAGCGTACCACCAGCTCCCTATCAGACCAGAGGACCGCCCGTACACCGCCTTCGAGGCGAACGGACGCCTCTACCAATTCCTCAGAGTCCCCTTTGGGGTGACGAATGGGGTCTCGGTCTTCCAGAGGGAGATGGACCGCATGGTCGATGACCACCACTTGCAGGCAACCTTCCCCTACCTCGACAACGTCACCATCTGCGGTCACAACCAGCAGGATCACGACTCGAACCTCGAGAGGTTCCTGAAAACCGCACAAAAACTCAACCTCACTTACAATGAGGACAAGTGCGTTTTCAACACCACGCGCCTCTGCATACTAGGCAGCGTGGTGGAGAATGGGGAAATCGGACCAGACCCCGACCGATTGCGCCCCCTACGGGAGCTCCCCCTGCCCAACACTCCCAAAGCCCTGAAAAGGTGCCTGAGGTTATTTTCTTATTTTGCCCAGTGGGTCCCCAACTACTCCGACAAAGCCCGCCCCCTCTTGAAAGCATCCTCTTTTCCGCTCTCTGCTGAGGCCCACACCGCCTTCAAAAGCATTAAGCGGGATATTGAGTGGGCCACGCTACAGGCAGTGGATGAGAACACTCCCTTTCAAGTGGAAAGTGATGCGTCTGACTTTGCCTTGGCGGCCACCCTCAACCAGGCGGGGCGGCCCGTAGCTTTCTTCTCGAGGACCCTCCAAGGGCCCGAGATCAGACACTCCTCCGTGGAAAAGGAGGCCCAAGCCATCTTCGAGGCAGTGCGCCACTGGCGGCACTAGCTAGCCGGCAAACGCTTCACCCTACTTACCGACCAGCGGTCGGTAGCGTTTATGTTCAATAATAAACAGAGGGGGAAGATTAAAAATGATAAGATTCTTAGGTGGCGGATCGAGCTCTCCACCTTCGAGTATGACATCATTTACCGGCCAGGGGCCCTTAACGAATCCCCCGACGCCCTCTCACGAGGGATGTGTGCCAGCGCCACCGGGGATAAATACTCCCGTTTCCCATTCGCCTTCCCCTGCCCAGACATGACCAGCGCCACGGTCATTAAATCCCTCAACAGCCTGTTCTGCCTGTTCGGTATGCCGAGCTACATCCATACGGATAGGGGGGCGTCCTTCATGAATGAAGAGCTATGCCAGTAGATGCTGTCCAGGGGGATCACCACGAGCCGTACCACCAGCTACAACTCCCAGGGTAACGGCCAGGTGGAGCGAGAGAACGGGACAGTATGGAAAGCAGTCACTCTAGCTCTAAGGACCAAGGGCCTCCCTATCTCCCGCTGGCAGGAAGTCCTCCCAGATGTGCTCCATTCGATACGGTCTCTATTGTGTACTGCCACTAATGCCACGCCTCATGAACGAATGTTTGTCTTTCCCCGGAAATCCACCTCAGGCGTATCCATGCCGTCATGACTCTCCACCCTAGGTCCGGTATGTGTACGAAGGCATGTGAGGGGCCACAAGACGGACCCCCTCATGGAGTCAGTGCACCTACTCCACGCCAACCCCCAATACGCGTATGTCCGGCACGCCGACGGAAGGGAGGACACCGTGTCCATAAAAGACGTCGCCCCAGCCGGTAACGACAACAACCACGACAACAACAGCAACAACGATCACAGCAATTCTTACCCACCCACTATCCTTTCACCACCCCCGGAAGAACATCGACCAACGGTGCCCCCACCAACTACCCCTTCAACAACCCTGGCGGCGCCCCCGGCAGAGACCCAGGAGGCCACCGGGGACACCCAGCCGACACCCGCGGCACCACAACAGCTATGTCGGTCACAGAGGACTATCAAACCCCCGAACAGACTAAATCTGTAGAAGGGGTGAATGTGATGAAATATGCCATTCATCAGGCACTGTATTCCCTGTGTTTAGTTTAGTTTCAGTTTCATTTCCTTACCTGTATTGTATTGTGTGTAGGGCTCCGCCCATACCTGGCCCCTACTTAAGCAAGCCCCAGCGTGTCTCACAGCAGTACAGCAGATCTCTGGATGAGAGACACTTCTCCAATGTGTATTACTTTCTGAGTTAATAAAAGCCTTGCTTTGCTCCGTTAACATCGAGTCTCAGATTCATTGAGGCACATCAAGGGGGAGAGAGAGATGGGGAGAGAGAGATTGGGGAGAGAGAGAGATTGGGGAGAGAGAGACGGGGGAGAGAGAAATGAGAGAGAGAAAATCTGGGGGAGAGAGAGAGACTGGAGAGAAAGAGAGCCTCGGGGACAGAGAGCGATTGGGGAACAGAAAGAGGGAGGCAGGGTTAGAGAGAGAGGGGAAGGAGAGAGAGAGAGAGTGATTGGGAGAGAGAGAGAGACGGGGGAGAGAGAGAGATGGGGAGAGAGAGAGAGACTGGGGAGAGAGAGAGACGGGGCGAGCAAGAGAGACTGGGGGAAGTGAGAGAGACTGGGGTGAGAGAGAATGGCTGGGGGACAGAGAGTGACTTTGGGGACAGAGAGGGATACAGAGGACAGAGAGGGGGAGATAGAGAGGCTGTGGGCAAGAGAGAGAGGCGCGGAGAGAGAGCAAGGCGGGGAAGAGAGAGAGTGACAGGGGAGAAAGGGACTAGGGAGAGAGAGAGAGGGAGAATGTGGGGAGAGAGAGAGCCTGGGGTGAGAGAGAGAGAGAGAGAGACTAGGGGGGAGAGAGAGAGTGATGGGGCGAGAGCATGAGAGATTGAGGGGGGAGAGAGAGAGACAGGGAGAGTGAGAGATGGGGAGAGAGAGAGAGAGCCAGGAGAGAGAGAGGGGGGGAGGTAGAGAGACTGGGAGAGAGAGAGATGGGGAGAGAGAGAGAGAGATGGGGAGAGAGAGACTGGGGAGAGAGAGACAGGGGAGAGAGAGAGACTGGGGGAAATGAGAGAGACTGGGGTGAGTGAGAATGACGGGGACAGAGAGTGACTTGGGGGACAGAGAGAGGGAGACAGCGGATAGAGAGAGACGGGGAGAGAGAGACTGGGGGAGAGAGACACTGCAGGAGAGAGGCAGAGACGGGGAGATAAAGAGGGACTGGGGAAGAGTGAGAGAGACTGGTAGAGAGAGAGAGACTTGGGGGACAGAGAAAGGGCGATAGGATAGCGAGAGATGGGAAGTGAGAGAGAAAATGGGGAGAGAGAGACAGGGAGAGAGAGCGAGGGGGGGAGATAGAGAAACAGGGAGAGAGAGAGGGAGACGCAGAGAGATAGAGAGACGTGGAAGAGAGTGAGCGACTGGGGAGAGAGAGACTAGGGAGAGAGAGAGAGGGAGACTGTCGGGAGAGAGAGACTGGAGGGGGAGAGAGAGAGACTGTGGGAGAGAGAGATGGGGAGAGAGAGAGTTGGGGAGAGATAGAGCCTGGGGAGAGAGAGAGATGGGGAGAGAAAGGTGGGAAGAGAGAGACTGGGGAGAGAGAGAGACTGGGGAAAGAGAGAGAGACTGGGGAAAGAGAGAGAATGGGAGAGAGAGAGCACAAGCGGGGGAGAGAGAGACTGTGGAGAGAGCGACTGGGGGAGAGAGAGGGAGAGACAGGGAGAGAAAGAGAGACTGTGGAGAGGGAGAGATTGGGGGAGAGAGAGGGAGAGATGGAGAGAGAGGGAGCGACTGGGGAGAGAGAGACTGGGGTGAGAGAGAGAGGGGGAGAGAGAGGGGGAGAGAGAGACTGGGGTGAGAGAGAGAGGGGGAGAGAGAGAGGGGAGAGAGAGAGAGATGGGGAGAGAGAGAGATGGGGATAGAGAGAGGGGGAGAGAGAGAGATACAGGGGGGAGAGAGAGAGATGGGGAGAAAGAGAGACAGGGGAGAGAGAGATGGGGAGAGAGAGAGACTGGGGAGAGAGAGAGAGAGAGACAGGGAGAGAGAGAGACTGGGGAGAGAGAGAGATACAGGGGAGAGAGAGATGGGGAGAGAGAGAGACTGGGGGAGAGAGAGGGAGAGACGGGGAGAGAGAGAGAGACTGGGGAGAGAGAGAGAGACTGGGGGAGTGAGAGGGAGAGACGGAGAGAGGGGGAGCAACTGGGGGAGAGAGAGAGAGAGAGGGAGACTGGGGAGAGAGAGACTGGGGTGAGAGAGAGAGGGGGAGAGAGAGAGAGACTATGGGAGAGACAGAGAGATGGGGAGAGAGAGAGATGGGGAGAGAGGGAGATGGGGAGAGAGAGAGATGGGGAGAGAGAGACTGGGGTGAGAGAGAAAGGTGGAGAGAAAGAGATACAGGGGAGAGAGAGAGAGATGGGGAGAAAGAGAGACTGGGGAGAGAGAGATGGGGAGAGAGAGAGACTGGGGCGAGAGAGAGAGAGACGGGGAGAGAGAGAGACTGGGGAGAGAGAGATGGGGAGAGAGAGAGACTGGGGAGAGAGAGAGATACAGGGGAGAGAGAGATGGGGAGAGAGAGAGACTGGGGGAGAGAGAGGGAGAGACAGGGAGAGAGAGAGAGGCTGGGGAGAGAGAGAGATACAGGGGAGAGAGAGATGGGGAGAGAGAGACTGGGGGAGAGAGAGGGAGAGACGTGGAGAGAGAGAGAGACTGGGGAGAGAGAGAGATGGGGATAGAGAGAGACTGGGAGAATTTCTACCAAAAATTCTCACAAATATGCCCTGAATTCAGAAATCTGAATGACAACCAAAAACTCCCATTCCTACTGGGGGAGGAGAGAAGCTGTGTAACACTGGCGGCACACTATGTTACAGCTTGCCATGAACAGAGGGACAACCAGTAAACTAAGAAAAGAGTATATATAAACAAGGCGAATGTATATTTATACACTCAGGGATATACCTGTTTATACACTGTATGAATAGAACTGCGTATATGTGTTCAACCATAAATGTATTTTGATGCTTTGGCAACATAAGATTTACCTTATCATGCCAATAAAGCGATTTGAATTTGAATTTGAATTTGACTGGGGAGAGAGAGAGAGACTGGGGGAGAGAGAGAGACTAGGGGAGAGAGAGGGAGGGACGAGGATAGAGAGAGACACTGGGGGAGATAGCGACTAGGGAGAGAGAGAGAGGGAGACTGTTGGGATAGAGAGACTGGGGTGAGTGAGAGAGAGAGGGTGCGATACTCAAACTATTCAACATCATATTACGCTCAGGCTGTTTTCCCGATATTTGGTGCCAAGGACTAATCTCCCCCATATATAAAAGTGGAAACAAATCAGACCCAAATAACTACCGCGGCATCTGTGTCAACAGTTGTCTAGGGAAGTTATTCTGCAGTATTCTAAATAGTAGATTACTTGATTTTCTTAACAAACATAATATCCTCAGAAAAAACCAAATAGGCTTTCTTCCAAAACACCGCACCGCCGACCATATCTATACCCTTCACACCCTCATTGAAAAACATAAACACCAAACAAAAAATGGGAAAATATTCGCCTGTTTCATCGACTTCAAGAAAGCCTTTGACTCTATATGGCACGAAGGGCTCTATTATAAACTTCTTCAGTGTGGAATAGGGGGCAAAGTCTATGACCTTATTAAATCAATGTATCTGAAAAACAAATGCGGGGTCAAAATTGGAGACAAACGCACCGATTTCTTCACCCAGAGAAGAGGCGTCCGGCAGGGCTGCAATTTGAGCCCGACCCTGTTCAACATATACATAAATGAATTAGCAGACATGCTGGAGCAAAGCGAGTCACCAGGACTCCGTCTCCTGGATGGAGAAGTGAAGTCCCTGTTCTATGCGGACGACCTGGTTCTGCTGTCTCCCACAGAACAGGGATTACAGCAACAACTAGACCTACTTGACAAATACTGCCAAAATTGGGCTCTAACAGTAAATCTAAAGAAAACCAACATCATGATTTTTCAGAAAAGACCCAGATGTCAGGAAAACAAATACCAGTTTACCCTCAGTGATACCACTATAGGACACACTATGAGCTACACCTACCTTGGTCTAACTATTACAGCATCAGGGAGCTTCAGCATAGCAGTGAATGCACTAAAAGAAAAAGCCCGAAGAGCCCTATATGCAATAAAAAGAAAATTCTACAACATCCAAATCCCAATCAAAATCTGGCTCAAAATATTTGACAGCATAATCCTGCCCATTGCACTGTACGGTAGTGAAGTATGGGGCCCGCTAAATCACCAAAGCTACACTAAATGGGAAAAACACACAATAGAAGCCCTACATGCAGAATTCTGCTGAAGCACCCTTCGCACCCAAAGAAAAATGCCAACAAATGCATGCAGAGCCGAACTAGGCAGATACCCACTGATAATAAACATCCAAAAACGAGCACTAAACTTCCTAAATCACCTCAAATCTAGCTCCCCAGACACCCTTCATTTCAAAGCCTTTCAGACCCAAGAGCTAAACCCAGAAAAGAGTCCCCTGAGTCAGCTGCTACTGAAACTAAGTACTCAGCCGGACCCTGACCAGCCCCAGACCAACACAGCCGTCCAAACACCAATCCGAGTGAACCAAATCATTAAAAAATGCAAAGAAACCTACCTGGAACATTGGAACAAAATAACCGAAAGCCAAAGCAGATTAGAATGTTACCGGGCCCTAAAAAGAGAATATAAACTGGCAGACTACCTCACGACCATCAGAGACACAAAACAGAGACAGACCCTCACCAGGTACAGACTAAGCGACCACCAACTGGAAATTGAAAAAGGCAGATACAAGAAATCCTGGCAGCCTAGAGAGAATAGAATATGCGATCAATGTCTGGCTGGCGAGGTTGAAACAGAAATGCATTTCCTCCTAAAATGCGAAAAATTCAACACATCAAGAAACATATTATTCAACAAGCTAAGCCAAACAACCCCAGATTTCAAGGAATTGGATGATCTGTCAAAATTGAGATTAGTCCTAGGAGAAGGAGACAGACCATACCTTGGGGCCAAATATGTAACAACATGTCACAACCTGAGGACTGTTTAAAAGTAAGACTGTTTAAAATTAATATTGAACGTACCAAATGAAGTAGAAAGACTGTTTAAAATTAATATTGTTTAAAAGTAATATTGTATGTACCCAACAAATGTCAAATCGATTGACACCTACAGAATGTTGGAAAACTGTACCTTTTTGCTATGTAAGCTTTGGCAATATGGTTCTCTGTAAACTTTCATGCCAATAAAGCATTTGAACTGAACTGAACTGACTGTGGGAGAGAGAGATGGGGAGAGAGAGATGGGGAGAGAGAGAGAGACTGGGGAGAGAGAGAGGCAGGGGAGAGAGAGAGAGTCTGGGGAAGTGAGAGAGACTGGGGTGAGAGAGAATGACTGGGGGACAGAGAGTGACTTGGGGGACAGAGAGAGGGAGATGGGACAGAGATAGATGGGGATAGAGAGAGACTGGGGAGAGAGAGAGACTGGGGAAAGAGAGAGAGATGGGGGAGAGAGAGAGAGAGACGGGGAGATAAAGTGAATGGGGGAATCGAGAGAGAGACTGGTAGAGAGAGAGATACTCGGGGGACAGAGAAAGGGAGACGGGGATAGAGAGAGCTGGGGAGAGAGAGAGAGCGAGAGGGGTGAGAGAGAGAGACTGGGGGAGAGAGACACTGCAGGAGAGAGATAGAGATGGGGAGATAAAGAGGGACTGGGGAAGAGTGGGAGAGACTGGTAGATAGAGAGAGACTTGGGGGACAGAGGTAGGGAGACAGAGGATTGTGAGAGATGGGGAGAGAGAGAGAGAAATGGGGAGAGAGAGAGACGGGGGGAGAGAGAGGGGGATATAGAGCAGAGCTTAGGAATTACATTGAATTTATAAAAAAGGGCAGAAGCCACTTATGGCTCAAGATTAAGAAAGACATCATTTCTAGCGTGCAAAATATTTTCATTTGCGCAATCTATATCCCCCTATAGAATCCCCGTACTTCAAAGAGGACACCTTTCCAACATTGAGAGGGAGATTAACCATTTCCAGGCCCAGGGGAATGTGTTGATCTGTGGTGATCTCAACTCAAGAACTGGTGAAGAACCAGACTTTATCAGTACTCAGGGGAATAATTACATATTTGGGAATAACCATTCTGATCTCCCTTTTCATTCACACAGGAATAATTACAACAAACAGACAAATGCAAATGGAAAGCAGCTCCTGCAGCTCTGTCGAAGCCTGGGTCTGTACATTGTCAATGGTAGGTTCAAAGGAGACTCCCTAGGAAGATCGACCTATTACTCACCTCTTGGTATCAGCACCATAGACTATATGATTACAGATCTGGACCCATCCTCTTTCAGAGCGTTCACAGTCAAACAACTAACACCACTGTCAGATCACAGCCAAATTACTGCGTATCTTAAAAGGACAGAAACAACCAACACAGAAACACAGCCCAGTAAGCTGTCCAACATTAAAAAATCCTACAGATGGGCCCAAAGCAGCATGGAAATATACCAGAAAGCAATTAACAGTCTATCAACTCAATCTCTCTTGGACACCTTTCTGGACAATACATACACTCACAATAAAGAAGGCGCAAACCTGGCAGTGAATAACCTAAATAATATTTTTGATAATTTGGCATCAATGTCGAACTTGAAATCTCGCAAGAGTAAACACAAAACACAAAACCATGAAAAATGGTTTGATTCAGACTGTCATAACATGAGGAAAAAACTCAGAAAAATATCAAACGAAAAGCACAGACAACCAGAAAATGAGGAATTATGCTTTGCTTATTGTCAGGCACTAACACAATACAAAAACACACTCAGAACCAAGAAAGAACAGTATATTAAGAATAAACTCAGCTCCATTGAAGAATCTATTGATTCTAATTGTTTCTGGGACAACTGGAATACATTACTCAAAAAGCAACACGATGAATTGGCCATTCAAAATGGAGACATATGGGAAAACCATTTTGAAAAATTATACCAGAAAAACACACTAAGCCCAGAGCAAGATCAAATATGTAAAAAATTGGAAAAGCTCGAACTGACCATAAAAGATTACCAAAACCCTTTAGACTCCTCAATAACTGAAAAAGAGATATTTGAAAAACTCAAGGACCTGCGACCAAGAAAAGCCTGTGGTGCAGATGGCATCCTAAATGAGATGCTTAAAGACACTGATGATAAAATGAAATTGGCTATCCTAAAACTCTTCAACTTGGTTCTGAGTGTCGGTTACTTCCCTGATGTCTGGAACAAAGGACTCATAATGCCCATATACAAAAGTGGAGACAAAGTCAACCCAAATAACTACCGAAGCGTCTGTGTGAACAGTAATCTGGGGAAGGTATTCTGTAGTATCATAAACCAAAGACTTATAAACTTCCTTAAGGAGCACAATGTCTTGAGTAAAAGCCAAATTGGATTCTTACCAAATTATAGAACATCGGAACATATCTTCACCCTACACACGCTAATTGACAAACATGTTCACCAAAACAAAAGCAACATTTTTGCCTGCTTTATAGATTTCCAGAAGGCTTTTGATTCTATTTGGCACGATGGTCTATCCATAAAACTCATTGAAAGTGGTGTAGGGTAAAACATATGATGTAATTAAATCAATGTATACAAACAATAAATGTGCAGTTAAAATTGGAGACAAACAAACAAAATATTTCTCACAGGGGTGTGACGTGGTGCAGGGCTTGTCTATCTCACCGACTCTCTTTAATATCTATATAAATGAATTGGCAAAACTACTTGAACAATCTACAGTACCTTGTCAGGGTTGCTGTCACGGGGCCGTGTAGACACTGGGCCGTGCTGTCCAGGCGAGGTTGGTTCTGGACCCAAGTGCAGACAGATGTGGCGAGAGGCAGATATGCAGTCTTAAATAACAGTACTTTAGTAGAATCACACAGGAAAACAGTTACAAAACATAGGAGCTCAAGACAAGCTACCACATAGGCAAATGGCTAGTCAAGATAGGAACTCAAGACAAGCTACCGTGAGGCAACCGGCTTGTCAAGACTGAGCTCAAGACAAGCTACCCCAGGGCAACCGGCTTGTGAAGATAGGAACTCAAGACAAGCTACCGTGAGGCAACCGGCTTGTCAAGACTGAGCTCAAGACAAGCTACCATAGGGCAACCAGCTTGTCCAAACTGAGCACCTTATCAAGGCTGAGCAATTTGTCAGCACCTTGTCAAGACTGAGAACAAAGGGAAGAACCACAGAACTTAAATACAAGCAAAACAGAACACAGATAAACAGTTATAGACATAGGAGCTCAAGACAAGCAACCACTAAGGCAACCGGCTTGTCAAGGCAAGCTACCACAGGGCAACAGGCTTGTCGAGACTGAGCACCTAGTCAAGACAGAGCACCTTGTCAACACTAACTCCCTTATCAGGACTGAGCCCAGAGGGAAGAAACCACAGAAATTAAATACAAGCAAAAACAGGTGAAACCAATAAACCAGATGAAAGGCAGTTAAGTAATAAACAGGAGAAACAAGTAACAATTAACAAAGGGAAACCAACCAGTGAAGGTGCCATCTAGGGGTTTATGAAGGAACTGACCGGCACCCTCACACACCTGGCCTCGCCCTGTATGACTCCAAGGTTAAATTCCTCCTTTATGCAGATGACCTGGTTCGGCTATCACCAACAGAGGAGGGTCTACAGCAGAACCTGGATCTGCTAGAGTCATCCTGTCAGACCTGGGCCCTGACAATAAACCCCCAAAAAACCAAAGTTCTTGTGTTCCAGCAAAGATCCAGACATCAGGGACCCAGAATAAACTTCACATTAGGAGCAACTAAAATTGAACAAACTACAAATTACACATACTTAGGCTTAAAAATCAGTTATACGGGAAATTTTCATTTGGCTGTGAATGAACTGAAAGAGAAAGCAAAAAGGGCTTTCTATGCCATTAAAAAGTCAATCCAAATAGAAATTCCAATTGGCATTTGGCTCAAAATTTTTAAATCTGTAATTGAACCAAATGCACTTTATGGAAGTGAGGTGTGGGGTCCGCTAACACAACAAGAATTTGCAAAATGGGACAAACATCCAATTGAGATCCTACATGCAGAATTCTGTAAAAGTATCCTCCGGACTCAGAGGAAAACTGCAAACAATGCATGCAAGGCAGAATTAGGCCAATATCCACTACTAATCAATGTCCAAAAAAGAGCCATCAAATTTTGGAAACACCTAAAAAGGAGCAACCCCACTCTTATCATTTCAAAGCCCTGAAATGCCAAGAGATGATCATAGAGAAGAGTCCCCTCAGTCAACTGGTCCTGGGACTCAGTGAAGTACCTACTACTAACACTACTAATAATAATCAGCCCCAGGACAGTGACATCCTAGCACAGAGAATTCGACCCAACACAATTATTACTAAACAAAAGGAAAAATATTTGACCTATTGGACAGAAATGACAAAAACCCAAAACAAACTCGATTGCTATTTGGCCCTAAACAGACAGTACACCATGGTTGATTACCTAACCATGGTGAAAGATAGCAAACTGAGAAAAACCTTGACAATGTACAGACTTAGTGAGCATAGCCTGGCCATCGAAAAAGGCAGACACAGGCAGACCTGGCTGCCCAGAGAGGACATGCTATGCTCTCACTGCAGTCAGGGAGTGGTGGAGACAGAGATGCATTTCCTCACAACTTGTGGAAACTATCAGGACATAAAGGGGAATTTCTACTCAAAATGCATAAAAATATGCCCTGAATTCAAAAATTTGAATGACCATCAAAACTATGTTACAGCTTGCCATAAGCAGAGGGACAACCAGTGCCCATTGGATCTAAGAAAAGATTATAGTATATTGATTGTGTGTGTATTTATGTATACATGGGTATATTTGTCTATACACTGTAGTCTAGATCTGCATTTATGTGTTCAATTATATATGTTTTTCTGTGCCTTGGCAACATAAGATGTATGTTGTCATCATCATGCCAATAAAGCAATTTGAATTGAATTGAAATGAGAGAGACAGTACAGAGAGAGAAAGGGGGAGATAGAGAGACTGTGGGAGAGAGAGATGGGGATAGAAAGAGATGGGGAGAGAGAGAGAGAAATGGGGAGCGAGAGACAGGGGAGAGAGAGATAGACTGGGGGAGAGAGAGGGAGAGACAGGGAGAGAGGGAGTGACTGGGGGAGAGAGAGACTGGGGTGAGAGAGAGAAGGGGAGAGAGAGAGACTATGGGAGAGGGAGAGAGATGGGGAGAGAGAGAGATGGGGAGAGAGAGAGACCGGGGAGAGAGAGAGATGGAGAGAGAGAGAGATGGGGAGAGGGAGAGACTGGGGAGAGAGAGAGAGACAGGGGAGAGAGAGAGAGACTGGGGTGAGAGCTAATGACTGGGGGACAGGGAGTGACTTGGGGGACAGAGAGAAGGAGAAAGGGGACAGAGAGAAATGGGGGAGAGAGAGAGATAGATGGGGATAGAGAGAGACTGGGGAGAGAGAGAGGTGGAGAGAGAGAGAGAGATGGGGAGAGCGAGAGGGAGAGAGAGAGAGACTGGGGAAGTGAGAGAGACTGGGGTGAGAGAGAATTACTGGGGAACAGAGAGTGACTTGGGGGACAGAGAGAGGGAGACAGGGGACAGAGAGAGAGAGATAGGGATAGAGAGAGACTGGTGAAAGAGAGAGACTGGGGAAAGGGAGAGAATGGGAGAGACAGAGCACGAGAGGGGGAAAGAGAGACTGGGGAGAGAGAGAGAGACTGGGGGAGAGAGAGGGAGAGATGGGGAGAGAGAGAGAGACTGGGAAGAGAGAGAGGGAGAGAGAGAGAGGGAGAGACGGGGAGAGAGAGAGTGACTGGGGGAGATAGAGACTAGAGAGAGAGAGAGAGGGAGACTGTGGGGTGGGGAGAGAGAGACTGGGGTGAGAGAGAGAGAGCGAGGGGGAGAGAGAGAGACTGTGGGAGGGAGAGAGAGGTGGGGAGAGAGAGAGATGGGGAGAGAGAGAGACTGGGGAGAGAGAGAGACAGGGGAGAGAGAGACTGGGGAAGTGAGAGAGACTGGGGTGAGAGAGAATGACTGGGGGACAGAGAGTGACTTGGGGGACAGAGAGAGGGAGACAGGGGACAGAGAGAGATGGGGAGAGTGAGAGATAGATGGGGTTAGAGAGAGACTGCGGAGAGAGAGAGTCTGGGGAAAGAGAGAGAATGGGAGAGAGAGAGCACGAGAGGGGGAGAGAGAGACTGGGGAGAGAGAGAGAGATGGGGAGAGAGAGGGAGAGATGGGGAGAGAGAGAGACTGGGTAAGAGAGAGACTGCAGGAGAGAGAGAGAGACGCGGAGATAAAGAGGACTGGGGAATCGAGAGAGAGACTGGTAAAGCGTAGGTCCCTTGCAGTCAGAATCAGGGGAATTTATAATGGGGAACAAAGAAATGGCAGACCAACTAAATACATATTTTGGTTCTGTCTTCACAAAGGAGGACACAAATAACCTCCCAGAGATGCTGGGGGACATAGGGTCTGATGAAAGGATGGAACTGAAAGAAATCAGTATTTGTAGGGAAATTGTGTTAGGAAAATTGAAGGGACTGAAGGCCGATAAATCCCCAGGGCCTGATAATCTACATCCTAGGGTACTTAAGGAAGTGGCGCTGGAAATAGTAGATGCATTGCTGGTCATCTTCCAGAACTCGATAGACTCTGGAACAGTACCCATGGATTGGAGGGTAGCTAATGTTACCCCACTATTCAAAAAATGTGGTAGAGAAAAAGCAGGGAATTATAGACTGGTAAGCCTGACATCGGTCATGGGGAAAATGCTAGAGTCCATTATAAAAGATGTAATAGCAGAGCACTTGGAAAGCAGTGACAGGATCGGACAAAGTCAGCATGGATTTACAAAAGGTAAATCATGCTTCACTAATCTACTGGAATTTTTTGAGGATGTAACTGGTAAAATAGATAAGGGAGAACCAGTGGATGTGGTGTATTTGGACTTTCAGAAGGCTTTCGATAAGGTCCCGCATAAGAGATTAGCATGCAAAAGTAAGGCACATGGGATTGGGGGCAAGGTATTGACTTGGATAGAGAACTGTTTGGCGGACAGAAAGCAAAGAGTTGGAATAAACAGGTCATTTTCCGAGTGGCAGGCAGTGACTAGTGGGGTACTGCAAGGATCGGTCCTAGGACCCCAGCTGTTCACAATATATATTAATGATCTGAACGAGGGAATTGGATGTAATATCTCCAAATTTGCAGACGACACAAAGCTGGGTGGGAGGGTATGCTGTGAGGAGGATGTCGTGAAACTCCAGTACGATTTGGACAGGTTGGATGATTTGGCAGAAACATGGCAAATGCACTATAATGTGGATAAATGTGAGGTTATCCACTTTGGTCGCAAAAACAGGAAGGCAGATTATTTTTTGAATGGCAATAGATTGGGAGAAGGAGAAGTGCAGAGAGACCTGGGTGTTCTTGTGCACCAGTCGCTGAAGGTAAGCATGCAGGTGCAGCAGGTGGTTAAGAAGGCAAATGGTATGTTGGCCTTTGTAGCAAGAGCGTTCGAGTACAGGAACAAGGATGTCTTGCTGCAGTTGTACAGGGCCTTGGTGAGACCGCACCTTGAGTATTGTGTGCAGTTTTGGTCGCCTTATCTGAGGAAGAATGTACTTGCCATGGAAGGAGTGCAGGAATATTCACCAGGCTGATACCTGGCAGGAATGACGTATGAGGAGAGATTGTGTCGATTGGGCTTATACTCATTGGACTTTAGAAGATTGAGAGGGGATCTCATCGAAACCTATAACATTCTGTTAGGCCTGGACAGACTAGATGCAGGAAGGATGTTTCTGATGGCCGGGGAGTCCAGAACCAGGGTCATAGTCTAAGGATAAGGGGTAAGCCATTTAGGACTGAAATGAGGAGGAATTTCTTCACCCAGAGAGTGGTGAACCTGTGGAATTCTCTGCCACAGTGGGCGGTGGAGGCCAGTTCATTAAATATATTCAAGAAGGAGTTCGATATATTTCTTAAGGCTAAAGGGATCAAGGGATATGGGGAGAAGGCAGGGACAGGGTCCTGAATTTGGATGATCAGCCATGATCTCATTGAATGGCGGAGCAGGCTCGAAGGGCCGAATGGTCTACTCCTGCTCCTAACTTCTATGTTTCTATGAGAGAGACTTGGGGGAAAGAGAAAAGGGAGACAGGGGATAGAGAGAGATGGGGAGAGAGAGAGAGCGAGAGGGGAGAGAGAGAGACTGGGGGAGAGAGACACTGCAGGAGAGAGACAGAGACGGGGAGATAAAGAGAGACTGGGGGAAGATTGAGAGAGACTGGTAGAGAGGGAGACTTGGGGGACAGAGAAAGGGAGATAGAGGATAGAGAGAGATGGGGAGAGAGAGAGAGCGAGAGGGGAGAAAGAGAGACGGGGGAGAGAGACACTGCAGGAGAGAGGCAGAGACGGGGAGATAAAGAGGGACTGGGGGAAGAGTGAGAGAGACTGGTAGAGAGGGAGAGACTTGGGGGACAGAGAAAGGGAGACAGGGGATAGCGAGAGATGGGGAGAGAGAGAGGCTGGGAGAGAGAGAGAGAGACGCGGAGAGATAGAGAGACGTGGAAGAGAGAGAGCGACTGGGGAGAGAGACTAGGGAGAGAGAGAGAGAGAGAGGGAGGCTGTGGGGAGAGAGAGACTGGGGTGAGAGAGAGAGAGAGGGGGGTTGTATGAACGCATTAAAGCATAGAATCAGGCAGAGAGGCTCATAACTACGATGTTCTCTTTATTCAGTAAAATGGCTGACTGCTGCTTTCCCAGGTAATTCCCATAATGCAATGCACATTACATTACCATATTTACTGGTGTCAAACTCGCACATTACATTACCGTATTGACTGGTGTCAAACTTGCAATCAATACACAACATCCCCCTTTTCCTTGGAAACAAACTTGCAGTTTACAAACAGTTGCTTACAATAACACTGCATAACTTATCTGTCTGTCCGGATGTCTGTCTGTCCGTTCTCTATACGCTTGAAAGTTATAGAGCGTACCGATGCGCGCATCACCTCAAAAGAAAGCTTGCGATTCCGGACCGGTCATAGGCATATTTACGTTTCGGCCGGACAAAGATCCCGCCCGCGGTATCCAAAAAACGTTCAACATTCCGCTCATTAGCATCTCATTAGCGACCGTGTGACATCGAGGTCGACCAATCATACGGCGGGTTCCTGGTGCATGCCATCCTACAGTTGAGTGTCCAGTGACTTGACGATTGACCAATCCTACGCTTCGGTGACCTGACCGGTCGACCAATCGGTGCGTGTGTGGGCGGGCCATATCCTTCTGAACCGAGGTGAGTGGCCGCCATCTTGCTTCCATTCTTTTTCCTGCTTTCTGCGTCTTTCTTTTCAAATATACATTTCCAGCAAAATAAAATTGAATTTATTAAATTGTTTTTAAAAAAACTTCATTCACTTGTAAATATTTTTTCTAACCTGAACATTCTTTTTCCTACCTTTTCCCGTTTTTTTGTTAGGCCTGAAAGCTTGGGCCTTTCTTGCCCAGCCAGGCCCGAGCTAGGGCTTCTGCTAAGCTCCTCACCCCCACCCCCCGTCACATTACCCGGGGCAACGGCGTCAGCCACGAGAGTCAGGGTGCGCGCGCAGCAGGAGCAGCTGAGACGCGGCGTCGGATCTCGGCCTTGGTGAGCGGGAAGGGTTACCCCGGCGGGGCGGGGCTCGGAAAGCGGGGCGGCTGGGGCTTGGAGAGCGGGGCTCTCGGCAGTGCGGGGCGGGGCGCTGGGGCTTCAAGAGCGCGGCTCTCGGCCGGGGGGGCGGGGCTTGGAGAGCGCGGCTCTCGGCCGGGGGGGGCGGGGCGGGGGCTCGGAGAGCGGGGCGGCTGGGGCTTGGAGAGCGGGGCTCTCGGCAGTGTGGGGCGGGGTGCTGGGGCTTCAAGAGCATGGCTCTCGGCCGGGGGGGGCATGGCTCGGAGAGCGCGGCTCTCGGCCGGGGGGGGCGGGGCTCGGAGAGCGCGGCTCTCGGCCGGGGGGGGGCGGGGCGGGGCTCGGAGAGCCGACCTCGGGAGGGAGGGGGCGCCGAACTCGGGAGGGCTCGGCGACTCTCCGCCTCCCCCCTCCCACCCCTCCCCCTTCCCCTCCCCTTCCCCCCCCTTCCCCCCCTCCCCCTCCTCCC